>NC_139516.1:187844599-188444599 GCF_947247035.1 Vipera ursinii
AGCAAAGATGCTATTAATAAATCTCATGTATGGCCTCAACTGTTTCTTTATGTCAAGATCATTGTCATCAGTAAATAGGAAAAAGAGGGGGGAGGGGGGAGTCAAGATATAATGAAGCAGCTGCTGAGCTCTCCAAGACCTTTATATTTGTTTAGGATGAACCATACAGGAAATTAGAAACGTTCTGAAACATTGCCCAACATAGGGCTTCGCTCAGAGATATTTTTCCTATGATTTTAATCTCTGCAACCCAAAACCCATTTTATGTTTCAGTCTGTCTTTTGCAGCTGCCCACCACAACCAAATATAGTCCTGGGGTTTCCCCCCCCCCCCAGTTTTTGGGGAGTTATCCTGATAATGGGCAGAGAGGCAAACAGTTTTAAGTTCCGCATACTATGTTCCATGAGCAAACGTATTTTAGACATTAGAACATTGTACAGATGCATACTAATAATGTCTATGCCACAGTGCCAGCCTTTTTGAGATGGTTTTCTTGGTCTTGAAGGAGGTAGTGATGTCCCCTTTCCTGAAGAGATCATCATTAAATCCAATAGGCTTGGACAATTATTGCTCATCCTCCAGCCTTCCCTCTTTAGAGAAGGTAGTCAGGCTTCAGGTCAAAAGTCCCTGGAGGAAGTGGATTCTCTGAACCCATTCCAGTAGGCAGGTTGTAGTCTACTATGGGAACTACATAGTCACCCTCATCTCTATGGCCATGCTTGTGTTCCTTGATCTTTCAGTGTCTTTCATTAATATTCATGATATTAACAGTAACAAACGTTGGGGGTGGGAGACACTGTAATGATGCTTCTCTTTGTCTGTGGTTGGTTACAGTTGGCGTTTGTGAATGTGAATGATCTCTCTCTTTGTGGGATGCTACAGGTTTCTACACTTTCTTCTGTTTAATATCTACATGGAACTGCTGGGTGAAATCATCCATTGGTTTGGGGTCAGCTGTCATGAGTATGTTGCAGGTGAAGGAGAGTGCAAAAGTTGGGTTGAAACTTAACATTAAGAAAACCAAGATCATGGCATCCGGTCCTCTCAATTCCTGGCAAATAGATGGGGAAGAAATGGAGGTAGTGAAAGATTTTATTTTCCTGGGCTCCAAGATCACTGCAGATGGGGACTGTAGCCAAGAAATTAAAAGACCCTGGCTCCTGGGCAGGAAAACCATGGCAAATCTAGACAGCACACTAAAAAGCAGAGACATCACCCTGTCAACAAAAGTGCGTATAGTCAAGGCTATGGTCTTCCCAGTTGCAATGTATGGCTGTGAAAATTGGACCATAAGAAAGGCTGAGCGCCAAAGAATTGAAGCCTTTTGACTATGGTGCTGGAGAAGACTCCTGCGAGTCCCTTGGACTGCAAGGCAATCAAACCGGTCAGTCCTAGAGGAGATCAACCCTAACTGCTCTTTAGAAGGCCAGATCCTGAAGTTGAAACTCAAATACTTTGGCCACCTAATGAGAAGGAAGGACTCACTGGAGAAGAGCCTAATGCTGGGAAAGATTGAGGGCAATAGAAGAATGGAACGACAGAGAATGAGGTGGCTGGTTGGAGTCACTGAAGCAGTAAGCGTGAGCTTAAATGGACTCTAGAAGATGGTAGAGGACAGGAAGGCCTGGAGGAATGTCCATGGGGTTGCGATGGGTTGGACACAACTTCGCAGTTAACAACAGCAATCATGAGTATGAGCATCAGCTGATTATACCCATTGGTACATTTTGGCTCCATGCCAGTCAAGTGATGTCATCAAAGTCCTAGCCCAGTGCTTGAAGACTGTGTGGGTGTCTGGATTGGTAGGAACAAATTCAGGTTCAGACCTGACAAGGCCATTAACTCTCCGCGGGGTAGCACTTTCCCATTTGAGACTTGTGCACACTATGCGGATCTCTTGGATTCCCAGTTTCTACTCAATGAGCAAGTGCTAGTTGTGACCAAGAAGGCCTTTGCACATTACATTTGGTGCACCAGTTGTGTCCTTTCCTGGATTGAAAGGCTCTTCAGACAGTCACTCACATCCTGATCACTTCACAAATGGATTATTGTAATTACTTCTACATGAGATGATCCTTTAAGATTATCTGGAAGCTACAGCTGGTCCTGAATGCAGCAGCACAGGCCAGAGTGGTACATTACGTTCATGTAACTTCTGTGAGGTGGACTGGTTGCTGATTGGCTTCCAAGTGCAATTCAAATTGCTGGTTATTAATTTTAAAGCCCTTCATAGCAGGAGGCCTGGTGATCTCATGGATTGTTTGTTTCCATTTATTTCTGCCTGTACTGTAGAATTTATCAGTATGGGGATCCTCCAGATCCTGTAGTTCCTGCCCTCTGGGTTTATATCTCCCCAGAGATTTTATATATATAACCTATTCCTTTCACTTTAAGACAGATGGGAAGACAAGATGGATCCCTCCTTCCAGCTATATTGCTTCAGTGTTTTTAAAATTCTTTATGTAATTCACTTTATCATATTCTATTTTTTACCCATGCTGTTTGCTTAAGTACACATCACAATGTTTGAGAAGTTTAGTCAATGACTTGAAGAGATTTGCATACATATATGATAGATACGAAAGATAAAAGTATCTTACCTTTGAATCTGCTAGGCATCTTTTTGGTATGTGAGAGTTGTTTAAAACTTGCCAGCTGGGACAGTCACTTTGTAAAGATGCCAGGTTGATGTCCTTAAGAGAAAGCCTTGATTTTCAAAGGCAATGTAAGAAGTTACTGCCCTCTGCTCAAGGCTAATGCTGTATTTCATTCCCATATTAGGTTAATCGAGTTTGAGAAAATGGGCTATGACATGGAGCGCTTTGTTGGTTATGTTAATGATGGGCTGATGTGTTGCATTTGCCGAGATGTGCTCCAGGATCCTCTGCAAGCTCCTTGCGAACACGCCTTCTGCACTTCCTGCATCCATGGATGGCTCATTGAACACAACAGCTGCCCAGAGGATCGCCAGTTCCTTGATTTATCTGTCCTTCGACCACTTTGCAGGTATGGGGCCACTTGCCACAACTCCTAGTCGTGATCTGGCATTAGTTGCTATATAGGGCAGGGATTCAGTTTGTGCCATTTTCTTATTTGCAGCTGCTTCTCATAAAATGGGATTGTGGAAGTGATTTTAAAGCTATCCTTGAAAAGGCTTTCTGAGTCAGTTCACTTGAAAAATAGGCTTGGGGGCAGACATTCATGAGCTACAGTTTGAAGTTATGACAGACACCCCCCCCCCCAAAGGTACTTGCAACCCAATTTCAAAGTTCCAATGCGCGCGCACACACACACACACACACACACACACACACCATTGTTACATGAACACATTTGGGGGCTTGGCAGTTGACTTGCAGCCATTTGCAGTGTACCATGTTCACATGACCATGATTTTCATTGTCTTTTTCCAGTTTCCAGCATTTACTTCTGGATTCTGACAAAAAACACCCATTGGATAAAATGGATTCACTTAACAACTGCTGCAAAAAGATCATAACATTGGATGCAATCACATGGTGACTTGTTTAATGACAGCAAGAACTTACAACTGAAATTCTAGGCTCAATTTATGTTCTTAAGTTGAGCTACCTATAATACATCTGCAAAAACCTGTCTGCTATTTTGCAAATGTATAACGTATCAAAAACCAAGATAAATGCAGTGGAGATGTATTAATCTTTATTGTGTATAATGAGTTTGGCCTCTTTTTAATAGTTGCAAATATTCAAAATGGCATGTAATGGACACATAGATAATGAGGGCTACCTATATTAGAAAAGATTCCATAATCCTTTTTCATTTTTTCCCTGGTTCATTTTCCCTGGTTATTCAACAACAAAAAGGGTGTGCTTTTTAAAAATATATATATTATTTTTCCATGTTTCTCAAAGAAAAAATTGTCAGAAAACATTTTTATTGATGCATCTTATAATACTGCAAGTATGATAATTTCTTAATGTAGGTACATGAGGAATGATCTTAATCGACTTCAGCTTCACTGCAGAAACAGAGAGCGTGGCTGTGAAGTAGTGTGTTCACTAGAATCCATTGACAGTCATGAATGCGAGTGTGAATACACCCAGATTCCCTGTCCAAATATTGGTAGGTAAAAGGCAGAGATGTTTTATGTAGCGATGGTAAATCTTATTTTTAATACCTATATTAAGCAGGGCCTAAAGAATTTGGCTCAAGGGACGCGGTGGCTCAGTGGGTTAAGATGCTGAGCTTGTCGATCAGAAGATCGGCAGTTTGGCGGGTCGAATCCCGAGTGCCGCGTAACAGAGTGAGCGCCTGTTACTCGTCCCAGCTTCTGCCAACCTAGCAGTTTGAAAGCATGTAAAAAATGCAAGTAGAAAAATAGGGACCACTACGATGGGAAGGTAACAGCATTCCGTGCGCCTTTGGCGTCTAGTCATGCCAGCCACATGACCACGGAGACGTCCTCGGACAAGCGCTGGCTCTTCGGCTTTGAAACGGAGATGAGCACCAGCCCCTAGAGTCGGAAACGACTAGCACGCATGTGCAGGGGAACCTTTACCTTTACCTTTAAAGAATTTGGTCCTTGCTATTAAGTGACCTTTCTTGAGTTCTCGTTTTTCTCTTTCTGTGCGGGTTAATTTGTTTCCACCTTGCTGAGGAATCCATGGATTCACAGAATCCGTGAAGAGCTGACATCAGCTTTCATGAAGCTGATGTTTCTTTCTTCCCATTTGTCATTGTTTGGGAGACAAACTACTTCTCTTTGTGTTAGATTAGAAATAATTAACGGGGACCTTTCCTGATGTTACTGAACCTCTCATTCTTGAATATTGGCCATATTGGGTGGGACTCTTAAAGTCCAACTACTTCTAGAAGCTGTCAGTTTTCTAAATGTGCTAAAGATGTGCTGAAGAACAGAAAAACTGAACACCTTATTCACTATCACTCGAAATTTTCTCTGGGTCAGAAACACTTTGGTAAAAAAATAATTTCTCTTATTAACAGTATTGGAGATAAAATTGTTTCTTCTGTTTCTACTCACCTGTTTTTCACTCAGCTTGCCCAGTCCAAGTTGAAAGGCGTAACTTATATAGTCATGTGGTAGCGTGTGAATTTTGGAGTCGGGAATGCCCCAATGGCTGTGGATATATCATTCTTGGTCCTGAAGATGCCCAGCACAACTGTGTGGCAGAACTGAGAACTGAACTAGAGCTACTCAGGTAAAATTGTACCCTCTTGACTAAGAGTCAGCTGTAAAAGCTCTAACTTAATTGTTATATTAGTATCACAGTCATTGACTTATTGCCAAAGATGAAGAAACTACTAGTTCTAGAATATCTGTAATATTTAGTCTATCATCTCTGCCAATCCTGAAAACAACTCCGCTTATCAAGGGGGAATTAGACAGTTACTTAAAGGTTGTATAAGTGTGAAGAAATTGACAAGCTGATAAAACTGTCTAACTGGAGATTCTTGATTTTTCGCATTTGAAATACTGTCAAAATAGCTAAGGGATTATTTCAGATTTTCAAACTGATGTAAAAATTATCAGTCTTATTCAAGGAGAGTACACTTTCTTTTCTTAAGATCTGGCATGAACTGCCAAATGGAAGATACAAAACATGAGATGCAGTCTCGCTTAGATTCCCAAAGGAGATACATGGTGAAAAAAGAGAGTCTTTTGCAAAAAGATATTGAAGACCTTAAGGTAACTGTATTGTCTTTTGCCACCACAGGAACTGTTTTTAGTGAATTGGTGCTCTTACTGTTTTACTCCATGCTGAGATCCAACCATGAAATAACTTTTTCTACCAATTTATGAATTCTCCCCAAAGGAAACTTGGAGAATGCTTATTGAAGTGTCTCTTTAAAAAAAGAAGAAATATCAAGCTGGCTCCAAATTGTTGTAAAATTCACCCTGCCATGGCTCTTTGATCTGATGAAAGCAATATTCACTAAGTAGTATGGCATGCTTATTATTTGTAATAATGTTTAGCTATTGTCATGCTAGGTGTTGTGGTCTCCAAGACCATCTGGAAGCTTCAGCTGGTTCAGAGTGCAGTGGCACAGGTAGTTACGAGGTGCAGCCCATTGCGCCCAAAAGACATTGTTATTCTGCAGGCAATAGGCATCCAGGTACTGATTCAAAGTACTGGTTATCACCTATAAAGCACAGGACCAGGCTACTTTTGGAACTGCCTGTTTCTCCAAAAATCTGCCTGTCCCTCATGTTCTCATCGGGACAGCACGTTTTAGGTCCCCTCATCTAAGAATTGTTGTCTTATGGAACCTAGGAAGTGTGACTTTTCAGTGGCTGCCCCTGCTCTTTGAAATGATCTTCCTTCCAGCACACGTTGATATCAGTCATGGTGGCATTAGAAATGTGATCAAGACCTGGCTGTTTCCTAGGTATTTGGGTTCAGGTGAGCAAGGATCCCTCATTGTTTTACTATGTCCTGTTCAATTCACCATATTGCACACCTGGGTTTATCTTTTAATATATAATTGGATTTGCAGGAGGGTAGTTGGTTTAATATGCAACAGGAAAGGTCACAAGTTGTCTCCATCACTGCTTCTCCTGAGGAGTCCACAGAGACTGTGTATTCCACAGCACCCATCTGCACTCTGTGGTATGTGCCTGCACCATAGCCTTTGCTGACCTACCCACAGCACCCCCACATTCCCCTACACTCCCACCTCTTCTGGAATAAAAAAAGCTGTGCGTCCTGCAGTTACAGTGGCAAGCAGAACTGACAGGATTGCCATTGCTAAGCGATGCAATCACTTGACATTGCACTTTATGTCACATCACTTAGCAGTGACAATCCTGGCCCCAATTACCATCATAACCCGAGGACTGCTTGTAAAGAAAATCTAGCATCTGTTGTGCTTAATCAGGTAGAGTAGATGGCTCAGATAATTAATGAAGAGAATAAAATAACTTGGCTATTACCATTCGTCTTTACTATTCTCATACTGTATTTGATGCCTGTATAAAATTGTGGAGGCAGTTCTTAAGAACACCACATTGCTGTATTTACGGGAAAGGGAAGATAATGCCTGTGTAAAAGAAAATGCAATATTTGCTATTCTCTTTTAGCAATCGGCAATATTTTATGATAAAATTAACTCTTTAAATGCTTTTTAGAGTCAAATGTCCAAGATGATGTCTAACATGCAGACTCTGATGGCAACAGAAAGACAGCATCGCCAAGAGTTGGAGCAGGCAGAACTTGAAAAACGTGAATTGTTGGAATTAATGAAGAACTTCCAAAAAGACAGCCTCTCTCCAAGAGCTGAAAGCAAGAAAGTAACACATTCCCAGCCTCTATCACGGCTGGATAGTATGAAACTAAAAACATGGGAAGCAACAGCCATATAAAACTAAACGTTTTAAAACCAGGTTTGCTGAACTTTGAACTAATTTTAGAGGGAAAAATTATTATCTTATTCTAATTCTATTATTATCTTATTTTCCTTCGGGAAAGGGCGGTATATAAATCCAATAAAATAAAACAAATCAGTACTCATTTATAGGCTTTATTTTCCTTGAGATCCTTTCAAATCTCATTGAGTTTGGGAAGAATCGTATTTAAAAGAGAGCATCTTCATGTGTTAACTATTTCAGTAGTCACTTAGGAATTTAAAAACCTGGGAATGATTTAAAAACCTTGTTTTACGGAATCTATTATTTTTCCCTCCTCAAATGAGTAACAAAATGTCTTTCTGCTATTCAGAATAGGGTATTTTTAAAAAATCTTAGACTTGAAGATTAAGGCAAACAGGACCTTAGTTTGAATATGAAAATTATAGGAATAAAGATTTTTTTTCCAGTAGTTGACATTCTAAACTATGCAAGATAAATTATTCGATTCTGATCCTGATTTCTAATTTACCTCAGTGTTTTTCTTTTTCAAGTAAATTGTAAACCTTCAAAATAGGCTACTTGTCATCCTAGAGGTGGAGGACAAAATAATAATAAATTTAAGCCTTGGTTTTGGTTTTTTAAAAAATTATAGTTGATATCTAAAGAGAGGATTTTACAGTGCCTTTATATCCCTGGCCCTTGTTAGAAATACTTCAGAACTGCAATATAGTTAACACAATTTGTAAGTTGATCTTACAGTCCAATCTACCTCATATGATTGCTTCAAGAATAAAACTGAAAGTGGGAATGCTATATATTTCACTGGAGATCCCAGAATAAAAGATATCACCCTAATCAAAAAATAAGTTGACACAAGAGCAGTTCTCCCATAACTACATTTGGACCAAACCTATTTATGTTAATGAGCATTTCAATTTCCATTACCAGAACAGCATAAATCTCATTTGTCTACCTTTAGATTAACATGTTTTTCAGTATTAAAATAGCTCAAGAAATTTGTAAACAATGTTTTTAATATCACACATACTCGGCAACTAGAAAATCAATATTACAAATACTCAGCTAACTAATAAAGCTAATAAATATTTTTGCACGTATGGGCCAAAATGGGATTTTTGGAGTCAAGGACAGTTTAATATAGAAGTGTCAATCCATAAAAAAAAGAGTCATAGAGGAATTTACTCTTTGGGAAAATGAGGCTGCACAAAAAGGAATTAGGAATACTATCACAAATTTGATAATCTATGCCAGGGGTCTCCAACCTTGGCAACTTGAAGACTTGTGGACTCAGTTCCCAGAATTGGCTGGGGAATTCTGGTAGTTGAAGTCCACATGTCCTAAATTTGCCAAAGTTGGAGAACCCTGATCTATGCAGTGTGGATTATGCTTGTTGAAAGAAGTGTAGAAGAGGTCTGACTGTGGATTGCTAAAATGTGCATCTTTGTGTAATTTTTCTTTGAAATAAATACTTCATTTCCAATATTTTTATTCCATGTGCCTGTTCTGAGAGTGCAGTGCTCTTGTGGGTTAATTTTATCGCTGCGACAAACAGAGGAGTTCATTAAGTCTTGGCTGGTTTCAGTAGACAAGCAAAGCTTTTTCTTACATTAATCCTGTCACCCACATGGAGTAAAAAGAAATTCGACAGTTAATTCATGGTGCTGTTAATACTGATAAACGTTTGATGGAAGTAAAACAGCTGAAACTATGTTAACCCAAGTCACGAATGGCATAGGAAACCAAAACTATATGACTTAACATGTGAGTAAAGCTGATAAAAGCACAACTCTAAAACTGGCTGGTATAATTCTCAAAAAGAAATCCTCAATAGTGATACTATGGCACACAGTATGGGTTTTGTGGCCAGGCTAGCTGCTTTTGTACTGGTCTGAGATAGCAGGAGAAATATATTCAGAACATAACTACAGCGTCCCAAGAGCAAATGATTTGCTCTGCTGTTAACCAAGACTATTGGGGGGGGCAGATGGAGGTGGCATTCATATAGGCCAAACCTAGTAAGTATATTGATTTTGGAGACTTAAAATCCTGGAAGAAAACCTTTGTTGTCAGCTGCTGGGGGACATACTGCAGGTTTGAGCTGTTAAATGAGAAAAAGGGAGAGAGGGAAGGAGGTATGTTTGAACCTGTGCTGCTTGAGACATCAAGGCAGAAAATGGCTTTGGAGAAGCTCTGCTGGAAGTTGCTGGCTATCACTGTGCAAGTGATGATCCATTGGCATGTGCATTTTAAGTTTCTGGCTCCAGAGGAGGAAGATGTTAGTTGGAGGCTTCCCTGGGAGACGGGAAAACCCAAACAGGGACATACTTCGTCCCAAAGCCAAGGCAGACACCTGGAGTCTCCAGGGAAGCCCCAGACCAGGAAAGGCAGAAGATCCAAAGAGAGATATATCACCCAACATATACACACAGGAATGGCTGATGAGATCCAAAAAAGCATGACAAAATTGTTTGATCACGCTCAAAAATAACTCTACCTGTTCTCTTTCTGTCTCTTTTAATAAAACAGAGGTGCAAGAAACGGGAGAAAAAGAGAACTAGGTGGGTGATTGCTAGCAAATAGCCCTGGGAAAGAGAAAAAAATCAGGGCCTGCGAAAACATGGAGATTGCTGTAAATGGTTCCATTTTTTCACTAATTTCTTAAATTTATCTTTACGTACGAAAACACCAATTTCTGTCGCACTGAAGCAAATGCCTGTAAAGTCGCACCCTCAGTAACTATGATACCAATATAACCAGTTGAAATTTGGAAGGATAAGATTTGGGCAAGTTATATGAAATAGCAGCCCTACTCATTCAGAAAACCAAAACGGAGACATAGGACCCTATCCCAGTGCCTCTGTCTCAAGTTCTTGGTTGCTGGGGAAGATCAGCTGCTCAATAGTTCAGGTTGTCCTTGACCTACAATGACAATTGTGTCTGGGATTGCTGTCACCAAGCAATGCAGTTGTAAAGTGTGACTGCTTTGCTTATGGCAATCCAGGCAGTCCTGGAGTTAAATAAATGCCCTGGTCATTAGGCAAGGCAACTTCTTTCCAGCATGAGCCAGGGAGGCAGAAAATCCTGCTTGGATTTTGGCACAGTGCGTGATCAGCCAGCCTCCAGAGACCAGAAGGAATCTTCTCAGTAAGTGGTAGCAGTTGTGACCACCTCAGTCAGCTTCCCCATTAATTTTCTGAGAATTCAGCAGAGAAGATTGTAAATCATGTGATTTTAGGGCCCTTGGCAACAGGTTGTAAGTGTAAATGGGTTGTCAAGAGCCCAGATTGCAATCACATGACCACAGGGGCACTGCAACAGCTGTAACTTTGGAGATTGGTTGTACGTCCCTTTGTTCAGTATTGCCATAAGTATAGTCACTGAAATAATTGTTGTAAGTCAAGAACTAATTGTAGTCCTTGTTTAATGACCAATTGCCTGGTACAGTGACTTTATGACTGTAGGTTGTAAAGCAAAAGAGAACTGAAGAAAGAATATTAGTGGTTGCAGTTTCACTTAGTTACATGTTTCACTTAACAACCAAGTCACAAGTTCCAACTGGTTACTAAATCGAGGATGTATAACTCTAGTTCTCCACATCATCAGGAACCCTGATTGTAGTTTCATTACTCTGTGTACCATTGTAATGTAACTCTATTTTGTTGAAAGTGGCAACTATAATATCACTTCAGATATACCCTCTTCCCAATATATACCTCATCTTCAGCTTTTCAAATACCTGGAAAGTGCCAACTGTTTTACAAAATAAGAGAGCTAGGACATGTGGCATTTACAAGTTGCCTAAACTTTCTAAAATATATCTTTCTTCTGAAACGGCTTCACCTAAAAATAACCTTGCAGCATCCAAAGTAGCTTGATGAATGGCAGCTTTAGAAGTTGATCAAATAAATAATACAACAACTGGAGCTTTAGGGAGATGCTTGACAAATTCTGCTATAGAGTGCCAAAAGGTGTTCTTCATTCATTACTTAGCAGAGGTAGTCTCTGTATCTTGGGTGAAAGCCACATTGCAAATCTACTGAAAAAAAATCTTTATTTCTGGCACACTGCCACGTCATGCCCCAAACACAGGCAAATGTTACACACAAAAAGACAGTTTTATTGAAATCTCAGATCTCGTATGAAACAAAATTGAATCCCTAAAAAAAGTAATGTCTTGCTGCCCTCAAATACCAAAGGTCTAGCATTGGTCCTCAAATATTTAAGTGTTTCACCATCATCTTGAAATCTTCAGTCAGAACTGTTTATCGAGTAAAGGAACGAACGTGACGTCCTCTTCCACTGCTTCCGCTAACAAATTTTCCTCTTGAACCACCACTACCACTGTTGTTGGTGCTTGCCCAAGATGGTGTAATTCCACCACGACCTCTGGAAGCACGATCACGGGGGCTTGGACGGTAGCCTTAAACAAATGGGAAGGTTATTGGCAACAGTATTTATGCACTTCTAGCGGGATCTACAAGTTATGCATTATAATTTTCTGATGGAAGCCCCTTCAAATGACCAAATTAAATCTTAGTATACGGGAAAACATACCACACTGTTTAAAAAACTAAAATGATATATAACAGGCAGAGGAAAAAAATGTATTAGGATTGTAATTTAGAGCAGCTAAAACCAACACTTGCTACCAAGATTTTTTTTCTTCTTTTAATGATTCATCAGGGAGGAATTGGGGTGATTCAGTGGAGTTGAGCATTTCCTGGTCGGATACCCTTCCTAACTCCTATGCAGAGTTTGCAGCAGATATTTTCTCTTTGCATCAAGAGAGAAATATCTGCCACTACCTAGGATTGAACTCATAGCCTCTTGATTGTGAGGTGAAAGCTCCACCTTCAGGCCCGTACCACTCTTGCTACCAAGAATAAATAACCTGACTGAAAATGTGTAAAACGTGAGAACTACTGAGGCTGAAAAAGATATGCTAATTCTGATATTGTCTGATGCATATTTCCAACTCCCATTTTAATTAAAGTTATGTATTTTAACAATTAATAGGTAAAACATGCAAGTTGTTGTGCAGATAAGAGTAAATGCCTTTAGCAAGGAACTCATGCCATTAACATCTAATGGGTGTCAGCCCAAGAAAAACTGCCCTCATGTTTTTTAGAGTTTTTCTATTGTCTTTTTTTTAAAGTACATTAAATTATCTCAGATGCCTTGAAAAGTTAAACAATAAAATAAAGCTCAAAAACTGGAGAGGATATAAACATGTTCATGTCATTTTCTTGGCAGCAAAACAGAAGGAACTGGCCACTGCCATCTTCTGGGATGTTTTTTTCTTGATTACAGCCCTGGCTTTTACTGTTGGCCTCCCACTCAGGTAGTAGCCAAGTCCAAACTTGCTCTGAGATCAACCTAGGATGGCAAGGTGCCAAACCTGCTGTGACTTAAATGTAGTAAATAAAAAAGTAACTTCAGGATCTTGCTCCAATTGTTCCATGATTGTATTCTGCCTGTTACGCAATATGCTGCCTGGAAGGCATGCCTCCTATTTTTTGTGATGATTACCCACTATCTCAGGGAAAACGTTTGACCACCAAGCAATTATATGTGCTTGCTTTCTATTATTTTGAACAAAACTTACATCTGGTAATCATTTCTCAATTTTGCATTCAATGGTGGTTTTGTGATTTCACCCTTGACTTGTAAGGCATCTTGAGAGCTCCATGCAAAGAACAATTAGATACAAAATATATAAGGAAATTAATTATACTGTAAGAGGAAAACAATCCCTTACCCGCAGAACTTAAAGGCCTCAGAGGGGGAAGAGGACCTCTGTTGAAATTGCTCTGACCACCTCGACTTTCACTGTATGTTCCTCGGGGGGAGTTTTGGGCACTCCAGCTTGATCCTCTGGCTCCTTCACGGCGACTATAATTTCCTAAATGAAAAGTGCTACTTAAGCCAAATGCAGATTGCTCTTATTTTCATTTAGATTTAACTTAACATCTCAGCTTAACAGCATATTATTTTTAAAAATGGCAAACATAGTACAACAGCACAGGAAGTGAGCAGTGTTAAAGTAGAGGACAGGTGAAAGAATGTGGAAAAAAAACATGCAGATTCTGCATTTTTACTTGCAACAATAAATAATATAGCAGCATGACAATGAATTTCACTTTAAGGAATATGTGAAATAACTGACTGTCAATCTGCCTTCCTTAAGAGCTCAAAGTTTTCAAGTTCAAGTGAGCCACATAACTTACCTTTCGAAGCAGGTGGTGTGAAGAATCTGTTTTGGCTGTGAAAAGCTCCACGCCCTCCACGGTTCCCTGAGAAGCCACCACGGGAAGAAATTTTCTGTGAAACTTTAGGTGGCCTCTTGGGAGGTGGGATCCCATCTGGTGGAACCACCTCTTTGCTCTCTGCAGCTACAAAGTCATCAACGTGCATAGAGGGCGGCCTGCTGGTATTCTGTTTCCTCTGACGGAAGATGTCATGGGGGCGGATGCCTTGGCCAAATGCTCCCCTGCCTCTTCCTCTGGGTGGAGGTACAATATGGGCCCTTTTGGCAGGTTCAATGTATTCTGACTTTCCACTACAGAGATGCAAGAGAGAAGGAGAATTTTACAAATTCTTCACAAGCCAGCTAAAATCACATTAAACCTTGTTGTTTTGTGGTCACTTGTCTGAATATTTTTCAGAATTGAACTATGTTGACATTGCTAGTTCAAGCAAGCATTTTCATATCAGTTAAATACAAATAGTATTCCTATAACTCATTGATATATTCTACAGAATTTACCAAATCTCAGATTTAAGTCTAAAAGGGGTTTAAGGAATCTTCCCTTCTTTCATCAATCTGTCATATCCTTATTTCATTCTAGCACATATATTTGTAATATCTTAGAAAGAGAAATGCTTCTTTCATTGGAGCCCATTGTATATTCTTTGTGACAAAATAATCCAGACTGAAGCTTACCCACATTGGTTAGTTGCATCATTTTCAGCAACTCTTACTTTTTAGCTTGTTTCGTTTGGTTTCCCAAACTATGAAACTGGAAATTTTAGGGTTCGTTTTTCTAAATCTTGTGATATACAACACATGCAATTTGAATGATTGTTCACTTAAACTATTAAGCTTATGAGACGTTTGCTACAGTCATGCAAACAATGTGCTGAATAGTTTGTGACCACAGTTGTTAATCTCATTATATCGTGCTCACAAAATTACAATTTGTGCAGTGAAGTTATATAAATCCATCTTTAGGTATACATATTGCATATATTTAATTGGATATACAGGTTGTCATTGCTTAATGATCACAATTGGGGCAGAAACTCTGTTGCCTAGCAAAATATCACATGATTTTGATGGACTTATGACCTCACTTCCACTGAGATTGTTAAGCGAATTAGCCCGTTTATGTGAGATATCATATGACCATGACTTGCAATTTTATTGCTGGCTTCTCTATTGACTCTGCTTGTCAGAAGCCTGCTGTGGTACATACAAATGGTGAGCATGTGATTCCTGAGATACTTTCACAGTTGTAAATGCAAGGACCAACCATAAAGTTAATTTTTTAGCATCTTTGTAACTTTAAACCACAGCTAAACAGACCAGCCATTAAGTGAAGTCTACCTGTACATGTACAGAACCAGTTTAGTGTACTGGGTAAAGGCATCAGGTTAGAAACCAGGAGACTGTGGGGAATGAATGAACCTTAGGATTGAAGCCAGCTGAGTGATCTTGGGCCAGTCATTCTCTCTCAGTCCCAGGAAGTAGGCAATGACAAACCACTTCTGAAATCTTCAGGCACCTGTCAGGCAGTTTTGCCATGAGTCAACAATGACTCGAAGGAACACAAAAATTGTGCAAAATCAAAGCCACTGGTTACCTGGAAGTTATAAATGTCTCATGCTTATGTTTGCCAAGTTTAAAGCCTTTTGTGGTTTTGGTCCGACCAGGAGAAGAAGGCTCTGTAACAAATGACCTCTCTAGCTCTGCTTGCAGGTCAAAGTCACTACATCCTTTTTCTGACAGTTCAATTAAGTCAACTTTCACCTACAAGAATGAGAAAATATTCCATTTTAGTAAATCCATGAGTAGCATATTAATAATATAATTAGAATGGAAAATATTCTACACTACAAAATAGAAAAGGAAGAAGACTTAGTATAGAGTGGTGATGTGAATCCAAATCTCCTGATCAGTCTTTTCCTTTAGAAACTATGCTGTAGTAACATGCAGATTAGATGGAAATTATCAGCAGACATAACCCCTCCAGAATTATTAATTAACAGATTGAGGAATGCATATTAAAGGCATTCTTTAAAATAAAAGCTTTTCATTTACTTAATGTATTAAAATCAAGGCATTTCAAATTCAAAGCACTCTGTAGAATGTACCATTCAGATCTAGCACTAACTGGACAGATTTTCAAACCTGATTATTGACCACAAGAATGTAGAAACAGCAGTATCAACTGAAAAACATAGAACTTCAAATTTAATAATGTCACAAATTGTAGCAAGTCTCTGTCAGCTGTCAGCTCTTTGTCAGCTTTATCAAAGGGGTTTTTGCAAAATAACACTGTAATCAGCTATTAATATCAGCTCTGTCCCCAGGCTGATCAAATACATAAAATATTATATCTAGGAGCAAAAGTAGAAAAGGTCACGTGTACTAAAAAAAAAATGAACCCTAGTCAAAAAAGATTTCTACAGCATCTAATAAATTGTTTGTCAGACGAAAGGGAATTTCAAAAAAGATGCTAAAATAGGTAATTCGGGATGGGAAGTTGATACAAAAAATGAAAATATAAAATTATACTGGATAACCCCAAGTGCTAGCAAACTTAACATAGGAGCTTGAATTCAATTGTATTACTCACAGAGTTGAAAAATATTCCCTAAAATTACTTTTTAATTATTTACCATGTCAAGATCAGTTTCAATTTCTTCAGCCTGGAATGGTGAGAACCACATAGACTTCAGCTGGTCATCTATCACGTCTGCCAAGATGTACATAGTCCTGTAAGGAAAAACACAGCTTTTATTATTGGTCAATATTGGTTGACACCTTAGGAATAAGTTGAGGTTACTAAAATTCACCAAAACCCTTTCATCTGTTTCCTCAAACCTCTATTTACTAAATCTTTTCCTAAGACCTAATTCTAATTATCCTGCCAAAAATCTTCTTGTAGCCCACATTGTTACATCTTTATGAAGATCTGTTCTAACTAAAGATAAAAGGACAGCCCTTTACTAATACAAACTGTTGCCATTTTCTCATTCAGTTGCAACTATTAGCTGTTTTATTATTTTAAAACTATATCACATTATTTCACCTGCCAAAAGTTATACCTCAAAATGTAAAGTAAAAAGGAACAGATAAAACGCTAGAAGCAAAAATATACTTGTTTGATATACAATTCTGGAAGAAAACTAACAGAAAGAAGGAAAAGATTGGTCTCCATGTTTTACAGAGAAAGAAAATGAATAATGAGTATAATAAATATAGTATTAAGAATCATACAATAGTACTGAGGAATTTCTACTCTGCTCCACAATGAACTAAAACTCATTTATTTAAATGAAATCCAAATATACCAATGCCATAAATTATAGTTCTCTCGTCCATATAAATGTCTTTTTGTTACTTTACCTATTATTAAACAGATGTTGCAGAGATTCTGGAGCAGGCAAAATTGGTTCCACATCTTGATCACTTAGAGGACAAGCCTCTCCAGCAGATTCCAACATCTGCCTAAGTCCAACCACATTATCCAGTAATGATTCCAGGCTGTCGTCTTCCTTAGAACACTCCTAGATAAGAAATTCTACAGTCATCAATCATATAAAATCGAGCATTCTGGACAATTAACAAGATATAGAGAGAGCCAGAATGTATTTATTTTGGATTCCTATTGGAGATGATGCACTAACAACACAATTATAAGCAATTGTATTAATGTAATGCAGCAAAAGGTGGCACTTTAAAGGTGAACAGATTTATTAAAAATTAATTTGTGTGTACTAGAAGCCATTTCATCTGATATATAACATACAAAATGCTGTTGGCAGGTTATGTAAAATCAAGAAGATAGGTAGACAAGAAGACCAAATAACCCTAAAATCTGATAGATGCAGGCAGAGAATTGTGTGAAAAGCTAAATGAATGCAGGATGGCAACCATGAAAATCAGAATCAAGAAAATCAGAATAACTGTGTTTTATCATCCAAAAATGTGATAAAATTAATCTTATATTTCTCTCATTAGCTACAGTAACTATTCAACCTGAATAATACACACAATAAAGGTAGTCCTTGACTTACAACAGTCCATTGAGTGACGACCGTTTACAGTTCCAACATCACTGAAAAAAGTGACTTATGACTATTTTTCACACTTATGACTGTTGCAGCATCCCCATGGTCACATGATCAAAATTTAGACAATTGGCAAACTGACTCACATTTATGATGACTGCAGTGTCCTGGGATCATGTGATCACCTTTTGCGACCTTCTGACAAGCAAAGTCAATGGGTAAACCAGATACACTTAGCAGTCATGTAAGTAACTTAATAACTGGCATGGTTCACTTAACAACTGTGGCAAGAAAGGTCACAAAATGGGGCAAAAAACTCACTAAACAAATGTCTCGCTTAACAACATACATTTTGGACCCAATTGTAGTCATAAGTCGAGGGCTGCCTGTATCCAATATTATAAGTTTTCACTTATATTGAATAAATATATTATTTTTTAGTGAAAGTTAACATTACCAAAACCAGTTTCTCCAGTTCAAGGAGCAGGTTTTCAGGAGTCTCTTCTTTGGTCTGCAACTGATACTTTAATTCTGCAGTACTAAGACCCAGGGTTCTGGTGGGATGACTTCCATCTACCTCCGCAAGACTGCCATCATCCCCACAACATCCCTGAAGAACATGAATAAGTATCTGGATGAAAAACTACTGCAAAAGGTATAAATAGCCATGTTATATGAAACATAATGCTGCCAGGAGAGGACACATAAAATAAACAAGCGTTCAAAAATCTTTATAACAGCTTTGTGTACACTTGTTTTCATCAAAAAGAATGCACTAATTTGTTACAGAAATGGCTAAGTTATATATTAAGAACGCAAAAGTAAAGTTGATATTATTTCTACCTTACTGATCTGAAGAGTCAGATGTTAATGCTTTTATTTCCCCCCCCCTTTGTCCTACAGTTCTCCTTTTACCATTTCCCATTTTCCCACTATTTTAATTTTCATTTGTATTTTTACACTTTAATTTAATAAAAATTATATTTTAAAAAAGAACTATACAGTCATTCTGTTCTTTAAGATGAACCTCCTTTCAATACTAAATAGATCAATATGAGATGTCTTTCCTTTTCAATATCCATGTGGAAACATACTTATCGAATATACATCAAAGGGATTTTGCAAAATACTTTTTTATACTTGTCGATCCATTATATGAAGCTCTTTTACAAAACCATATTGTTGACTATGTGATCATACATAACTGTTCTTAGAACTTTTTACTTCTCTATAATCAATATAATTATGAGGATTTTCAACATTCCGAGTAGTGGTTTGAATTACTTGATTAAGTTATTTATTAAGCAACTTTGAGTGGTTCACCAAGTAAGAAAAAATAATAGTCGAACCATATAACAGTACAGTAACATTCAAGGTAAATGAATATAAAGATGGCAAAACCAAGGAACAAGAAAAACATGCAAACACTACTCAAAAGGAGCTTCAACCACCCTACCTAAAAGCCTGGAAAGATTCCCTTGCTGAAAACCATCTGCTATTCCTATTGTTTTATGTTTTGTTATTTGTTGCTTTGATGGAATTAATAATAGGAGATAAACCTGGCATATTTTAGCAATAGAAAAGCAAGATATAAAACTTCTTCAATGACAATACTAACAAACTAAATTGACACTTTGTTTAGGAAGCATCTTAACTATTTAGAATAGCATAGTAGTCTGCTTCAAAGATATTTTGCTAAATTGCAGTAGAACAGCAACATTGCTGAAAAATGTTAGTTTGTATTGACTTACCAAAGGATCAGAATTTAGTATCTGTCTCATGAAATCCAGAAAGGAAGAGGCAAGTTCTCCTGTGTCTTTACTGAAGCTGCTCACTATTCTCTTTAATACTGTTTGCAGAGCATCAGAGTGTTTTGCCAGAGAACTAAGGTTGTGTCAAAAAGAAATGTTTTACTTTACCTACTGAATGTAATGTAGCACATAAGCGATCAAGAGACTAAAAAGCAACTAGTTCATGTCTTCATAAATGAGTATTGTTAGATATTGCTAAATGTGAAGTAATTTCATTATACTTAATATTCTTAGGTGTAGCAAGGTCTCAGATTACTACAATACTTTTAGATTAGTCAGCCAACTGCAATACCGAGACTAC
The DNA here is from genome assembly GCF_947247035.1 of Vipera ursinii. Taxonomy (NCBI): domain Eukaryota; kingdom Metazoa; phylum Chordata; class Lepidosauria; order Squamata; family Viperidae; genus Vipera; species Vipera ursinii. The sequence continues at coordinate 187,864,377 of NC_139516.1, forward strand.
ACACAAAAAAGAAATACTTTTAATTGCAGAGTTGATAAACAGAATCTGTCATCTATGAGGCAATTCTTATTCCTTCATTTGCACAAGAGGAGGTCTCTTCTAAAATAATTGCCATAGCAACTGATAGCCAAAACAGCCTCTATCAATACTCTCTTAAAGACTGACTGCAATTCTTATTATTGAGGAATTATTTTTATCTCATTTCTTTTAATATAACATTGAAACCAAATACCAGCAAAAATAAAAAAGAATAACAGAGTTGGAAGGGACCTTAGAGGCCTTCTAGTCCAACCCTTCTCAAGCAGGAGACCCTATACCATTCCAGACAAGTGTCAGTCCAGTCTCTTCTTAAAAGCCTCCAGTGATGGAGCACCCACATGAAGCATGATGAAGCATGACATCATTGGAGCCAACCCACACTCTTTCCATATTAACTATTACAAATGGGTTCATCCACCTCCGTGGCCCAATGCAGGGAGAAAAGAAGACCGCAGGATGCAGAATACTTTATTCTCTTTATAAATCTGCAAACAGATGCAAATGTGATGACATCATTGAACAAAGCACAGGCAGTCAACTAGCTTTGTAATCCTAATTATCACCTCTGGGACAGAATTTATACATCATCTTCCAAGCTCAACTTTCCAAATTTCAGTGAAGAATTTTACTGGAAAATTCGAAATTGCTCAAGTCAGGATTGGATATAGTGTGTCTCCAGGAAGTGCACATTAAAAAGCAACATGAAACTGTTTTGCATTGTTCAAAATTAGGTAATTTATTTGTGGCCTTAGCAGATAAAAAGCAAAGGGGAGTGGTTTTTTATGTTACGTATTTGAAAGCTAAATTAATTTATCAAGGCGAAGATGGGAGAGTCCTAATGATTGAAGTCGAGATTGGTTGTCACAGCTCACTGCTGGTGGGGATATATGCCCTGAATGGAGCCCAAAAACAATTTTATGAAAGGCTGTATTATAGGTTGGTAGATTTGCAGTATGATCAAATTTGCATAATAGATGATTTTAATGAGATTATAAATAAGGAGATGGACTATAATTGTGATCAGGAACAAGGGGTTAGGAGGCTGACAGATAGGCGGATACTTCCCAAAATATGTGACGAGATGAGGGAGGAGCTTGGCCTTCGAGATGCCTGGCGGGAGTTGAACCCAAATAGGAAGCAATTTACTTTCTTTTCTACGAGGCATAGATCTTGGTCACGCTTGGACATGCTATGGATGACGGCCGAGATAAGATCTCTAGCCACTGTGGAAATACAGACTAAGTTATGGGCTGATCACAACCCCATAGTGGTGGTATGGGGTGAAGGTAGGATTGGGAAAAGGAGAAGGTGGACCCTTGATGTAGCAATATTAAGAGATATAGAATTCCAGCAGTTAATTAAGAGAGAAAGGGAGCTTTTTTTTAGGGTGAACGATAATGGGGAGACGACGTTACAAATCCTTTGGGATACGGCGAAAGCTTATATGCATGGGGTGGCAATTAAATTTATCGCGAGGAAGAAAAAGGTTAAATTACGGGAAAGGGAGGAGTGGGTAGAGAAATTAAGAGAAGCAGAAGGGGACTTACAACAACACCCATTAGATCGAAGTTTGGGAGAGAAGGTTGATAGAATTAGACATCAGATTATGCTATTAGAACAGGTTGATTTGGCCCAGAAAATTCGAAGTGTCAGGCAGCACCATTTTGAACACGCTAACAAAGCAGGGCGCTGGTTGACTTACCAGTTGAAGAAAGAGAAAGAGAAAAGGTTTATTGATCAACTACAAGATGAGACAGGAGAGATTAGAGTAGATATGGATGGAAAGAAGAGAATTACACAAGATTTTTTTTTCACGCCTATACTTTGGAGAAGAGGTACAGGAGAATAAGATCTTGGACTATCTGACTTACGTAGATTCCCCTGTAGTCCCACAAGACATGAGGGAGCTTTTAAATGGAGAGATAACAGAAGGGGAGATAGAAAGTGTGATTAGGAGTCAAAAGACGGGTAAGACTCCAGGTACAGATGGCTTGCCTGCCGAAATTTATAAATTGCTCTCAGAGACTTTGGTGAAATATTTGAAAGATCTATTTAATGCAGTTTTAGAGGAATCTGTAGTTCCCAAATCTTGGTCCGAAGCCTATATCACATTAATTCCTAAAGAAGGCACTGATCACTCACAAATCAAGAATTATAGACCTATCTCCCTTTTAAATACAGATTATAAGATATTTGCTTCTACTATGGCTGGGAGACTTAAAAGATTTTTGAGTAGTTTTATTCATAGTGACCAAAATGGCTTTCTACCATCTAGGCAGATTAGGGATCACTTGAGAATTATAATCGATGTGCTGGAGTATTATGAGGCCCAACGTGATAAACAGTTAGCATTGGTATTCCTTGATGCCCAAAAGGCATTTGACGAGGTGAATTGGAGGTATCTAAACTGGTTATTGAGGTACATGGATTTTGGTCCAAGGTTTTTGAATGCATTCCAGGCAATTTATAAGGAGCAAACTGCCAAAATTTTGATTAATGGAGAGGAATCGGAAGAGGTGAAAATAGCGAGAGGAACGAGGCAAGGCTGTCCTATGTCTCCCTTGTTATTTATTTTATCTTTGTAGCCATTTTTGAGAGCCTTGAGAGGAGACCCAGAAGTTAAAGGGTTGAGGATAAAAGAACAAGAATATAAAGTCCAGGTGTTCGTGGACGATTTAGTGTTTATTCTTGAAGAACCTATAAATTCGGGTAAGCGTCTCTTGGAGAAGTTGGAGGAGTATGGAGAGGTGGCAGGGTTACAGATCAACAGAGAAAAAACGAAAGTTATGGTAAAGAATATGACGATAGCGCAAAGGTTGGAGTTGCAAGGCAAGTTGGGGCTGCAGGTCGAACGTAAGGTAAAATATCTTGGAATCTGGCTCACAGAATGGTGCTCCTCAGTTAAAGAAAATAACTATCAAAAATTATTGGTACAAATATCAAAGGACTTGGAGAAGTGGAACAAATTGCCCCTGTCTCTATTTGGTAGAATAGCATTAATAAAGATGCAGGTTTTGTCGAGATTTCTTTTTCTTTTTCAAACAGCTCCAGTGAAGTTAGACAGTTCGTTTTTTAAGAACTTGGAGAGACTTGTTTCTAAATTTGTTTGGGCAAGTAAAAAACCTCGGGTTAAAGCTAAGATAATGCAAGGACCAAAGGCAGAGGGAGGACTTGGGCTCCCTAATTGGAAGTATTATTATGTTGCGGCGTTGTTAGTTTGGATAAGGGAGTGGATGACTCTCCAAAATAGGCGGTTGTTAGCGTTAGAGGGACATGATCTATCCCAAGGGTGGCATGCTCATTTGTGGCGGGAGTCAAGAAGCCCACCGAAATATTTTATTAGGTATTATTTGCGTAATATACTATTAGGGGCTTGGTCGTTAGTTAGGAAGAAGTTTTATACGAGGACACCGTATTGGCTGTCGCTGATGGAAGCATTGACCTACCCTAATGTGTTTAACCCAGAAAAAAGGGTGATTTATAAAGAATTATTGCATTCAAATGGAGAATTAAAATCTAAATCGCAATTGCAGGAACAGGGTATCCAGGTAGATTGGTGGGCGTATATGCAGCTTCGCAGTCGGTTTATGAAGGAGAAAGTGGTGCCAGGGATTACTAGAGAAGCTCAAGGATTCGATAAGATTCTTTTCGGGAAAAGTGAGAAGTTGCTGGCAAAATGTTATTCTTTACTATTGGATATGGATGGGTTAAATGAGCTTACAGAGGGCTTTAGGGTCGCCTGGGAAAGGAATCTGGGTTACCAAATTGATCGTGATAAATGGCAGTCCATCTGGGAGAAAAATGTTAGGCTAACGAAATCTAATGCATATAAGGAGAATGTTTGTAAGATGATGTTTCGTTGGCATCTCCCTCCAGCTAGATTGGGTAAAATGTTTTTGGGTGTGTCCCCAGCGTGTTGGAAGTGTGGAGAAAGAGAGGGCACCTATTACCACCAGTGGTGGACCTGCGGCGAAGCGAGGAAGTATTGGCATCAGCTTCATATATGGTTGAATGAGATTTTAGGACATTCTGTTAAATTGACTCCTGAGACGTTTTTGTTAGGCTTAAAACCAGACAATCTGAATAGATCTGCATGGTATTTGATGTCGCATTTGTTAACGGCGGCACAGATTTTATGGGCTCAATATTGGAAGAATTCTGTTAGTCCTCCCGAGGATCTGTTAATCAAGAAATTTATTGATTGTGCGGAATCGGACCGTTTGACCATGCTGTTGAAAGGGGGATACAGATTATTATTTATGGTTGACAAAAAGGGATGGTTACGGGAAGGATTGATTCTACAATGTAACAGCAACTTGTCTAAATCATTAGAATGTTTATTATTATGTTGTGTATTTTTCTAAAAGAATTTTAATAAGCACTGCGATGTATTGTTATGATGTAGTTGTGGATGATTTCAATAAAATAAAAATATATATTCAAAAAAAAAGAATTTTACTGGAAAATTCATCTTAAATTTTGATTGTAAGAAACAGAACATAAAGAGTATTGAAAGATATGATGCTCACTTTAGGAAGCTAATTTTTCAGGTACTAATTTTCACTGTAACTTTTTCTTGACGTTGAACTGATACGCCTAATCTCCACTGAAAATGAATGGGAACTGCACAAAATTTACACGTACTTTTAGAAAGATTTGAAATGGGGAAATTATACCTTTTGAGATGATAGAATCCATAATCGTGCTCTGTAAGGAACATCATTGTCCTAATACAAGTCAGCAAGCAGGTATAGCTGCTTTCAGCATTAACAATTGTTTCCATCAGGCAGTCACAGATGGAAGCCATGAGTTCTTTGCCTGGCAATGAATTGGAAAGCTGCTCCAATTCAGAAAGAGTGCTTTCTGAGGAACTGGGCAGGATCAGGGCAATGTCCTGTAAAAAAAAAAGTCGATGCATTATTGAAAGGCAGGGGCATATTTTATAATTATGGCACTGCAAGCAATAGCTGGGACTCAAAGAACTAATTTAGAATGTGCCTTGGTCCAGGGAGAAAAGACTGAAAGATTTTCTCTTTTTCGAATAACAGACCAACACAACATATTACAAAAGATAACTGAGATTCCCTACAGTAGTAATGTTAGCAGCACAGAAAGCAGATTGATTGCTCACAATAATTAATTGACTAATAGGTAACTCCTTTAGGTCAGTGGGCACACTGGGGATTTTGAGAGCATGTTGTATATATTCTTACAAAATGACAACAGAATGGAAACTGCTAGTCATAAAATGCCAATTTAAAGCTACAATAAAGGTTCTTCTTTGACATCTACTCTATTGCTTACTTCTAGGCATCCTAATAGGTCAGGGGTTCCCAACCTGGGGGTGTGAGACGATATTCCAGAGGGTGCGAAAACTTGGGTTTTCAAAATTATAGTGTATGTGCATAATTCGTTACCATTATTTTGAACTTTTGTAAGGGGTGCGAGAACATATCAAACCGTTCTAGGGGGTGTGGGGTATAGAAAAGGTTGGGAGCCACTGTATTAGGTAATACCAATCTGCTACATTATTACAGAAATCTTAAGAGTAGCCAACTTGCTTTAAAAGCATGACAACAGATTATTCAACATATTGCCTTAGTATTTATTCACTTTTTGTAAATTTGTAACATTTGTCTGTGATCAGAAATAAAGAAGTTTGCTTTTCTCAGCAGACGAACATGCTATCCACATGCTGGATTCAACTACCTATCCTTTTTACTTTCAAAGAATACCTATGTATTCTATAGTTTGGGGGACTTGGAATATCTAGTGTTGGAAGTCTGGCATGTATCAACATAACTATCTGTAAGCATAATGACCCCTGGGAATCAGTTGCCTATTGCTGCATTATTTCCAATGCAAAGTTTTCTAAAGAGGGAAGTCTTTTGAATCTTGACTAGTGAACTTAAGAATGACTATTATATTCAATATTAGAGGCATTTTTCTAAGGGAATGCTCATTTAGAACTATTATTTGCACAGAAGCAGAAATTGAGGTTTAATTCAGAAAGTTCAGCAAAACTAAGCCATCTAAAACTAAAATACGCAAAATAATAGAATACAAAATTCTAATTACTGTAAAATTTCAAACAGAGTAGAGTTAAAAAAACAAATATTAATCTACACAAATTTGCCTTATTAAGAATTAGGACGTCTTAGACACATAAACAAGTTATTACAATCCAACTATTACAAAACCCTGCAGTAAACTGCAAATCTTTATAATTCATTCTGTTGATCTGTTCATGTGGTAAATTACTTGGGGGTCATTAATCTGGAGAAATGTCAGCATTTAGTATTGGGGAAGTGTCCAAGGGAGGAAATCACAAAAAAACAAACCCAGAATGTAAATACGCATATGTTGGTAGCACTACCATAGTACAGCAGACAAGATTCTGAATCTGTTTTGATATACAGCACAACTATTTCCAAACAAAGAATATATTTGGGAGTAGTCCTAAGGACCGGAATTGGTGACCAACAATTCCATCACTAAACAAGACATAATGTAACCGCAACAGACTTATGACCTTTCTTACACCGTCATTATTAAACAAATCACCTCTAGTCATTAAATAAGACATCACATGACCACAACTTTTGATTTCACTGCTGGCTTCTCCATTGATTCTATTTGTTGGAACCTGGCTGTGAAGCACAGAAATTGTGATCACATGACCACAGGATGCTGCAATGGTCATAAATATGAGGACCAGTCATAAAGTTATATTTTTTCAGCCCTGTATAACTTCTGTGGTCACTAAACAGGACAATGGTTAAGCAAGGACTACCTACAGACCATTATTTCACAGCCTACCAATGCATTACAGTACATTCATGTATCTAAGTGTGTGAGGATGTAACCATGGGAACACGTGAAGAATGAAGATATTCTTCTTTAGATTTTCCATTTTAAATACCTGGTCACAGAAGGACTGTAAAATAGAAGCTAAGTATTCTGAACACTGCTGATGAATGATGTTTTCCCCTGCAGTCTGCATCAAAGTCAAAAGTTCTAGGAAAACTTCGGCGTATTTTTCATCACCTTTAGCAGTTCCATTAATCAGGTGCAAAATAGCCAATTTACAAGCTTTGTGCGAAGCCAGAGCATCAAATAAAGCAAGCAAGCGGGTGGTCTGACCAGTATATTGTTTCTCCTTATCTTCTGGGTTGCTGAAATGATGAGAAATTTCTTTATTAGGATGATAGCACACTAGATAGAAATGTAAATCAAAACAAACATGTTTGAACATTTCCATTCACCCCTTTTGCTCTCTCTCAATATAGATATATAGATATAAACAGTACATACGTACATACATACAGATATATGTAAGCAATGTTCATTTCTGCACAAATGTAAACTGCCACCTATCTGAAAAGTTACCAGTGTGAGGGAATACTACCATAGCTACATGGGTAATAATGATGTTAGTGGTATTTAAGTGGCTTGAATGAAATCAAATATTCAGGAGATGAAAGCAAATTGTGGAGGATTTTTTCTGGTTTCACCCACTTCTCTGTACTAATCTTCTAACTTCTGTTCTAGAACTATAAAGAAATGAAATGAAATGCAATACATTTTGATGTGCAGTTCCCTAACACTTGACACACTATTCAAAGATCAAACCTGGTTCTTGCCCCCAACCCCACAATACACACTGGTGCTACAGAACACATTTTGTAGCTAGACGGACAATCATGTAACTGAAGGAACAGAAGGCGTAGGGTCAAAAGCAATTGATTAAGTGTTTAATAAGATAGGAAAGGAGAACGTAACCCATACAAGACCTCTTAAGTCTCCTTTCAAGTGTGAGGAGGCAAAATTGTGACCAATGAAATCAACTTTTCTACTTTTGATGAATCATTAAACAAATTATTAGACAATAATTGTCTTGTTTAGGCAATATTAAGAGATATTGAAATGTACCTTTGCAGATCTTCTACAAGTAGATCTAAGACAGTTCTCATAATAAGGAGAGCCGTTGGTGAGGCCAAGTCACACAACTGTACACAAATGCGCCTTAGCATATGCTGAATGGGCTGGCAAGTGGAGCCAGAAAAGGATCGTACTATTTCTTGCAGTAACTTTGCCTGGACATGAAGATGCATGCTCCAAAGTTTTCTAGTATTGAGAGCTACTGATAAGTCATGTGGTTCAATAACCTATGGAAAACAAAATAATCCTTTGAAATGCACAATAATCATACATTTGCAAAATGCTGTGCTATTCTCTACTCTGGAATTTCATAGAAAATGTATTGCCAAGAAGAGTATGTCAACTGGAATTCATATTCAAAATTATTCCCACAAAACAGACATAAACGGAAACAAGTTTACACATCCAGGTGCTCCATACAAATATCCCTGTGGTACCTGGCCCTATATTTTCCTTGGTTCTCCAGACTATATTTTGCTTAATGATTCTAGACAGTAATAAAACCAACTTCCGCATGTATACAATATAATTATGTTAATAAAAATACAATTCATACATGTTTCATAGTTCAACTGTCAGATCAGCTTATTTTTAAAATCAGTTGGTAGTTTTTATTTACCTGAGTGGTCTGCATAGGCAATGGAAGAGGCAGTAGTTCTGAAAGTAATATAAGGCCAGAGAAAAATCCTTCTGGAATTCTTAGAACAGAAGTAAGGACCTCTTTTAGCATTAATGACCAAGTATTATTGGCTAGAGTTTCTTCGGAGATAGTTAACTTCTCATTAACACCCTGGGTGAAAGTTAACAAGATATCAACAATATCATTCTGGATTTTCTGTTCATCACTGTCCAAACGTCCAGAGAGTGTTATAGAACATAAAAGCATGTGTAAAGAAATAAGTGCTGAAGGAACACGCATATCTTTAAATTCAAAAGATCCTCCCCGTAGCAATTCAGTCAACATGGTCTTCAAAAGTGTGAGAGTACATCGGGCCATAGAGATTGTAGTGACTCTGTGAAGAGTTGTTCCCATGTTGACATGGAGTCTCCAGGGCTGAATAAGAATGCTGTTTAGTTTTTGCAGAATTCTGATAAAAGTGTCCATTCCTTCAGAAGAAAAGAGCTGAATAACTGCAAGGTTCCATTTAAGGTCCTTCTGCTGACCTTTATAAAAGATAGGAGAAATAATGTATAGTCTTTATATTTTATTCTCTATTTTACTATTAAGTACAGGTAGTCCTTGACTAACAACAGTTCATTTAGTCACCATTCAAAGCTACAACGGCAATGAAAAAAGTGACTTATGACAGTTTTTTACACTTATGACCGTTGCAGGATCCCTATGGTCACATTATCAAAATTCAGATGCTTGGCAACTGACTCTTGTTTATGACGGTTGCAGTGTCCCAAGGTCATGTGATCAGCTTCTGTGACCATTGACAAGCAAAGTCAATGGGAAAGCCAGATTCACTTAACAACTTTGTTACTAACTTAACAATTGCAATGATTCACTTAACAACAGTAGCAAGAAAGGTCATAAAAATGGGGTAAAACTCACTTAACAAATTTTTCACTTAACAACATACATTTTGGGCTCAATTGTGGTCATTAAGTCGTGGACTATCTGTAATATAAATTGGACACAATGATTCTGTTGGTGACCAAAGCTAAATATTTTTACATATTTCTTTCACTCAGGAAAAATGAACTGCGAATTACTCCAGTGTGTGTATATGATCAATATACATATCCAAAAAACAATATATTTTAGACTGTTTGTGTGATTTAATACAAATACATTCTACTGAATGAGAACTAAGAAGTTAAATATTGTTACCTTCAACAGAAGGTGGAGGACATGCAATATGACACAAGACACGAAGTGCTGTAGGGAGACCAACTCCTTCCTGAGTCATCAAGCTATCAATGTTCTTTAAAGTAAAGAAGTAGATAATGATTTAAAAATACATATTCAAAAGGGATATATCTGACTTAACAGACAACATTGCTTCTGCACAAACAATGGAGAGATCAATTTAATTTTTGTACACAACCAAGAGAGTTACGCAAAAACCAGTTCCCATTTTGACTAATAGTGTAGATTTTAGGATTTGAAGTTCACTTATAAAGCACAGGAATATTGAAAGCCTGACTTATGTAACTCACCAGCAATTATTCAGCAGTCTAGCAATGGATTTTGTTCAAGATTTGGTCCTTCCTTATTGCACAATACATCCAGCTTTATTTTAAAAAGAGCACAATTTGTATGTGTTCTGTTAGGTCACTATTCCAATATTTAAAATATTTGGATACCAAACTAAATATTAGCATATATTTGTTTCATGAATATTTAAGTAAAACTGTAAATAGAATAAAGGGGGCTAAGGTAGGCGGACCAATCTAGATCCCAATAAAGGAGAATATTTGTAGCTCAGGATTGAAATGAGGAACTAATCTAGAGTTTTCAGCAACTCAAAGTGAACAGCAATCATAGGATTGCCAATCCAATTTTTTCCCTTCCCAAAATATTTTAATTGATCAGCATGTCTACTTTCAACATCATCTGAACTAAAATTTAACTCCAAAATACATCTGTTCAAAAAGATGAGTAGTTTGCTATTCTAATAAGTCATATTTCTTTTTTACTTTTGATTTATTAAATGTACATGCCATTCATCTCACTGTCCAAGGATGGCAATGTAAAGGAAACCATGTAAAAACTAAACAATTGTTATACAGTACAGCAAAAATGCACTCCCCCTTATGCTTTTACTTATTTATTTTACTGACCTGTTTAATATATTCAATGAGATTTGGGATGCAATTAATTTCAAATCGGACTGTTTTCAATGGCTCCAACCATTTACTAAGTTCTAAAAACAAACAAGATCATTTGATGAATGTTATATGATGCGTTCAAAAAAAATGTGAAAACCATTAGAGCGGTTTTGATTCTAAAACACTGAATCTTAACAATGGGGACATACTCATTTTAACCAAAAGTCTAAGAAATATTTATACAATTTTATAATATGAATAGTATATTACGTACATTGTTTAAAAACCAATTTTATAAGAAGACTGCTAAAGAACCTAGTAACCTTAATACATGCAATAGTGAAACAGAATATCAGAAATATTTAAAACATTGTCCAACGATAACAAACACCGTACCTTGTAATTTGGTATTATTTTCATCAGCTTTGCAAAGCTTCAACAGGGGTGCTGAGTACAGCTCAAGCATCTGGACATCACTTGAAGACTGTACCACCAGTAGAACAAGGATGCAGGCATAATTGTACGCAACTGACTTTTTTGATTTGGAATCACTGAAATGTAAGTTTAAAAAAAAACCACCTAGAACTTACTAATTTACTTCACTATTACTTCATTTCATATTTTAGTCTTCATACTAAACATAAAACCCAGAGATTAAGTTTCCATCACTGGCTTCCCACCCCGCTCCAGAAATTTAGAGGACACATAGAAATCACAGAAGAAGGAAAAGTAACTGTGCAAGAGAATTCTCACCAGCTCAGCATAGGATTCCATCTTACAGCATTAAACCTAGTTATCATTAAAGTTCAAAGGGATTTTTATCAAGCCATCCTATTCTTTCATATTCCTTCTACTTTTAAAATGTATCATACCCCATATGGAGAAAAGTAATTAGAAGCAAACAATAATCTTTAGAATAAAAACTTAATAAAAAAATAGTATTATTCTGAACTCAGATGACATTCCAATTGATCCTGTTACAGATAGTCCTCGAGTTATTACTGTAATTTGAATTAGAATTACCATCACCAAGCACAGCAGTTCTAAAGCATGTCACATGATTGCACTGCTTAGTGACAACAATCCAGGCAACCCTGGTTGATGTCATGACTCCAGTTGCATGGGGTCATTAAGTAGAAAGAAGGAGAAGTCTCAGGTAAAGAGCATGGGGGTGGGGGAGGAGGCGAGGCCCTGGGTAGCTCAGTGGAGGCTGTGCACGAGTTGGGGGAGGAAGGTGTTGCAGTTTGGCTCAAACTTAGGGAGACGGGGGAAAGAGGGTGCAGGGTGCGTACGAGTGCAGGGAGGCAGGAAAAGAGGGCAAAGCGTGCATGCAAGAGAAGGGCAAAATGACAGCATAGTGCAGGGGTCCTCAAACTTGCTGGCTGGAGAATTCTGGGATCTGAAGTCCACAAGTCTTAAAGTGGCCAAGTTTGAGGACCCCTGGTATAGTGCATGAGTGAAGAAAGGCTGGGAGTGGAGGAGACTTGTATCCTTTCCTAATGCCTTCCCCACTGATTTTGCTTGAAGCTCACAAATTATCTGACCATGGGACATTGCAACCAGTTTATGTGTAAACTGTTTCCCAAGTGCTCAAATTTTTTTCACATGACCGCAGGAGTGCTGCAATGACCGGAACTCCTGAGGACCAGTCTTTTAAGTCCCTTGGTTCAGCGCCATCGCAACCTGGAATGGCCATAACTTGAGGACTACCTGTACAGGAGCCGACACGAGACGTTACTTAATGTCTAACACTTACTGATGAGGCCAGTCGCTCTCTCTCTGCCCAACCCCCCCTCAAAAAAATGCATCTCTGGAACAAGTAGAAAGCAGCAGCATTGTGTACACTTTCTTGAGCTGCACAAAACAAAGACAGAATATTGTGAGTCCCCCCATTACAGATATAAACCTAATAATAAATCATTACCCTAATGCTTCTTTGGAATAGAACTCCATTAAAGTAATAAGGCTCTGGAGATTCTTCTCAAGGCTGAAGACATGGGCAACAGCAGCTCTTCCTACCGGGTTAAAAGTGATCAAGTAAAGATTATGAAGTGTTCCCAGGAGATCTGAATGGTCAGTTTCATCAGTGGCTATGCAACGCTGGAAGTGGCTGAACAATTCTGAAATGCACTGCAGTGTCTGAGTCGAATGAAGAAGCCATAAGGGAAATGCTTCATCGCCTGCCCCATCTGTTTGCAGACCTTCTTCTTGATCGAGATCCGAAAACTGACAAAATGCTCGAACCAGCAAATTGGTGGCTTCATATTCAGAGAGGAAAAAAAGGAGACCTTTCTGTGACTGTGCTAAAAACCTCAGAATATCTCTGACAGACTGAAGCACTCCAGGATGCACATTTGTTATTGGATTGGACAATAGCAAAGTGACAGACTCCAAAAAATTGTGATTGTGGAGATACCTGAAGAAATGAAAATAGAAAGATAAATAATATTATATTGAAATAATAAATAATATCTATCCCCTATATTTTCCCATAAGATAGCTAAACTGCAACGTCAATATATTTGTATTACAAGGCACCATTGTGGTTTGGAATATAAGGCAAATCCCACAAATGCAAAGTGGGATTAATTAATATCACATTAATTGATATCACCAATATTAAAAGCAAAACTGATATCCATCTTCACTGGAGAAAGCAATTATGTTTGAAAGAGTTAGAGGTAAAAGGAAAGCAGGCCGTCAGAGAACACAGTGGCTGGACACCATCAAAGCTGACACCAGCCAGAGCACAGAACAATTCAAAATAGTAATGAAAAATCGGAAGATGTAGAGGACAATAACAGTATCAACAGCATCATCATGATATTCATCTAAGCCTGAATTTAATTTCAATAGATCCATATCTGTTTTTATATTTTTGCATTAAAAAACATAAAACATAAAAATTTTTACTGACTGCTATATATTTATTCAATCCAAGAAATCAAGAATATTTGTTAAAAGTTAATTAAGGATTTTGCAAATCAGATGACCTCAAATGTCCCTACAAACTTACATTAATTAGCTACTGCTAAGCTTGTAAGCCGCCCTGAGTCTTCGGAGAAGGGCGGGATATAAATGGAATTAAAATAAAATAAATAAAATAAATAAATTAATGAAGCAGATGGCTAATTATTACTATTTTTATCAATATAAGCAGAAAGCACCACCATAGTAACAACGAGATTACTACAATTTTCAAATCAGAAATACTTTAGGATTTTCAGGGAGTAGATGATGCACAATTTAGAGAACAGAATCTTCTCTTATAAACCTGAAGAACTCAGAATAGTACATTGGTTAGCAAGTATTAAGGACTTGCAAATTACCTAGTCTTCAATTCTAAGTAAACATTTGAGTAACTCAAATCTTATTAATTTAAATGGGGAAAGTGAGCTGACTTGATAAGGGAAATGAGAAGAAATAAACAAAGAAATGGAAATGAACGTAGTAGAGATTAAAATATTTCCTCTGTTAAATCAACAATCTTTATTAAATAATGGACATGTATTATAAGAACATATTAAATATTGGAAAAAGAAATCTGGTGATCGCCTGGAACATGTAAGCAGAAATTCCCAAACTGGGTCAAGTTTCAACTCCAATTAGCCTAGGTTTGGCTTTTAAATATGCTGTGCAGTAACAATGGAAGTCTGATGAACTTATCTTGAAGGTACCAACTAGAAAAAACCAGGATAAGCAAAACTGAAGCCATCTACCAAAATCAAAATACAAATATACATACCTGAACAGAACTGGAAAAGGATCGTCCCTTTCTGGAGGGCCTGTAATACGTGCTGTTGTTGGAAAAGATTTCACAGGTGGCTGCACCATAGTGTGCGGGGCTGTCTCCATCAAATGCAAAATTTCATCTAACAGGTTAATGAGTTTTTCAATTTCTCCTTCATTCATAGTGGAGGACTCCAAAAGATTGTCCATATCCATTGGAACATCCACATCATTTTCATATTCCTGGCTGCCTCTTTCAGGTCCAGCATCTGGATCCTGCTCAGACTCAGAATGATTTGGAAGCGGTGGAGAATTTTCTGCTAGCTGGTCGCCAATTTTTTTTACCTCAGACAGAATCTCATAGAAGTGACATTTCTGTAAAATGGCAGAACCTGCAGTGACTACCCTTACAGTCTGATCCAGGAGAATGAGTTCCAACAGTCTCTGATAGCCACTTTTTTCACTGGCCTCCAAACTATTTCTCAAAAAAACCTCCATTCCTTCAGTCATGCTAATAACACTATCCAAAGCTTTGAAAGCATTAAGTTTAAGGGAAGAGGACACATGATCCGCAAAGAGCAACTCAAATAAAGAATCAATTACTCCCCCTTGCAAGAGTGCTTCTATTCCTCGAGTTCCACATTCTGCCAGCGAAGAGGCAAGTTTTGTCCCAGCTTTCAGCTGACGGACATTCAAAGCAATTGGTTGTCTCAAGGCTACTTGAAGATTTAAAGACTGCATTGTCCAGTCAACCAACTGGCTTAGGTAATCCTGGCTTGTATCCTTTAATTGCAAATAACTTAGTCCTTTGGCTACCAAACTGGGTATTTCTTCCAAAGCTGTGACCCACTTTGCACCTCTCTCCTCCTGATATAATTCAAGGAGCTCAGTCAATTTAACAGAACTCTCTACTGCCCCGCTGTTTTCCTTCTCTAGATCTTGATCTCTCATCTTGGCAATTTCCATCTCAAAAGTGGTCTTATAGGGGCAACTGAAATACAGAAGGGGTCCAAGCTCCCTATCAAAAGGATCGTAGGTTACAGGTGGCACTCTGGCTAAATCTTCAGCAGTATATTCAATGTCAAAACTTGGGTATTTAAACGTCTCTCGTTCCAAGTCAGCAATTCCATCTTCATCACTTGAAATCTGTTCATAACCATCATCTCCTGAAATGAATATGTAAAATAGCCTTATTAAAAACATGCTATAAAACTCATGTTTTAACTGTTGATTAGATAGCATATTTGCTCCCCATTTGTATGTGTCCTCCTATACATTCATACCCCCCAAAGCAATAAATAATGTATTTAATTAATTTTCTGTTCCAAAAGTTTCTGTAAGTTTCAATCACATGGACCTCTAAAAATGTGCATGTACCACAAAAAAATGACTGCCAAGTAAACAAGACCAAGATCGGACTTCAAGTATTCAAAGAGAAAACAAAGAGAAATACTTTGGCTAGCAATAGTATCTCATGCTTAGAAGCTGCCGTTACTAACTCAAAATAGAACACAGATGCTCAAATACATATTAATATGCAGAGATAAATTCCAAGAGTCTTTGCAAAAAAATATTTGAATTTACTGGCCTACAATCCCCACAGCCCTCCCAAAGATTGCAAACGATCTTTATTGCAGCCGTACTAAAAAGGTCACTAAGACATATTGAATGGCTCCCTTGCTTTCTGGCCCTTGTTCAGATGGAATGCCTGTGTTTAGAGTTATTTGACTCCTATTGTATCTTTAACAGGATAGGGGAAGAAAATATACTATATAAGAAAAAATTTATTTTAAAAGAATGTAGAAATGTTGCTAATGTGAGAACATCTCATTATTAAATGTCAGAACAGGGACTAATTAGCCCTAATAGAATGACACTACTCACTACTGGGTGGAGTGAGGAAGGATATCAGTACAGCAAATAAATACGTCAATTTAAGCTTTGGAAAAATTAATTTCAAAGTATATTTAGGGCTCATCAACAACTCACATGTGACTGAATTATCGCAAATTATTTGATTATATATCCAATTATTCCCTTTTCACTCACAAATGTTGGTAGCCTCTCTTGTAAAAATGAATACATACTTTCATCCTTTTCTAAAAATTAACAGTTAAATCTTCCTTTCTAAAATTATGAATTTTCAAAATTGGTTCTTAAATACCATAGTCTCAGCTTGCAGGTAGATCAAGGATTGACAGATAACATCAAGCAAGTATTCAATTATATGCACTGCAATATGCAAAACACTGTCAAGAAACTAAATACATTTTTGTGCATTGTATATTTAGTTCCCTCATTTGGACATCAAAATATATATTAGTGGAGTTATTTTAGAAAGATCCAAAGCTTTTTTTCTCTCTCAGATGTGACAATAATGAGAACAGAATTTCCTCCTGGCTACCTGATATAGGCATTGGTTCATCTTCATCGTCATCAGATGGAGGGGGGCCAGGTGGGATTCTTGGTCCTCTAGGTTGGACACCACAAACTAAGCAAAACAGAATTTTCATACACTGCCAACATTGTTTCAAATACAGTGTTCTTTCAATAGGGTCAGGCCAGATATTCATTTGCAAGTCAATGCTTATCAAGCAACGAAAACATACTGCATGCATGCATGAATCAATCATAGTAGCTTTGTATTTCCCTACCTTCACCTTCTTCCTCTTCATCACCTTCTTCCTCTTCTTCCTCATCTTCATCGTCATCCTCATCTTCATCGTCATCCTCATCCTCTTCATCATCCTGAATGCTATCTACTGTTTGACCATCATCATCCTCTTCTTCATCCTCTTCCTCCTCAACATCCGCACCTTCATCATCATCATCCATTTCTTCTGCTTGTTCTTCCTCCACTTCCGCCTCATCAGAATAGGGACCTTCTTGATGAATGGAAGTCCGATCAGGAGAAATGGGCTCAAAATAATCTTCTCTGTGATCAACATCATCATCTTTTTCTCCGGCAACTGAAAATAATGTCATTAATAGCAAGAAAACAAATTGAATGCTTGGGGTTTCAATACTGAAAAGTTACATATAATGAAAGTTAAGTGACAAAGATATATGACTTAGTTACATTTAAATATACTATTTCAATGCAGATACTGCACTTCCAGATTTAGTTTTACATAATGTGGATGTGGGGGTGTGAAGATTTTTTTAAAAAAACCTGACTGTCAATTCTTTATTAAACAAGGAACCATGTACTGTAAATTATTAAGTACTGTATGTGGGAAAGAAAATTCTTAACCCAATGCAGCATGCAAAACACTCTGTCAAGAAACCAAATATATTTTGTGCATTGTATATTTGGTTCCCAAATTTGGACATCAAAACATATATGAGAAGGATCCAAAGCTTTTCCTCTTGGCTACCTGATACAGGCATTGGCTCATCTTCATCATCATCAGGAGGAGGGGGGCCAGGTGGGGTTCTTGGTCCTCTAGGTTGAGGCCGGGGAGGGCTGCCATTGAACTGTTCCTCTTTCTCTCCATCAGCTGTAAAAGATGTTTGAGCCAAAGAACACTTAATGTATTTTTTAAAACACACTGCATGATAAACAAAGGCCACAGCGTTTCTGCAATTCCTTTCAGTCTTCAAAGCAGTGAAAATGGAGTGCTGAGAGTGGGATGGTAGAAATGAAATTAAAATTGATAAGAAAACAAAACCCTGTGTCTGGTATCCCGCCCCCTTAAGGGTTTAAATTGGGAAGATAATTAGCTGGCAAAATTCTGAGGCATATGCTGCATTGATACTCATATTTATGAACTTACAGAATGAATTCCACTGAAAGTAGCACTGAAAAAATACAACTCTTTAACAAAATATGCTTGACTGCTATGAAAGATTTGCTTTTCTAACCAAAGCCTTTTTGAAGAGAGTTAAAAAGTAGAACAGAATTGCTCACCTAGTTTTGGAGTTCTTTTCAAAGCTTGCTGTTGCTGAGGAGGTGGAGGAGGTGGTGGTGGAGGTGGAGGAGAGTCTCTTTCATGGCTTACTACTCTATCAACAGAGCCATATATTGCCAGTGTCAAGCAATTATACCAGCCTCTTAAAACTAAGCCATCAGTGTTTACCTGTATTATTCAAAATAAAACAAAGAATATAAAACATGACTTTGAATTAACAGGATCAATTTGATCAGTTCTGTTTTATGTGTATTGCTTGTTAAACTACAGCTTTGAAATTCCTATATATATATATATCCAAAATTCTACAGCAGTTTTTGAAATATATGCTTTTTATTTCAAACGTTTTCAGCTCTCATTACCAACTGTCTAAAACAAGAACCCCATTTTTGTCAGGAACATTTATTAAACTAACTATCATATAATACTCTGACAAAGAATGAGGGTTGAGAAAAATATCTTTGCCTCTCTTCTGAATGATTGTAGTATAATGATGCTCAACAATGCCATAAAGTACAGAGAAATCACAAATCATTATACACAGCGTTTCCTACAGTTTTCAATTTCTCAAACAATTGCACCAAACCACCCCTAGTTATATCTGATGATTGCCATATCCAAAAAATGCAAAATAAATTATCTACTCATAAGATTTAAGGCATTATGTAAACAAACAAATTTATGTATATATTTGTGTGCATATACACGCGTACACACACAAAAGCCAATCCCTAAGCTATTCAATATCCTAGAAAGGCTTCCAATGAAAAATTTAAGTTTCAGAGAGGCTCATGTGGTAGAACATATTTTTTCTGATACTCCAAAGGTTCAACAGTTTGGATTAATTTGAATTACACCTGGAAACCAACTAGCAATGAGAAATCTTTATAATCATTTCCTGTTAGTAACCCTTCCGCAGCAATTGAACCAACTGATGGTTCTGAGAAGACTTTGATAGGACACACTGAAAATAATCCAGTCTCTAGATGTTACTTCTGTCCAAAAGTGGTTGTTAAAAAAGTTACAATATTAACTAACAAGAGGGATAGCATAACAATTTACATAATATTTACCTTTGAATTGGGCCTGAAAATAATTGAGGAGTTTTCATCATACTCCAGGCTGTTAAGCAAAAGAAAATTAGATATTAGGTAATAAACATGCATATTTTTCTCCAACACCTTCTCTTACTAACTAGTCTTGAAATAGGAGCTGCTTAAAACCTGTGCTTTTAGAATTAGGCTGACTACTATACATAGCAGAATACAGGAACTTTATAAACTTTACAGGAACTTTATAAACTGCATTTTATTCACTTTTGGTAGACTTTGTATCCCAAGGATTGCTTCTTTAAAGTTATACAATAGTACAGTTAAGACAAAATTTGGCAATATGACAGCTGAGAAGACCACAGGAATTAATGGTTGCAGGAAATTTTAAGTATGCATTATCAGAATCTTCTTAAGAAAGAATTGAGAATTTTGTTTTTTATATTCCATAATTTTACAGTTTTAGGTAAAATTTATTCAGTGTTTTATGAAGGAATGTTCTTAGTACTTACCTTCCTAGCCTGTCAAATACAGGTGCACTTGGTTTGCTGACATTGTTGAAAAACAGGTCTAACTGAAATGTATGGGGAGATGTCTCACTGGGGATAGAGCCAAAGTGGGAAAAAATCATTTTTTAACCAAATTATGATTAATGAGCAAGTCAAGCCTTCAAAGACTGCTAATCAATCTGCAGGAAGATAAAAAGTTCCCAACTATTAAAAATAGTCAATATTTACATTAATAAACTCTTATGTCACATTTTTTGTAAGATACGGTCCATACGTTTCTCAAATATTCTTATGAGCAGAATGTCAATTGTAAGTTCATACTTATCTATATGTAAAACTACCTATAGTTTTATTTTTTAATTAAAGCTAATAAAATCTAATAAAATTCAGTAATTTATAGAATAAAAAATTGTTTTTTCTTTCCATATGACAATTTCTATGACATTTGGCAATGTGTGTGATACTATTCTTTTAACCTCAGGTACTTCACTAGCTTGCTGGCTAGTCTCGAGCACAAGTATGTCCACATAAAATCCTGAAGTATTAAAATATTATCTTTGCAATATACTTTTCATTGAATTGCTTGATAGTGAGATGGGCAGCGTATAAATTAAATAAATCAAGTACTGAATGCAACTATCAATAATCCTCTCTTTCAAGTAGTGGAAGTTGCTTTTGAAAGGAGTGTAAACCAAAATCTTGGAAGCAAATATCTTTGTCTTTCTCCTTTTCTCTCTTGAGTCATATTTGTAATTTCTGAATTACAAGAATTGACATTAGACAGAATTGACTCCAAACTATGGCTGGCAAATCTAGCTCAAAAGATTATTTTTTCAGCAATTCTTTTACTTTTATCAGCATTTCATAAATCCCCAATTGAAAAATTCTAAGAGCTATAGTTCTTGTCTCAATTAATACACAAATCCTTTTCAAAGTTCTTTTATCTTTGGTTTGTTAAACAGAAGTATATTCTATTATATAATGCTGGATGGACCCAGGAAATCTCAGTTCAAGTCTATTGAAAATTTAGCCACATACTTTCACTCTCTGATTCAGTACCCCATTTTACAGAAGTTAATATTCCTTCTCATAACAATAATAGAACATCACAAAGCACTCTGCATGTTAAAAATGATGTAGAAAACAGTGCTGGAACATCTCTTATAACATTTTTTTACTTACCCATAAGCTCTACTTTCAGGTAAGTTAGAGTGAGCTCTTATTCCTGGAGGAATCACACGTACTTCGTTGATGTAAACTACACATGGAAAGCGAACCACGTCTACATTAGTGCTTTGCTAGAAAACAAAATGGAACAAAATTCATGAATTTTGAAGTGCAAAGTATCTTTGTTTTGTTTCATGAGCACTCAAAAATCTGTCAAAATATGCATTTCACGCAATCCAGACATTGCTTAAAAGTAACAAGTGTTATAACAATTATAACCATCCATTCTTCCTGACATGTCCAGACATAACATGCCATTTGTAACGAACAATAGCATTAAAAACAACACTGCAGAGTTCATTTTAATTTGGCTTTTGTCATTTTAACAGTGTCCCATTTTTCTATGATAAACATTGTAACCCTATGGACTATACTATATGTCTGGACGCTTAACAAACTTGGACACTTGGCTCACAATTAGTTTTTACTTGTTTTCTTATGACGATATGTCAAGCATGGAATGAATTTGTGATATTGTGAAATTGTAACATAATCTGTGGATGGCCTTGGGAAACATGGGCAAGAGATGCTGCCTAGGCTCTCTTAACAGTCAGATAAAGAAATTGAGAAGGACTCTCCCTAATGGATCAGGCATTTAAAAGTGGCGGTGTGAAGTTTGTACTTTCAGACTTTTAAGATTCTGTTAACGTAGTCTTTCAATTATGTATAATTACTTCATCTAGTCATGTTTCATCTCTGGTTTACCTGGGAGGGCTAACAGGAATCCTGACAAGTACTTGTGGAAAGATCTAATCATAACACTATGTTACGCAACAAACATGCTGCACAACTTGTGGTGAGAGGAAACATTTTAATTAATTCATTTACATTCATTTAAGCCAGGCATGTCAAACACAAGGCCCGGGGGCCAAATCTGGCCGGTGAAGTGGTTTCATGTGGCCCACGAAGCCATCCTGGAAACAGTGAGGGAACGGCCCCCACTGCCTTGGCCCTGGCCCAGAGACCCTCCTTCTGCCAGAGACCCTCAGATCTGTCCCACTCCTGCCCAGGCCCCCATAGACACCCATGATGCGAACGATGTAGAGCTGGCCACGCCCACCCAGTAGGCCATATGCACTCTAGTCACGCCCACCCAGTAGGCCACGCCCACCGAGGCCACACCCACCCGGCCCCCTAAGGGCAACTGCAATGCTCATGCGGCCCTCAATGAAATTGAGTTTGACACCCCTGATTTAAGCCATCAAATTTCAATGGACTTGTTAGGGTCAGAGTCTGATACTATGTTAATAAGCTTGAAAAGGTACAGAGGCAGATGATTTGCAGGAAAAGTCCAGGAGCTGGTTTAAACAAAGAGGCTAAATAGAGAAGAAATAAAAGATCTGAAAAACATATGCAAAGTGACAAGCAAAGAAAAAAAGTGGCAGAAAATAAGGAGGATTTAATATTTAGCAAAAATATGGAAAAATTATTCATAAGAATTACTGAAACAATCTAACAATATTTTATGTAAAAAGTTACTGCTGAGCTTGCAGCAGTTTAAAATCAACTAATTTAAATAATTAAGAATATCATGGACAGCCAAGAAAACAAAGTATGGATAATTGTACACAATAACACAGAGATCTCATTTGAGGTACAAATGGAGGGGCAGATCTAAGATGGCAATGAAGCAGCAGCTTCTCTGAATTCCGTATGACAGTTTATTTGTGGTAAACAGTCAAAATGATCAAGCTCAAATTATAATAGTTCAGAACAATATGTGAAGATCCAGCTCTCTGGAAAAGGCTCTAATGCTGGGAAAGGTGGGAGGAAAGAGAAGATGACCAGGACCAAGGTGGATGGACTAAGTTGCAGTGGCAATGAGTGAACTATTCAAAGACTTAAAGGAACAGTTAGTCCACATAAACACTCAGACTTATTTCTTAGCATACGTTCATAGGAATGCAGTCAATAGAAAATGAACCTAACTTGTGAATATCTTTTCTTTAAAGGATATATGACTGGTTACAGGATATATGACTAGATATATGACTCTCTTGTAGTTCAAGAGAGAAGTTCAATTATTTCTTAGCAAATTATTTTAACATTAAAGGCATAAGTAATTCTTAAATTGAAAATACTATAGGAAGCACAATTTTTTATAATTTTAAATATTGACTGCTTTTAAATTCTACACATTCTAAGAACTCTTAAACATTATAAAATCTTCCCCCAAAAGACATAACCTTTGATTACTCAGTAAACAATTCTTATGCAATTACAATATTGACATTCTACTGGTGTTAAGAGTATCAATTGGAAAGATAGGATACCATTTTAACAATAAACTAGTACTCATGAGATTGATCATTTAGTTGGAAAATCAGGGGATATTTAGCTTAACCCCCTGCTCAGTACAGGATCCACTAATGCACGTTTGATAGTTGATTATCCAACCTCTATTTACAGGCCTCCTTATGCTATCCTGAACCAATTTCCTTGTGGTTCTGACCCATTGGTTCTGGTCCTACCAACAGAAAATAGTTCCTCTTTGTGTGACATCTTTCTGACACGTGGATCTGGCATGCATTACGGAGACCTGGTTGGGCCCAGGTTGTCCCTCTGGTTGAACTGTGCCCTCCGGGTTTCTGTGTGCTACATCAGCCTCGGGCTCAGGGCAGGGGCGGTGGGGTGGCGGTGGTTATACGGGAGACTTTATGTCCACGGGAGACCACTGTTGTCCAGATAGGCGGGAGTGAGTCCCTTCTCATGAGATGTGGCCCTCGGGCTCAGTTGGGTCTTTTGCTGACATACCTGGCGCCCAGCTGTGTAGCAATGGCCCTGCCTGAGCTGCTCGACACCCTCTCAGGGTTGACGGTGGAGTTTCCCAGACTTATAGTTCTGGGCGACTTCAACCTGCCTTCCCTGGGAGAGTCATCAGAGTTAGCTCAGGAGTTCATGGCTTCCATGATGGCCATGGACCTGACCCAAGTAATTCAGGGCCCGACTCATGGGGCGGGGCACACTCTTGACCTGATTTTTCTATCTGGTCAATGGTTGGATGATCTGGGAAGGGGCTTGCCAACTATTGTCCTCCTGTCATGGTCCGATCATTATCTCCTATGGCTGGTCTTCCGCTGTGCCACCCCCCGCCGCTGGGCTGTGGAACCGACCAGGTGGTTCCGTCTCAGGTGCCTAATGGACCCAGAACGGTTCCAGATGGTGCTTGGGTCCTTACCTAGCTCCCTCACTCACAGCCCGGTCGATGCCTTGGTGGATGCCTGGGAAAGGGCTGCCACCGAGGCACTCGACCATGTTGTACCCTTGCGACCCCAGACCCGGCACAGATCCCGTTGGGCCCCATGGTTTTCTGTGGAGCTCCGGGAGATGAAGCGTGGGAGACGGGGTCTAGAGAGCAGTTGGAGATCCACCCAGTCTGAATCTGACCGATTGCAACTAAGAGCCTTTACAAGGTCTTATCTCGCTGCGATGAGGACGGCAAAGTGTAATTTTTGCTGCCCTCATTGCGTCCGCAGATAATCGCCCAGCCGCCCTGTTTAGGGTGACTCGCTCTCTCCTTAATCGGGAGATGAGGGAGGATCCCTTACAGGGACGGGCTGAGGAGTTTAGTCATCATCTGGTGGACAAAATCGCTCAGATCCGGACCGGTTTGGAGGAATCAAGCGGTCTTGAGCATGTTATCTGGACTGAGTTCGATCCTGTTTCCCCCGATGACGTGGACAGGATCATGAGAAGGCTGAGCTCCACCACTTGTTTACTGGACCCGTGCCCCTCCTGGCTGGCCTATGCGGCTCGGGAGGAGACATGAGGCTGGTTCCAGGCAGTAATATCTGCTTCCTTGAAGGAGGGTATCTTCCCTGCCACCTTGAAGGAGGCGGTGGTGAGACCCCTTCTCAAGAAGCCTGCCCTGGACCCAGCTGTTTTAAATAACTACCATCCGGTCTCCAACCTCCGCTTTTTGGTGAAGGTTGTTGAGAGTGTGGTGGCGCATCAGCTTCCTCTGTTCCTGGAGGAAACTGATTATCTTGACCCGTACCAATCGGGTTTCAATGCACGGAGACGGCATTGGTCGCACTGGTGAATGATCTCTGGCGGGCTCGGGACAGGGGATGTTCCTCTGTCCTAGTCCTTTTAGATCTCTCAGCGGCTTTCGATACCATCGACCATGGTATCCTACTGCGGCGTCTCAGGGGGTGTGGAGTGGGAGGCACTGTTTTGCGGTGGTTCTCCTCCTACCTCCTGGGCCACTTGCAGTCGGTGTTGACGGGAGGGCAGAGGTCCGCCCCGAGATCTCTCGTTTGTGGAGCCCCTCAGGGGTCGGTCCTCTCTCCCCTCCTGTTCAACATCTACATGAAACCGCTGGGCGAGCTCATTCGTGGTTTCAGGGTGGGGTATCATCAGTACGCTGATGATACCCAACTTTTTCTTTCCACCCCGAACCAACCCAGTGATGCACTCGACGTGATGTCCCGTTGCCTGGAGGCGATCCAGGTTTGGATGGGGAGAAACAGGCTTCGTCTCAATCCTGCCAAGACTGAGTGGCTGTGCATACTGGCATCTTGGGTTAACCAGGTTGTTCCATCACTAATGATGGGGGGTGAGGTGTTACCCCCCGTTGATAGGGCTCGCAACTTGGGCGTCCTCTTGGATTCACAGCTCAATTTCGAAGACCATATAGGAGCCGTGACCAGGGGGGCTTTTGCCCAGCTCGTCTGGTGCGCCAGTTGCGGCCCTATCTGGACCGAGATGCCCTACGCACAGTCACCCATGCGCTCGTGACCTCCCGGCTAGACTACTGCAACGCTCTCTACATGGGGTTGCCCTTGAGGACCACGTGGAGGCTTCAACTGGTGCAGAATGCAGCCGCACGAGTTGTTATGGGAATTCCCCGATACTCCCGTGTAACACCTCTTCTCCGTGAGCTGCATTGGCTTCCGGTTGCCCTCCGGGTGAGATTCAAGGTGCTGGTAATGACCTATAAAGCTCTAAATGGCTTGGATCCGGATTATCTAAGGCAGACATGCCAAACACAAGGCCCGGGGGCCAGATCCGGCCCGCGAAGTGGTTTCATGCAGCCCGCGAAGCCATCCTGGAAACAGTGAGGGAACGGCCCCCACTCTGTCCCACTCCTGCCCAGGCCGCCATAGGCACCCTTGATGCAAACGATGTAGAGCTGGCCATGCCCACCCAGTAGGCCATATGCACTTTAGCCACGCTCACCCATTAAGCCACGCCCACCCAGGCCACACCCACCTGGCCCCCTGAGGGCAACCACAATGCTGTTGCGGCCCTAAATGAAATTGAGCTTGACACCCCTGATCTAAGGGAACACCTGCTGCCGGCATCAACTTCCCATCGTCCTGTGCGCTCCCACAGGGAGGGCCTTCTCAGGGTGCTGGCGGTTAAGGAGTGCCGGTGGGTGATCCCCAGGGGGAGGGCATTCTCTGTGGGCGCGCCTGCCCTTTGGAATGATTTACCGGTGGAACTTCGGACCGCCCCCGATCTGCGTTCATTTCGCCGGGACCTGAAAACCTGGTTTTTTGATCTATCAGGCTTGGACTGAAGGGGTTTTAGCTTTTAATATTGTTTTAATTATTGGGCTTAAGTAATTTAATCTATTTTAATTTATACTATTTTTATATTGTATTTTATGCTGCCCTGTAAACCGCCCTGAGTCCTTCAGGAATAGGGCGGTATAAAAATTTAATAAAATAAAATAAATAAATATCGGAAGATCAGTGTCTTTAGTGAACTCCCCTCAGTTATCTCATCTATAGACTAAATCAGACATGTCAAACATAGGCCTGGGGGCCAGCTCCGGCCCGCAAAGTGGTTTCATGTGGCCTGTGAAGCCATCCTGGAAACAGTGAGGAAACGGCCCCCACTGCCTTGGCCCTGGCCCAGAAACCCTCCTTCTGCCAGAGACCCTCAGATCTGTCCCACTCCTGCCCAGGCCCACATAGGCACCCTTGATGCGAATGATGTAGAGGTGGCCATGCCCACCCAGTAGGCCATACGCACTCTAGCCACGCCCACCCAGTAGGTCACGCCCACCCAGGCCATACCCACCCGGCCCCCTGAGGGCAACTGCAATGCTGATGTGGCCCGCAATGAAATTGAGTTTGACACCCCTGGACTAATTGGTCCCAAATCATTTAACCATTCCTTATTTGGCTTGCTTTCCAGATTCCTCACAATCTTTGACATAATTTATTTTCCCCCTTTTCAATATATTTCCTATCCTTTTAAAAACCCAATATCAAAATAAGCTATCTAATGAAGTATTACATGCTTATACTGAAATATACTAAAATAACATAGTCCCCCGAAAATAAACCAGCATGCCCTTCATTTGTTAGATATGTGTATCTTGATGGGTAAAAAGCATATTAAAAACCACGAGCTGGCATTCTCATAATACCTTCTTACTACAATACCCAGACTGATCTAAGCACCTAACATTGGGCAAAAGGTTCCTTTTACCTATATCCTAATATAAGAAAACAGTGTGTTAAATTCTTAAATAAAAAAAAAAACATAACTCTGAAGCTACATGTATGTAATCCACACTAATTTTAAATAATGCAATATACCACCTGCTCTTCAATATCTCAGAAATCAAACAGGACACAAATCTAATCATTGTATGTAGAGAAATTTATATTCAAAAGTATTTGATTTCTTTTTGCTTATTGTCTATACAGTATTTCAGTGAATCCCATGATTTCTTTCATCTTTATGGTGAACTTAAGCTACATGTTTAAAATGCCGATTAACACATGATTTTACTGCTGTCATTATTTAACTGGATTACTCATATACAGACATTTCTCCTTTCAAAATTTTGCTAGTGAAAAAATATTGCTATGAACTACAATCAGGAGACACATATTTCTACTGAAATGATAGCAAAAGATGTATTTTGAGAGGTTATCCCAAAACAGCAAAACTTTGAAATATCTATACACGGCCGCACATCTATGCATACCTCAACCAGATCGACTTATAAAAAAATAAAAAAGAACTATCGCTACCGTTACGCGAAGCTGATTTCTTTTGTGGAGGCTGCAGAAGGAGCTCTGAAATTAAAACTTAGTAATTCCCGACTGATAATGAACATCTCCTCTCAGAACCCAATCTCACGCTATCTGGAAGGCCGGGGGAGGGAGAATGGGGGGGTGGAGAGACCCACATTGCCTCGGTTACCTCAGTGCTCTGATGTTTGAAAGTATCCAAAAAAAGCAGCTCCGTCGTTGTATCCGCCGCCATCTTGCGTCGGCGGAACTTCGGTAACGAGCACTTCCGGAGCAAAGAAAAGGGGTTGGCACGTGGCTTGGACGGTTCCCTTTGCTTCTCCGTCCCTCCTCCGTCTCGCCCAATCATCTCTCTCTCTCTCTCTCTCTCTCTCTCTCTCTCACTCTCTCTCTCTCTCTCTCGTTTGTATAAAAAGCAATACAAAACACCCGTGCCTGGAGGTTAAAAATTAGGAAGACGGACAATTTTTGTATTTTTTTAAGGTGCCATAGACCAACATAGTTCACCTGCTATAACATCTGGAGATTGACAGCGAACGGATGGGGTCGACAAGGTTGTTAAAACCGACATACAAATCCTCTCTTATTTAAGAATAGTATTATTTGCGTAGGATTGGTTCCGCGTGTGAATCTCGCTTGGAAGATTTTTTTTAAGTAAGCCATCGATGAGCTGGGATGAATTTGTAGGCAAGCGCGCATTTGAGAATAAGCAGCCCATATAATTAATAGAGACTTTTTGAGATATCCGCGCCCGCTCAGGCATATCTAACTGGGATTCTGTCCAAATGAGCAGCGAGATTGGCTCTTGATGAATAAACGAGCATCGAACTGAGAAAAGCCTTTCTTTAAATCCAGAGAAGGAACCCGATGGCACCTTTTCTGACTATCACATTTTATGAAAAGGCACAATGTTCCACACTGTATCGGATGAGGTGAGGATTCGTCGGAAAAGCTTCTATTTTTTTTCTATCATTAACATGACTGTCCTTCTACTATGTTTAAAACCGCCTCAGTCCCGAAGTACGTTGATGTTGAAAATAAACCTCAGGCACTGGGTTTAGTTTGAAGCTGGTCTATGATGTCACCGCTCGTCCGTAGCCCTCGGGGATTCGGACCTGTGATGTTTCTGTTCCCTGAACGCTTAACAGCTGGTACAACATCCCGAATAGGATATAATTTTTTTTATTTTAATTCCATTTATATCCCGCCCTTCTCCGAAGACTCAGGGCGGCTTTACAAACTTAGCAGTTTGTAATATCACAGTCAGCCGGAAAATAATTTAGATACCAGGACTTTTATTGCCTGCAGTAACATCTACATAGTAAACCGTGGTAATAAGGAAAGATATTTTCCCTTATATCAGCTTGCAAAAGAGTGATCAGATGAGCTTCTTCGTGAGTCGATTTAGGACGACTGGAGACGAATTTCGACGGCAACTGTATTCTCTGGAACACATGCAGAAATGCGCAGTGATTTCTCAGTACAGTAAAGGATCTATTCTGATTTATTGTATCTCCTGGAAATCTTACCTAAGTCTTACCTAAGTTAACGTCTCCAAATGTCCTGTAAGGCACTCCACATACACAGAATAGTTTCTAAACTCTTAGAACTGACTGAATAAAAGGGGGGCAATTTTGTCAGCCAAGTCACTTGGAATGCCTCCGAGAAAAAAATGGAAAAAAAAATATACATACAAAGGATTTCCTCATTTAGATTTTCCTATTCCGCCCTCATGCAGAGCTATGCAGACGTGTTTCCTTTTTTACTAGAACCAGGACCCTGTTATAAACAATTAAAAACAGTTGCTAAACCGAACAGCCATTAAATGCTTCTGAATACAGATGGTACCTAGAAATTTCGAACCCGTACCATACCCGAGTTCTGCCCTTCAACACAAAATGCAAACTGGAGCTATGCTATTCTTTCTCAACCTGGTACCGTCCAAATGTTGGACTAACTCTCAAAATCCGTAGCTAGACTAATGGTTGTATGGATGAGAGATTCGGAAGTTTGAAGTCCAGCGGATACTGGACGGCAACAGGCTGGGGAGGCATTCTTGTCTAACTCTAATAATTCATTGTAATAATACCTACTGCTAAAAAAAGAAAAAGAAACCAAGCCGGGTGGGCAGAAATCCCTATTAAAATCAGCCCAGGAACCTACTCAAATCTTCTGCGATCCCAGCTATGCCGTATTCTGTAGACTTTCCCGCTATCTGGGCAGCGCACTTAGGGTCTTAAGGGACAGCTGTGTTATCTATCCGTTTCCTTACGCTATTTCTTGACGCTACGTCTTGCGTCAGGAGCTCCTCGAACCTGCCGCAACCTGCGGAGATGCAAGCGGCTGCGCAGACTCCAGAAGCGCGACTGAAAAGATTTTGAGCGCTTTCATGAATGGCAGGCAATCAGCAGGGGAAGAGCTGCTTCTTTCATCCAAGGAGGGGAGGAGCAAGCGAGAGCCTCCGCCCCTTCCGAAGCAGAGGCACTGGAACGATTGGCCGCTGACTGCTGGATTGGCTGTGCAAAAAAAAGAGGCGATTGGTGGGACCTCGAGCCTTCGAAACTTGACCGCCCAATCCGGCAGCGGCGCTCCCATCCAGCAGCCACCTGTTTCAGATCTCGCCGCTTCTATCTCGGATTAAGATCTTTTTCTCGCCAAGTTTAGGCACAGAGAGAGAAGCTGGACAAAAAGATCAGATAACTGTAGATGGACTGTGACCCGGTTTGAGAGGGAGACAGGCGGAATGCCTTCTCCCTCCTTGGATAAGGTCCGGGGGAGAAATGAACGAAAAAAGAGCTCCTCAACCCAACGTTGATTGCGGAACCCTTAAAACAGGGGTCTTCAAACTTGGCCCTTTTATGACTTGTGGACTTCAACTCCCAGAATTCCTCAGCCAGCAAAGCAAAGATAGAAGCGGCGAGATCTGAAACAGGTGGCTGCTGGATGGGAGCGCCGCTGCTGGCTCAGGAATTCTGGGAGTTGAAGTCCACGAGTCATAAAAGAGCCGAGGTTGCCTACCCCTGACCTGAGGGAAGGAGAGGGCGGCGCCTTGAATGAAGAAACCGAAGACAAATCAGAATCTACCGCGCGAAGATGCGCCCTTCGGAGGCTTACTTTTCTTTCCCTGATTGGGCTGGTTCTTCCGTTGCTTCACGGATGCTTCCTCCCAAACTCACCTGCTTGCAAGGCTCTCCCCTTGCCCTCCAGGCTTTAACCCCGTCCAAAAGGCCGAGCTGTCGGCTGTCCCGCTTCTGGGCTGAATTTTGAGTTAGCCAGCCGACTTGGAGCGAATCTGACCCTCTTTTGGTAACCCAATGCCCGCATTCAGAGAACTAGGTTTAACAATACTGCTTTCAATACTGTACGGGCAGGTTTGCGGTGTCCCGGCGTGTTGGCTCTGCTGTCTTTCAGCATTGTCAGGTGATCCTATTTTAACATTTTATTTGAAAATAAAGCCGCAAGTGAGGTTCCTGGAAGCTGCATCTTAGGATGGATAAGTGGAGACAGGATTTAGTTAATTCAATGGAAATACTGCTCACTGGAAAGCAAATTAACCACCGGCCATATTTACACAATACATAAGGTTAAAATGGGGTTGGCTAGCTTATGATTCAGTGAATCAACTAGGCCAGGGGTAGGCAACCTTGGCTCTTTTATGACTCATGGACTTCAACTCCCAGAATTCTGAGAGTTGAAGTCCATGAGTCATAAAAGAGCCAAGGTTGCTTATCCCTGAACTAGGCAGATTTGGAAGATTGTAGTATAGGTACTTAAAATTCAATCCATGGTTGCTCAGAAGGGAGGCCTGGTGAATTGAATGGCCCTTATAGCTCAAGAAGGAAGAATTTTAAAAACTTCAGCCAAATGTCATGTGTGCTTATTCCAAAGTAAGTCCTACTAGATTCACTGGAACTTGTGTATCAAATCTGCAGTTTGTTAAATCGACTGGATACAGAGCTATTATGCCCTAGCATGCAATGGTTACCCACTCCGTTTCTCAATTTTAAATGCCTTGGGCAGCTGTTATAGCTCTTTTTGTTCCAACTTGTGCCCCTCCCTTTTAAGTATGAGTTAACCATTTTTATCTCATGACCCACTCCACTAAAGCTTTTGGATTGCAACACTGAAAGTTTGGAAAGGGGAGCATTCTCTTTAATGTTTTTACTGCAGCAGACTAAGATAATATCTTAAAATATCTAAAATTGAATGGAGTTTGGTTTCAAGTACCTGAAAATAACTCAAGCCCTCTAGCATTTCTCATATATTTTGACCTCTAAGCAAGACTATCAGCAATAGTTTGATGTTAGGTGCATTTAAATTGAGCTTACTTCTACTGGCAGTATTTAAATAAAGTTGACACAAACTTAGTCCAGTCATATTTCAGTATAACAAATTTCTACATTAAGAATAGTTAGAGATAAATTGTACTAATGGCATAAGTGCAATTTAAAGTATCCATAAGCTTGGATTGTTGCCAGCCCAGCTTTTTTTCCTTTTTTTAATATGGATATAGCAGCTCTTATCAGGATTATTCATCCATTGCTGCTCAACCAACCAATTTAATGTCTCCAAATTTGTTGAACTTCTTCAAGTCAGAGTTGGCTCCTGGCACACAAGAGAACTAGTCCCTTCAGTTTTCTTAATAACTTTTTGGAAGTGGTTTGCCATTGCTTCATTCCTAGGGTTGAGAGCGTGTGATTGGTCCAGTTTCACTCCTAATGTAGTACTAGCATTCATACTCCATGATTTTTTGGCCTTGTGCCTTAACTACTATGCCAAATTGGCTCTCGTAATCAATTTTTATTTTAATTAAAATTATAGGTGCTGAAGATGAAGAACCCCAGATTGAGACAGCATTATGTTCCATGTTCTTCTGGTGTTCCTCAATCTGGCTTTGGCATAACTGGTCTTTGTAACAGTTGACGTGTTTGAGTATAATCATACTGGATTTTAAAAACTCAGTTTCAAGTAACTAAGTTTAGAAGTAAAGCCCTATATGCCTCATTAATTATAACTAGTCTCAGGGAATTGCCTATATCCCATTCCACTTATTTCTGCCATGTTTCCAATATTTTATCAGTGTCTCTTGTTCTCAGTGTTCTTTCTCCCATTTATAACATAAGTAATCTTTATCATAATTTGTATGGCTCTGGATCCCAGCCTTAGGTCATTCTGGAAATTTTTGAAGATCTGGTTGTGCTCCTAGACCTTGAGGTTGTGGCAATTGTGAAACCCCTTGTTTGGTTTTATTTGCATTGTATACAGTACTGTATGTAAAAAGACAGTTTGGTATAGTGATTAAGACATCAAGCTAAAAATCGGGAGACTATGAGCTCCGATCCTGCCTTAGGGATGAAGCCAGTCATGTGGTCTTGGGCCAGTCACTTTCTTTCAGCCCTAGGAAACAGGTAATGGCAAGCCATTTCTGAAATCTTGCCAAGAAAACTGCAAGGTCTTGTCCAGGCAGTCACCAAGAGTTAGTGCTAACCTGAAGGGACAAAAAACAAACCAAAGAAAACAGTATGTATTCTCTTTGCTTCTGGTCTCTTGCATTTTTCTTTTAATCAATTGGTTTTTAGTTGTAAGCTGTCCATTTAGGCAGCCTATATAATTTAATAAGAAAATAAAATATTACTCAAATAGGGATCAAGACTTTTCATCATAATGCATTTGTTAATCATTTCATCTGCATCTTTGATACCTCTACCATGTTGTGTGTATGAATGGCCTTTGCAGTGAGATTTTCAGTGTTTATACATTTAATATCCTTTGAAAATTGAAATTTCCAACCAAGCAAGACACTGTGCACAGTACCTGTTTGTAAATATACCACCTTAGTTGGAAACTTGGGGTATTGTTAACCTATACATAATATTGTGTCCTCATTTGAAATGTTGCAAGACTCTTTACAGTTCTCACCATAAAGATGCCAACCAAAAGCAAGGCACGGTTTAAATTTCAATACAGTATTTATTAGCAATATAAAAGTCTGGCCAAACATGTGCAAAATGTAAAACAGCCTTCTCTTAACATCTAGCCGCATTGGACCGTATCTCACTCCCAACCCTTCTGACTGCCTACACACCGGGAAAGCACCTGCTGAGGAACATTATAGCCAAAGTATCTATTAGACAAGAAGGCAATCGGCTGCTGTACGCTGACAGTCCCTTTGACACACACCCCCCCCCCATTCTGCACGCCTCACGAAGCCCTCAACCAGCTGAGCTCTTCCTGGCTGCAGCTGTGCTCCCCTATACTGAGCCCTTAGCCCGTCCCCTCTTAATGCCACGTCCCGATGGGGGAGAGCCAATGGGCGGGCTCCCTCAGGTGTCTCCAGCGCGCTCGGTCTTACCTGCACCACGTGGGGAGGGAGGAGTGGGCAGGTAGAGCCACCTCCCTAAACAGCCGAGCTCGCAGCCATTGCGCGCTTCCGAGGGGTGTAGCCGAACTTATGCTTCGGAATTGGCTCCCGTGTAATTAAGTCTCTCGCGCCCCCCCTCCGAAAGCCACACGGGGCATGCGTCTCTCTCCTAAAAGAAGGACCAGGACGTAAAAGCAGCGCTTTGGTGGCTGGAGGTGGGGGCCAGGGCGGGGGCGCTTTCCTTCTTCCCTTACTTTCTTTCTTACACTAAGTTGGGCTCCGAAATAGCGGCTGGCTGGCTGGTTGTTGCGGGGAGGCTTTCTTCTTTGCAAAGTTTGGTGAGGTGTGTGGGTGTTGTTTGTCTTTCCTTTCCTCCACCCCAGTTTCGGGGGGGGGGCTTCTTTCTCCGCCGCCGCCGCCGCCGCCCTCAGCATGACGACGTCTCCCGATTACCTGGTCATCCTCTTTGGGGTCACCGCTGGGGCGACCGGAGCTCGCCTGGGCTCCGATGAGAGAGAATTAATCCAGCTCCTGTGGCGGGTAGTAGATCTGGCCAGCAAAAAGGTATTTTTGCCCCGCGTGGAGTTGGCGGGTTACGAATTCACCTGAACGTGGCTGGGGGGGGGGGGAAACCTTCCTCTCTTTTGAGTTTACTGGTTCCCGCATCGGTTAATAAATAGTTAAGAGTTAAAGCTACAGGACAGCCCGATGCGCGCTTAGTGGGGAAGATTTCGAAAGAGAGTAGAATTTCGGGGCGATTTGGTCTGAGCTGTTGTAAATGGTTGGGGACGGATATTCCGCAGAGAAACTATAATCCCTGGGGGGGAAAGCTGATAATTTAAATCAGCCTTTGCATCGTGATGAGCAATGCCGGTTGGGCGGGTTGGGAGTTTTCATTCGAAGGAGAAAATGGGCTTTTTTAAAAAAAAAAAAGGGGGAGGGGAACGTTGCGGGGTTCAGTCTGGTTCCCCCAAATGGAGGGGCGGGGCTGGAGTAAGGAGTCGAGCTGGGACGGCTGGATCCCCCCCATTGTGGATTCCAGTTTTGTGGGGTGGGGCGTAAGTGGGCCGCCCGGCTCCGCTTCGGTTTTCCCAGGGGCTCAAAAGAAAACCGTGGGACGACCGCGGTCCCTGCCGTCCGTCGAGCAGGTGAAGGAAGCGATTCCAAAGGAAAACCCGGAGTTTTACTGGGAGTCTCTCTGAATGGAGAAAAAGGCCACTTTCTCCTTGGGCGAAGGGAGCGGGCCTCTAGAGATCAAGCCCCCCACGCCCAGGCTAGGAAAGCCTTCGTCGCCACCGCCCCGACCCCCTCTTCCCGGCGGGCGGGCGGGCTGCCAGTTCCCGGGGACCAACTGATCTCTTCCTTTCCTCCCCAACCCCCCTTTCCCTGGAGGTGGGCAGTCTTCATCATGTCCTGATTGGGCCCGATCGCCTGGCGCTGACGGACGAATGCAGAGAGGAGACCGGCCTAGACGAGGACAGTCTGGCGCTCGCCCCGCAGCTGGAAGAAGCCCTGGGGCAGGTAGGCGCCACGAACGAGCCCCTTTTCCTCCAGGGCCAAACCCTGGCTTGCTGGCTGGCTTGCCCCCCGCCCGACGGAGCTTTCTGGAAATCAGGGTGTGCGAGGCGCACCAGATCACTCCGGGGTTGGGTGTGTTGTGGGAAGGGAAGGAGATTAGACGTGACTCACAGCCCGAGAGAACAAGAGCGTGGAAGAGGCAGATGGCTTCTTGCCCACGGGGGCTCTGTTCCCCCGGCTGCTTTTGCCCCCCCCAAATAAAAGACTTCTGATAGCCATAGCACTTAGATTTATATACCGCTTCACGTGCCTTAGAGCCCTCTCTAAGCAGTTTACAGAGTCAGCAATAGGCCCCCAACAATCTCATTTTACCACCTCAGAAGGATGGAAGCCTGAGTCAACCTTGAGCCAGAGAGAATCAACCTGCAGGCGGCGGGCAGGTAGCAGAAATAGCCTTGCATTCTAACCATTGTGCCACCATGGCTTGTGCTAGTGACTTGACTGTCACTGAGGTCAGTGATACCTGCTGCTATCAAGTCTATGGTACCATAATCACTTCCTCATTAGTGACCCCCAGAGTCGTCTTCTCTGACCCACTGAAACATCTATGGGGGGAGAGAAAGTTCAACAAAGTCAAAATGGCGGTCACAACTACGTATGTAATCAAGGCCCCAGTGTCTATGGAGGTTCTCTGTCATCCAGGTCATGGTTGTCCCCAAGGGGCTTTTTCAGGAGGCAACTGGATTTTCTTGTTTTACTTTGAAGACATTTCGCTTCTCATCCAAGAAGTCAGAGCTGAAGAAGCTTCTTAGATGAGAAGCAAAACATCTTCAAAGAAAACAAGAAAGTCCAATTGCCTCCTGAAAAAGCACCTTTGGGTCAAGGCACCAGCCTTTTAAAATGCCCCCTGGATTCACCATATTGACTTGGTTGCCCCACGTCACCCAACTGCCATTGAGTCTTATCCTCTTACTGTGATGGTTGGATAACCCTAGGGCAGCATTTCTTAATCTTGGCAAATTTAAGACAAGTGAACTTCAATTCCCTGCGCTGGTTGGGGAATTCTGGAAGTTAAATTCTGTGAATTTAAGATCCACACATCTTTGAATGGTTGAAGTTGAAAAACACTGCCCAAGGATATGCAATATATCGGCAAGGAAATACCCCATAATAGTATTCTTTCTCATGTGACTAAGGGCTGGCAGAAGATGTAACTGAACTCTTGAGAAGCTTCTTGTTGCCTCCTGGTTGGAATAGCAGTATAAACAAAAATTAACCTAGGCCATAATGACTTCAATCAGGTACCTCTTGCGCTTTCTAGTTACCTTGGATTTCTCACCATATTTCCTAGAGAGCAGCAGATATCTGAGTGTACAGTTCAGCACATTTAAAAGGCTTAAAAGATTTCTTCTGGTCTGGAGTGTTTATGATGATTGTGCCATGCTCTGGATTGCTGAAATTGATTACTCCAAATTCATCAAGATTAGGACAACTAATGCAATTATTCTAGCTTTTAAAATGAAAGGTACAGACTCACTCAAGCTGAGGTCAAGCACCGGTGATTACATGGAAGCATCTACTTAGGGTTTTTTGGCAACAGTGATTTGGCATTATCCTCTTTCTGGGAATTTTTTCAGCTTTCCAGTTAGCCTAAAACTCTAGTTTCCTAGTGATGTCCCATCCCAGTTTGGTCTAGTGGTTAAGGCACCAGGCTAAAAAGTGGGAGACCATGAGTTCAATTCCCATCTTAGCCATGAAAGCCAGGTGGGTGACTTTGGGCCAGTCATTCTCTCTCAGCCTAACTCATCTCACAGGGTTGTTGTGGGGGAAATAAGAGGAGGAAAGTGTGTTGGATATGTTCACCAGCTTGAGTTATTTGTAAAAATAACAAAGGTGGGATACAGGTAAATAAAAATCAACTAGCTTTGACCCTGTTCATCTTTTTTCACTCTTTGTGCTAGCCAGTTTGGATAGATACAGTTTGGATAGATACAACTCCACACAAGCCACCCTGCAATTTGTTGCACCAAGTATTCAGGTGATCTTTTTAGATACAACAGCTTTTTGGAAAGTTATTGTTCGATAAGACAAGTCAAAAGAAATCACAAGCATTAGCTATGTCAAATATGTTCACAAAGCTATTGTGTGCTGCTGTTTCTACAATTATTGTAGAAGAGTTTGATAGTAATTTCTATGACACTGGAAAAGTGGGGGGGGGCTTCAATTAAAACAGACTTTCTGTGTGGTGCTGGGAATTTAGAGGACTCCAGCCAAGATGTCACAAAAAGTATAATAATTCAAGTTACTAGAACAGTATTTCTCATCTTTAAGAAATGTAGACTGTAGTGGCTAGAGAATTCTGGAAGTTGAAGTCCACACATCTTAAAGTTGCCAGGGTTGAGAAACATTATTAGAAATGAGAGAGGAAGAAAATGAGAAATTTTTCCATTTTATGGGGGTTTGACTTAAACATTTCATAAAGAATGCCTCCAATTTATATTAAGTTGTGCATCCTTAGTGAAAGTATGCAAATATTAATTTTACAAAATGCACTCATATCATAAATGGATTGCTGAAATTCTGTGTTGTATCCTTTTTTTTAGTTCAACCAGTCTGTGAGCAATGAACTAAATATTGGTGTTGGTACATCCTTCTGTCTCTGTGCTGATGGACAACTTCATATCAGGCAAGTT
Organism: Vipera ursinii; assembly: GCF_947247035.1. Taxonomy (NCBI): domain Eukaryota; kingdom Metazoa; phylum Chordata; class Lepidosauria; order Squamata; family Viperidae; genus Vipera; species Vipera ursinii. Next base: position 187,903,127 of record NC_139516.1, read on the forward strand.
TTGCACCCTGAAGCATCAAAAAAGGTAAGGGGACTAAATTCAGTCTTTCTCCTCCTACACACACACCCCAAAATCAGGCTGTGATGCTGCACATGTTTTTTTTTTAAAAAAACAAACTCATTTTTACTGTCACATTTCTGCTAATTAAGCTTATGACATTACAGCTGGAATCACATTCGTGACACTCTAGCTGAACTTTTCAGGTATCCTGGTGTTTGAAATATTAAAACAATGTGCCACATTTTATAATTCACATGCAATGTTTTGGCAATTCCATGGTACAAAGAACTCAGAATTGATTTAATCTTTATAGATATGTGTTTTGTACCAATAGCGTATCTTGCCCATGAACAGGTACTGAGGAGCAGAAGGAAGCAACCCAGCAAAACCATCATAGAATAGAATAGGACAGAGCTGGAAGGGACCTTGGAGGTCTTCCAGTCCAGCCCCCTGCTCAAGCAGGAGAACCTATACCATCTCAGACAGGTGAATGTCCAGTCTCTTCTTGAAAATCTCCAGTGATGGAGCACCGACAATCTCTAGGGTTAAGGTGTTCCACTGGTTGATTGTCCTCACTGTCAGGAAGTTTCTCCTTAATTACAGGTTGCTTCTCTCTCTGATCAGTTTCCAACCATTGTTTGTTGTCCTTCCCTCTGGTGCTTTAGTGAACAACCTGGCCCCCTCTGCCTTGTGGCAGCCCCTCAGATACTGGAACACTGCTATCATGTCTCCCCTATTTCTTCTTTTCTTTAGACTAGACAAATCCAAGTCCCGTAGCCATTCTTTGTATGTTTTAGTCTCCAGGCCTTGGATCATCTTAGTTGCTCTTCTCTGATTTTTTTCCCCAGACACTCAACATCTTTTTTTGTGATATGGTGACCAAAACTGGCTGCAGTATTCCAGGTGTGGTCTTACCAGGGTTTTAATACTTTGCATGATCTTGATTCTATGCCTCTGTTTATACAACCCAGGATTGTATTAGCTTTTTTGACTACTGCTGCACACTGCTGTCTCACAGTCAAGTGATCGTCCACTAGGACTCCAAGGTCCATCTCACAGTTACTGTTTTTAAGCCAGGTCTCACCCAATCTGTATTTGTACCTTTGGTTTTTCCTGCCTAAATGTAAGACTTTGCTTTTCTCCACATTGAAACTCATTTTGTTGGATAGGGCCCATTTTTCAAGTTTGTCAAGAGCTTTTTGGATCCTGAGTTTGTCTTCTGGGGTGTTGGATACTCCTGTCAGTTTGGTGTCATCTGCAAATTTGATGAGTTCTCCTTCAATTCCCTCATCTAAGTCATTGATGAAGATATTGAAGAGTACTGGGCCTAAGATGGAGCCTTGTGGTACAGGACTTTTAGATGCCTGGGGAAAGTTTTTAACTGATCTAGAACAGTGTTTCTTAACCTTAGCCACTTTAAGATGTAGGGATGTATCCAGAATTCCACAGCCAGCCACAGGTTTTGAAGTCCATACATTTTAAAATTGCTAAGAATGTGAAACACTGAACTAAGAATTTAATCTTCTTAGACCAGGGGTGTCAAACTGTTGACCCGTGGGCCGGATGCATCATGTGGAAGCTGCACCCACCCCATTGCCGTCAATGGCAAAATCATCCCAATACGTTGCGCGACATCACATGACATTACGAGTTTGACATGTCTGTCTTATACTGTCCTCAACTCTCGTTCAGGCATTTTGTTTGCTGCTTATTTGGTTGTACAGGTAGTCCTCAACTTATGACCATAAGTGAGCCCAAAATTTATGTTGCTAAGTGGGACATTTCTTAAGTGAGTTTTGCCCCATTTTACGACTTTTCTTGTCACATTTGTTAAGTAAATTATTACATTCATTAAGTTAGTAAGATGGTTGCTAAGTGAATCTGGCTTCCCCATTGACTTTGCTTGTCAGAAGATTGCAAAAGGAGATCACATGACCCCAGAATACTGCAACCGTCATAAATATGAACCCGTTATCAAGCATCCAATTGTAAATCACATGATCATGAGGATGCTGCAGTGGTCATAAGTGTGAAAAATGGACATAAGTCACTTTTTTCAGTGCCATTGTAACTTTGAACAGTCACTAAACGAACTATTGTTAAGTCGAGGACTACCTGTATTGCTTTGTTTTGGATTTCTTGCAAGTGATCCTAAAATGATTAGAATAAATGTGACACGTGTAACCATGGATAATATATCTTTTAAATGTGTTTAGCCCAGTAATGATTGCTTACATTATAACAATTCTCTATAAGGAGCTATTGCATAGTGACTTTATATTTGGCTGCAGTTAGTGTACTTCATTTTTTAAAATCATTCACCTGTTCAAAGAGATTAAATCTCTCATCTGCATTTTCAAAAATCACATTGCTGTAGAACTTGAAATTCTGGTAGTGAACAGTATCTATTCCCCAAGCATTCCTACTGCTGTCTCAGTGTTAATGTCTCTGTGACAAAAATATGTATGTATGGCACATGAATCGTGATTGATACTCACAATTTTAGAAAATAGGAAATCATGCCACTCATATGTTACTATTTTCTCTTTTTCCCCCCTTTATTACAAATAGAGCTCTTCTTGACAAGGAGGTGTTATTTCACATAAATCAATTGAGTTCAAGCTGTAATTGACCAGTCTCAATCCTTACTAAGATTCTGCTCTAAGACCATGTCACTGAATAAAACACTTATGTTCTTAAGGTATTGGAACCTAAACCAGTGCTTAATTTATCCAAGCAGACTTGGTCCTCCTTTTAGTATAAAGGCTCAACAGACTATATATTTTAATCTTCCCTTGTTCCCACTAAATGAACAATTTTCGTTATCTTTTACATTGTTTATATATTCTAAAATCCTGCACATATTCTATAGCAAAGCTGTAGATCTTTTGTTTTATAGCTGCATTGACAGTGGTTACTCGGCTATTCTATAAAAGAGAGAGCAGTGATAAATAAACTGATCTTGCTTGGCAAACTCTTGGGGAAAATTAGTTTACATTTAGTCATAGTTGCTACAAACCTACCACTATCTACTCAGCCTCTGAGCAAGATTAAATTGATGACATATTGCAATGCTATCCACATGATTTCATTTATCACGTGAACCCCAGCTTGCATTCAGCCTGTAACAAAATCAGTCTCCTTCAGCAATGAATTCCCTCCAGACATCTCAAGGGGCTTGAGGCAGGTGTCTGTCAATGTATCACAAAACAGAAATCAATCATTCACAAAAGCATGCACTTCATCTACACTCCTTTGTTTCTCCTTTCTCTTAGCCATGCAAAGAAATAGTGCTTGTCTGGAGTTTATAGTCTGACAGAGCATCAGCTAGCTTCACAAGGCAAGGAAAATGTCCTCTTTACAGCTGAGGATGGAAGATTTTCCACCCATCTTCTTAAACTGTTGCTGCAAAGAAAAAACAACTGTTCTCAAAGCTGGGAAACTATTGTAGGATGGGCTGCTCTTTTGTTCAGCCAAAACAATAACTCTACAATGGTTATGTTGAAAACATGGCATTTTGAAATAAAATTTAAGAAATTAACCTTGAGACAAACCTATCTTAAAATGACAGGGTGAGAGGAATTGTATTGTCATTCCTTTAAGATGAGTTCAATTGAACAATCCTTGCATTGTATGAGTAATGGCAGCTATTTGAAGTTAGGGCATTTCCTAATTTCCTAGGGCAACTATATGTCGAATCGTACATCTTTATATTGTTTGGAATTGCAATCAAATGGGTATAAAATCTTATAAAATGTTGTGGTGAAAAAGGCAGTATGAATGATCTGGTTAAATATTTTATGTAAACCAAAGAGGAGACTTAAAATGGATGTTTGCTCATGGACTTTGTATAGAAATATTTTTCAAAGTAAATACTAAGAAGGAAGTATGGGTGTTTTATTTACTTTCAGTTTAAAAACATTAACACTGCAGGCAAAGCCTGAAAAGTCAGAACCCTGCCTTAACTGCAAATTCTGAGTTTAGACTTTTTGAAGGGGTTTTGTAAAATCTGTTAGACTCCACAATTGGGTTGATTTATTACACTAAGAAAAAAAACAACAGTGCCAAACAAACCGGAATACCTAGGTTCACACAACACACTAAGCCAAAACCAACCAAACCACTTTGTGAATCTATCAGTTTATGACTTAGCATAATATATGAGCACAGCCGCTATCCTTTTCTTCTGTAAATATGAAATTGGAAATTAAATAAAACTAGAATCTGCATTTGTTTAAGGCAGATTAATTTCTGCTTTAGCTATATTCTACAGAAGCCTGATCATATCTTTTGCCTACAGGCAATCTTTACAACCATTTGTTTGGTAACTGTTCAAAGTTACAATGGGACTGAAAAAGTGACTTATGACTGGTTTCACACTTAATGACCAGTTGCAGCATCCCCATGGTCAACTGAACAAAATTTGGACACGTGACAACTGGCATGTATTTATGACAGTTGCCCTGTCACAGGGCCATGTGATCACCATTTGTAAGCCTTCCCAGCTGGCTTCCAACAAGCAAGGTCAATGGGAAAGCCAGAAAGATTGTAAAATGGGGCACAATACATTTAACAACTGTCTTGCTTAGCAATGGAAATATTGGGCTCCAGTGTGGTCATAAGTTGAGAACTATTTGTATTGGCAAAAGATAAATCTGGTTTTTGTAGCCAGATGGCTGCCAGATACATTGGATTAGAAAGAACCCTTATTGATCCCAGCCAGTAAGTTCAGCGATCTGCCAGTTAGGAATAGCAGAGGTTTAATAGTTTACTACAGTGAGAAAGGCTGGCAGATTTGCTGGCTTCAAAGACGTATTTTTGGCCAGCAAAAGTCCAACTTTGCACTGGGCTGGAACTACCAAGAAGATCGCAAAACCCTTCTTAATAATTGATTCCACTCTTGAAATATTCATATTAAGCAGACTCTCAGAACATTTAATCAGAAGTAGCTATCCTTTAACTATTGTTCAATACTCCTTTCTAGAATGATAGAGAACAGATCTTGACCTTTTTGTGTGTGACATCCTTTCAGGTCATAGTGGAATTCTATCATATCCCATTCGGTCATCTTTTGTCATCTTTTTGTCAATTCCCTAATTCTTTATACCCAGTTTCTTCTTTCTTTAACATAAGTTTGTTTCAATTCTCTAATCTTCTGCACTGCCCTCCTTTTTTTTGTACCTATTCCAGTTTCTACTTCAGCTATTCTTAAAAATAATAGAAGTTAGACCAGACTGTCAACAATTTCCTTCAGATGTGATTCGTATCTGAATTTGTTCAAGGGCAGGGAGCATTCCCTGGCTAGAGTTCTACCCAACTTGGAATTCTGTTCCTCCAGTCATTTGTTCATAAGTGCTCAGCAGAGTGTATACATCCTCTTCTTAAAAGGACCAGACCAGGTTAGAAACTGATTAGATCTGCCTTTTCATGGTTAACTTTGGTTCCTTTGACATTTTTTTTTACAAAGCAGCTGGTCCAGTGATGTTTTTCTCTCTTATTCTGAACATATTAGAAGAAATTATTTTGGTTCTTAACTTTCTTTGCTTATTCAGCTTGTTCTGATCTTGCCAACATCCTTGAAAATATAAGTTATATGATTTTACTCTTCCTTGAATACCTGTCCTTTTTCCAGTTCCTACATACAGGTAGTCCTCAACTTACAATCATTCACTTAATGACTGAAATTTATTTATTTATTTATTTATTTATTTATTTATTTATTTTATTACATTTATATACCACCCTTTCCCGGAGGACTCAGGGCGGTTTACAGGGAATTAAAAACCAAAAATACAAAAGTTAAAACCAGTTTAAAAAAGATTAAATTTATCCCTATACAAATAAAACCCCAATTAAAATAAATTAATCCTCAGCCTGGGCCAGAGAGCTCGAAGAGCCAGGTCTTCAGGCCCTGGCAGAATGAACGGGGGCAGAAATGTTATGACAGCACTGAAAAAAATTAAATTTAACAACTGCAGTGATTCACTTAACAAATGTGTGGCAAGAAAATTCATAAAATGGGGCAAAACTCAAGAAATATCTCATTCAGAAACATAAATTTTGGGTTCAACTGTGGTCATAAGTTGAGGACTACGTGTAGTGTCTTTTCATTAGATTTTCACTAGCTTCTTACAGAGTTGCACTGCCTTCTTCCATTTCTTCGTTGCTCAAATTGTGTTTTAAGTGTTTTTGCTGTCCCATCTTGGGTTCCTTTTGCTTCACTATTCTCCTGTCATGGAATACTTTTCTTTTGATTTTTATCTACAATGTACTCAAAGTCCAAAATCTTCATTTAATTACAGTTAACTTTAGTTTCTGCTAATTCAGGGATTTCATGATTACATGGGCCACTTTCCTTGAAAGTTCTCCTTCCACTTGGTCTTGGTTAAGGTTAAGGGAAGCTGGTTCTCCTCTGCCTTTCTTCACCTAATAAAGAAGAAACTTGTCATCAAGGTAGGTCAGGAATTGCTTCTTGGAAGGACTCTGCTTGGCAAATGTGTAATTAGTACAACTCTTTGTAAGGGGGTGGTCAGTTAAGTTAATTGGCTGTGCTATCAATTGCTACCTTGGTTTATTAGATGTAACTTGTTTTGCAGAATATCTTGTTACCTGAATGTTTCTACTCATTTTTTGATCTCCGAAAAGAATTCAAGAAGTGTTGTCCTGGGTCGCCTGAAATTGACAAATTAGATGCTGGTTCCATGATACAACGTATCCTTTTAATAAATACATAATTTATCTGTATATTTCTCTAATATTAAGAAAAGTTTATATATTGCTTTTATTCAGATGAAAAATGTTATGTCATCCCAATTAATAAGAACTATATAATATAACTTAAAATATGCCAAATGCTTTTTAAAAATATGTATATATATATATATATATCAGGAAGTAGCTATAGAAAATCAAAATAGTAGATCCAATGATAGGTGTTAAAACATAGAAAACTAGAATAAAAATTGGGGAACCAATAGGATGCAGAATAGAATATGTTTGTGTTTGTGTGTCTATCTTTCTGTCTATGTATGTATGTGTAACCCTCAGATATGCCAACACATTTTATTTAAGGAAGTTTATTATGAAATCTCCATTGAACAGGCTTATTTTAAAGTCATGCTAGCTGACAGATGTTAGTACTGTATGCAACAAAGCTATGATTCTAAACGCACTTTCTAAAAACAAAAGTGCAATAAATAAATAATACTGGTAAAAAGTAGCGCTAATACTGTGCCATTTACTAACTACATTCTTAATTGTGGGCAATACCTTAATTGTGGGCAACATTAATTCAGCTTTTGGATAATTTCTATATATTGGTCTGTTGAATGGCTTTGGTATATGGTTTGTTTGTATAGCATATCCTTATACTATGAAATTACTTCCTTTGGCCCAATCGGAGTTGCTTTGTCTTTGTGCTTTGTTTTGGTGAAATATCAAGGATTATATGATATTTTCTATGGATCTTTTCAAAGAAAATGTGCCCTGAGTACACATTGTTCAAGTCAGAACTGCCATCATTGTAAGTGAGGATAATTTTATTGCCTTACCTTACAAGCTTGAGTAGAGAGCTGAAAATGCTGCCTATAACAAGTTACTTGCAAGTCCAGGGTTTCTGGTTATCATCTGAGTTGGTGGGTTGAACAGCTGTGCTCTTTCTGTATTCAATGCAGGCTGAAATTTCTCCTTGCCAGAATGAGTTTTCCCATGGCCCAACAATTTATGGGATAAAGTGGCATTGACATTGAAGCACTGGTCTTGGATAAAGTAACAATTCATTGTTCCCCATTTCTAGGGTACACGTCCCAACATGTAAAGACATTTGAGATATGTAACAAGGTAATGGGAGGTTCTATATATGTTAATAACCCTAAGAACAGAAAGACAGTTGCAGCTTCTGTTGAACAATAAGTAGTGATGCAGTGAGATTGGAAAATATGCACTCTAACCGGTTGCTAAAACATATTTGCATGCAATTAAATAAAGCCTTTGTAGAACTTGAAAAATAATCCCAAATCTGTGGCCATAAACCTTTCATGCAGAGGGCAAAGATTTGGAAGGAAAGTTTAATGGAAAGCAGTTTCTCTCCACTTAAATCATTTTTGTTCAACATTTTATTTAAAGAGATAAATGCAAACATATTTAGATCTACTTTTAAATTCAAGTCTTTTTTGAAGAAAGATGTCCACTATAACTGAAATCTCAAAAGCAATAGCAATTTAAACTTCTTTTTTAATAATTACTGTTGGGTTCAGACATTTTCCACCACCCAGTATGTGTTAATTGGGTTTTAGTGATCTAGTCAGGGTGGTAAATAATGTTCTTGGATACCCTTGGTGTTATTCTTTGATTATGGAAGGATTGGGAGAACACTGCATTTTGAGATAGATCAATTTAAACAATATATCTCTGTGTTATTCCTTTGCCCCAAATATAAATTCTAACAGATGTTTTTAATTTAAAAGAAATAAAATGAGATACAGTTTCATATATCAACTATGTACAATATAAGAGAGATCAGAGGGAGCAAGACAATCCAAACTGAAGTTCTCTCTCTACAAGATTTTATTAGAAAACAAGACCAATGTTTCTAATGGATTGAGAGCAATATGGCGACTCCATATATACGTTCTTTACACATTTCTGATTACAGTCTGTTCTTGAGTAAAATTAAGTATATTCAAAGCAAGTATTTTATAGATAGTATTTAATGCAAAGGGAACTTTACCTGATAAATTTTAGCATGATGTGTTTGAGAAAATATAAAGAAATAAAAACATATATGCCATCTAGGAAATTGTTTAGACAGCATTGTTCATTTGTCTTCATTAGACACTCAGATTTTTAGGGGAGGTGTCTACATTAAAATTACACTAAAAGGAGGTGTGATGGCTTTAGGAATCCCTACCTTTGAACATGAAAAACTCATTTTGCAAGAAGGGAACATTAATTGAAGCCAAATAGGGAACATGGCATGTTCTTGGACAACAGGAAAGGATATATTTCCATATCATGACAAATATATAGGGAAATAATTCTAATGAAATGTTTCACGGGGAAAAAACAAGATGTCACTAGTAATGATAATGCAGATAGTACCTTTATTGGTTTAAAATTAAATTATGCTTTTGTTGTATATAATTATTAACATGCTTACTACCCAGTTCCAGTTTCTAGATTTCTAGATTTAACTAAGTAATCCTATATGTATTCTGCTTTTATTTTTTTATAGGATTGATTAATTGATTTGATTTATATTCCACTTTTATTTCTACCACTCAAAGCAAGCACATGTAATGCTCCCTGCTCTTATTTTCCCCATAACAACAACAACAATCTGTGAGTGATTTGGGCTAGCAAGGTCATGGGCCAAAACTAGAGATGGGGGGGGCAGGACTCTCCTGGTGTCTAATCAAGCATCTTAGCTACCATACTGACTCTCCAGTTTTAAAACAGTCCTTTTTCAACGAAAAAAGTTTGTTGAGTGATTTGAAGCCAGTCATTGTCTCCGATAGCAATCTACCTCACAGGGGAATGGATTTCCAAATATGATTCCTAGGGAGAATAAAATGTCTTTCACCCATAGAAGAAAGACATTGAGAAAGCTGCATTAACATATTATGACAAAAAATCAGGACATGTCTGGTAGCACTTTTTTCCAAGTAACATAGAAACTCATGAAAAACTTTTGTTAGTATTTTTTCCCTAGAGCAAAAGTGGGATACAAACCTTAATTATAGCCTTCATGATATATCCCAGTTTTATTTTTCCTAGAGTGTAGTCCGATTTTCATCTTTGAGGCGACAGGTTTTATTTTATAGGCTTTATTTTTAGAAGTTTATAATCACACTGATCAATCACACTTCTATACAGCAGAAGCACCTTAATAATGAGGTTGGGCATAATTCAGTGCTTCTCAACCTTGGCAAATTGAAACTGGGTGGACTTCAACTTCCAGAATTCCTCAGCCAGTACAGCTGGCTGGGGAATTCTGAGAGTTGTAGTCCACCCAGCTTCAAGTCACCAAGGTTGAGAAACACTGCAAAGTGAGGACTGTTCTCCGGTTGGGAGAAACACTGGCTACTTTTTTTTATTGTCCTGCAGTTATATCTTCCCCCTTTTTTTCAGGATCAGTGAATGGAAATAAATACAGGATTCCTAAAAGGACCTAACCAGTGTTATGTAATTATATTTTGCTACTTCTAAGGGTTTTCTAGAAATGTTCCTGTGTAGGATAATATTGGCCTTTTGGATTGCAATGTTCCATTTCTGATTCACATATCCTTGGTCTGAGAACTCTTCAGTCATTCTTGAAAATATTGTTGTTGAGCCAGTTATCCATTGTGTCATTCTTTGCTATTTATGTAGTATATTTTGCAGTTATACATGTTAAGATTTATTTTTTTTATTTTTTTCTGCCCATGACTTAATCAGAAGTTCTTTTTTCTTTTACTTTAGAAAGATGTTTGCTGAGAAAAAAAACTAGGAATTTTGAAAGGGCCAGGTCTGTGCTTCAATTTACCCATAAATACCAGCACTGGAAGATTTGTCAGTCTTCTCTGTTCTGACTAATAAGCTGCAATTCTCAACTTGTGAAGCTTGCTTAGCCGGTTCACAGTAGCAAATGCCCCAAGGGTGGAGTGAATCAAGCTTGCGCTGGCTACTTACATATCAAGTGCCTTCAGAGAATGCATTCCCCTTACCCTCTAAATCTGTTTGTTAACCGTAGCAATTTTAAGATATATGGACTTCAACTCCAAGAATTCTCCAGCTAGTATGAGAGTTGAAGTCCACACATCTTAAAATTGCCAAGGTTGTGAAACGCTACTCTAAACAGATGAGCAGAAACCATTATACAGCCACTAATAAGCCTGCATAGAACTAGATTGTGTAGCTTACTTGAGTTGTATTTTGAGATGTCATTCAGGTGAAAATAGAGTATTGTAACATTAAGGATGCAATCTTAGAATATAGGTTTAATAAATGTAGAGTAGCAATGTAACCATATGGAAGCTACTACAACGCTATTCCAAACCAACTAAACATCCTGTTCTGCAGATTATACAGGTAGTCCTTGACTTATGACCATAATTGAGCTGTTAATTACAGTCATAAGGCATGATGGGCATAAAGCAGGTCATCACACGACATACCTGATTTTATGACTTTTTGCCATGGTCATGGGCAAGTTTTGTCAGAAACCAGAAATAAACACTGATTTTTGGCAAAAACATCATAAATTGTAGTTATGTGATCATAGGACACTGCGACTGGCCGTAAATGCAAGCCAGTTGCTGAGCTCATAATTTTAGGGAAGGAGGGCACGGCCATCAGAACTTCAGAACCGGGTCTTAACTTTGGTCACTAAGCTACTGGCTGTAAATCTAGAATTAGCTGCATTGCCAAGAGAAAATTCTCCACTGCTGAAACACATTCACAGTCTGAAGTTCCCAAATCAAGACAAAAGACACAGCAGAATGCTTCACTAAAAAAATTTATTTCACTAAAAGTAGCAAAGTTTTGCTACATTATGTGTAAGCTTTGCCCACAAATGATTACCAATACAACTAGTTCTTGAGATTACAAGAGTAATTGACTGCAGAAATACGTTGGGGCAGTCATTAACTGAGTCGTCATGTTTTCTGGAAACCAGCAAAAAGTGCCAGAAATTGTGATCACATTATAGAGTGAAAGGGCTGAGTCTGCACTTCCACCCCTTCCCCAGTTACTGGAAAGCCACACAAGGCTATATGTTGATGTCACCAAGAAGGGTTTTGGTGAATGCTTTTGCCCTTTGTTGTCAGGTTTTTATGTGCAGGAATAGGACCAAGAAGACCGCTTAGGAAACAAGCCACTTCCTTGCCAGCTCTTAGCCTCCCACCAAACCCACCCCAAACTGAAATCAGCCGAACCCATAGACATGTGGGGGGGCATGGTTTGCATTTGGTGCAATTAAAGATGGGGCAGGGATGCTTTGGGGTGCCAAAGGTCTGCCATTTGAATGATTGCTTTAAGATTCTTGACTGTTGTATTCAGATCTGAATCCTGACAAGCAGAGCTCAACACAGCGTTTTGGAATGCACCAAGTGGAAGATATGGGCAATGTGATTTTAGCACTAATTTCAGAACCCTACAGTAAGCAAAGAGGATATTCTTTTGGGATAGGATGGTTTAATTTTACATGTACAAAGCTATTCAATATTACTTTTGCTACTGCCTTTTTGAGGCAGGAATGGGAATTTTTTTAGTGCTAGAAGGCACAGTTTTCTTGGCCAGATATGTGCACCAGACTTTTCATAGCACGTCAAGGGGTGTGCTCCAAAAATGAAGGTCTTACTGGTTTTTTGGACATGTTAAGGTATAAAATTATTTAAATCTTTGTGGTCGCTACAAGTCAATACTGATTTGATGGCACATGGTCAAAAGAATAAAATGGGTTTTGAGTACCTATTTTTCTTTAGCCCCTCAAAGTTCTAACAAGTAAAAGAATTGGCTGTTACAAGAGCTACAAAGAGGATATGGACAGAGCACAAATGGCTACACTTTTTGCATCCAGCTTTAAATGTGGGCTAAAAAATTTTTCTCCCTTCATCTCCCTCTTCCCTCCTTACCCCCCCCCCCCCGCTCGCCTTTGTTGTTGTTAGCTGCAAAGTCATGTCCGACCCATCGCAACCCTATGGACAGCATTCCTCCAGGCCTTCCTGTCCTCTACCATCTTCTGGAGTCCATTTAAGCTCACGTCTAATGCTTCAGTGACTCCATCCAGCCACCACATTCTCAGTCGTTCCCTTCTTCTCTTGCCCTCAACCTTTCCCAGCATTAGGCTCTTCTCCAGTGAGTCCTTCCTTCTCATTAGGTGGCAAAAGTATTTGAGTTTTAGCTTCAGGATCTGGAGCAGTCAGGATTGATCTCCTCTAGGACTGACCAGTTTGATCGCCTTGCAGTCCAAGGGACTCGCAGGAGTCTTCTCCAGCACCATAGTTCAAAGGCCTCGATTCTTTGGCACTCAGCCTTTTTTATGGTCCAACTTTCACTGCCATACATTGCAACTGGGAAGACCATGGCCTTGACTATACACACTTTTGTTGACAGGGTGATCTCTCTGCTTTTTAGTGTGCTTTTCTAGATTTGTCATGGCTTTCCTCCCGAGAAGCAAGCATCTTTTAATTTCTTGGCTACAGTTCTCATCTGCAGTGATCTAGTTCCTACAATTTTGCCATTGCCTCTTTCTTAGAATTGGCCGAAGGTCACTAGCTGGCTTCATGCCTGAGGGGCAGGCCTAGAACTTACGGTTTCCTGGTTTATAACCTGATGCCTTAACCATTACACAAAACTGGTTGTATGTGGCTGAAGTGCAACACCCAATAATCTTAATTAGCAAGCCTCTTGGGGGATTCTTGGATTCTGATTCAGCAACCAGGAGTTTAGTTTTGTGGTTTACGGTGTGTGTGGTTGAAATAGGACCTATTTTTATTTTCTCCTCATTGACCAGATAGCAGTGATTCTGTCCTTTTCTCTATTACTGAACATTATTGCAGGAGATGCTGCCGGCATCAAGCTCCCTGCGCCCTGTGCGTTCCCACAGAGAGGGCCTCCTCAGGGTGCCACCGGTCAGAGAATGTCGACTGGTGGCCCCCAGGGGGAGATCCTTCTCTGTGGGCGCTCCGGAGCTATGGAACCAGCTACCGGTTGAGCTCCGGACGGCGCCCGATCTGCACTCCTTTCGCCGCGATCTGAAAACATACTTGTTCGATCAAGCCGGCCTGGCCTGAGGGGGGATTGGTGGGGTTTTTATCATTTTTATTGGGGTTTTTACTATGTATCAATTGTATTTTAATCGGGCATGTATTTAATTATCTTTTAGTTTTTGTAAATTTCTGTGTTTTATTCTTGCCCTGTACACCGCCCTGAGTCCTCCGGGAGAAGGGCGGTATAGAAATATTAATAAATTAAATTAAATAAATTAAATTATCAAATGTGGAATACTATTAGCGGACTAAAATAAAGAAAGGTTCAGGCAGAGAAGTCTTCCTTATGAGACTATTAACTATTAACCCATCTGGATTACAAGGAATGTTCGGTAATATATAGAAGGGCTTAACCAACCTTCCTTGGGTGTGTCTAGAAATGAAACTGACTCTTCCTGCATGCAAACGTGTTGTATCACTCAGCTAATACATGGAAAGTACACTTTTGAAGGAGGCAGGTGACATTGCCATAAATCTACCTATGGGAAGTGTAGGTTCTCCATGACTGGAGATTTTAAAGTCAGATAGCCACTTCTCAGGAACAGTTCAACTGGTTTTCCTGCACATCTCAGAAAGTGGGAGTAGATGAACTTTGTGTTCCCTTCCAAATCTACAGTTCTGATTCTATGCACACTACAAATGCTGGGGTAAAGGAAAAGGACCTAGAGCAGCAAGTATTGCAATGAGATCATAACTATCATCTATCTATCTATCTATCTATCTATCTATCTATCTATCTATCTTATCTATGTATCTATATCTCAAGGTTGACCCAGCCTTTCATCCTTCCGAGATCGGTAAAATGAGGACCCAGTTTGTTGGGGGCAATATGCTGATCGCTTAGAGAGGGCTGTAAAGGACTGCAAAGTGGTATATAAGTCTAAGTGCTATTGCTATTATCTCGCAGGTGGATAATATTTCATTTTGCTATTCAACCATATTGTTGGAAATGGAATTGATTTTGTTCTGTGTTTTATAGACCACAGGTTTTCAGATCCAGAAAGGGTGAACTATAAATTTGAAAGTGGAACCTGGTAAGTATGCATCTTAAAATAAAAATATGAAAAACTTTTTAAAGACAATTTATTAAACATATTAATGGGCCTTCATGAGATATGTCTATTTTCCTGAATATTATATTATATTTTTAGAATACGCGCACACACACACACACACACACACACACACACACACACAGAGTGTTCTCTAGACCCTGATGATCAGTATGAAATTTCCTTTAGAATACGTTAGTTGCAGAAATATAGACACATAGGACAATTATAGGAGCCCAGTCCAAAAACAAATAAAATAGAAAATGAATGTTGACTCTCAGGAAAGAATTCTGGGAAGTTTTGAAGAACTGTTATATAAAAAGGTAATGTAAGAGAAAGGATCCTTTTAATTAAGTTCAAAGCCTTTCTTCAATACAAATTCATTTGAACCCTTAATCCTTTGAAAAAGCTTTTTAAAATGAACACTGTAATTATCCTTTTGCTGTATATTACAAAAAAGAAAACTCTTGTAAAACTGCAGGCATATACAGTACATTACTTTCTTTCTAAACAGATTGAAGAGAAAGCCAATGAAACCTAAAAGGTGATGTCCTGAAGGTTTTTCAATCTTTAACCAACAGTAAGAATAAAAAAAATAAACCTCAGTGTTTAAAAATATGAGGTTTGTTGAATATTGAATCCCCCAAAAAGGCTACATTAGTAACTCAGAGCATGATGGAACCTTGTGACTCCCGGCTGATTGCAAGAGATTGCAAAAACCTCAGTTTCTGCCATCTGCTCAACACAAACAGCTGTCCATAGTACATATGGGTAATCTCAAGATCTCGCCTTTATCCAGAGAGAATTTCTGTCAATCTAATCCCATATGCAGCTGCTTTTCAGCCATAATGTCTCTCACGTTCTACAGAATTTCAATTTTTCCATTCCCGACTGGAAACTACTTCAAGTGCTGGGTTTTCTCATGACTGCGGAAATGTACAGTATATGGGGTTTTTTTTCTACAAATATAGAAAAATAACAGTATGTACTGAACGACAATGATGAATAGGTAGATGAATAGGAATAGGAAATTAAACCTCAGTTTCCCTCTTTTAGGGCATGTCCACACTGCCAGGGTTCTCTGTCATTAGTACAAGCCACTAATTATTTCTGGTATTAGAGGTCAATCAAGTTTTCTATTCTTCCACCCCACCATTAATGCAACCTCTGCCCACATTTTCCTGTTCAACATTGAAAGTAGTGTCTGCTGTCAAGCTTCACTGTCTGGTTTGCCCACTGAACTTTGTTTTCTTCTGGGAAAATCCCCACACTTTGATTGGTTATTGCATCAGTGGGAAAACTGCCCCTTGTCTGGGTCAGTGACCACTGTGTTGCAGCTCTCTAATCCAGGACTTTTCAACCAGTGGTACGGGTACCACCTGTGGTACATTGGCACCTGGCAGGTGGTACACGACCATCCTAGAAAAGTGGTAGTGGGGGAGGGGTATGGGCTGAACCAGTGGCAGCACCGCACAAGCCTGAGCGAGAGATGGCTGGAGCTGCAGGGCTGTCAGGACTCAGCGAAAGCGCCAGGATCAGCGCTTCTTCGGGGCTGTCAGGGCTCAATGGAAGCACCAGGAACAGCGCCAGTCTCCAGCTGGAGCTCGTTGCTGATCCTGGTGCTTCTGAGCCCAGAAGAAGCGCCGATCAGCTGGAATGTTGCAGCATCTCCAGGGTCTTGTGATTTACATTCAGATGCTTGGCAACTGATTCATATTTATGACGGTCACAGTGTCCCAGGGTCATGTGAAGTGACCAAAACCTGCTGCAACAACCCAGCAGTTGGGGAGGGAATAAAAACCAAACACCCCACCCCACCCCCGCTGCCAATCCTCAACAGAAATGTTCACAAAAATGAAAACCTCGGACAGGAGGAAGAGTGCCGCCGGGCGGGCAGGCAGGAGTCTTGCTCGGCTGTGGCTTGGGGGGCACTTTTTTCAGTGCCATTGTAACTTCAAACAGTCACTAAGCGAACTGTTGTAAGTCAAGGACTACCTGTACTTCATCACTTTTTTCCTTTTTTTTTTGTCATCAAGATTTTGACACCTTGCTAGGCAACTGGTGGTACTCAGATGTTGCCATATCCTAAAAGTGGTACAATGGGTGAAAAGGTTGAAAAGCCCTGCTCTAATCTCAGCTTCAGCTATTCTTACCAATCGTGTTCCAGTATTTTAGTAGTCAGAGAAGTGTTTCTCATTCTCAGTCACCTGAAGATGTATGAATTTCAACTTCGAAAATTCTGGGTGTTGAAGTGCACATATCTGCAAATTGCTGAGGTTGTGAAACACCTGGTTAAAGCATTTGCTCAATATATAAAACATCCTCAGTTCATAGCCCAGCAGATTTTTTAAAATGTCAATACTACTTTCCTTTCCACGAAGTGCCCACGCTATTTATATTGAGTCCACTGGAATATCACTGAATATGACATGCTGGACAGCCTTCCTTCCTTTCCAATAAATTAGTACTGCAAAGGCACCTGAGGTGCGATCTTTTTTTCCTTGTGACAAGAAAAATGTTGAGGTAGTACATCAATGGATTTGCTAAAAAGAGAAGTAAAATGGGTTGATTATAAAAGAAAAATCATTGTATTCTTAAAAATCTACAGAATGTTGAACTGGTGGTGGTACCCATCAAACATATGTTATAATCATAATGCCTTTGGGAGGTTTCTCCAACATTAGCTGCAGCACACATTATTTAGCCAAATCTTGGAAAAGAAAGGAAGGTGCAAGAATGGAATGTTTTAATTTTTAAAGCTGATCTCTCTCTCTCTCTCTCTCTCTCTCTCTCTCTCTGTGTGTGTGTGTGTGTGTGTGTGTACATGCATTTTTATTAAATTAATATGCTGCCCATTTGACTGATAAGATGACCCTGAATAGTTTATTTTGATGTTTTATGTAAACATTTTAACATTATATATTTTGTATGTGTGTAGACACAAATATATACATATATGTGCATAAATGCATATATCCAATAAGAACTGTTCATAGGAAGGAAAGGTATTACAAATTGCTTTCTGGGATAGAAAATTAGGACGGCAAAGTAGTTGTAAATTATCCTATGAGAGTGGTGGTGGTGGGCGTTACATACTCAACCTTTGGCAAGTCAGCTGCTGAAGCATCAGGTCTGGATAGAATTTTCTTTTTTTTTTTTAATTAGTTTTCCAATATTACAATAGTATCTTTAAAAGGCAATGTGGTGTCTGGGTTACAATAATTCCATTTCAGACAAATACATATTATTACAAATCTCCAAATTGTTGTAACCAATACTTCCTCTCCCTTGTTTCCTTTAATACAAATTATCTCTTATCTAAATTAACATACTTCTCATTGCTATCCATCAGTCATTCAATAGTTTTCTTATATTTGTCAATATTTTAGTATATTTTATATTTTAACATTCCATCTTTAAAACCTCAAACACCTTTTATATTTTTCCAGCTTTAATTTTACATTGATATTAAAATTAAACGTTTAAAATTTCTCATCTTCATATTGCTAAATAACCTCCTTTCCCTTTACACAATTTTCTCCAATACCTAGTAAGGTAAATACACTTCTTATTTATCTCATTTCCATATCAATGTTAGTAGTACAATATTAAAATGGTAGTCATTAGGATACCAATTGCAAGGAGGAGAAAGAGGAGGAGGGCAATATAATATTCTTATTTCTCACTTATAGTTTCCACATATTAAAAATTAACCAAAATTTCTTCCGTTTCAACATTTAATACATCCTTTCATGTCACTACATCCAAGTATATTAGTTACATTCTATCATTCTTAACATATATACATCTTAAACCATGTCATTTAAAAAGCTCAATATTTCAATGTTAGTATTCATACATATGTGTTTTTTTAAATAGCATTTTTATCTACTCATCAAAACAATCTCTCGTAATCCAAGTACAATCTTGTCTATTTTGGTATTATCTATTTCAGGCCTCTTAAGAATGTCCCTATTTCTTCAATCTTATTCTTGCTTTCTTCCTTTGCCATGTCATTTTTCGCTTCTTTGCCTCAGGGTCATCAAAGCATTCTTGTGTTGTTATATCATATTGAAGTAGCCCTCCAGTCTCCATTTTTGAAGAATTGAGGAGTCTGTTAACAGCACCAAATCTTCTCATTATTTTCACCTCTTGATACAATTGTCCTGGACTGAATAATTTTTTTTCTATCTGTTTCCCATTATGATCTTCAAAAGTCTGTATTTGTTGAATATTTAATTCTTCTGCCAATGTATTTGATTGTTCAATTTCTTCTGTTAGGTTCTGTCCCGATAAAATATTAGTTGTAGACACAATTTGAGTTTGTTTCTTCGAGATGCTTTCCAATTCTTTTCCAAAGGCTCTTATTTCATCACCAGCTGTAGAAAGGAACTAATAGGTTTGGTAAGACATTTCGCACATAGCATAGATTTGGTTTTGAAACTCTTCCATGGTGGAGTTTCACATCTGGTGTTCAAGGTTAATCTTATCTTTTTTTTTTCTTAAATATTTTCTTGATTTTTTTAAAAAGAGAAAGTCAGATTGCAATTTCAGGTTTAGCCACTGGGCGGCTAAAGTACTGGGTGTCCCCCAAGTACTTTGAAAGTTCTTTTCTTTTAGTCCGTTTCTTTTTTCAACATTTTTTTAAAAAAACACTCCTGAGCTTACTCGCAGCTTATTTGAAGGGAGGGTTGAATTCCCACAGGGGGGAAGGTACTTAGCAGCTTATTTAGGTGAAAAGAAGAAGATTAAGGTATAAGAGAGGAATCTTACCCCCAACTCCCACACTGCTTTAATGTTGCCTGATGGTAAGTTTGACTTCGGCTGTCTGCAGCCTAGTAACTGGCCATATTGCTATGGCCAGTCTTTCGTCCACTGGTACGAAGGGAATGCAGGCATTAATGGGGGGGTTGTGGCTCCCCCGCGTTTCTGCAAAAGCCCCTTCTATCTGGTCGCACCTCCAAGGCGGCTCTTCGGCCCTTTTAGGACCCCCCCCCCAGCAATGCAAAAACTGGACATGGAAGACGAGAGCCGTCCTCCAAACGTCCATGTCGGCTGGCTTGGCAAACCAGAAGTCCTGGACAGAATTTTTTTATGTAAGGTCTCATTTGGCCACAGCACACGGTAGGAACATCTTAAGGGTACAGCCCCAATAGTTTAATCACTGCATTGTAAATGACTATATTTATTCGTACAGGTGAAAGTTAAAATTAGCCAGAACAACAGACATGAATTAGGAAGTCATCATGGAACTTTGGAAGGAGAGATTAAAATATAATTGTACAGTACTTATAAGTGCTGTGAAGAATATTGGAAGCTACTATTTATACCTTTATCTTTTTCCCCCCTATTTTCTTTACTTATTAAAGTTTTAGCTTTCTGTGTTACTCCTTTTTATTTTTTTCTAATATATATAAAAGAACAACAGAAGCAAATTACATCATACTAGAGGACGAATCTCTAATTTCAAAAAATGGTGGTGAATTTTAAAGTCTCCACTTAATTATCTGAAAAATGTTCTGATGTAAATTTACAGATATGGAAAAGCCTTAATGTTCTGGTTGTGGTTTGTGATGATGAGAATATTAAATATATTAATAAAGTTATCCTTATATTTGATCTACAGTAGCAAGATGGAACTTGTGGATGATAATACCGTGATCCGAGCCAGAGGCTTACCTTGGCAGTCATCAGACCAGGACATTGCCAGGTTCTTCAAAGGAATAAATATTGCCAAGTAAGTCCCGTCTGCATGATATACTTGTTATGTTTGGATATGTTCCATTATCCCCAGAGGTCCACATATTGGCTGAACTTGGTAGCCAGCCAAAGGTTTTTCTCCCCAGGCTTCAGAGAAAGGCAACGTATTCAGACAACAGTATGGAGGAATGTGTTTGTATCAGTATATTTTCCCAATTCCTGTTCAAGGTGGCAATTTATGGTCTTCCAGATACCTAGACAATGATGAGGAATGCGAAGGTTTGTAGCACAATCTCCCTACCCCTAAACTTGGAAGAATGACAATTGATCTCCTATTACATTAAATGGGAGACACGAAAAAAGAAGAATGCCATGTTAGATTTGTCCAGACCTTTGCACTCCATCAAGGATTATCCTGGCTTCTTTGAGTGGTGTATAAAGTCATCTGGTGGCAAGATTAAAAATCACGTAAATGAACATTATGTAGCAAAACCATGTTTGAAATGGTTTTTCTGTTTGATAAAATGGCCTGAAGCAAATTTCTTTTTACAAATAGCATTAAAGTTGCCAAGAGTCAACACTGATTGGAAGGCACAACGTTTATAAGAAATGTATATGAACAACAGCCTCCTGCTCTAAAAGAAGGTCCATTCTGCTCCAAATCTTACAGCAGAATAGCAATAGCACTTAGACTTATATACCGCTTCATAGTGCTTTACAGCCCTCTCTAAGCAGTTTACAGAGCCAGCATATTGCCCCCAACAATCTGGGTCCTCATTTAACTGACCTAGGAAGGATGGAAGGCTGAGTCAACCTTGAGCTCGTCAGGATTGAACTCCAGACTGTGGGCAGAGTTAGCCAATGCACCATTCTGGTTCCTTCTTAATCTTAAGAAGTAATTTTGCTATTCATATGTTTGTGCTGCTTTTTTCTGTTATGGTTTTATTTATATCCCACTTTTATAAAGCAGATAATTCCTTTTTTAATAAAGGAAAAACTCAAAAAGTAAAAAAGAAGGCAAAACAATACAGTACACATCACTTAAAAGCTGCTTCTTGACTCCTTTTCTTTTTATATACATTCTTATTAAAGTATCAGTGTAGCTTGTTATGCTTCAGCAGATGTTTTCAGAACTTCTGCAGAAAGTTTTAAATGCTGAAACTCTGTATTTCTCTAATGGTTTAAGTCATAAGAAAAGGCTTTTAAAGTTGCAAGCAATTCAAGAATAAAGACCAAATTTAGGATCTTTAAGGAATTAATATAACTTTTAGGGTTAATATAATTTTTTGGGATTTCCATAACTGGAGGTGGGGGTTTCAACTTCACTTTCTTTAATTAATTAAAGATTGGAGAGTGAGAAGTGATTTCTTTTTTTTAACACTCTCCTTGAGAATCCAGAATTTATTCAAAAAGCATCCACTGTTTAAGAAAAAAATTAAGCTATCTGTTTTACTGTTTAAGTCAGGGGTGTCAAACTCAATTTCATTGAGGGCCGCATCAGCATTGCTGTTGCCCTCAGGGGGCCAGGTGGGTATGGCCAGGGTGGGTGTGGCCTACTGGGTGGGCGTGGCTAGAGTGCGTATGGCCTACTGGGTGGGCATGGCCAGCTCTACATCGTTCGCATCAAGGGTGTCTATGGGGGGCTGGGCAGGAGTGGGACAGATCTGAGGGTCTGTGGCAGAAGGAGGGTCTCTGGGCCAGGGCCAAGGCAGTGGGGGCCATTACCTCACTGTTTCCAGGATGGCTTCGCGGGCTGCATGAAACCACTTCGTGGGCCGGATCTGGCCCCTGGGCCTTGTGTTTGACATGTCTGGTTTAAGTCATAGAACAGTCCAGAGTAACGGCCTAACTACCATACTGAGCCTATAACTGCAAAGAAATACAATTATTCCATTCCCTGCCTCACCATCCCATCAGTACCTATCCTTCCCATCCCATCCCACCATGCAGTCATAATTGATGAAGCTTCTTGGATGAGAAGCGAAATGTCTTCTTCTTCTTCCCCAAGGAAAAACAGTCCAATTGCCTTTTGATCGGGACTACCACACTGGGATTGTAGATCCAGGTGATGGCACTAAATATCAGAAGTCCGTGGTCGTGTGATTTTTTCCACACATCTTTTAACAAAATAAAGTATTGCTCATAGTTATTTTCAAAATCTTTTCAATACACGTAACCCCAAATGAATTTTGGAAGTGAACTTTTTACTATCATTTACATTGTAGAATTAATTGAATTGTTATTTTTTAAAGGAAGATCTGAATACATAAAAAAATGACCAGAGTCACTTTTTCCCCCCTTTCCACGTAAATATAGCTTTTATGAAAAGGAACATCTACTTAAGTTCCTTTTTTTGTAACCTTTTCTATCTCTCTCTTCAGAGGAGGGGCTGCGCTTTGTCTCAATGCCCAGGGCAGAAGAAATGGAGAAGCACTTGTAAGGTTTGTAAGTGAAGAACACAGAGAATTAGCACTACAAAGACACAAGCATCACATGGGGAACCGTTATATAGAGGTGCGTTGGTTAAGTTCTGAATGGTATACTTGAGTGAAATAGTGGAAGGTTTGTCTGAGTTTAATTATATTTTTCTTTTCTTATCTCCAGGTGTACAAAGCAACAGGTGAGGACTTCCTCAAAATTGCTGGAGGTAAACTTTCTTTTCCTGTAATGTAAATTAACATTTTAAATCAGCTTTCTGTGATTGCGTCCTCTCCATATGGGTGGTCTTCAACTGACAGAATTTTCAGCAGTAGCCATGTTCAAAATACCCAGGTTGGGGAAAGCAAGTCCTAAATAGAAAACCCTTCTTTTCTGTTAAGTTAAAGAAATTGATTAAATTGGCCAGGATCTTTAAATCTCTGGCTACATAACTGCGTTGGCCATTAAGGTTTTCAGATGATTTTAGGGCAAGAATTGGATAGTTACAATTTCTTTGCAGATTGGAGAAGGAAAATATTTTGCATTGGCCATTGATCCAAAAAAAGTTAATTTTTATTAATTCAGCAGTACAACTTTAAAAAATGGGAAAATCTTAATTTATTATCTAGCATAATGCAGGTTGAGAGCCAGTTTGGTGCCATGTGAATTCTAGTTCTGTCTTAGGCACAAAGGCAGGTAGGTGATTTTGTGGCAGTAGCTCTCTCTTAGTCCAAGGAAGACAGCAGTGACAAGCCATTTCTGAAATCTTGCCAAGAAGATTTGGCAAGCCATTGCCAATAGCCAACACTGACTTGAAGGTGCACACACTCACTCACTCACACACACACACACACACACACACACACACAAAGTATGTGATACAAGATTAGAGGTACAGGGCAAGAAACAATGACGGTCCGATTATCCACAGATATTCCCAATTGCAATGTTTAACTAAACCACACAGAGGGTGCTTCCAAGTTGTGATGGTAATGTGAAGGCACTTTCTTGAAGCCTTTTCAATGTTTAAGAGAACCAGCCTGATTCAAGTATGGTAAGTCATGATTTCTTGCCTAAATCAACTGCTGGGATCATGCAACATACAGTACTAAAACCACTAGTTTACAAAATATGGTCCATATTGTTTGTGGACAAGAGTTACAATGTTAACTGGGTGGTAACATTAGGACTTACCACATAGTTAGAAGATACAGAACCTGCTCTACTAGGGTGTGGAATCTGAAAGTCCTATAGTAGTTTAATTTTTAGTTTCTAGTCCAGGAGCCATTTGAATAGAGTTTCTGTACAATAGTGTGGTTTACAGTGAAGAATTCTGTTTTCTGCAAGCAAAGAAATCAGTGCAACCTGCCTAATATATCTTGGAATTCCTGAATCTTAGTGCCTGTGTATGTGGAGAACATCAGATTGAGGAAGATTGTCTTAGGCACAACTTCTTGTCTAATAATAAATGTGGAAATACACATATGCAGGTATTTTCCCCTCTGTAAAATGAAATCTGTGAAGGATATAAAGAATATAAAAAAATTAGACAATGAAGAGAGACCTCGGCAATCTAGATAATACCACTGTGTATGTGTATGTGTGTATCATTCCCATGCCACTAAAAAAATGCACATTGTGCTTATTACCTAAGAAGGTTGCCACCCTATGCATAAATTGCTATACCACTAAACCAGTGTTTCTTAAACACGCTGGCTGGGAAATTCTGGGAATTGAGGTTCACACATTTATTGCTAAGGGTTAAAAATGCTGCATTAGATCTACTTCCTTTTTTAATAATTCTGGGTCATGGATGGTTACCTAGCTTTCTAAACGTTGTTTCTTATTGTTCTTTAAGGCACATCCAATGAAGTAGCCCAGTTCCTATCTAAAGAAAACCAAGTGATTGTTCGTATGCGGGGTCTCCCATTCAATGTCACATCAGAAGAAGTGTTAGCGTTTTTTGGTCAACACTGTCCTGTGACAGGTGGAAAAGAAGGAATCCTTTTTGTGACTTACCCTGACAATAGGCCGACGGGAGATGCATTTGTGTTGTTTGCTTGTGAGGAATATGCACAAAACGCACTAAAAAAGCATAAGGACTTGTTGGGGAAAAGGTACATAGAACTTTTCAGGAGCACAGCTGCTGAGGTACAGCAGGTGAGAATCAGTATTCACTAATATTATGGTATGAAATGCTAATTCAAGATAATTATGGAATTCACAACTGCAAAATAAAGCAGTCACCAATGTGAATGTCTTTAATGGAAGATTAAACAAATTCATGGAAGATAAATACAGTAATGAAACTATATATTATCTTTGATACTGGATACAGTATGCCTTTTATATCAGTCGGTGGTTACTGCACTTCTAAAAGGCATTTAGTTTCACATTTTGGATGAAGATAATCTGAACTAGGGAAATGTTTTTTTAGGTTACGGCCTCCAAAATTAAAGAAACTAATTATAAGCCTGCAATGGTGCAAGGCAGGCCCACTGGCCAGATGCGAGGAATAGTATTGCTGTGACTCAGTCCTGATTCAGCAGAACGTTCACACAGAAAGTTGAGTTGTGTTTTGTGATTGAAGAAAGTTTCCTACTAGATGGCTTTCATCCCTCCCTTGGTGGCAGGCACTGAGGTAGAGAGACTGCTGTGATGATGTGTCCTTGACAAATGATTAGCAGACCATCTCAGTGTTAGGGCAGGAAGGTGTAGATGAGACCTTAGACAATGTAATTTACTTTTAAAAAAAACAATCTTAGCCAGTTAATTGGGAAGCAGCCATAGTTGAAATAGAGACATACCTACATATAAAGACCTCATATCTAATCTCTAGCATTTTTGGGAAAAGCATGAAAAATGTAGCCCAAATTTTAGAGACATTTGCTACCTGCCAGTGTTGATAAGGAATGTATGGTCTTTTAGTCACAAGGGACTACACTTAGTAGTTTTTGGAGTGGTGAAGGCCATAGTGCCAAGGGTTAGCTTTCAAAACAAGAAAAGCCAGATCATATACATGGGGTGACCAGGATTTTCTCTCTTGCTCTCTCTCACTTCGTCGGGAGTCTTTATTTTCAAATTCATTCAGCTGACTTTAGATCTTACACTATCATTTGGTATGCTTCCTGTTTCTAAACATGTTTATTGTTTTTGCTCGCAGGTCCTGAACAGGTATTCCTCTGCTCCTCTCATTCCTCTCCCAACTCCTCCTATTCTTCCTGTGCTACCTCAGCAGTTTGTGCCTCCCACCACTGTCAGGGACTGTGTTCGTCTGCGTGGTCTTCCATATGCTGCCACTATAGAGGACATTCTGGGATTCCTGGGAGAGTTTTCTGGAGATATCAGAACTCATGGGGTTCACATGGTATTAAATCACCAGGTTAGTGAAGAATATTGACAAGAATGTACTCGCAATGAAGTGTTGCTCTTGAAACAAGGAATGGGACTTTGAGTGTTCATTTTGCCCAACGGTAAGGCCACACCTGATTAAAAGGATACATTTCTCAAAGGCTCAGAAATCAAGTATGGAAGCAAGAGTAACTTTTGCATGGAGTGAAGGCTTTATAGTTGTTTGGCCTAAAACATAAGACTGACTTCCTAAAAGGTCCAGCAACAATAATGAGGCATAAATGCCAATACGGAACACTTTAGTTTTTGCACAGCACTGGAACTTTCAGTATTTGCCTCTATGGGAAATTGTCCTTTCAGGAAATCTATGACCAAAGGGATGCGGTGACTCAGTGGGTTAGGACGCTGAGCTTGTCGATCAGAAGGTCGGCAGTTTGGCAGGTCGAATCCCGAGTGCCGCGTAGCAGAGTGAACGCCTGTTACTCGCCCCAGCTTCTGCCAACCTAGCAGTTCGAAAGCACGTAAAAATGCAAGTAGAAAAATAGGGACCACTACGGTGGGAAGGTAACAGCGCTCCGTGCGCCTTTGGCGTCTAGTCATGCCGGCCACATGACCACAGAGACGTCCTCGGACAAACGCTGGCTTTTCGGCTTTGAAACGGAGATGAGCACCGGCCTCTAGAGTCGGAAACGACTAGCACGCATGTTACCTTTAGCACCATAGGACTTCACAAAAATCAAACATCATAGTCATGTCCATAATGTTACAAAATAATTGAAAGCCAGCATTGAAGAAAAACAAATATGAAACAGAGAAGAATACTTCTTCATCTTGTATAGAGCCTAGCCTAACAGTTAAAGATTCGTCCTAACTTCAGCTTAGGAGAAATATGTGGAGGAGTACAAAAAAGTTCATGACTTCAGTGGCACTGAATGAAGATAACATATTTTATTGATGGTCCAGATGGTACCTCTGCCCTGATGTGTGACAGTAAACTAGGCTTTTCTACCAAAACCCCTAAATGTCATAGGGAGGAAATTTAGCATTTGTCAATGCAGTCATGTGATAGAATTTTGGGATTGATGGGTGCATCTCAAATGTAAAAAGAGCTATTTCAGCTACCTAAAAATTATCAAAGATATTTTTGGGCCCCTATTTGGCAAAGCAAAATTGTCCCAATTATCTCTTGATGCAAACATATTCTAGAAAGACATTGTCTATTTAAACACTTTAGTACAGCAAACATTATCTTAGAAGATAAATCCATACTGCTGATTTGTTTCCAAACAAAAATATTATACAGTAGGTTAAGAAATATAAAGTTGAATATAGTAGAAATTAGTACTTAAGTGTGCTTGGTAAAACAAGGGATGGATGGATGGAGGATCAAGTATGAGCAGATGTCAAGTGAATATTGACAGAATGATCAATATGCAGGAAAGAAATATGTCGAGGGGATTTGGCCATACAGAGAAAACGAAAGAGAACTGAACTGCAAGACAATGGTATGAAAAGAAAATATGAAAGGAAGGAAGGAGAAGACCATTCATGGGTTGAAATGGATAACAACCTCTGAAACAGAGCTATGAAAAGTTTAAAAAAAATAAAAGTCAAGGTTTCAAGTAGCACATGGATGTAGTGGAAACAAAGATAGTTAGCATACTTTAAAAAGTATGGAAAGCTATGAGCGGTGTGAAAAACTTATATTTAGATAGATTTGATTTTCTTTCATTTTTTACTCACTATTTCTTATTCTTTTCTCTGCTCTATATAATATTGCCAACTTTGAACAAGAATAGCATGATGTCTGAGCATACGTATCCATGTAATGTATAGACGGTAATAATGGTTTATTTCATGCAGTTGTAAATGGATGAATTGCAAGGTAATTTAGTCCTCAGTGTAGGGATCCATTAAACTCACTCCAATAATTATCCAGTCAGCCACCCTTTGAAGGTTTTCAGTATGGGGAAATTCACTGAAATTCTGGGCAGGCATTGCCACTGTGAAACAGCTTGTACCATCAAGAAATCTCTCTTAATATTCCATTTGAATTTCATTTCTTTTAAATTTAACTTACTCTTTTGATTTTCTCATCTGTTTTCATCTCTTCAATAAAAACTGGCTCATTGATAAAATTTTAAGGAGCCTAGTGGGAAGCTTTTTAATCCTATAGTTTTCCTTACCCACCCTTACCCAGAACAAATAGTCATGCTCATTCCCATTACTCTGGAAACAGCTTTTTAAGTACTCTCGTTTTCAAGCAGAAATAAACAAAATAAGCTGTCTGCTACAAGAAATTTAGCAAATTATAGCCTCAGACAGCTTAACCGAACTATTCGGTTGCATTTATACTTGCTAGCAATTGGGAAACTAGAATAATGAAAACCATCAGAGAAGAGACTGGTGCTGTATTTATCTTAGCTATTAAAATACCTTTCTGGCTTTCCTGTTACACCTTTACTTGCACCTTTCCCAAACAAGACTGTGTGCAGCAATATATTGCTATGTCACTGTCCTTTTTTATTGTCTGGAATAAACTGTCTTTTGGAGCTCTACTTCATACCAAGTGGATGGCTCAGTATGCCAAAAAATCTTCAATGTGCTGTTAGTAGAATGTTACTTTATGGTGACAGCAGCATGTATTATGTGGAATGATCACATCACAATTTTTCAGGCCAAAATGCTGTCTTTTTATCTATTCCTTCCTTCTTTATGTACATACATACTTACTTACTAACCTGAAAGCTGGTATGGTGTAGCCGTGTCAAAGTATTGGGCTAGAAGCAGCATAACCCAGGTTCTACTCCACCCTCAGTCCCAGAAGTTTACTGGATAATTTTGGGCCAATTGCATTCTCTTAAGTCCATGAAGACAAACAAAGCCCATTATCCTACATTGCCTTAAGTATAAATTAAATATTTCTCCCTTTGTATAATGGTACCTGGGAAAGACCTTGAGAGGAAAGACTTGAGAGGCAGCTGCCCAGGGAACAGAAAGGACATATAGCCTGCAGCTGTATAATGGATGGAGAAAGAGGCTCAGAAGAGACCCATCTCTAAAGGAGATGGCATAATAAGATTATTTATGAAGTGAATGATATTAATGAAATGAAAGTAGGATGGATGCTTCCTAACCAATCTGGGTGGCTATACATGATTTCTCAACCTTGGCAACTTTAAGATGTGTGGACTTCAGCTCCTAGGATCCCTTAGCTAGCATGCTGGCTGGGGAATTCTGGGAGTTGACGTTCACATAGGCTAAAGTTGTTGAAACACTGGTTTAACCCAACATGGGCAAGACTCCTCCTCCTCTTCCTTCCCAGCTCTACCATAATAAAGACAAAGAAATACCATGATGTTTTGGGCCTCTTTTAAAGTAGCTGCAGTTTGGTTTTGTGTCTCAAACAAACTGCAGTCCAGCTTAGACAAATAATTCAGCTTCATAAACTACACCATGAAAATCATTTGTCTCACCAACACTTATTTAAAATATTATTTTTATCATTACTATCACGCACATAATAAGGCAAAGCAATAGTTAATCGTTGGAGTAGACCTTTTTTTATTTCTTTGTAGTTATGCTGCAAGAGGATGAGAAGGCCTGTTGATACTACATTAAATCATTGCTTAACACTGCATCTCAATGAATACTATGAGTAGAGTCTGTCTGTTGGCCCAACATTTTCTTTAGCAATAAATAGCATTATAGAGTGAGTTAGAAACTTCTATTATTTAGCCTAGAAATGACATTTTCATGCTACACTTCAGCTTAGATAGTTATGGTAATTCCCTGATTCAAGTTTTTCACAAAAATAAGTGGATTGGAAAATTCACCTCCAAAAACTGGGTTCTATCGAACAACTGCATTATAGCACACTGTCAGCCTTACTGGATATACCAGATAGGATATGCAACCAGATAAATGAATTGTACTTTATTGTAAAGCTACATTAACAGATTGTTGCAAATCCGGAAATTCAAATCTCCTGCCATCTTCTTTACCGGAGGATCCCTTCTGAGCCTGTTTCTCCATCCATTATACAGCTGCAGGCTATATGTCCTCTCTGTTCCCTGGGCAGCTTCTTTGCCCTGCCTCTCAAGGTTTTTCCCATGTACCGTTATACAAATGGAGAAATATTTAGTTTATACTTAAAGCAATAAGGTAAAGGTAAAGGTTCCCCCGCACATGCCTGCTAGTCGTTTCCAACTCTAGGGGCCGGTGCTCATCTCCGTTTCAAAGCCGAAGAGCCATTGCTTGTCCGAGGACGTCTCCGTGGTCATGTGGCCGGCATGACTAGACACCAAAGGCACACGGAACGCTGTTACCTTCCCACCGTAGTGGTCCCTATTTTTCTACTTGCATTTTTACGTGCTTTCGAACTGCTAGGTTGGCAGAAGCTGGGACGAGTGACAGGCGCTCACTCTGTTACGCGGCATTCGGGATTCAACCCGCCAAACTGCCGACCTTCTGATCGACAAGCTCAGCTTCCTAACCCACTGAACCACCACATCCCTTACACTTAAAGCAATATCTTGCTTTAAAAAACATTGCATTTTTTAAAAAAAGCTATGATGACCCCGATCCTTTGAAAAATTCATACAGTTTAGGAACTCAGTACTGCACATGCAGCAATTTAGAGTGGACAAAAAAAACCAGTCTTCCAACTTAAGCTGTCTCTTTTAAAAGGCAAAGTTATGCTTATATACTGAGCAAGTGACTTTGCTGTGGTGCTCCAGTTCTTCATTCTTTTTTCCTTAGGGTCGACCCTCGGGAGATGCCTTCATCCAAATGAAGTCTTCAGATCGAGCCTTCTTAGCAGCTCAGAAGTGCCACAAAAAAACCATGAAGGACAGATATGTGGAAGTCTTTCAATGTTCTGCTGAGGAGATGAACTTTGTATTAATGGGGGGCACTTTAAATCGAAATGGCTTATCCCCACCACCATGTAAGTTACCATGTAAGTCTTGCTTGGGTCTTGGTGCTATTCTGTGCTGTACGCTGGTAGGTGTTGGAGCTTCTTCTCTTGACTCTTATGCCCTTCTCTTGGAAAGGTTCAGCATATGGGGATCTAGAGTGCAAACTTTCCCCTTGGAATCAGTTGCAGACTTTGATGGTCGTTCTCCTTTGGGTTGTGGACTACTGTGATTCACAAAGGAATTGTCTTCCTTACTCTTGCTTTTCTGCTGACATACACACTTTCCCCCCATTCCTGGGTGCCTAATTTGCACTGGGCAGGTGTAAACAATTTTTTAGAATAAAACTATTTTCAGCTTAGCTACTTAAGTTCACTGTTGGTTATAAATAGCATAATTTAGCTCCTTAAAATGATGGGAACAAAGATCCCACAGAACTGAACAACAGAATACAGCTACACTGTTTTAAAAAAGGTGAACCTGAGGATCTTGAACCAGATCAGAAAAATAACAACCAAAAAGGGCTAGTTTGTCCTTCCTAATTATTCTGCTCCTTATAAAGAATTGCTTTCCACAATGGTTAACTGTAAAAGATCTCTGATTGGCAGCAGTGGGTCTTATATGGTTATTTTTTCAGAAGCATTGTAGTGTACTTTTTCCCAAGTCTAGTTTGTCTCTCCCCTGAAAAATTAAGAGTTTTGCAGTGTGTCATTAATTAACATGTAATCTGACCTTTCAATGGCTTTAAAAAATAGGACAGATTTATGGAAAATAAATTTGTCAATAGCTACAGTCCTTGAAAGTTATATGCACCACCTAACTTTGGAGCTGATTTTCTCCTGGATAGGGACCAATAAAGAACAGTAAAGTGATGTTGTTAACAAGTTCTGCTTCTGAACTTCCTAAAACATTCAACTGACTACTGTTGAAATGTTAGATTAAATACTGTATACTTTTGAACAAATCTTATAGAATTCACATACTTCTGAAAGCACACTGATATTCTAACCTACAACCAGTGGTGGGATTCAAATACAACTGGTTCTCTGTGTGGATGCTGCTTCCGGAAGTCCATTCTTGGCCTGGACAACAAAAAATTAGCTACCGGTTCTGCCAAACTGGTGCGAACTGGCTGAATCCCACCACTGCCTACAACCTGCATTTTATTCAAGTGTGTTATATTTCACCTATAATATAATTTAAGATCACACAAAATCAGATATCTTCATGAATGCAAATGCATAGAGAATTTAACAGAAAAAAGTGAAGCATGCCACTTGCAATGTCTAGAATAAGACTCCATTTTTAATCATTAACTCTTTAATTAACTCTTTATCTAACGAGTTTAGTGTGATTCAGTAATTTTTCAAAAAGGAAAAAGACACATTCAGCATGTCTCACCTAATCAAGCTTTCCTTAAAAATGTAAGTACAAGAGAAAATAGATGTATATTTCTGCTGGAATTGAAGAAAAATCCATATAAATTGATCTCATGAATTGCAGGTGATGTTCAAGAATGCTGGCCTAAATTTTAACTAGTGCGCTATCATCTGTTTGCAGGAGATATTGTGACTGATGGTTCCCTGTGTCTTGTCCCCTTCTTAGGTATTTCTCCACCTTCATATTCTTTTCAAACACCCACTGCAATAATTCCAACGGAAGCAGCCCTCTACCAGCCATCCCTATTCCTCAATCCACGTACCCTCCAGCCATCCACAGCATATTATCCAGCCGGCACTCAGCTCTTCATGAACTACACCACCTATTACCCTAGGTAATCCCCATCAAGGCAAGGCAAAACAAGAACTCCTTGTATGAATTGCAGGTGATGAATAGGACAAGAAGCTGGTGCTAATCGCTAATATGGATGCCTTGCAATAATTTGCCTGTTGCCAGTGTATGTATCAAAATACAGTTAGGTTCAGACAACTGGTGGATAGAATCATTCTTTTATGTTTTCCTACTTGGTAAAGAAGCCTTCTCAAAACATTACCATGCAAAGGACCCTAATTGGCTACTTTTCTCTTTCTTTTTTTTGCAAGGTCTGATTTTTGCCCTTTATCTGCAGCTCTTTCAGGGCTGTTTTGGGTATCATTCCTAAAGGACAAACTCACAGATGCAGATTTTCATGGAGTGCAGAGGGGGAAAGGAAGCAGAGGATCATGGCCTGTGTACAAAGTAGAAAGCTTTCTCAGTGAAGTTATTCTGTGATTCAGAACAATAAATTAGCATGAAATCAAAGGAAAGAAGATCAGCTGGATTTGCAAATTACTGTTGAACTGAAATAGCATAATATTTATTTTAGCTAATCTGTGTACCAATCCAATCATAGGATTATTCAGTAGCAGTATTTGAAACAAACCATAGTTTAACATGGTATAAATTCAGTAAATGATTCTAGTTAGGCAGAAATGATATATTACAGCAGCTTAGTTTGTTGCCTAGGTCAGATGTCTATGGAGGTTCTCAGTCATCCAGATCATGGTAGTTCCAAAGGTGCTTTTTCACGAGACAACTGGACTTTCTTCTTTCTCTTTGAAGACATTTCGCTTCTCATCCAAGAAGCTTCTTCAGCTCTTTAGCAACTGGTCATAGTTACAACTTCCAGCCAAGCTTCTTGGATGAGAAGCGAAATGTCTTCAAAGAGGAGGAAGAAAGTCCAGTTGCCTCGTGAAAAAGTACATTTGGGACAGTGAGGTCAGATGCAATAATTGCAAGTTTCTAAACCACTATGCCTGGCTTCACACAACACATTAGGGCTTACTGTCCACGTTCAGTAAATGGATTTTTGGAGAAAAGACCTAATATAGGCTGATGGTTGCCATTTTCCATTAGATGGGAACTTGCATCAGGACTAGCTGTTTGTCACTGCAAGGTATCCATTTCCTCCAGCCAATAATTTGTCTGTGCTGAAGAATCATCCAGGATTTTGAGGGAGCATGATGGGGATGGAGGGAATACATTCCAGAGAACAGAGCAGATTGTAGGAAAAAGAAATCCACAAAAAGCCAGGAAATTTGAGGGCTGAAGAATTGCATAACAATGAAGAAAAGGATGATATAAGTTCATCCAAGCCGAAGTCCTAACCCAGAATCATTGGTGATGGAGTCTGAGTTTGACCTGGTGACAATGAACAGATAAGGTGAAAAAAGGGGTGAATAGAGAAGAACAAACTTCTTCTCTATTGTTATGTATGGGGTACAATATCTATAAGATCTCTATAAGATCTCCAAGTATCTTATAAAACCTGACCTCAGTTGCCCAGCATTGTGTGAAAATGTGGCCCTCTAACTGGTATGTCTTGAGCATTGCATGCCTATCGAACGTTTAATCAAATGCACATGATACAAAAAGCAATAGCATAGCAATGACCAATTTGTCGCTAGCAGGTAGCTTCTCTGGAATTGGAAATATGTTTATCAGACAATTCTCTGCATTCAACAGACAATTGCTTCAATTGCAACACACACACACACACACACACACACACACACACACCTGTCAGTGTTTTTTTACTCTTATAATTGTATATTGTACGGACATTTGATTGTTCCTTTTGTAATCATAGTTCAATTTTGACTTTATAGCATGCAGCAGAGAATGGATCTCTACAGTCACATGGGTCGGCCAGCTAACTGCCCAAAGAATGGATTCCTCTTTAAAGGCCCAAGCAGTTAAATTTACTGAAAAAGGTAAGTCTCCGTACTATTTTTTTTCTGCCAATTTTTTTCTGAAACTTCCTAATAACTTTTCTGGATGTAGATTCTCACCTCTCTCCCATCTAATCCCTACCATTCTCCAGATTCCTTGAGATAAAATAAACAAATAAAATAAAATAAATAAATTCCCCAAATTGTCCTTCTTTATTTCCCACCCCACTTACCAATGTCATTTTGGTTTATTGGCCAAGGACTGCCTGCTCCATGCTGTCCTTCTTGGATGTTGAGATATAGCAAATGGGTAATAATTGCATCCACATGCATCTTCAGATTATGAGGTTCCAAAATAATCCTTGGGGACTGCCATCATATAAAGGTTTCAATGAAGGCCTTCCAGCTAAAAAAAAATCCCCTACATTTGCAGAGGTTTGTTCTCTTTCTTAACACAAAGGTTCCATGTTTAATTGTCCTGGCTAAGGGCAGATAGTATTCCTGTCTGCACTTTCAAATAATTGTGTTTAGGATCCTAACTGTTGATTTTATTTGACAGAAGCAGATGTTGTAATATCTTTAACACTGGCTGTAGTTTAGTCT
The DNA here is from genome assembly GCF_947247035.1 of Vipera ursinii. NCBI lineage: Eukaryota > Metazoa > Chordata > Lepidosauria > Squamata > Viperidae > Vipera > Vipera ursinii. Next base: position 187,938,565 of record NC_139516.1, read on the forward strand.
TCAGTGGGCATATGTGTTCTGTACCAGCCTACTACCAGCCCTGCAGAAAAGGCAGGGACAATCCCTTTACAAGAAGGCAAAAGGCTGGAACTAAGCCTGCCAAATTTATGGACACAAAAGCAAACAGAGCAAAACAAAACACGAACCATGAAACAGGAGCTATTCAAACGGTTGCCTTCAGCAAACCAACCCTCCCACACATTCCCCTTTTAAACAGTTCAGGGCGTGGCTTCTCTCTGCCTCCTTCCGAGGTGCCCCATTGCCTTCCTCTGTTTACTCCTGCTTGACTGCCTCCTGCGTCGGGCGTCCTTGAACAGGGTCAACTGTGGGTCATCTTCATCCACGCTGTCAGGCTCACACAGCTGGGTCTGCGTAGTAACCAGATGAGAGGGGCTTGGCTGAGGGCTCTGTGGAGCCTCAATACTATCCTCAGCAAGCTCTCCAACACCCCCCTCCTCCTCCTCTGACCCAACTGCCGAACCCACAGGCTGACCCTGAATCACAACAGTAAGGTCCCACATATGTCAAAATTCAGCATCTGAGTTCCTGTTCTAGTCAACCAGATGTCTTTGGGAAGCCCACAGGTAGGACAATTGGCCCCACAGATATGTTCCTTCTGATCCTGGAAATTACAAATAGACAAGAAAAAGTGGGAGATACGCAAAAAGACTCGGCTCTGATTATATCCACCACTGATGACATTTTCCAGTGAGCCTCACCTGGGCTGCATTTATTTATTTAATTTATATGCCACTTCTTAGGATTCAAGGTGACTCTGGAAACCACAATCTTCATCCAACCATCAGGAGCCTGAGCGGGTAAAACTAACCTTGTTCAGACGACATCCAATTATGACCATTTAAGACTAGTGCAGTGAGCTGAGACCATTGTTAATTGTGGCCAAGGAGAAACTCCTTAATCCACTGTTTGTATCCATGTTTTGGTATATCATTTAGCTCAGTAATAGCTTCCTGTCCAGACCAAAACAGATGGAGGCATACAGATATAGAGATGTAAGGAAGAAGTAGTCCAAAATGGAGCCTTTTCCACCAAAATGTTCAGTTCTTCAGTTCATGGGATCGTATGATCCCCTTTTGTGACCTTCTGACAAGCAAAATCTATGGGGAAGCCAGATTTACTTAACAACTGTGTTACTAACATAACAACTGCAGTGATTCACTTAACAACTGTGGCGAGAAAAGTCATAAAATGGGGGAAAATTCATTTCAGAAATGTCTCACTTAGCAACAAAAATGTTGGGCTCAATTGTGGTCATAAGTCAAGGACTACCTGTACTTGCACAAGGAGAAAGAATCCAGGGTGGTCATGAGCTGACAGGTTATAAATAAGTCAAATTACAGGTGGTCCTCAACTTACAACAACAATTGGGATCAGAATTTCTGTTGCTAAGCAAGGCTATTTTTAAGTGAATCGTGCCCAATTTTATCACTTTTTGCCACAGTTGTTAAGTGAAGCATGCAGTTGTTAAGTGAATCTGGCTTCCCCTATTGACTATGCTTTTTAGGACTGAGCTTGGAAAGTCGCAAATGGAGACCACGTGACTCTGGGACACTGCAACCATCATAAATATATGCTGGTTGCCAAGTACTTGATTATTTTGATTATGTGACTGTGAGGATGCTGCAACAGTCATTCGTTTGAGAACCACTCATAGGTTACTTTTTTCAGTGCTGTTGTAACTATGACCAGTTGCTAAAGAATTGTTGTAAGTCGAGGATTACCTTTATGTAACCTTACAAATGAAGTGATCCAATTCTTTTGCATTTGTTATAGCTCCAGTTCACATCCTATACAACTTCACTGAACAAAATGGAAATCCCGCTGAGCAAGCTCCAAATTCTACATGGCTGCAATCTTCCAAGACAGAATCTCCACCATCTTGGATATCTGCTGCTGTCTGGAGATTGTGTGGATTTTTAAAATAACCGAATGTGCATACATGTCATCCCAGGAATAGCCTTTCTCCGTCTCTCATTCTATCCTTGCCACTGAAAGCCTTGGGGACCACATAAAAGCACTACCTGAAATCACAGCTGCCAAATTCACGAGGGAAGAATATTTGTAGCTATCTTTTCCTATATCTAAAAATTACATTTATCTGTGATCACTAAAAGTATCCTACCAAGGTTAAGGTACTCCTAATATTTGTTGATACAACACATCGTGACTAACCAACTTTTCTAGTTTCATGCACATTTTTAAATAAACAAAAAGGTCTGAAGACCTTCAGATTTATGCCATTGGGGGGGAAGTTGTTTCTGTGTGTATGTTGCATTTGTATGTGTGTGTGTATATATATGTGTGTGTGTGTGGATGTATGTCTACTTGAGTGTGTAAACACATTGATTCATGTATATTTGTTTAACAATATTTTTCAGGTTCTAGACAGGTTTACTGGTCAGTGTAAAATGCAGTGTGGGGAAGGGAGAGAATGGTGTATCATTTTGTAAAATATAGCATATATATAAATATATATAAAGTAATGCTCTAAAAATTTGTATATTGCACATTACTGTATATTTAAGTTCCTCTAGTCAGATAATCCAACAGAGGAGAGGTTATTAATTCTACTCTTTCCAGAAGCCAATATATAACTCATAAATACTACTATCAAATTAAACATGGACAGCTAGGAGGTTTTTTCCCCCTCACCATTGACGTTCCTGTGGAGGAAGGAATTAAAATGTGTGCAGTAAAATGTAGAGATCACTACAGTGTAATGGGCTGAGATATAGAAATTCTCATTTTAATCTTTTACATCAATTTTTCTGCTGGTATCCCTGATGAATTATCAAAAACATACAGTTTTTGTATCAAAAACATACAGGGGCTATGTCACTGTTGTAAAAATAGATTGGAATTGTTCTTGCTGGATTCTGTTCAAACCTGCTGAATGAATGTTATGCTCTTTGAGTCACATTACAGTTTTGCCTTCCACAAATATTAAACTGTTTTAAATCAGCTTACTGAATTCTTTAATTCTGTAAATGAAGTTGGTCTTTCAAGTTAGGTTTTTTTCCCCTCCCCAAAAACCTAAGCGGTGCCTGTTTTAAGAAAAGCTGAGAACTGCATACCTTTTCTCCCTCACAACATGTCATCAATCCTATCCTTCAGCTAACGATTCAAAATTATAACCCGTTTTTAAAAATGCTTTATTCAGCTAAACAACCAAAAGGCCAAAAGGGAATAAAGAAACCCTTCAATTTTCTATAAGACACTTCTCTTATTTTCTTAACTGTAAATCCTTATTATCTAGGTGGCATCATCAAACTGACTTTGGCTGATCTCAGAAAGTAAAACATGGTTAAGGCTAGTTAGTACTTGGACAGGAAGCCACCAGAAGGAACCCCATGGATGCACAATTGGAGTACAATCACAACCCCTCATGCATTGCTGCTGGTGTATCTGTGGTCCTCAGTAGAACCCAGATCTACACCTTTTCCATTTTCACCAGTCCAGCTGATTTACTGTGTTTCACAAGATCTTTTATTGCATCAGCTTTAGGAACATTTAAAATTTTCTGATCATGGTTAAGCTAGAGAGGAAACTTTTTTCATAAAAAATAGGTCACAACATCAATTTTCCATATGAGCAAATAGGATGACATGGATTCTTCCTCACTGCTGGGATAATGGACATTAATCCTAGCCCATTCCAGAAGAGGGAGCTCAAAATCTAATTTCTAACCTGTCCCTCATCCGATCTCAGTCTTTCTTTGATAACCTCTAGACCAGATTCTCAATAACAGCCAATTGTTTCTGCCTGTGCTTCTTTCCCCGCAGCTGAATTCAGATCTTCAGTTCCTCTTGCTTAGAATCATAAGAACGCATGCTCTATGTATGGAAATTGTACTACATACATCTATACATGCACTACATACATAAATACATTTAGCATCTCTGAAAAAAGACACACACAAAACGCCTCAACATTAGGAGAACCATGTAAACTTATGTTGTTTAATAAAATATGTTATTTGGAAAAAGATTACCAGAGGCATTCTTATTTGTGGAGGAGGTGCCTTGATGTGAGTTAACACAAGGAGGGAAGGACTGGGTGAAATTCTCTGAACATCAGTACTGTTTTGTTTTTTTTCTTAGTTACCGGTAGTTGCCCTGTTGCAGGAAACACTCAATAGTGATCGTATAAACAGATTTGTATTCGGAAGATTCAGGCAACCCAGAAGATGGCGTTCTTAGCATTCAGCCTAGATCTAATCCCCCTGCTGCTTTGTTCCAATTTCTTTGGCTCTGTTTGTAGGCTAGCTTTATCAACCAATCCTCAACACTTACCCAGTCTAAAGGCGGTTTTATTAAGCTGTATTTCCATACTGGCCACAAAAGAAGGGACATTGTCATTTCCTCAGCCTAATGTTTGGATATATGTGCTGATGGGAATTAATTTACTGTATTTAAAGAGCGTGAAAGCAGCAGACTGAAGAGTCCTCTCTTGGACTTTCTGGACTTGACTAAAATAAATAGCCTTGTCTGGAAATACTGGTAATCACCAAGTGGAAAATTACTCTGTAACAAAAGACAATCTCTCTCTAACCCTAACAAATGAATATGAACACTGTGCAAGAAATTGGGGTGGTTCATATATATCACTTTTAAAATTTTCCCTGCTGTCCCCTTCCTTATTTTTCCCCTTTTTGTTGTAATTTTGTATTTTAACTTTTTACTTTTGAAAGCTAATAATACATTTAAAATTAGTAAATTAATATCCTAAGCAGGTGAGTAATGGAAAAGCTAATTTCCTTCTTCCACAGAATTCAGACTGTGTAATGGAATGATCACGTTTCCAATTCTCTCTCTTGAGAACATGAAATGTCATTAACAGAGATGGGTGATGCCTTTAAGAAGCCCAGAGAAAATGCTTGTGGACTTTTTAGCATTCCAGAATTGTTCTTTAGGAAAAATGTTACCAGGACAGAGACAAACCCAGTTTAAAGATAAGGGCAGATATTTGAGCTTTGCATTTTAGAGTCAGTGTAATTGGACTGTAATTGCATAGTCAGTCTAGGGTATTACTGGTGACAAATTATTTACAATCTTTGGGGAGAACAGTGATTAGGTTGTCCCATCCAACAGAAATAAAAAAACATGGCCCTCACAGAGTGACTGTTTAGAAAGCATTACATGCATGGCAGTTTTTAAAAAACAGTAATACAATCAACCAATATATACTATATATACCAATAACTGCCTAATAATCTTCTCCAGAACCACTAGGTGGCAGCAATAGCAAGGAGCTTCAGAGTGGACCAACTGTTGAGATGCTTTTGAGATGCAACACCAGCAGGTGTACCGTTCACACAACAACTTTTTCAGAAATGATGTGAATTCCAAAACCAATCCCAGGCATCCTGCCTTTGAAGTAAAACTGGGCCTTTATAGGTAGGCCTCAATTTATGACTTAATCACTTAATAACAGTTTTAAGTCACAACAGACCCCTCTCCCCAAAGGGATTTATGACCTAGTTTTGAAGTTCTGACATCAACACCCCCCTTGGTCACATGACCACATTTTGGGCACTTGGCAATTGGCCTACATTTACAGCTATTTGCAGCACCCTGTGGTCCCATGATCACAGTTTATAACAATTTTGCCAGAAACTGATATTTACTTCCAGTTTTTGGCAAAATTCAGGCCAGAGGTTCAGTTAACGACCATGAAAAAGTTCATAAAACCAGGTCGGTCACCTAGCAACCCACTTTATGACCATTATGACTTATAACTATAATTATAAGTCTCAATTACAATCATAACTCGAGGACTACCTGTACTTTATTTTAAAAACTGTGTTTTTAATCGGACTTTTCAGTACAAGTATGAATTACTTCAGCAATTTTTTTCTATTCATACCTCCATACTAACTTTTTTGGTCTCCAAAGATGGAATGTGGCTAGTGACACCTATAGCCTTGGATCTTGGAGACATCAATGGATAACGTCAAAGAGTACACAATAGATTTTTCCCCATTGGGAGCTATTTAAAAGGGTTTTAACTTTTCTACTGTTTTCAGCCTCTTAGAAACTTACTATATATTTTATTTTCTTCTTGGTTTTCTATTAAAAAGTGGTGGACACTCAATTTGACAGTTTTAGGCTATTGTCTATTAAATTTTTGTTGATTCGGAGAGACTAAAATGTGCCTGTTGGGGACTGCAATTTGCCCACCCTTGTTTTAATTTATATTTGGAAGAATTTAGTTGAATTATATAGAAATCCATCAATGGAATAGAGAGCAATCTGGCTTTGTGGGAAGGACTAATTGAAATCATTCAGCTCTACAGCAGACTTTTTGCAATGTAGTGTCTTTTTAGAACAAAAAACAGCAATTCTTGCAATGTGTGTGCTACAAATATACTTTCAAATCCCTCCCATCCCCTGCATTAAAATGCCATGCCGGTTCTACACATCAAATTGAAAGCAGCTTAAGAGCTGGGGCCTTTTGATAAATATTAATGATTTGAAGCAGAGCATACAGGAAAATGATGTACTCTTAAGATGCTCTGGAGTTGAAAATTGTCAGTACTATTATGGTTTTCTCCTGCAAATAATAAATGATTCAACAACTGTATGGTTACCATGGGGATGGCTTCTCATTGAGCCTAAAATTACCAAGATGCTGACAAGCCACTATTTTTAGTACCACCAGATGTGCCTCTTTTAAAAACAGTAGAGTGATATGAGTGTGTCAATGTGTATGGCTGTATGCAGGGCTTTTTTTGTCATAGAACGCTCAGAACGGAGTTCCGGCACCTTTTTTGGATGGAACCTTGTAGGATAGGCAAGGCGGGTTGTATGACATGTGTGAGTTCCGGCACCTTTTTCTTATACAAAAAAAGCACTGGCTGTATGCATGTGTGAGAACACATGAACTAATTTTCAGAATTGCATTATTATTATTAACAGTAATAACAACAACAACAATAATTATAATAGAGCAATGCCCATGTATTTGGTATTTTAGAGATAAACATGTATGCACTTTTTCTTAAATCTTCATTTTGAAGGCATTTATAATGTAAAAATATAATTCAGAGAATGAAGGAGATATGGAAGAGTAAGAAAACTGAATAACTCTCTGATTACTAAAAGCAACAACAAAAAAATGACCTATGCAAGCAGGTATTTATGGCTCTCTCAGGTGTTGCTGTTTTAGTAATATTTGTACAACATGATGCAAAACTATTGAGGAGGGGTAGAGAGATTCAGCCAATAAAATATAATTTTATTGTAATATTGTAATTAACATTTATTTGGTAGAGTCTCCATTTTTAAAAAAACCCACATCAGGGTGGGGAAAATATCACAAGAATGTAGTTGACCAAGGTAGAAGAAAACATACAATTAGGGGTAGATAATTTGCTGCAATAAGAGCATTCTGTTGTCAATATATTACAACATCTGCAACTCTTGCATTCATCAGAGAAAGCTAATGAGGAGAGTTAAGTCTGACCTACAAGTAATTTCATAGACTCCAGCCTTCTTGTTTTCATGCAAAAAAGCAATTACAGTTAGAAAAAGTACACAAGAACAGTGATATCCTCGTTGCACTAAACATTCCAACCTTTTCACACCTACTGATGATATATATCTCTGGACCAAGTGAAGAAACCTGTTTGTATGGGAAGCATGCTTTTAAACACCACCAGAAAATTATCTTCCCTGTGGTGAAACAGAAGTGGATATACCAAATACACATACACATAACAGTAACTGTACGTAATGCTTAGCTGTGGATATATGTGTACATAACAGATAGATGAAGCACCGTGTGACTTTCACCAGTTAAAAATGAAGGAAAAATATTGTCATTAGAACACTGCGGAACCTAAGATGGCCTTTTCTGACCCAGTGTCATCCACATATGTTGGACAAAGCTTCCCATAATTTGTAACTGACATAATTTCTAACTGGCCAATGCAAAAATTATGGGAATCATACCCCAACATTTCATTTACAACATAATCCAACAGCATCATTTATAGAAGGCAGACCTCAGGACTGGAGTTGGTACTAATGACAACTTTGTGTGCCATCTTAAGGTCACCAGTTTGGGTCAATAAATGTCCATACCTATTTATTTGACCCATAAATAAGAAACAAGTCCAATGGCTCTAAATACTCAACAATAGCATCAATGCACCAGGTGCAGAAGGGCATCACACTAGAGCAATATGAACTTGTTGGGGACCACTAGAAGAAAAATAATTGGTTCTTAGACTAAGCCATCATGGGATTGGTTTTGTCTTTGCAATACCATATGAACAAAACCCGCTGGCTTTATGCAGCAAATCATGATCAAGAAAAACATAGATTTGTTCCATGTTTGAACCCAATTACTCTAAACCATCATTGTTTGGGCATGACTTACTGAATTAGCTGTAACTGCTTAGGTCACCCAATATGATGAATCATAAGCCAAACACACTACATTATGGCTTAGTTTCCTGTGTGAACACAAGCAGGTTCAATGCTCAGGTTCCATATGAAAGATTTGTGTAATATAAGTAATCCTTGATTAATGACCTCTTGTTCAGCAATTGTTGGAAATTATGATTGCACAGAATGAGTGGTGGTTATGACCAGTCTTCAAAGTTCTGCTTCTGGGATCAAGATACTCTTGTGGCCATGTGAGTCCTGGTGATACTGGGTAGAGCAGAAACACAAACCTACGTACAAAAACATGTTACTTCATTCCAAAGAAGAAAATACATAGCCTTCTATGGCCCCTGGTAAAGGAACTGGAAATAATTCTTGACACATTTTTTGCAATGCTTTCTCTTGAATGAATGAACCTTTATTGTCAAAGTACAACCATGTATACATTGAGATTGGCTGTGTTTAGAGGTCTGCTATTATCTATTTCCATACAATGAAGACAAATGGGGTTGTTTTTCATGATTAAACAAACACTAATGCACATTTTGGTGGCAAAAGAGAGCCTTGGTGGAGCAGTGGGCTAATGCCTCCTTAAAGTAATACCAGCTGCCTGCAATTAGTGCAGGTTCGAGTCCCACCAGGCTCAAGGTTGACTCAGCCTTCCATCCTTCTGAGGTAGGTAAAATGAGGACCCAGATTGTTGGGGGCAATAAGCTGACTTTGTAATAATGCCACTTGGGGGGCACTGAAAGCCCTAATAAGCAGGCATGTACATAGAATGAAGGCTATTGCTAAGCATATTGATTTGTGCTTCTTAGATTGTAAGCCGCCCTGAGTCTTCGGAGAAGGGCGGGATATAAATGGGATTAAAAAAAGAGAGAGAGAAAAGTAATTTAGAATATTTTGAAAGCAAATGGACTTCAGACACCACAAATAATGCTTTTCTTTTCAGGCTATGTAACAAAGCATAACATTTTAATGTCTTTTAGTGACTATACTTACACAACATTATGTTAGCCACAGTTTATTGAATTATTGATTTTTTTTCTGGATTTGAATAACACATTCAACCATAAATAAACATGCACTAACCAGAAAAATGTGTTAATTTTATAAACTATAGCTAACTGTTTTGCAAATATAGTCAATAAAAGGCATTCAAATGTTATATAGATGCTCAAAATAATGCTTATGCTTTAAAGAAAATTTAGTCTTAAAAGTGCTACCAGACCATCTATTTTTATTATTATTATTATTATTATTATTATTATTATTATTATTATTATTATTATTATTAAGAAGAAGAAGAAGAAGAAGAAGAAGAAGAAGAAGAAGAAGAAGAAGAAGAAGAAGAAGAAGAAGAAGAAGAAGAAGAAGAAGAAGAAGTTGGAAGGGACCTTGGAGGTCATCTAGTCCAACCCCCTGCTCAGGCAGGAAACCTTATACCATTTCAAGAAAATGGCTGTCCAGTCTCTTTATTTACTGCATATGTTACTGTAGCTATTAGTAGTACTTTTATCTATTTTATACCCTCCTTTTCTTCAGGAGCTCTCTCTGATTTTATTTTCACTACAACTCTTGGAAGTAGTTGAGGCTGAGTGAGTATCAGAGGACTGAGTACTTTTGTCAAAATTATGAAAGCAGCATTATTGCCACTGTGCTGCCCCTTCGTGTGAGTGTGAATGTGTGTGTGTGCTGTTGATACAATGCACGAAGAAAAAGGAGTAGAGCTTGCATGGCATTAGCATGAAAGCAGCTTTTATCTTTGATGCACAGTCTCACAGATGCCTCTGGTGAAAGAGTGAGTCCCTGAATATGGGTTTCCCAGATCCTAACGCTGTTGCAATCTGAAATAATGACTCCCATTTAATAATGCTGACAGCACCACCTGCCTTTAGTGTTGGTGCATGTTTGATAGATACAAATGTCCTCAAGGAATTCTCTGGTTACTAACCTGTTGTTGTATGATGCAACATTTCAATTTCAGCAAATGCAAGCAAATATATATAGCTACCAGAAATGGAGCTGATTGGTGTAAGCCATCTAGCTCTGTTCTCATGCTGCATGGAGTAACTTATACAGTATTCACCATTGTGGTGTGTGCTCTCCTTCTTCAATTTGAGATATGTGGATTTTCCAGTTATGTGGCTGTGCAGATTTCTCAGCCAGCATGGCTGTTGCTAAGAATTCTGGTACTTGAAGTTCACATATCTGGACGATACCAAGGTTGGAGCATTAAAGAATCACATTTGTTTGGAACTACACAATCTGTTCAAATATAATTTAGGATTTAAAAACCACCAAGGCTGGATTCACACAACAGACTAAACTAGAACCAAACAAATTTAATATTAAAATAGGTTAAACAGAGCACAGAAGGAGGCCGTAGCCAGATGAGGATTAACTCAGGGTGGACAGACATCAAACTTTCTGATAAAAGACAATCCTATTTGAATTAACATATCAACACTTTTCTGAACACTTTGTATTCAAAACACCTGAAGTAGGAGATAAGCCAGAATTTATATTAGGTGTTTTTATGTCACTACAGCAGGGGTGTCAAACTCAATTTCATTGAGGGCCGCATCAGCATTGCGGTTGCCCTCGGGGCCAGGTGGGTATGGCCTGGGTAGGCGTGGCCTACTGGGTGGGTGTGGCTAGAGTGCATATGGCCTGGGTGGGCGTGGCCAGCTCTACATCGTTTGCATCAAGGGTGCCTATGGGGGCCTGGGCAGGAGTGGGACAGATCTGAGGGTCTCTGGCAGAAGGAGGGTCTCTGAGCCAGGGCCAAGGCAGTGGGGGCCGTTCCCTCACTGTTTCCAGGATGGCTTCGCGGGCCACATGAAACCACTTCGCGGGCCACATCCGGCCCCCGGGCCTTGTGTTTGACATGTCTGTACTACAGTGTAAACACTATGTGATAAACCAATGTTTTTCAAACATGGCAACTGTTAGATACTGTATGTGGACTTCAACTCCCACAAATCCCCAGCCAGCATGAGGAATTCTGGGGCTTGAAATATATACATCTTAAAGTTGCCAAGTTTAAAAAAAACCACTGAGCTAAACTGAAATAAATAGACTACAGCAACTACCCTTGTAGTGATCAGTCTGCTTTTAGGATATTTCCCCAGTGCCAACCAATAGTATTGCCAAAAAAACTATGCAGGGTGATATTGGCTCTCAGTGGCAGATTTTTGTCATCTGGTTTCTCTGCCAGATAATGGTTGACACAGTCTATAGACTTTACACACCCTGAGACTTCCCTCACATAGTTTAGGAATAAAGGCGAGGGGTGTGTGTGCTGTGTTAACACTGCTGCAGTTGAGAATAACTTAAAGCTGTCTCACTCATGGGCTGGGGATGAAATAAAAGTGGGGACAAGTCAGGAAAAAAAAGAGCAGCTGCCAAGGCAAATGTGTGCTGTGGTTAAGTACAAAGGGGATATATAGCCTTCTTCTAGTACTCTAGACAATAAATTACATTCACTTGTACCCAAAGATTTTCTTGAGCTGAACTAACCAGTTTTGAATGGTTAAAGCCCCGGGTCTCTGGTAATTTACATAGAAATTTATAAAAGCCAACAGTTGCAGGGAAGGAAGTGGTAGTAGGTGATTGGCTCCAATCCAGAGACCTTATTTTGTCTTTTGGCTCCACCCATCACCATTATTTCAGCCAGTGAAGGGTTTATGGCAAGACCTCATGAATTAAGTTTAGGACTCTAAAGTCTAAAATCTCCATTGTGTAATATGTGCTTGACAGTTAGATAAACTTAGTTTTGGAAGCACTATCTGGTTTATTTTACCTTTGCCTTCCTTGGCTTGAGAACAGTAATATGCATTTACATTCAGTGTTTAATATGGGACCAGCTATAGGGGAATTCTGGGAATTGAAGTCCACACATCTTAAAGTTGTCAAGTTTGAAAATATAGGGAGTTTGGAAAAGATTGGGGAAAATTGGATTTGTTCAGTCCATGTTTGTAATCTTTTCTCTCATACACCCATACGTAGAGTCTAACACAATTCTTCAAGGACAGGCAGTTGTCCCACATTGGCATTTAGCTTCCAAGCCCCTTGTTATAGCCCTCAAAACCCATTTTAGCTAGGATTGTAAAAAAAAACTAGTGCTAAGAGAATTGACATCTATTTAAACAAGACTTCTTGCGGTTTTGGTGCAATGTGCATAAAAACAAATAGTTGGAGCTTCAGTTGCACTGTTGTGGCCTAAAACAGGGATATAAAAAATGCAAAGATATAAAACAGTGGTATCACAATTAGACAACAAAGGGAGCTATTCTAATCACTTCAAATTTCCACAGGCACGATGCTGACCTACCAACTTCATACGTGTTTATGCATTTTTACACATACAATCTCACCACATTTCTCTTTTTCTCTATTGAGTATTATGTTGCAGATCACCTGCTGCTGTTACTATTAGCACATGGACATTAGCAGTCTTGTTTCATGCATGAACAGATCAGCTGTCTTGTATGAAGGTAAAAGATTCTGTCAAGTCAAGCTTGCCTTCCTCTGAGTTCAGGAAAATTTCAAGTTTCCTGGCAAAAATATGAAAGTGATTTGCAGTTGCCCTCTGTTTTTTCAAGTCAATAATCCAGGGACTCTCCTGGTGGTCTCCCATTCAAGTAATATCCACACCAAACCTTCCTTAGCTTCTAAGTCCAGACAGCATTGGCCAGATTCTTTTGTCACACATCTTATGAATCAGATTTGTATAGAATTTATTAATACTTTTAAACACATTTATGTTTAATTGCTGGGTGCTATAACTGCCTCCCTGGATAAAAAGGTGCATATAAATCAAAATAAAAGCAAATAAGCATGCGCCAGAGTATGCTTTGATTGGTTGTGACACTATAATGTAACAACTAAGCCTTACTTCCCTTCCTCCCCACCACACATAAATTGTTGTAAATTAACATTTCTCAATTAAACTTTGCTCCAGAGCAAAGCAGATTTGCCCAGACTTTAAAAAAGGCTTATTTGGCAAGCTATTAGACATTTGTTTAAACTTGTTTACTTGTAGACTTGTAGTCTCTTCAGCAACATTTCCATACAACTCTGGCAACTATGTTTCCCTCCATAGTTTCTAAATTCAGATGGGAAGGTGAGAACTGAGTAACAAACAGGCCCAGAATACGTTAACTGAAATAATACTGTATGGCATGATAAGAGGGTTTGAATAAGGGAAGCTTTTGGTTACCCAAATACAACTTATGAGAAATTATAAGTGATAGAAACATTTTGAACACTGATGGGAAATTAAAATTAATTGAACAAATGGATATTAAGTGCAAATGCAATTAAGATATATTTTGGTTAGAAAAGATATTTTAAATCGACATTATTGACATTATTAGGAAAATGTAACAAAGATATTGATATTCAATTGTATATGTATTAACAACAATAAGAATTGTATTTGCCTAATGTGGGAAAATGTGTACTACTGGGAGAGTAAGCATTGGATGGTGTAAAATTGGGCCTAGATTGAAGAAGTTAATATGTATCACTGAATTACTAATGGGTCCAGGACAACACGTTGTTTATTACGTACTTATGATTTTAAAACTAGAAAATTAATATTTATATAAAAAAATACTGTATGGCACATTTACTTTTATAACTGAACAGACTGTGGGTTTTGTCAATGTAGTTGATATTGACAAGGTATTCTTTGAATTCTTATACAAAACTGCAACTGTTGAGTCTGGCTAATTCCTTGGCAGCTCTTCTTCCTGGACTAGAACTTTAAAACTGTAAGGCAGAGGAAACAATATCGGTCTTTCCCAACCTGGCAAGTTTCAAATGTACAAGGACCAACATTCCTGCAAATATATAAAAACTGTAAATAAAGAAATTGGCAGTGGATTAGTAACAATGAAGTCCAAGCAGTGTTTCTCAACCTTGGCAACTTTCAGATGTGTGGATTTCAACTCTTAGAATTCCCCAATCAGTCTTCTCCCTGGCTGGGCAATTCTGGGAGTTGAAGACCACACACATTAAAATTGCCAAGGTTTAGAAACACTGTTCCAACGCATTTAGAAGCCATGGGGCCTTTAATAAATACATGGGCAACATTAAAATGCATGGAATTCAACCCTCTGAATTCCACAGCCAGCTAGGAGTTAAAGTCTACACATCTCAAAGTTGTCAAAGTTCAGAACATGCCATAGGCAGAAAAATATTAAAATAAACCTGACCATAACTTAGTGGCCATTGTGTAGAAAACCCCGATTTGCAAGATTGCCTGAATACTACTGTATACCCATAATCCAGTTTAACAGACTATTTAAAAGACTATTGTATACCCCTAATCCAGTTGCATAACAAAGAAAGTCTAAACTCAATCCTTTGTGTAATGTGATTTTATCAGAATAAAAGTATTGACCATGAATTTCTGTTGCTTATTACTCACATCTACACTGCAAGATTTTCATTCAATAGTATATTATATACATATATACATATATACACAAACACACACACACACACAACATAGAATTTATATTTTGCGGCTCTTATAATTTATTGATTCAAACAAAAGATTTATTTTTCTTTGGACTATTCACTATTTAAACATCTATTTTTTTCCTACTATTCTGGATGCAGAACTCTGGCAAACCAGGCAAATGATACCCTTTGCTTTGATTGCCTTGACAGAGCACTCTTATCACTTTCTTTATGACAAAATCATCTACCACAAAGGAAGATACTTTGCGTGCAGTTGGGACACAGATAAACAGTAGAACAACAAATAGGCATATTTTAAATTGAATTATAGCAAGTAATCCAAAGCAAATGTCAAATGAGTGTTCTGAAAATACTTTAATTGGCATTTATTTTAATTGGTATCTAGAGAAAAGCTATGCTCTTAAATACTTCAAATGGAGAGCTGTGTAGTGATGTCAGTGAATCTGGACTGCATCCAAGATCATTGTAGCTCAATTGTAATCAAGTTAAGACCTGCTGCAAAAGGGTCTGGAGTCATTCTTCCTCTTACCACAAAGTGCAGAGGGAGGGGGGAGCAGGGTGAAATTAGAGGTTTCAAGTATTATTGCATTCAGAAGCAGTATCAAGAGCAATATGAACAAAAGTGCCCAGAACTGTGTTTGGCAGGAAACAAAGGAACTGATTGGCGTAGTGCAGAAATCCTAACCAGATCTTTCCATTGCACCCGCACCCTCTACCAGTTGTGCTAGGAAAAAAAAAACAACTCAACCAACCAACCAGCTTTCTCAGCAATAGGCAAAATAATTGGTTATGCACATTAAAGAGGCATCATAAACCATTCCAGGACAAAAGACACAGAAGACTCCATTTTTAATATATAAAGTCTACCATGTTTATTCAATAGAGACACATTAAAGACAACCCCTGAAAACCAGGAACACAACTTCAACACTCCGTTACGAAGTGTACATATGTGTGTGTATATATATATATAAATATGCGTAAAAGCACTTACACACACATACCTAGTCCACAACTGCTTCTGCTAAACTGGTGTGTGTGCACGCATATAGATATATACACACATTTTATTGTTTTTATTTTTAAAAGCTTGTGATTAGCTACCTTCTGTGAAAAGAGTTCTTCATCCACAATCTGATAATGTTCAGTTGAAGCCAGCTGCTTTCCAGCTTTTAGCTTTGTATTTATTTATTTATTTAAAAAATGGCTTCATATAGATTGTATTTCTAGTTTTTTAAAAAAAACACAACAACAACAACAACTATGAATGCCCCAAAGGAGAAGAAATTGCAGAGGGGAGGGTGCAGACAGCGGTCTTCAGAAATGGAATTTTCCTCTTCAGCTAATCAGAAACAGGGGCAAGAATTTATTTCCTTCTTTGGGGACATATTGACTTGCCGTGACAAACAGGAATCAACAAGCAAATCCCGGGGCTCTCTTCTGGCTGGAGAAAATATCCCCCTCCTTGCCTCCGCCCCGGACAAATTACCCAGGTACCTTTCCTAGAAAGCTTACTGAAATATGACCCCCTTTCTGAAAAATCCAGCTCGTGAGGAGAGGAGGAGCTTTTGGAAAGAAGCGGGGGTGGGGTGAGGGAAGGAGGGAAGCTTGGACCAACGTGTTCGTCCTCAGGAGACTCCCAGCCGTTACAAAACACACAGGGTTTGCCCACAGCCCAGTCAAAACAAGCAGGGATGGGGTTACAGTACCATGGCCACCAGCCTGGGGAACACAGCAAGACACCAAAACACGGGGCGGGGGCAGAAAATGGGGTGACCTTCGCGAGAAAGATGGAGAAAGGAAGGGCATGGTGATCCAAAGCGGATTATATTTGTGTCCAGCAGCGTCTATGGCGCCCACCCCTCCTCCCCTTCCGATCGTATGCAGACAGGTCTTTACTCTTCACTAGCCCATAGGATTTCACACTAGACAATGCCAGGCGGGATGGTCCCTTCTTTGCGCTTCCACACCGAGGGCAGAGCGCGAGAGAGGTAGGGTTTCGGCGCAAATTCCAGCACCGAAGGCGGATCCGGATCATCGGGCAGGGGGACAGACAGAGACAGGGACCGGGACTGATGAACGGCCGGGCGGGAGGCTAAAGAGCAACCGTCCGGGGCCGCAATAGCACCTCTGTTTTTTGTTTGTTTTTGGTTTCCCCGAAAGGGAAACAGGAGCAGCCCGTCAAGTGGCTCAAGAGTAACGAAAAGCGACCAAGAACCATCGCTGAAAGTCTCGGCAAAGCCCCCGCGAGGGTCTGCTTCAAGTATCCGGCGCGACTTGAATGATCCGCCTCTGGGCTTTGCCGTCGCGCCCGCTCGCCGGCTCTTCGGCCACCCTCTCCGCGCCTAACGGGATCAGGCAAGCCAAACAGACGCGGTCTCTTCCCCACGGCGCCCTCCCGTAGCTTCTTCCCTTGGCGGGCGGCGATCCGAGGGCCAGGCGGCGTCCCAGCGGGGCTAGGGCAGGGCTTGCAAAGAGGCGACGGCGAACGCTGCGCCCGTGTCTTCGTTGCTGCTACTGCAGCGGCAGCAGCTCCCGGCGGACGAAACGGAGCCAGGGGAGCCCGGGGTAGAAGAAGTCTCGGCCGCCGTCGAGGCCGCCAATTGCAACCTCCGCACCGCCTCCTTGATGAGGTTCCCGGAGAGGATGAGCTGCTGCAGGAGGCGGTGAGGGTCGCCGTCCTCGTCGTCGCCCGCAGGCAGCAGCGAGCGGTAGCGGTGGTGGCGACGGGGCTGTTTCCTCCCAGCCCGAACGGAGCTCCGCAACCAGCCCCGGCCGCACAGCTGCTTGGAGATCCGCGGGCTACCCTTCTGGTCCGCGGTGGGGGGCGGAGGCGGGGGCGGCGGCGGCCAAAGGAGCAAAGAGGGCGACTGGCGCGGGTGGGACGGCGGGTGGCGATGGTGTAGCGAGGCTAAGAAGCCGAGACCTCTCGGGGACGAGTAGGGAGCCACTCGATCCCGGCCGTGGTGCCTCGGAAGGAGGCGGGGTGCGGCCGGCGTCCGGTGCTGAGAGCTCAACTGCAGCACCTCGCCCAGCTTGGCCACCAAGGCGTCCACTTCTTTGGAGCCGCTGCCGGTCGTCCCGGCACCGCTCTGTAAAGACACGGCGGCGCGCTCCAGGAGTAGAAAGCGTTCTCCACCCGGCCGCCGGCAAGGCATCGCCGCTGCTCTCCTGCCTGCCTTCCCCTTCGCTTGGCAGGCGTCGCTGTTTCTGGGACCCCAGCAGCGACGGCGCTCGTAACTGCCAAGCGAGCCCTCTCCCGCACGCTCCCTGCCTTCTCCAACGCTGTTGTTGGTGCTGCGGTTGGTTTGTAAACAATGGATGACGCGCGCCGGGCGCATCCAACCGCTCCGACCGAAAGAGGGAGGGGTCGAATATCTAAAGGGATTTTTTACGTGGCCCGAGAACTGTGGCTGTTCCTCCCGGCGCAGAGTTCTCCGTTGTACGTCGAGTATCCTACGGGGATATAAGAGTGCGAAAACCGTGAAAAGGCAGATTAGTTAAAACGGCTTCTTCTTCCACACCTTTTCGTCCTCCCCTGTATATAAGAGTCTGCCGTTCCGGTGGACTCGCCTGCTATTTTAACGTCGGCGGCCGGGGAGTGGGGGCCGGGCCTCTGTGACCGAAGCAGGGGGCGGAGCAAGAGTGGCGTCATGATCCTGGATTGGAGCCAGCGAAGGTCAGCATGGCAACACAAGTACATACACACAGCGCCTACATGCGTTGTAAAGATAAGATCTAAGGCGGGAGGGACGGAGGGACGGCTCGTTTGCAGCATATTTGCCCTGGAATAAACGTACACTAATTTATTCCACTGGGGTTTTACTCCCAAGTAAAAATGCAGAAGACTTGAATTACTACTAGAGCTAGGGGCGGGTGGGGGGGCGGAGAGAGAACTTAGTGAAAAGACTTTCCAGTAGGCTTATTGGACAGCAGTGCTTTTAAACTAAAGCATCCTTGCCAGCAGCTACACACTTTTTTTCATTTCCCACAATGCCACGGGACAAAGCTGTATGGTAGGCATTATGGGAAATTAAGACTGCACATGCTGCGAATGGGTGATTGATCTCAAAACTTAGACAAAACCAGCCCCCAGAAACCAACCCCCCCTCTCTCAGCCCCAAGCAGAAACCAGGTCTGTAGAAATACAGATATGATAATCCTTTCCGAAAGGATGGAGCCAGGAAACTAGACGCTGAAGAGATTAGGGAGACAAAGACCCCTAAAATCTACATACCCCACCCAAATAAATGGAATTAAAATAAATAAATAATAAACTCTAAAAGACATGACCTTTAGGACATAATATGATTAACCCACTAATACACTCAAAAGCTCAGGTCAAAGTACATGACACAGGTAATACAAAGTCTCAAACAGGAAGAACTCCAAACACAAAAGCCCAAGAAGGTATAAAAACCCACCACTCCCAGCTACATGTGGTCAGCGGTTCCAGACCCTCATGTCTTGTGGTTCTGCTCTTCAATAAACTCCAACCTTCTTTCTAAAGCAATCTGCATTTTGTTTTGTTGGACTGGATCCTGATGAAGACTTTCTTTCAACAATTTATTTAAAGAACTTATGGAATCTAGCCTATTTCACCAAACACTGATATGGTCATGTAATTCAGAGGCTAGTCATTCAGTACCCCCATTCTTTCTTCTTCTAAGAGCAACTGTTCATATAAAACAATAAAACTATATTGTATCAGCAAGTTTAAGAGAGGCTTCGGAGCCTACTAAGGCATATTATACAACTAATTTTTGTCTAAACTCAACCAAATACAACGTATTCAACTGTAGTGAAGCCTAGGCCAGGGGTAGGCAGCCTTGGCTCTTTTATGACTCGTGGACTTCAACTCCCAGAATTCCTGAGCCAGCCGGCTCAGGAATTCTGGGGGTTGAAGTCCACGAGTCATAAAAGAGCCAAGGCTGCCTACCCCTGGCCTAGGCAATCAGTGTAGAGATAACAAACCAACCATTGAGAAGAAGAGGTGTGTTTCTCTCTCCAGCAATATTCCAGGGTACCTGTAATAAACTCTGCAATGAAAATAGGAAAAGTCTATTTTTCTTACCCTGCTTTGTCCAATAAAGTGGATAAAGTAAAGTTATCTGTTTACAGAGAGTAGGATTCCACTCCTCAGAAGTGTTCTGTTCCATTCTGTAAATTCAGAGGACATATTTCCATTTTTTTCCTTTCCTTGATATCTAGTATAGAATGTTCTTCAGGGTTGACATGTTTACAGTTCCTTTTATGGCAGTTGTTTCCACTCTTCCATCTTGTAAGTTATTTATATTTCAGTTGCCAAACAATTCCCAGCCTTCCATTCTATTATGACATGTCCTCCTTCTATAAGCACAAGCTGTCTTCCTATTTACTGTTGTATTGGTTTGTGTGGGTGTCTATCCATTTATAGTTCTTTTAAGAATAGAGCCAGAATTAATCAGATTTAGCAAAGGTGTTACATCACCCCAGGTAAGGTCATTTTATGTATTCAGATTCTTTGAAAAAAAAGGAATCCAAAAAGTTAAGAAAAAAATCTGTTCAAGACATACATATATAAGAAGAATTTTTTAAAAAGCAATGGTCAGAATGTAGATTGTTGCAACTCATCCTTGTGCCCAAATAGCCAAGGAAAAAAGAGCAATTATAAAATTGGTAAGAGTTCTCTTTGCTTCCCCCTTTTTATCAGAAAAAGACTAGCTTCCTTGAAATGAAATAACTTCCTTGAGCCCAAGAGCAAGATGATTGGATGAGGGAAGAGTTCTTCCAGTGCGCAGAAGGGTGTTTGGGGGTCAAAAAGTCAAGATGGCAATCATAACTATATGACGGAACCCTGGCCTTACAACATACATAGAAAGAAGGCATGGCTTTGATTTTGTAACTACAGCTGTTTTGACTTTTTTGACTGCCCCCCCCCCGCCAATCCTGCCAGTGTCCACAAGCTCCAGCCCCACAAATAAAAAAAATCCAGCTTTGCTCTGGTTTCAAATATAATGAAAAAAAAAGCTTAAAAGAATGTCCCAAAGGTACTTTCTATCAAAAGGCAACTGGACTTTCTTGTTTTACTAGAAGACATTTTGCTTCTCATCCAAGAAGCTTTCTTCAGTTCTGACTGGTGGAGAATGGAAGGATTTTATATTCCTTGAAGTCATGTGGTCATTAGCCCTCTTTCTGAGAGCTATTAAAGTCACTTGAAGGTTTATCTGTGCCCTCAGGATCATTTGACTCCTGTAGTCTGCAGTATTTTCTCGGAGAAATCCTATCATACTCCTGCACCATTTGAAGGGTGTTCATCCCAAGGGGCATAGCTAAATGCCCATGGAGATTCTCAGTCATCCAGGTCTGGGTTGTGCCAAAGATGCTTTCTCCATAGACACTTAAAGGGAGACAATCGGCTTCTCAAAACAAGCCAATGTCATCTAACAGACAAGTCCAGATATGCTTTTTACGTGGACTAATTTTGAAACAGGTTAGGGTTAATTTACATTTGCTGAGAGTATGACTACCTGAGTAGACAAGTCTCTTCTGGTGGTGCAGAATGAGTCATCTTAAATTCAGGTCACTTTCAGGAGAATGAAATATTATAAATGCACTGTTATTATATATCTCATTTGCCAGAAAAGATAATCTGTGATCAGTGTTCCAGCCTATTTATTTTTTGCATTTTATTAAAAAGCTTTACGGTTCTTCTCACTGCAATCACAAAGGGATGAAAGAAAATGCCTGCCTTCTACCCTAGGCTGATCCTTAGCTCTAATAAGAAGTGAAAGTTATGGGAGTTAAAATTCAAAATTTCAGCAGGTCATCAGGGTGAGGAAGGCTAATGTACTTGGTAAGATGGTTGTACAAAATAAAGCCATTTAGGGCATTGTTTTCTCATTTTTCTTTCGATTGGCAAGTCTGTTACACGTGGCCTTAGCGAGGAAGCAAGATGGAATTTACCAGAATACATAGGAAACAAAGAGCTTGCAATCATTTACTTCCTTAAACATCCAGCTTGCCAAAGCATTTAAGGTTGCTACGTGACAACAAAGAACTGCCAACTGCATAGGTACAGAATCTAAACACAACATTCTTAATCTTACTTTTCTCTAAACACAGTTTCAGTACTCCAGACTGTATTTATTATTTATGTAAGAAATGACACTAAGAAGAAATTTCTTATCCTGCTGTTTTTTTGCTACTTTATGGATGCTTTATTTAAGAAACTGTAGTAAGATGCTGTTTTGAAGTTTGGCAACACCTTGGTTAATTTTGCCAGTTGAAATATCCCATCAATAATTTTTTTATACAGTTTCAACAAAAATACGGTAGTAGCATGATTTCTATCCAGATTTGCTTATTGCATTGCCCTGATGTGGTAATGCAGAACAGGATGTTATGTCAAATGCAGTTGATACTGTATGACTCTTTTAACATCAGTAGAATCCTTGAAAATATGTCCTGTTATATATTATAAATGCTCTCAAACTTTCTAGAATCATGTTCCTATTTTCATATTTTAGGAACCCCTATAACTTGCACCTCTTCACCTCTCCTTTAACCCATGTTTCTTTAACCATTATTTCAATCCGTGTTTAAAATTAAAAACAATCACATTACATCATGTTTTATCTTAAATTTTAAACATGTATCTTCTAAGAAACTTCTAATGAAAACATAGTGTTAACATCTTTGTTTGCTTATTCAGTTTATTTGGCCATCCATCTCACATACAAAAAATGAACCAGATTTAATCTGAAGGGTATTGTTTTCTTCACAGGTTGGGAAAACCTAGCTTTTGAAAAACTAGAGTGCACGGCGCAGGATTGTTTCTGACAACCAGTAAATTCCTTTG
The DNA here is from genome assembly GCF_947247035.1 of Vipera ursinii. Lineage (NCBI taxonomy): Eukaryota > Metazoa > Chordata > Lepidosauria > Squamata > Viperidae > Vipera > Vipera ursinii. Next base: position 187,961,311 of record NC_139516.1, read on the forward strand.
TTTCATTTTTATTGTGGGTGAAATTGAAAAGCTGCTTCATGGAGAGACATGGGGGGGGGATCATAGAAATGATACGTACTGCTTCTTCCCTAACTTTTGAGTAAATTTTAAAATATTTCATTCTAAATTTCTCCCAATTTGAATTTTTGAAATTATTTTCACATTTAAATTATATTTTATATCAAATGCTTATGGGCAATTAACTGACATCAGCGTTAAAGCATGCTAATTTATGAGTAAGGTCAACAGAATAGATGTCTTGAAAAATAGCAGATGAATGTTGTCTGCAAGACAGTCCAGGTAAATAATTTGGTTGTTCACATCCTCTTGACAGTGTTCATGGTAACTTTGATTTTCAACAAATGAGAATTTAAAAAATGTTAGGGATCTCAGCTTGTGTTTGATGTTTAAAAGTGGATTCTTTTCTGTTTAAGTTTTAACAATGTATTATAGTATTATTTCAGCGTGAATTACTTTGAAAACATGCTGTTTGGAAAGCCATCGTATCTCTGAAACAAAGGTGTTTTATGATCTGCTTCTAAATTCATGCAGAGAGATGCAAAAAATGTATTTAAAGTGATAATTCTTCACTTGTAACTTTGGATCCTATGTATCATCCATGAACATTTAGCAGACAAATGTTTGCTTGAATTGACTGATTCCCCTCCCTCTCCATAGCAACAAATACAGACTGAGAGTCAAGCTTGGCTGGAGCATTATCTGTGCATACGACAACCCTTTTTTTCCTACTGCAAGTCCATTGAAAGCCTTTGATGTGATCATAGATTCTGTCAGTAAGTTTTATTTTCACTGTTATTGTTAATTTACTGGTAGTCCTCAACTTACAACCATTTGTTTAGCGATCATTTGAAGTTACAACGGCACTGCAAAAAGTAACTTGTGACCAGTCCTTGCACTTATGACCCTCACCGCATTCCCTGCAGTCAAATGATCAAAATTCACGTATAATGGGCATGTATTTACAATGGTTGTACCATCCCGGGATCATATGATCACCATTTTTAAGCTTCCTATCTGGCTTCCAACAAACAAAGTCAATACAGAAGCTGGATTGGCATAACAACCATATAATTCACTTAAGAACTGCAGTGATTCACTCAACAACTGTGGCAAAAAAAGTCATAAAATCAGGAACAACCCACTTAACAGCCACCTTGTTTAGCAATGGAAATTCAGGTCCCAACTGTGGTTGTAAATCAAAGACTAACTATATCAGAACTAGACTAGCAACTGACACCATTTGGTTACCTTTGTGTTACTGTCACACTGAACTATGAAGAACAATGATTTGAACCATTAAGAATTTCTACTATTTGTACAATATGTCCTCAATGTGATGTGCCATAGAATTGTCACCAAAATTTCCATTTCTTTTTCTTGCTTTTAGCACCTAATAATAACAATGCTTCAGAAGAGTCCCTTCACAATCACACATTCTTTAACTTGAACAATGAGCAATGACAACCTGTAAGATGCTTCTACTCCTTTGGTTGATGCTTGATGAAAAGATCCCCCAGAACCAACTTCATGTGTTTCAAATTTTGAAGTAGCACCAAAGATTCCTTAGGTTTCTCTTCCAAAGACTTGTGGTTTGTGGTTTGCTGTAATGATTCATTCAAGGCAGCTGGGTTTCACGACATCACAGCTAAAGAGTGACTGGTCTACTACAGGGGTCTTCAAACTTGGCTGGCTGAGGAATTCTGGGAGTTGAAGTCCACAAGTCATAAAAGGGCCAAGTTTGAAGACCCCTGGTCTACTACTAGATGGTCAGACTCATTTTTCCATGGTGTAAAACTATATTTATTATTGTCTTCAGAGTCCTTTTTTAATTAATTGTAACATACTGTGGGTATGTACACAAATATATATAACTTAGTTATAATTAAATTTTGAATGTTGTAAAAGCAAATCAGTACTGCTCCTTTGAATTCAGACCACTTTTTAGATTTATTCTGAGTATTTCCCTGCTTTTAACATCATTTGATTCTAAAGCCTTTTTTGTTGTTTCGTATACCTGTAATCAATCAGAGCCCCACCGAGAAGCAGGAACAGGAAAAGGCAAATCAAAATAATAGAATTATGTAGTATTTAAGCAGAATTTAAATTGAGCAAGTAAACAAAGTATAATTCACTTACCACAATAAACAATGCAAAAGGCTCTGCCTCCTCTTGCATCTGGCCATCCTTTAACAAAGCTTTGTACTCACTTTGATTGCATCAACCCATGGTTGGTCACAGGAAATGGCTAGATTTACAACCATTCCTTTAGTGACCAAAGTTACAATGGCAGTAAAACGTTACTTATGACCGCTTTTCACACAACCATTGCAGCATCCCCATGGTCACGTGATTAAAATTCAGACACTTGGCAACTGACTCATATTTATGAGGGCTGCTGTGTCCTGAGGTCATGTGATCACTTTTTGTGACCTTCTGACAAAGTCAATGGGAAAGCCAGATTCACTTAACAACTGTGTTACTAACTTAACAGCTGCAGTGATTCACTTAAGAACTGTGGCAAGGAAAGTTGTAAAATGGGGCAAAACTCACTGAACTATCTCACTTAACAACAGAAATTTTGGACTCAGCTGTGATCCTAAGTTGAGAACTAACTCTATCTAAGCCATACCACTATTGACTTGATCCCAGTGCTGTAGACGTATTAACTAGAGTTTTAAACTTACATAAAATTTAGCATCCAAACTCTTCAACTCACTGACCCCTTCAGGAGCTTTCAGATTGTTCATTGATCCCAAATATTGATTATATGAAAATAATTTAATCAATACGGTACTAATAGTATTGCAAATAATAATAGCAACAATGATATTGACCCCTTCAATAATGCCAGTGGGGTCAGTATTGACTACTTTGGGGAACCCTAATTTGGAATCAGAGAGATTGTTAGTTTCAATTTGTGAAATAGTGGAATTGTAGTATACAAGTCTTATTTCAAATTCTGATTTTCATATATTCAGTATATTCCACACGTTCAATATATTTCCACATATTCAGACCAATATCTGCTCTGGATCCATACATAACGTCAAAACTCAGGTAAGCTTTTATCTGTCATTAGCAAGCTATGAGCAATGGAGGGAGTAATAAGATGGCAGATTCTTGTTTAACTTTTCTCATGACTTAGATTTTACAAATGGAGTCCTAGCCTATGTTCAGATATTAAACACTCTGGTTTTGGCTTCGTGTGTTGTGTACATACAGTCAAGAGTGGTTTATCAATAAATCATGGTTATACTAGCCCTGCTTGGATGTGAAATGATCAGATAATTGCATCCTATGTGTATCCCAACTGGACTTGCCTCCTGAAAAAGCACCTTTGGGACAACCATGACCTGGATGGTTGAGAATCTCCATAGACATCGTATGTGTGCAAACTCAGATTCAGAATTGGTTGTAAAAGTAGCAAGAGCTGAGGAAATTTGGGAAGTTTTGGTGGTGTGGAACTTTTGTTATAGTTCTCTGGCTTCTTCCAACATATGGCTCCCTTTCATGTTACAAAGGAAGGTATAACATTTTATTTAAAGAGGATTAAATTTATTCCTGTTTAATATGCATATATACATTTCTGCCTTTTGTCTTTGAGAATTCCAACTCTTTAGAGGAGATGCCAACTTCACTCAGCGGGGAAACAGTTCTCAAATGTTTCCCTTGACAATCTGTTAAGCTGGCTTAATGATAATAGATTTATGAAAGCAACAATCAATAAACAAGTTCACAGTGATGATTCACAGCATGTGCCTTTTGTTGTATGTAGGTTACAAGATGTTCTGCCTGGAGCTGAAATAAACTTCCTTTGTTTGTGTCTCAGGACATCTCTAAAGCCCTATTTCTGAACAATAAGGCAACTATCTATTGCCTTTACTCGTAAATATTGTAAATGCAATCGTCCATGAATTAATGGAAAATTCTTCTCTGGTGCGTAAGAGGAAAAGAGGGGAAGCCCTGAATGCACAGATACATAGCCAGCATTTTAAAAAAATGATTTCCCCTAGTTTATGACTCAAATTTAATGGCTATGTTTGCATACCCTATTGAGTTAAAGGCAAACTACAGTATTTTATGGCTTAGCATTTTTTGTGACAAGTATTTAACACAAAGATACAAGTGAAAAAAATGGATATAAAAAGCAGCAATTGAACCCATTTCACCAAGCAGCCACTTTTTTTTCCAGGTAAGACTCAAGTTTCCTTTCACAATAGTGTGACAGGCAAAGGTTCCTCCAGTCTTTTCCACTGAGGAGGTGCAAATAATAATAATAATAAAACTGATTACAAAGCTAGACATGACCGATTGCTAAGCTAATCCACTGGGCATTATGTAAAAAATACGACTTGCCTGTGTCCGAAAAGTCATGGGAACATAGGGTGGAAAAAGTTGTCGAGAATGAGAGGGTGAAGATCTTGTGGGGCTTCCGAATACAGACAGATCGCCATTTGGAACACAACACGCCAGATATCGCATTCGTAGAGAACCGAAGCGTACAGTGGACTGATATTGCTGCACCAGGAGATGCCAGAGTCGAAGAAAAAGAACTGGAAAAATTGCAAAATACCGCGACCTGGCCATCGAAACTGCGCAATTATGGATGAAATGTGTAACAGTGATGCTCATTGTCATCGGGGCACTGGGAACTATGTCCAAAAACTTTGCAAAATACATCAAGAAATTGCAGCTTCCTGCAATAACTCCAGTAAAGCTACAAAAAACTGCGCTACTCGGAACATCTTACATTTTAAGGAGAAACCTGGTTGACACTAGGATGCTAGCAGCAACCCGTATCAACCATTAGTGCCAGTCAATTTGAGTGTTCGGTTGACTGAGTTTCATGTTTTATGAATAAAAGTTTTTAATAATAATAATAATAAGACTGAGGAGAAATTTTTAATTTGGGGTTCTTTTTAATTGAGTACAGGGTCAATTTAATATTTTTTAATTTGGTTCTTAATTTTTGTATTTTGGATTTTTAATTCCCTGTAAACCACCCTGAGTCCTCAGGGAATAGGGCGGTATATAAATATAAATAAATAAATAAATAAAATAAATAAATAATAATAATAATATAATAATAATAATAATAATAATAATAATAATAATAATAATAATAATAATAATAATATGGTGATGATGAAGTAGTTGGAAGGGACCTTGGAGGTCATCTAGTCCAACCCCTGCTTGGGCAGGAAACCCTATACCATTTCAGACAAATGGCTGTCCAATCTCTTCTTAAAAACTTCCAGTGTTGGAGCATTCACAGCTTCTGGAGGCAGGTTGTTCCATTGATTAATAGTTCTAACAGTCAGGAAGTTTCTCCCTAGTTCCAGGTTGCTTCTCTCCTTGATTAGTTTCCATCCGTTGCTTCTTGTCCTGCCTTCAGGCGCTTTGGAGGATAGCTTGACTCCCTCTTCTTTGTGGCAGCCCCTGAGATATTGGAACACTGCTATCATGTCACCCCTCGTCCTTCTCTTCATTAGACTATACATTCCCAATTCCACCAACCGTTCCTTATATGTTTCAGTCTCCAGTCCCCTGATCATCTTTGTTTATTTATTTTATTTATTTATTAAATTTTTATACCGCATAATTATGCGGTATAAATAATTATGCCCAATATAATACAATAATAAAACTGTGTTAAAACTAAATCCAACCCCAAACCCATCAGACCAGGCCATTGTTCAAATAAATAAGTTTTTAAATCGTGTCGGAAGGAGCGAAGGTCGAGGGCCATCCGGAGCTCAAGCGGTTCCATAGGTCTGGTGCGCCCACAGAGAACACCCTCCCCCTGGGGGCCACCAATCGACATTCTCTGATCGGAGGCACCCTGAGGAGGCCCACTCTGTGGGAGCGCACTGGACGGAGGGAAGTTGATGCCGGCAGCCGTAGGTAATCAGGACCCATGCCATGTAGGGCTTTATAGGTCATTTGTTGCTCTTCTCTGTACTCTTTCTAGTGTCTCAACATCTTTTTTACATCGTGGTGAGCAAAACTGGATGCAGTATTCCAAGTGTGGCCTTACCAAGGCATTGTAAAGTGGTATTAATACTTCATGTGATCTTGATTCTATCCCTAACAGCCTAACACTGTGTTGGCTTTCTTGGCAGCTGCAGCACACTGCTAGCTCATATCTAAGTGATTGTCCACTAGGACTCCGAGATCCCTCTCACAGTTACTACTATTGAGCAAGGTACCACCTATACTATACCTGTACATTTAGTTTTTGTTGCCTAAATGTAGAACCTTGCTTTTTTCACCACTGAATTTCATTTTGTTAGATAGTGCCCAGTGTTCGAGTCTGTCCAGATCCAGCTGTATCTTAAGCCTGTCTTCTGGAATGTTGGCTATTCCTGCCAGCTTGGTGTCGTCTGCAAATTTGAAGAGCGTCAATTCCATGGGAAGAAACATGTTTCTAACCCATATTCAGAACACGTTTTCCCACTTACAGCAAAGTACCACCATGAAGATACTTTCGTTATGCTAAGACAAATATGGCAGTATAGGCTGTGTCCTAGGTTTAGATTGTCCCTCAGTCTCAAACTTCATTAGATGGCTCTAAATCAGTTTCTACTTTACAGCATAAATCTCATTGTCACAATTCTACCAGGCTACTCACATATTCTTTACAAATAATCCTCAAATCATCTGATCCACCATCAATCCTTCCATCATGTTCTGTCTTTTGTAAATTGAAAACCCTTTGAACATAGGTTTTGGCCATTTATCTGTAATAAATGAGCTTGCAGAGAACAATGTCACCTGTCATTATTTAGCTCAAACTGGGCAGATGTCAGCACAGAGAACACTGGACAAGGTACACTCACTATCCCTAATGGATCATTGAATGTACCTGGAGTTTCCAGGGCTCTGGGAGTTAACAAATATGTGTTCCTTGTCCCTTTATAGAAAGAGGACCAAGCACCTTTTTTGCCCATGTCCCCAACATATAAATATGTTTTCCTGCTGGTTTTGAAACATTCTTCCAAAAACACTAGCAAGAGGCTATTTCAAGGGAGCATTTGTTTTTGAAGGTATGAACAGCAGCAGAGGTATATGGTAAGGCTTATTTATGTATCGATACTGACATCCAGGTTGATAACAACATAAAATAAAATTTAATGAAAGCAATAGAATAGTAAATTAAGCTGTAAGAAAAATGGCACTTAATCTAATCATGGGGAAAAATTAGACTTCCAATACGCCAAGGAGCAACTTACTGAAAGTACTAATGAACATCTAGGTGAAGACTTCACAAATGGGACCAGCATGGAAAAACACCATTTTCAGGCTTCTGCACCCTTTCATCTCATGTGTGAAGGACTGTAAATCTGCCTAAAGCAGTCAGATATACTACATATTCCTTACACTAGAGAAAGCCCTAAAGATTTATTGAATGCTACTGGGTCAGTCACCTTCCCCTAAGCCTCGTCTTTCACATTGGAATGGGGAAAGATAAAATAAGAGGTGAGAGAATGTTGAATTGTGCTAAGAGCTTTTTGGAAAGACACTAAGATATCAACATGCACAACAAAAACTGTAGAAGCTTCTTCTCACAGAATACATTTCAATAAATTCCTCTGTTTCAGAGATAGATGACATAGTATACACATTTTATTTTTTAAAATTATATGGAATGCAAACTGCCAATCTCCAGGACAATTTCCAAAGAAAGCCTATAGGATTATAACAAACCTAGAAGGTAAAATGAGTGGATGGCCACAACCACATGTACTTGAAAGTATAGCCATTTGAACTGATAGCATAACTGGACTCATTTAAACAGTGTCCTATATTCCTTTCATATTCATGTGTTAATTCATATGTTAATATATATGGCTAGTCCAGGGGTCGGCAACCTCGGCTCTTTTATGACTCGTGGACTTCAACTCCCAGAATTCCTGAGCCAGCATAGCTGGCTCAGGAATTCTGGGAGTTGAAGTCCATGAGTCATAAAAGAGCCGAGGTTGCCGACCCCTGGGCTAGTCCATGTATGATGCCATACACTAAATTCCTTTCATAAATTATGTTCAGAAATAAAATATCAAATAGTTAATAATTCAGATATTTGCTAGGTTAAATGTTCATTAAGTGGCCAAGTTGTTTAAGCAGCAAAGCAGGGTGTTCCTTATGTATTCATGTCTCAAGTCATCAACTAGCTCAGTATTTCTCAACCTTGGCTATTTTAAGATGTATAGACTTCAACTCCCAGAATTTCCCAATCAGTATGAAGTTGAAGAGTTTGGAAGTTTGGAAGAAGTCCATACTTCTTAAAGTTCCAAGGCTGAAAAACACCTACCTATGCTCATTAATACTATCCTAATTTAGCTGTTAGAAAAGCTAAACTAGGAGGGAAAAGACTGATATAAATAATAAAGACAATTTAATAGCAGAAAATATGTTTAGCTAGGATTGAATTGGCAACTTAGTTGTGTATGATCCTTTACCTACAAATCAAGAAATCATAAAAGTAAAGGTCAACTTACATGCAAAAAAAGAACCAGACTTCAGTTTATACTTGCAGCAAATGATAATCTATTACACAGTGCTTTTTTTGTAAAAGAAAAAGGTGCCGGAACTCACACATGTCATACAACCCACCTTGCCTACCCTACAAGGTTCCATCCAAAGAAGGTGCCGGAACTCCGTTCTGAGCATTCTATGACAAAAAAATCCCTGCTATTACAAGCCGGCAATAATAAAGCACTGACTAATGTTTTCAATTCTTCACTGGCTGCTTAATTAAGTAAAGCCCTCCAGGCTATTTTCACTCAGATAACTTTCTCCTGTCTTACTATATAAGAAACTTCAGAAAAGAAAAGTACGAAAGGATTATATAGGGTAGACTATGAATGTTTCCTTGTTTCTACAGTTTACAGGAAGTACTACAGCTGATTTTTCTAAAAACAGGACAATAAGGCTGCTTTACTCAATGGACTGTACTCTGTTTGGTATATACAACAGTAATTGATTTGTAGTTTTCTCCCTCCTTCCCAGCAGTCATTCTGTCTCTCACATCATAAAGGGATTGGCTCATTAAAACAAGACATGCATAACTGAGTTTGAATAAATCTTTTCCCACATCCAAACCAGGAAATCTCTTTTATTTATGGTTTAAATAGTTTATATCGCTATGAGAATTAAGCAAGGACCAGTCAAGTAGCACATACTACCATGTTGCTTGGTCATGGGAAACCAAAATGAGGTGGATCATGGAATCATGTATTTTTATGTGTATCACTTTGAATAGTCATGGGCACCATTTTGACTTTTTAGACACACAAACATGGATAGCCTGGAATCGAGGAAAATTAGTTTTAAATTCTGCTGTTTATTCTGTGCTAGGACTCCATTAAATTTGGTCAAGAAGTTATTAGGTTAGCATTTTGATGAAGCACAGCTTTATTCTCAAAGGTGGACAGATTTGCAGACTTACAGCTTGGTCTCATATATGCTTAATTGGAAGGCAGTCTCTGAGTCTAGAGTGCTCTTAGAAATGCACCGTTGATTTTTACAGAGCTATATCAATTTAAATCAACATACTGTGGATCAAGAAATAGCCCCTCCTTCATATTTTCATATTACCTTTTTAGAATGTTAAATATTTATAATTCAATTTTGCCATCTTAGCAGAAGCAATTTATTCACATTTATAGTTATATAAATTAGAGTCACCTTGGGCTACAGACCGGCATATAAGTTTGACAAATAAATAAAAAATAAGTTTGTGATTAAAGCTTAAATACAGTAGGATCTGTTCAAGGCAGCTTATATAAATTTAAAGTTTATTATATCAGGGCTATTAGAAAAGTATCGTATTTTACTTTTATTTTAACAAAAATAAAGTATTACACGGGCACATGAAACCTTTTCTTCTGCTGTGTAGATCTCAGTTCACACTCTAAAATTTAACATTGTTTGTGAAGTATTGCCTTAAGTATGTTAAATAAAAGCAGCCATTGTGATTTGTAAACCATAGTTTACAACAACATCCAGGCAGCTGTGGTTTATTAAATAATGGTGAAACATGCTGCAGTTTAGCATGTTGTGAAAGCTTTGAGAGTATTTTCACAGAGAGTTTGCGCTGCACAATTGATTTCTCTGATTCACAGAACGTTCTGCATCTCCAGGCATAATCATCTTCCATTTATAGCTCTCCAGTGCTTCCCTGCTCATGCATCCATTCGTCTTTTATGTTTGTTTGTTTCCATAGTAGTAGCTTTCTTCCTTGTCCATAATCTAATTGCAGTCAGGATTTCAGTTGTGTCATTCACTGTTCTATAAATGCACTCCTGAAGAAGCTCAATACTTGATTTTTTTTAAAATGTCCCCGTTAAGCTTGATTCCTCACATTATCCACCGATCCTGCTCAAATCTCACAATCTGTTTCTTCTTTTGAAGACGGCAGGGCATTTTATACTCATCCTCCAGAAATGTATTAATGCTGTGCCTGTTGTTTATTCTGCTTAAATTAGCAAGGACAACATATACACTATGCAAAGCCAGGCCAGTACACATTCATTTCTTATTATGTCACTGAGAGAAAAAATGCCATTTCTCTGCTTATGTGTAAGATAATACAGCTTCAATACCTGATTGGCTGCCAAGTTAAAATGGATCCTTGAGAGTTTTTCCTTTCACCACTGTACTTATTTCACAGAATCCTTATGGCCAGTTTTTCCATTTCCTTATAGTTTGCATAAACATTTGGAGTTGCACTTCTTTATAGTAAAAGCTTTCCAGGCCAGGAAATTTTATGGAGTCAGTCTAGAAAAAGTCAGGGAGTAGAGTTCTGGATAAGGATCAGAAGACTTGTTGCTCAGATATTTAATTCACTGTCCATCTTGAGCTATTCCCAGATCCTTCTTCCTAACCTACTTGACAGATTTATGATGAGTGAAATGGGATGCTACCCTGGGCAATTTTAAGAAAAAGAAGGGTCAACACACTAAATAAGATGTCAGGGAAAAGTTGTTGGCAGTCATACTTCCTTGGCTATGGATAGAAAAACGGGATTACTTTTGACTCTAAAATGGGAGCAGTATTCAAGAAAGCTTTCATAATCAGCAATGATCTTGGTTAACTTAGAGAGTAACTGAATTATTGTGTTCACACAGCCTGCTAAATTATAATGAAATTTGTTTAGAAAAGGGGTTGGTGGGACAAGAGGGATCTTCACAAAATTAGTGTGAACAGTCACAAAGCACATGAATTGAGTGCGGGTGTTCTCCTTCTACCTCTCTATGTGGTTTCCCATATTTTTTTATTTAAGATTTAATGATGACTAATTAAACTATCAAGGTCAAGTGAATCAAATCCTATTTCTGACTTTTAAAAAAGGTACCCTAACTCAATTTTGGCCATGATACTGAGGGTAGAAATTTTGAGATGGTTATGAGTGTTAGAAGAGATTGCATATTTCTTCCTTCCCATTTGGAGAATTTGAGGAAGCATCTGGTCTTTTTTGTTTACTTCCATTACATTCCCCAGGAAGCTGGACTGAAAGGGTTCCTAAGAAAGTATTAATTTATGGGCATTCTTCTGACTTCCTGAAAATGGCTAACTTATTAATGTCCAAGAGAAAGGTATCACAAATGCATTCTAATTTCCATTAAGAGCCAGCCTCAAGGCTAGGATTTAGCAATAAAAAAAGTTGGGACAACATAAAATAGACAACTACTATTTTGCAGATAAACCCCACAATGCATATTAACTGGTGGGAAGAGCAGGAATTCTTGATGCTTTCAAGATGAATGTGTTATGTATTGGGCTCAATAGTAATACCACGTTGGTTGCTGGAGCAGCTAACGGCTCTCCAGCAACCAAGACTACAAGTCTCCAGTGCTGCTATTGGCTATCCCTAGGCGGCAATGGTTGCTTCAAACCTATTGGCTGCTGCCTAGGCGCTAGACTATATATTGCGGCTAGTTACAGCCCAATTCCCAGTTCAGATCCTGCAAACAATAAACCATGAGCTTTCCTGAACTCACTTGCCTTGTCTTCATTCCTGCACCAAAGAACCCGCTACACAACAGAATGCATGTCTAATTCTACCGAATTCCCCAGCCACGACCAATGCTGAAAATTCTAGGAGTTGATGTCCACTCATCTAGATGACACTGTGATGGAATGTCTAACAGGATCTGAGAAAGCAGAAGAGGAAGCAGCAGTACTGAAAAAGAGACAGCTAAGAAATGGAGCTGAACACTATCCCCCAGAGTCAGACATGATTGGACAGAGATAGTAAAGATAAAGATAAACCTTTATCTTTACTACATATGAAACACCATATATATATTTTTAAAAAGGTAACCGGAGAATTGGAAAGGGCAGAGAAAGGGGTACCTAAACTTTGGGTTAAAACGATTCCCCTTTGAGAAAATACTATTGTGTATGGAACATCTTACTTAGCTTGCAAGGAAGACAAGTAAGTGGAGTTATAATGAAGGTGCATAACTACCGGTAGCAGAAACTCTCAGAAATTTTCATGAAGAGCATTTGGTTTTGTGACTTACTTCTATGTTAGTTATCTCAAACACTTGCTTCTGTGGTTTAAGGATTTTCTTAGATCATCACTATTAATCACAGATGCTAAGAATTGTCTCACCACTGCTTTGATGATACAGACATGATATCACACAGAAGAACAGTGCGTAAGTCGCAGAACCAAAAGCTTTTCGTGACAATTTCTGAGAGTTTCTGCTACTGGTAGTTATCCCTTAGAATTGTTACAGTACTGCCAGGTATTGTGGTTTATTTCCTCTTAAATTAAGGATTTTCTTAGATCATCATGATCAAACACAGATGCTAAGAATTGTCTCACCCCTGCTTTGATGATACAGTGGATGATACAGCTTTTAATTTTTGTTCTAAGATTCCAGGAAGTTTTGGTTAGTCAGCCACTAAAATAACAAAGCTGGGGTTAAGTAAATGGTTCAATTTGATTGTGAAAAAATAAAGATATTAATAAATATGAGCAGCTTATATTACTCACTATTTACAGTGATGTGTTCATATGTAAAAGAGGTTAAAAGAAAAGGCTGCTTCATCAATAACAGGTTATTGCATCATACCTTGGACTGGGAGAAAAAAAATAGCAAGATAGCAACAAGTGGTTTAAAATTAGTCACCCCTAAATTCTACCTTCTTAAAAATATATACTAATTACTCACCATCAGTTTCTACCTTCTTGCTTTGTTTCTGAACTAAATTCAAATTTAAACCCAATATGGGGGCAGAGTTGGAAGTATTTTTCACGAAATCTCAGGTTCTCACTTTTTATCGTCTGGATGTCATAGATAACAAAAACGCTTGTATTTAGAATGATAAATTTGATCTAGAATTAAAGTTACAATTGGATAGACTAGAGAAATAAGCAATATAAAAATCAGTTCAGAATGCCGACTGGTGGCCCCCAGGGGGAGGGCGTTCTCTGTGGGCGCGCCGGATTTATGGAACCATCTTCCGGTCGAGCTCCGGATGGCGCCTGATCTCCGCTCCTTCCGGCACGATCTTAAAACCCACCTTTTTGAACAAGCTGGCCTGGCCTGATGGGATGGGGTTGGGTTTTATAAATTGGTCTCAACTTTTAATCTGTACTAATTTATTACGGGCATTGCTGTTTAATTACTTTTAATAATTTTTAATTTTTGTATCTTGTTTTTATTATGTATTGCCCTGTTCACCACCCTGAGTCCTTCGGGAGAAGGGCGGTATACAAATTAAATTAATAATAATAATAATAATAATAATAATAATAATAATAATAATAATAATAATAATAATACGGTAATAATAATAATAATAATAATAATTACATTTCTCTATCTTATTTAATGGTTTTAACTAAAATAACAACAGACCTAACCTCCGACCAATGCAGTACAGATGGTTCCATTTGTTACACAATGTGTCAGGAAAACAAAACAGACAGCTATTACCCCATTAGTAGAAACAATGAGTCAGCTCTGCCAAAATTATTATGCAGGAAGATATAAACAACCAGCTATAAATCCAGATCCAGATGTAAACAGAAATAACTCAGAAAACTTGTTACATTATAAACTGAGAAATATTTTAGCTTGAGACTAAACATTTTGTAAAACTGATTTACAAAGGTAGACAAAATGAAAACTTTTTTTTCATTTAAGCATAGCATGGAATTAATGCTGTAGAAGAGATTCCTATTTCTGTGATTGATACTGATGACCTAATTAAGCAACATTCTCTCTCATAAACTTCCTCATTAGTGATCCCTAAATAGCACTAATATAGTCAAAGTCCATGGATGCAGAAAAGCAGAGAAAAAAGTGGCTTCCCACTTTGTCGGTATAAAATATTAAATATACTAAGGGCATGAAATTGTATTATTATTGAACTTTTTATTCTGAGTGAACTACTGTATAACCAATTCTTAAAATTAAAGTGAATACCATTGTTCTTCTTATTATAAAGAAGCTACAATTTCCTTTGATTTGTGTTCATTTTCTGGAAACTACTTGGATATGTCCTTGTAGCTATCTTGATAATATGGAAGTGATTTTCTTCAGGAATATATTTTCAATGTCCCAGGTTAGCCCGCTATTCCAAGACTTCCTGGAGGAAAATTTCTGCCAGAAAGTCTGAACTGGTGTTATTCAGATTGTTGTGGTTATGTGTGAAAGTTGGAATCTATAGGTTGAGGATAGCTTTGTATATGTGCTTCAATTAACAGCAATAATTTCAGGAAAATGCTACATTCTAAATATGAAATTCAGATGAAAATGAGGAGAAAAAATAAAAGACAATTGGGTCACTTAGACACACAGGATTGAATTAGAATAGTGATTCAAGAGTAATGATTTTAAAGCTATATTCATTACAGATACATTGCTTACTTTGTATAAGTCTATTCACACATACAATGGCAAAGATGGTTTATGCTGAAAGAGTGAAAGATTTAATGAGTGATACAATGATGAGAGGTTCCAAATTTGGGGTGCATGAATTGTTGGGATGTTGTCAAGAGCCGATTTTGGAAAATGGACATGGAAGAAAGAAAGAAGTGAAAGAAATGAGAGTGAAAATAGAATAACTATAAGAAGAGAAAGTATTCAACTTTTAGGAAATGGTATTTGAAGATAGATTAATCGCCCAACAGAATAAACAGATAGTGAACAAATTGGAAAGATGATATGGAAGCTGCTAACAACAAAGTAATAAAATATGGCCACTTGTGAGGAATGAACATTTGCTGAAATGGGAAAAAAAGCTGTGTATTAACTCTGTACTTTTGCTCACTTTATTACATGAAACTAAGAGTTACAATGTTAGGTGAAACACAGAAGTAAGTTGACTACAGTGTGATTGGAGTACTTAAGAAGTTCATGTGTGATGAAAGAAGAAGGCAGGGTCAAAAATGAATACTGTAGATGCCAAGGTACTGTAGTGTGAGCACGTTGAGAGAAGACTTGAACATCAAACTGGAAAACAAGCACATAATGGAAGAATGAGTGGGTCAAGAGAGAGGTAACAAAACAAACCCAAGCAAGCTGTGGTGTCAGAGAGCTAAGGAGCTCCTCAAAAACAAAGAGGTGAGAAGTTTAAAGAAAGCAAAAGACAAGGACTTAGGGCATGGAACTAGAAGAAGCAGTGCTTTTTTTGTAAAAGAAAAAGGTGCCGGAACTCACACATGTCAGGCAACCCACCTTGCCTACCCTACAAGGTTCCATCCAAAAAAGGTGCCGGAACTCCATTCTGAGCGTTCTATGAGAAAAAAAGCCCTGAGAAGAAGCACTGATAGTCTAAATAAGGGGTGTCCAAACTTGGCAACTTTAAGACCTATGGCTGGGGAATTCCAGGAGTTAAAAGTCTTCAGATCTTAAAGTTGCCAAGGTGGGACACCCCTGATCTAAATGATTTTAAAATGGTTGGATTTCTGAAATTACCTCCCACACCCCTTTTTGCGTATTATGTAACCATTACTGGTTTTTTTTTTAGAAAATAAAAAACTTTGGTTTGGAATAATCTGGGACTGCAGATTATTTTTTATTTATACGAATTCCCATGTTTTATTATCCTTGAGCAACAAGGCATAATATTCCTGCCTAAAATTCAGGAGACCAGATATTGAGATTTTACAGAATCATTATTTTTAAATAGGAAAAAATGGGGAAAATAAACTTTGGAATAGAATTTGGTGGATTAACCAAAGTCATATTCTGTGCTTGAAACTTTTTAAAACTCTTGCTATTTCAATAGGCCTTAAGATACTTATTTACTCCTTTTCCCTTGAAGTAAAGCAGATGTCTAGCCAAAAAGTAAAAATAGATTTTTCATAATAAATTCCAATGCTGTAAACTTCTACAGTATATCATATGTAACTCATTATGAAATTTCCCCCTCCCCTTTATTGTTCTTTCAATGCATAAAAATAGAACATGAACCATAATTCTGCCTTTTTGCCTTTGTTCTACTGCTGTGCGTATTTCACTTACTAAAATCTGAATGCAAAGAAATTGATTTTTGAAATTAGGTTTGGATGATGGGGTTTCCACATAGTGAATTGAACATAAAAAAACAGGTGGAATTTCAATCATGGTCATGGTCTCCATCTTGCCTTTTGGGGCCTTTGGGGCCTATTTTTGCTCTAAAGAAGCATCCAGGACACAATGTCATGAATGGAAAATGGGGAGGATTAATAGCAATAGCACTTAGATTTATATCCGCTTCATAGTAATTGGAGAACATGCTGCTATAGTGAGATTGTCAAATTGGTAGGTGCTTTCCACAACTACCTGCTCAGGATGATCTCTTCAACCTCATCTTATCTCTATATTTTCTCCTGAATTGGTGGGCCAACTTCCAAACAGATCATAGGGCTGCACTTCATATCATTTTTATTTTCTAAATATTCCCATGGAGAATATGTAAGATTCTTAGGAAGAAAGGTTGGCTCTTTGCTTTGCAATATGCTAGATGCCCATTTTTTCCTAATGAAAAGAATATAAAATAAACAAAATCAAAAGACATATCATGGGCTTTTAAAGCATCCATTGCCTCCCCATTGGACACCCATAAGTTATAATTTATATGGATGAATGAATTTAATTCTGAAACTGCTAAGAACTACTGTCTTTCTCTTCAACTTTATTACAATTGAAGTATATACTTTACAAAGTTGAAGACTCTTTGTCTCATATATACCCCAATATGAACACTGGCAAACTTTTCAGGAATTAGTGGACAATTAGTTAAAGCAGCTATGATGGAAAAGTTGAACTATAATCAAACCAGTTTTGAAGTTACTTGTGAATGTTCTTTAAAACTATGTTACATACAAATGGTATGCTCAATCCTAGAGATATTCCCATTTTTGCCCTCTCCTACAGACATGGATTCTGACCACTGGTGAGAGCAGGAAATATGTGAAAATATAGTACAAACCTTACAGCTCCTAAATACAGCCAGTGTTCACTCAAGAAAGACCAGCCAGCCACATTTTAACCTGCCTACTTGATTAGTTTAGGGTTCATTGGATTACTTGAGTAAATTTGGTAAACAAATCATGCAAACACAACTACATTTTTTTTAAAAAAGGGAATTTTCAAAACTCTTCTCCCCAGACCCAGGAAAAATGAAAATCCTGTCTCTATTTGATTCATTTTTTTTGGCATACACTACTCATCCACTGACCATTGTCAACCCCTCCTCTATGAATGAATAAATGTCTCCTTAATTCAAATGTGTATTTTCTTTCTTTAAATACCATTAAACTGGAACACATATTTTCCTGAAAGTGCACAGCTATAGCGGGAAAAAGTGCAATTTCTTAAACGAAGTTCAGGCAGGTGCACTGAGCATGCTAACACTGGATTCAGTTAGCTGCCAAAGAGAAAGTAATATTATATATTATATATTTTTGAGAAACTAGGAAAGAAAGGAATAATTGAAGGTATGTGAGGGAGTATGAGATTTAATTATAGTAAGCAAAACAGTGGTTAAGTATGACACATTTATACATGTATGAACTAGTTCATCCTTGAAAAATGCTATAATATTTCCTAATGAAATCTAACTCAGTGACTCATGATGAAATCAGTTTTTGTAATTTAATTTCTTAAAGATGATGAACTTGAGCTCAATGAAAGAATGTCACCCTTAACTTTTAGTTTCTAAATTCTCACTATACATGTAGTAAGTAGACCTTACTTCTACTTTTATCATTCCCTCTGGGCTACATGCACATTTTGTGAATGTATATTTATATGAATGCAATGTGCATACATATATGAGTATGTGAATGTGTACACAAACACACACGCACTATGTGTGTCTAATGAAACAAATGGCAACCATGAAAGCTTATGAGAGAATTCTACACTGGGGGCAGCTGATGGACTAGGAAACAAGATGCCACCTCCATACTGCTTGTGTACTTGGTTCCTAATTTTATCCAATCCCTTTGAATTATAACCATTTTAACATTTTTAATGTTTTATATTCTTACTTTTCTTTTGTAATAAGCTGCCCAGAGTTGCTCCGATAGTGAGATGGGCAGCATATAAATGTAGTAAATAAATCAAATAAATAAATAACTTGATGAAGAATTAAACCAAAGAATTTTTAAATGTACTTAAATTTTGATATTATGTCTAACAGTTTGTAATTTTACAATGGAAAGGAAAATGAAACAAGTAAAATGATTTAGCTAACTATTTTTAACCCATACTCAATTATTTTAATGACCTTATCTTTAAATAGTATCTGCATCATTTATGGAACTGTATATTGAAATTTTGTGGACCATTTAGATAACTATTTCATAGTTGTAATATTTCCCCGTCATCTTTTACTAAGGAAAAAAACACACACTGCCTGTCCTATCAAACTCCAATACACTTTAATAAGAAGAAACGTCCTTGGCCAAAAATATCTCCTTTCCTTATTTGTAAACTTCCAGGGTATGCCAGCTGGATGTCAAGCTCCATTCCAGAGATGGCTGCACTTTGCTGTTTATATATAAAGGCTTTAAAGTGATTTAGAGTCCATCAAATTGTGCTGCATAGTCTATCTATTTCTGACTATTTTTGCTGAGGCCTCTTTATGGTGGGTAAGACACAGAATCAAAAGTTGGTTCACTCAGGGCTATAGCCTATTTTCAAAGACTACAAGTTATCTTCCATATTTATAAGACAGTCTCTAATTAGGATTAAACTGTACAGTGAAGAACTAGGTCAATATTTCCAACGTATCAAATTGTTGTACGTTTTCAGATCTAAAACGTTATTTTTATTTCTTCATCTCACCCCTTTCTTATGTTTGTTCCCCTGCAGAGTTAGGGCTAGATCAAAATTTCTAGGTCAAGGTGGCTCTTTCTTAATATGCAGTTATTAACTACTTTATTTCTGGATTTGTTCATAATAAATAAACCAATGTTTTTCAACATTGGCTGCTTGAAGATGTATGAACTCCAACTCCCAGAATTCTGGGAATTGATGTTCACAGATCTTTAAGTTGCCAAGATTGAGAAACACTGACATAAACAGAAGTGTATGTGGCATTTCATCACTAGTAATTGGGAAAGGTGGAAGGCATGACGTCTTTTGTTTTAAATGATTTGGCATTTATCAATCAAAACCAAAGGCTACAGGAATCGGAAAAGCTCTCCGCCTTCTTCTGATTATGAGCACAGCCAGACTAGCCTCTAGTCTTGTGAGCCAACAGAAATATATACAGGTCTTATAACAACTCATTTAGTAACCATTCAAAATTACAACAGCACTGTAAAAACTGACTTATGACTATTTTTCGCAATATTTATGATGGTTGCAGTGGCCCAGGATCATGTGATTATCTTTTGTGACCTTCTTACAAGCGAAGTCAATGGGGAAACCAGATTAATTTAACAACCATATTATTAACTTAACAACTGCAGTGATTCTCTTAACAACTGTGGCAAGAAAGGGCGTAAAATAGGGCAAAATTCACTTAAATGTTTCGCTTAGCAACAGAAAGTTTGGGCTCAATTGTGGTCGTAAGTCGAGAACTACCTGCACTGCATACATTGCATTGCCCTCACAGCCAAGGACTATTCTGCCACAGGAACTAGAGCGGTAGCTGATGTTTTCTTTTTAATTTGAATGCAGGACAAATTAAGGAAAGTGAGTGATGGAGTCCCCTGGCTTCATTTCTACCCTCAACGAACGTGGGAAAATGAACCATAATCACTCTCCTCGAAATGTGATGGGATAGGGCAGGGCAATTATCAGCAGGTGCTATGAGTGGCCGATTTAGCCAGCTGTCAAGTATCCAAAACACAGCCTATCAGGTTGCAGGATGCGAAAGATTGCAGGGAAGCTGCGAAAGGAATGGATGAAAAGATGTGGACATAAACAATAAAGAGATAGCAGTGGGCGAGTCATTTCACGGCTTATATTATAAACAGCAACTCAGCCCGGCTCAGGACGAATCTGGAAAGAAGTGTTGGAAAGTATTCAGAAAGACTCTACCTTCTGAACTCACTATATAAGCCTGGGAAATCCCTGTTTTGGTTATCAGTTTTGTATTTACTGAAATATTTGGTCTTGTCCAGCTGAAAGGAGCTTGACCCAGTCTTGGGGGGGGAGCACTCCTGATGGCTGGCCGGGAGAGCTCCCTACCCTTTGACCTGGCCTCCCTCCTCCATGCCTGTTTGTTTACTTGTTTGTTTTTTAAATTTCTACACTGTCCATCTCACTGATAATGTGGCCCTGAATGCTTACAAATGATAAAAAAGACAAAAACAGAAACAATTAAAAATTTAAAAGTTGCATGAAAACCAAACCAAGGAGACAAACGACATGAGGGTGAGGGTTTCTTATCCCATAAACCATCTCCAGCAAGGAGCACCCCCATTGAGGCCCCAAGCTACCTGTTTTAAAGCCTGTCACTAGTGATATCCAAAGAACATTGGAAGGATGTGTGTGTGTGTGTGTGCAGAATCTGCAAAAACAGTATTGTGGAGTCACAATGCAAACCCCATCCTTTTATACATGCATCGTGCTATAACACTGCATTTTGCCAGCTTCCAAAAATGTCCATGGTTCTTTTTTCTCTGACATTATATCTGGAGCAGCAATAAAACAATATTTCTAGGGAAATTGGATCTATAGTATCTACAGCTTCATCTTTTCTTACACACATGAAAATGATGCACATAAATTTCCTCCAATTAGAGTGTGCAGGAAGGAAGCAGGGTTAGATGCTATTTCAGCCTAACAAGAACAAAGCTGTTCTGCCTTTGGATTCATCTCCCCAAACACACTCCTGTAAAGACTCCCTTCCCATTGCCCTATTTAATTCAACCAAATGCTCCTCATATTGTAGAATGGAAAGAATAAAACCTTTCAAGGCTTATAACTCAAGTTTCTACAAGACTAGGCATGCTTTTTATAGCTTAAACAAAAGCGAAAAACCCCAATTATGGGCTGAAAAGCTGGTCCTGCTCATTGTAGTGATGCCATCAGGCCACAAGTACTGAGCACAGAGAGGCAAAGGAAAACTAGTGTGTATCCTTTAGTTACAAGAAAATTGTCCTCTACTACTATAGTGGTTACACCTGATTTGGGTCAAGGGAAACACGGGGTTAACCCCATGCTTAATTCTTCAGCTTACTGGGTGAATTTGGGACAGTCACTTTCTTTTAGCCCAACATACTTCAAAGGTTGTTCCTATGAGCATAAAATCTGAGGTTATTATGTGTCAGTATGTCTCATCACAGTATCTTTAAAATGTGTGGATTCCCAGTATTCACCTTAAAGCTGCTGAGACTGATTAACACTGTTCTGTGCACTCTGTCTTTAGTTCCTTAGGGAAGTTGGGATACATATATAATGCAGCACATAAAAAATAAACATTCACTTGTAGTTAAGACTGGCCAGCTGCTCGGACTTCAACACAGCAAATACAACAGGGAAGTTTATTATTTATAATAAAATAAAATGAATTTAGTTCTGCTCTTCAGTCCTGAATTTTATTCAGCCTTACAGTTATTAAGCAGGTAGGCTGGAACAATTTTATAAATCATTTGAAGAGAGGATCATCATTTGAAAACAACTTTGAGCTAAATCAGAGTTAAATCATAAATTTATAGAACCCCCCAAAATCTCTTTTGTTTCATAAGATTAAGTGAGTTTTAGAACGAGGAGGGGGAAAATAAAAGCAATAAAGCATTAGAGATAATACTATGATCATTACGAAAGGGGAAGAAAAAAGAGGTAGGAAGCTGCAGACACTAGTCCAGGCAACCACATGATTATGTAACCAAGTCTGATAACCTGATTATTTCAGCTTTTAAATATTAATTTTGCCTTTGGTCTCATGAAACTTGTCTTGCTAATAAGCACCTGGGACTGAGGACTAAACTGCAAGCAATGCTAGAGATCTCCATCTGGCTCTCCCAACCATGTGTTTGCTTTGCTTTAATGACTGAAAATCAAGGGTGTGGCCTTTTACTTCCCAAGATTGCAAAAACAGTTTGAAGATGTTTTGCTATGGTTTTTAACTGCTGAAACCCTGAGGTCAAGGAGAAAAAAATCATTGCCCAACCATGGACTACTATACATTCTGCTTTAATAAATATCCCATCAATCCCTTTCCACACAAACATCATTACCTCCTCTTTCCATTATTTCTTATACTAGGTCTCTCTCATCTGCCTGTCTATATCTATCTATCTATCTATCTATCTATCTATCTATCTATCTATCTATCTATTCTATCTGAAAGCCCTAACAAGCAGGCATATACATAGAATGAAGGCTACTGCTAAGCTTGTAAGCCGCCCTGAGTCTTCGGAGAAGGGCAGGATATAAATGTAATAAAAATAAAAATAAAAATAAATAAATATCTATCTATCTATCTATCTATCTATCTATCTATCTATCTATCTATCTATCTATCATCTATCTATCTATCTATCTATCTATCTATCTATCTATCATCTCTCCCTCCCACTCTATTTTTATCTATCTATTTCTATCTATCTATCCTCCATTTCAAATAAACTGTAGCTGAGTCAGAAATAAATTGGTTCAGCCTTTTGAACAGTGACACTGTGGTGGGATCACAGAGGTCTGAAGCTGCTACTGAGCTGATGCAGAATCTTTCTGTGAGGAATCTAGTGATTAATTAACTCCTTCAAACAGAAATTCTTCCCAAATTCAAATAATCCAAAGTGCCATTAATGGTAGGGCCAGGAAAACCAAATTCCATCACCAGCAGCAAGCAATAGTTTTATATAGATAATATACTCAAGAAACAGGCAAGGAAGTAAGAGTTAGGCACTTTTTCAATCTTCAAAGGGCTCCTACCTATGAAGACTCTTTCTTATTAGGTCAATTTGTGTTCCTGATTTATATTTATACTTGTCTACATATTTAATAATAATTTAATAATTTGATTTCTATACCGCCCTTCTCCCGAAGGACTCAGGGCGGTGAACAGGGCAATACACAATAAAAATATTATACAAAAATTAAAAAGCCATTAAACATTATACCCTTAAAATTAATACATATTACAATTAAAACTATTTATAAAAACCCAACCCCATCCCATCAGACCAGGCCAGCTTGTTCGAAAAAGAAAGTTTTGAGATCGCGCCGGAAGGAGCGAAGGTCGGGGGCCATCCGGAGCTCAACCGGTAAGCTGTTCCAGAGGTCTGGCGCGCCCACAGAGAACGCTCTCCCCCTGGGGGTCACCAATCGGCATTCTTTGATCGGCGGCACCCTGAGGAGGCCCTCTCTGTGGGAGCGCACTGGACGGAGGGAAGTTGACGCCGGCCGCAGGTGTTGTCGTAGGTAATCCGGACCCATGCCATGAAGGGCTTTGTAAGTCATCACTAACACCTTGAACCTCACCCGGAGAGCAACCGGTAGCCAATGCAGCTCGCGGAGCAAAGGTGTAACATGGGAGTATCGGGAAACTCCCAAGACAACTCGCACGGCTGCATTCTGCACCAGCTGGAGTCTCCGGGTGGACCTCAAGGGCAGCCCCATGTAGAGAGCATTACAGTAGTCTAGACGAGAGGTCACGAGCGCATGAGTGACTGTGCGCAAGGCATCCCGGTCTAGATAGGGCCGCAACTGGCGCACCAGGCGAACCTGGGCAAAGGCCCCACTAGTCACAGCTCCAATATGCTCTTCCAAAGAGAGCTGTGAATCTAGAAGGACCCCCAAGTTGCGGGCCCTATCTACGGGGGGTAATAGCTCACCCCCCATGGCCAATGATGGGATAATCGGAATTTCCCGGGATGCCGGCACGAACAGCCACTCAGTCTTGTCAGGGTTGAGTCGAAGCCTGTTCCTCCCCATCCAGACCCGGACCGCCTCCAGGCAACGGGACATCACGTCGAGGGTATCACTGGGGTGGTTTGGGGTAGAAATAAAAAGTTGGGTATCATCAGCATATTGGTGATACCCAACTCCAAAACCACGAATGATCTCACCCAGCGGCTTCATATAGATGTTGAACAGGAGAGGCGAGAGAACCGATCCCTGAGGAACTCCACAAATGAGAGGTCTCAAGGTCGATCTCTGCTCCCCTGCCAACACCGACTGCGAACGTCCCAGAAGGTAAGAGGAGAACCACTGGAGAACTGTGCCTCCCACTCCTAACCCTCTGAGACGCCGCAGCAGGATACCATGGTCGATGGTATCAAAAGCCGCTGAGAGGTCTAAAAGGACTAGGACAGAGGAGCAACCTCTGTCCCGAGCCCGCCAGAGATCATTCGCCAGCGCGACCAATGCCGTCTCCGTGCTGTACCCGGGCCTGAAACCCGATTGGTACGGGTCTAGGTAGTCAGCTTCATCCAAGAACAAAGGGAAGGTTGGAGACTGGACGATAGTTGTTTAAAATTGCTGGGTCCAAGGCAGGCTTCTTGAGGAGGGGTCTCACCACCGCCTCCTTCAAGGCAGAGGGAAAACTACCCTGACTCAAAGAGGCAGTAATCACTGCCTGGAGCCAGCCTCGTGTCCCATCCCGAGCTGCATAAGTCAGCCAGGATGGGCACGGGTCCAACAAACACGTGGTGGAGCTCAGCTTCCCCATGATCTTGTCCACTTCTTCAGGAGTCACAGGATCGAACTCTTCCCAGATTAAATCGACAAGGCTGCCCGTATCCTCTTCGTCAGACTCTGCCCAGTCGGAGTCCAAACCGGTCCGGATCCGAGCGATTTTGTCCGACAGAAATCGGCTAAATTCCTCGGCTCGACCCTGCAAGGGTTCCTCCCTCACCTCCTGATTGAGAAGAGAGCGAGTTACCCTAAACAGGGCGGCCGGGCGATTATCTGCGGACGCGATGAGGGTGGCAAAGTGGTTAGACCTAGCCACCCTCAACGCTGCGAGATAAGTTCTCGTAAACAACCTTAGTCATAACCGGTCGGATTCGGATCGGCTGGACCTCCAACAGCTCTCTAGGCCCCATCTCCGACGCTTCATCTCACGGAGCTCCATGGAAAACCATGGGGCCCGTTGGGATCTGCGTTGGGTCAAGGGCCGCATGGGTACAACTTGGTCGAGTGCCTCTGTGGCTGCCCTTTCCCAGGCTTCTACTAAGGCATCGACCGAGCTGTGAGCAAAGGAGGCAGGTGGGGGCCCAAGTGCCGTTTGGAACCGCTCAGGGTCCATAAGACGCCTAGGGCGGAACCATCTTGTTGGCTCAGCAACCCCACGACAGGGAGTGGCAAAATGGAAGACCATCCGCAGGAGATGATGATCGGTCCATGACAGGGGTGAATTAATTGGGGAACCCCCCCCAAGATAATCTAACCACCGTCCGGATAGAAAAACCAGATTGAGCGTGTGGCACCCCCCCCCCCGTGAGTTGGGCCCAGAATAACCTGCTTCAGGTCCATGGCCGTCATGGAAGCCATGAACTCCCGAGCTAACTCAGATGATCCCCCCAGGGATGGTATGAACTAAGGTACGCGGTGGCTCAGTGGGTTAGGACGCTGAGCTTGTCGATCAGAAGGTTGGCAGTTTGGCAGGTCGAATCCTGAGTGCCACGTAACAGAGTGAGCGCCTGTTACTCGTCCCAGCTTCTGCCAACCTAGCAGTTCGAAAGCACATAAAAATGCAAGTAGAAAAATAGGGACCACTATGGTGGGAAGGTAACAGCGTTCCGTGCACCTTTGGCATCTAGTCATGCCGGCCACATGACCACACAGACGTCCTTGGACAAGCGCTAGCTCTTCGGCTTTGAAACGGAGATGAGCACCGGCCCCTAGAGTCAGAAACGACTAGCACGCATGTGCAGGGGAACCTTTACCTTTATCTTACTACATATGAACTGGGGAAATATTTGAAGATTATAAAGGAGATAGGATTTTGAATGCTTATCTATATACAATATAACAGGTTCCTGCAATTTAAACTGCAATAATTGTGGATATGTTTGAGGGGGATAACTTAAAAAAAAACACTAGTAGAATATTTTATTGAGAGTTAATAGCAATGAAAAGTTAAGCTCCAAAGATGTTTGGGAGAGAGACAAATATACATTTTAAAAAGTTCCTATTTCAAGCTGCTCAGGATTGCATACCTGACACTCAACATCCCTGTGAAGTACTTCAATCTAATGTAGGGGTAGACAAGCAATCACCCACAAGTTACTGACCAATCCAGTCCCTAACTACTTGATAAATGCTGTGCTAATGGTTCAGCGCTTCTTTTAATGTGTCAGACCTGAAATTTCCCAGTTTGGGCCTTTAGTAATTCTTGTGAAGTCACAGTATCTCTATGTCACAGTATCTCTATGATACAGCCATGCAACAAAATTAGAATAATCTTACTCAGTTCAGTCCAATGTCCATCTAGTTTTTATTCTGTTTCCAGTTGCAATCAGCAAGGTCACCTATGTCAATGTTTCTCAACCTTGGCAACTTTAGGACATGTGGACTTCAACTCCAAGAATTCCTCAGCCATCATACTATAGTGTGATACACATATACAGCAAGCCAAAATCTTTTTAAAGTTGTTGATGAGAAAACATTATCTGTTAGAGAGGACTGAATATTATAACTATATGTAGGTACTTTTATTCTGCAAAAAAAGAGAATAAAGAGTCAGCTTCACTTTTTGACACACAGGCATTAATGGAATGGTATGATAAATAAGAGATTTTTCAGCCCTTGACATTACATTATGTGCTGGCTTCTTATGAGATGGTAACAGTTACTCATGGGGAACAAGACATCTTAAGTGAAACAAGGGATTAGTGCCAAGACTATATATTTTGTTGATTGGCATGATGACAGATTCTGTTTAAAGCCATTTTTTCCAAAAGAATTAACTTTAGTTAGCTAGTTTAGTTAGCTGCAATCACTATACATATGAAATTGCATTACCTCTCTAGATGCCCGTACACTAAATAAAAGCTACCACCCTCCATTCTAAGAGCTGATTTCCAGGTTCTTAAACAGTTAAAAATTTAGGGTTTTCTTTTATTAAAATATTTCCCACTTTTAAATATATGATGTCTTCAAGTAGCTAATCTGAACCTGGTACTCTTCAAATGGGTTCAAGTACAACTTCCATTGTCCCCATGGGGATTGTGGTCATTGCACTCCAATCCATCTGGATGCCAAGAATTTGCAAATGCTGCATTAGAGAACAAGCAAAGGTTCAGGGGTTACATCTTTCACATCTCAGAAAGTCAATGTACTCAAGAATCACCATAGCATTCTTGTTGAGTCACAACAGTAGGAAATAACAATGAAAAAGTGGAATAGTATGAGGGACTGTTTCATTTGCTGCTTCTTCCTTTCATCCCCGAGAGATGATCAGATGAGGTGCTTTTTCCCATCTGTGACAGTTTTTTTTTAAAAAAAAATCTCTTTGCCCGTCATCTTATGTCTCTTTTGGTTTTAAAAATGTGTACTATAGAATCAGTCCTTGGAACTCTTTGAGATTGATTGCTTGTTTGCAGATGTTTTGTTACCCAACTGGGTATTGTTATCAAGGCTCACTAGCAGTGATGTTACCTAGTCAAATAATGAACCACCAAAGCTTACAGAGCACTAAGGACTCCACTTCCTCAACTTTGAGGAATACACATTCTGTCACTGTGTTTTCAACAATTGTGATGAATGAATACAGTGAGACAGCTGAATGAATATGTGCTAGTATTGCAACAGTTTTCTGCAGGATTGGGCAAACTGTTCTTTTCAAAGTAGATGTTTTCTGATATTAGTGTTGTCAAGGACACTACAATCATCAGTACAGTTCAAAACCAATACAAGCTTTTATATAATACAAAATAGAACATAGAATAGAAATATTTTAACTGATTTATTGGCTATAGATCACCTAATAAAAAGGCTTCTAGGAGTTGTAAAATCACTAAACATTAATGGGAAGATCTTTGGATATCATGATAAAGTACCAAAGTATAATAGTTATGAAAAGGCACTCCTTAGTTATTCTTGAGGACATGAGACTGTTTTCTAGGAAACAGTGAATAGAAATTGTTCAGTCATGACCATCTGGAACAAATCTAAGTACAATGGTTGGTGCCTAGGAAATATGAATTTATGGGGAAAGAAACCTAGCTTTGGGGGGAAAAAAACAAGTTGAGGCCCTAATATTTTGTATTTTCCAATTTTTTCATCACTGGTTGAAAATCGAAGTTACCATGAACAATAAATAAATTATCAAGAAAATATGAACAACCAATTATGAACAACCAGTTATGAACAACCAATTATTCACCTGGACTATCTTGCACACAAATTCATTTACTATTTCCCAACTTCACTCATAGATTAGTATGCAATTTAACACTGATGTTTATTTACTGCCAGACATACAGAACACACATGTGATACATAGGTAGTTGTGAAGTTACGATCACTTGTTCAGCAACTATTCAAACGTATAACAGCACTGAACTAGGGGGACAGATAACCAATCCTGGAAGTTGCAGCTGTTGCAACATCTCCAAAGTCATGTGATCGTTATTTGGGCACTTGACAACTGGCTCACAATTACAATCTGTTTCTTCCACATTGTGGTCATGTGAGATCCTTGCTTAACAAGCATGCAGTTCTGGCATTATGACAACAATTGCTGGGATTGTCTTTGTGAAGCAGTGTGGTCATGTACTGTCATGCTTTACTATCCTGTCACTTAGTGATGGATAATATGATCCCAACTGTTGTCATTACCTGACAACTAGCTGTAAAATATAATTGTATGAAAATTCATTTTGAAAATCTAAGCTTGGAGGTATTTTGGACAAATATTTTTGGACAGGTATATTTTAATATTCACTAAATTTGTAGTAATGCATATTATTCTTACATTTTCCTATACAAAACTACATTTTTAAACATAAACATAACATACATTATCCAGTACATTTAAAACATAGCCCCAATTCCCCTCCCTCCCCCTCCCCCCCCGACTTCCCAGAGCTGAATACAGGGTATTGCCTTTAACAAACTTAAACTAAAATATGCTAAATAACTATAATTAAACTTTAAATCCTATCGCACTTTAACTCCCTTAAACATAACTAAATAATAACACATCTTATAATTCTAATAATTATACTAATACTCATTCATATGCTAAATGAAACTTTTTAGTCCCATATTTATTCTGTATATAATCAATCCATCTTCTCCACTCCAATATATATCTCTGTTGTGATTGTTCTTTCAAATATGCTGAAATTTTTGCCATTTCTGCCAAGTTTGAAACTTTCAAAGTCCATTCTTCTATAGTAGGCAGTTCCTCCTTCTTCCAATATTGCGATACCAAAAGTCTTGCTGCCGTTATTAAATGCAACATCAATTTAGTCTCTATCACAGTACAATCTGTAATAATATCCAACAAAAATAACTGTGGAGAAAACCTTATCTTTTTCTTAAATATCTTTTGCATATTCCACCAAATTTTAATCCAAAAAGCTTTAACCTTTTTACAAGTCCACCATATATGATAATACGTTGCATATCACCATCATCTTTAGTCCTGTGCAGAGCAAATTGGGCAGCAAGTGTTTTACAGTGGTTCTGATGATTTGCACCATTTTCGGCATTGTTCTAAGGAACATTAATAATTTTAGGTCTTCCTTAAGTGTTTGGTGCCAAGCTTTCTGAGGCCAGCCTTCTTTACTCTTTCCTCCAGGAGATATTCAACATAGTGCAAGTTTTGGATGCAAGTCTAAGCATACATAAGATAGGGCTAACAAGCTGCATTTGACTGTCAGATCTGCTCCAGCTGGGTCCCTAGGAAAGAAAGACCCTCAACTCCAATTGGTTGAAGTGATAGGTACTTTTACTAAGGATTAATGGTTGCAGCCAAAATGAGACTAGATCTGAGTATTCCCATGGAAAAAATACAAGTTTTTCCTCTCCTGTGGCCCTCCCCCTTGACCAGATTGTCAGTGTCCAATAGCATCCCAGTTTGATGTTTTGGGAACTGCTTTGAAGTTAGGTGCGTCTTCGCATTCTTTCCCAAGCCAGGCATCCTTTGGGCAGCTGGATTAGTACGGTTTGACACCTCAGGTTCCTGTCAGTGCCTTTCCCTGCACCCTTACTTCCTTCTACTCTCCTCCTGCACAACTTCCCCCAATTCCTCTGCCCCCCTTCCTCCATATATGGCAGGATGCCAGAAGCTTAGCGAAGCATAGCGAAGATGACAGAGCTGACATTCGACATTCATACACAGTTCTTGATAGGTGTTCTAAATCTGACTTTGTAGTACCTCTGATTTTCTGTATAGTTTGGTCCTTTAAAACCTCAACTCATAAAGAAAATGGGACACCATCCCTCACATTAAATTTGTTTTATTTTTGCTATGTTTTATGCCATGACCTTTTCATCTATTTTTGTTACAAGAAAAGCTATTAGTGTTTGTGCTTATCATTTATTTTTTCAGAGTACCAAATTTTATATAATAAAGTACAAATGAGATATTTTGAAAAGGGGGTTTGAATGTGAGATTCTATTACTATTATTTTGTACCAGTTGTGCCTATGTTCTTTCAAGAGTTGTAATTTGGTAAGTACAAAGCCAGCAATGTTATTGTCACAATCCCATGGCCTTTGATAAATTACACAAACTTCAAAGTAGAAAAGCCAAGGGCAAATCAACAGTATTATGTAACAATACTATACTATTAACATTGATAATAGCAAGCAGATTATTTTAATAGTACACTGACTCATAGATATATAACCCTTGAAAGATAGGATATAGATTTTGAATAGCAATTGTAAGCTTTTTATATAAAATCATAAGAAAAAGCAGCTGTCAACACAATGCACAATTATGTTCAATCAACTTAATCTTGAAATTATCTTCAGCCAGTTTTCTTCAATTCAGCATTTGTATCTACACATAAATGAATGTAAAATGTAATGTAAAAAGAATTGAGATTACTGCCCAATTTCATCCATCAACCCTAAAGTACAGGTAGTCCTCAACTTATGACCGGTTGCTTAGCAACTATTCAAAGTTACAATGAACCTTCCCAGAACTACTTATGATCCAGTTTCAAAGTGCCAATGGACACCCCCACCCCCACATGAGTGTATTTTGGGCACTTGGAGCTGGTCCACATTTACAGCAATTTGTACCATCCCATAGTCATATGACTGCAATTTATGATATTTTTTATGAGAAACTGGGTTTTACTTCCAGTTTCTAACAAAAGCGCCCATTGGATAAAACAGATTTGCTTAAAATCATGGCGTTTATTTAGACTGTGATCTTCATTTTACAACCCTGGCAAAAAAGGTTGTAACATTGGGAACTGTCATATAGTGACCTGCTATTGACTACGTACTACTGTAATTCCAGCCTCAATTTCAGTTGTAAGTCAAAGACTACCTTTATATTAATAGAGGCTAATACTGAGCAGAGAAAGGGCAGGTCCAGGCATCCCTAATTACTTCTGGATATTATATATATTTAGAACTAATTTATTAATATTAGGCTATTTTACTTTTCTTATAAACCAAGCCCTTAGGAGATTTTGGGTGTGAGATCTGAGAAACCTCCAAAAATAGAGAGCGCTATTTTCATGCATTAGAAGTGAAATAAGATCCAAGATGTCCCTAGAGAGGGAATTAACTTTTAACTTAATTTTGTTCTGGGGTCCTTTAATTTTGTTCGGTAGATGAAATGCAATGAAGCCTCACTGATGAGATTTGGAAGTGTGGTCTCTAGATTTTCACCAGAAGTCCAGATGAAGCCTCACTCTGGAGAAAGGGTAACAAAAAGCGACAAACTTTTTAAAATATCTTTTTAAATGGAGAAGCAATTACAACTGAGCGCAGGGGTGGTAGACCATTGTGAACTGTCACTGCCCCCCCCCCGCCCCGAACGGCATCTCACAGAAAGCCTCTGGAAATATGGATCTTCAGTATAGTCCATAATTTTTATAAAGTTGGAATGAATACACAAATGTTTATTAAATTAAAAATAGGACCAAGGTACAAGTTCAACTCCACTCTCAGTCATGGAAGTTCTCATGGTGACTTTGGTCCATTCTCTATCTTTCAATCATTCTACCTTAAAAGGTTGCTGTAGAGGAGGAAAAATGGAGAAGAGAATGCTAGGTAATACTGTCTTGAACTCCCTGAAGGAAAATTGGGATATAAATCAAATGAATAAAAACACATAAAAATCCCATCCATTCATTTTTTTGTTTTAACAAATAACTATAGGCTGCGTTTTGCCTCAGAATAGTCACAGCTCAGTCAATCAAATTACAGATTTTACAATACTACTTAGAAGCTTGGTGTGATTCAGTGTACAAGATTTCTTTTGAAGTTACCTGTTAAAAGTCATTTCTAAAATGAATTGCTATCCAATTTGCATAACTGCCAAACAAAACAAAATGGTCATTTAAATAAATTTGAGTAAAGAATGTGAAATACCCTTTTGTGTTGCAACAAGGGGAAGAGATGCAACTACCTCAGATTACAAAATGGTGACATCATATTTTTAAGAAGCACAAACCCTTCTAGGTAAGTATAGTTTTGTTTTATCCCCTCTACTCATCTTCTGGAGGACACCTGTTTCATTCATATCATATGAGGCCAAGAATGTTTCATAAGTCTAAGCATGCAATTAATTAATTAAGGTAATTTATACCTCCTTTACATCTCAAGGTCCACAACAAAGGATGTGTTTCTTTCTCTTGTTTTGCTCACAATAACCCAATGAAACTGGTTAAGCAGAGAAAGCACCAAAGTGACCTACTTAACTTCACAGTTGAACCAGAATGTGAACTGAGTATCTTGGCTCTAAAAGTAGGGGTTTGATTAATTGATTGATTAGATATATATAATACTTTTTTCAAAGTTAAAATACAAAATACAGAATATAAAAAAGAAAAAACCCAACAAAACAAGAATTACAAAGAAGATACAAGAAAAGAAACAAGAAAAAAGTATATATAATAAATATGAAATAAACGGTAAACGCACAATCCCCGCCTTGATTGAATGCTGATTTCTGTATCTCAGACAAATCTAATTTATCCTATATGATTTAGCATATTTACAATTGATTGATTTGATATAAAAAGCAGATTAAAAGAGAGGAGTTACATTCACACAGCACATGTATTTTTGCTACTAAACTTTTCTGGGATTGTATAACACAATAAGCCATGAAGTAAACCACACAGGTTAGTTTTAAAGAACACACTAAACCACAGAGAAATTAACCCAAATTAATATTATTATCAAAATCACCACGCTATGAAAACATAGCTATACTATTTGGCCTTGTTAACTGACCCTGAAAAATAGTTTGTGTGGACAGATTTAATCCCCCCAATTCCAAACATTGTTTCCTAAACATAATCCTACTACCACCACAATAATGGATATTCATCACAGTCTTTTGGGAATGCCTTGTTTTAAATACAAAATTCACAGTTGCAATTATCCCCCTAGGCACATATTTGGCTCTTCCAGGGAAGTCAGGTCCACACAGCTAACCTAGAGATGTTTTTGGAAAAGAGTGTCTCAATCGTTGTTCAAAGGTATGTGTGGGAAGAGAAAAGCTGGTTTTGAGTTAAGTTCTTTTCAAGCAGATGCAAAATTGCTCAGAATTATTTTTTTTTAAAAAAAAGAAAGAAAGAAAGCAGCAAAAAGCAGATGGATGAATGGATAGATGGATGGAGATAGGCTGGCTCTTCGCCTTTGAAATGGAGATGAGCACTGGCCCCTAGAGTCGGAAACGTCTAGCACGCATGTGCGGGGGAACCTTTACCTTTTTATATACTTCTTACAACATATTTAAATGCATAAATGTATAGTTATGTAATTTTGGAGGGCTGAGAATCTCTCTTAACATTTTATTTAATAATCATATATGTGCACTCAATAAGCCTTTGCCTCAAGCACCTCCCATCAGATTTACAAAGTAAATATTTAATATTTCCATAAAGAAAATAGCAGATTAATAGTTCTCATTTGACTGAAATAAAGTGCCTGACAACTATTCATAACTCCTTTGGTTATTTTTATTCTAGGGAATTTTCAAAGGAGTCATAGAAATGATTGTCCTCTGAAACGTCTTTCTTTATCTATGTAAACTGCCCCAATAGACAGCAGAACTCATAAGCATATTTGTAATTGCCCTCAGGGAAAAGAATGACTTCTTGGAAAATAGTTTTCTCACAGTTTTATTTTCAAGAATCACCAGATCTGGGCTGTTTTATGTATGGCAAACATGATAGAGAAGGCAAAGGTTGAATTATGAGCAGTAAAATCAATAAAATATATTTGTTCTTTCAGATATTTATAATTAAATATTAACTAAATATTACCAGTAAGGTATGTGCAACCTATTCAAGGCACGCTATTCCTTACTTTCTGTTCAGGAGGTGAGGGCTTAATCTACAACATGCAAAAGTCAGTAGTCCCCAATTTATGACCATTCACTTTAATGGCAGTTCAAATTAATGAAGGTATCAGATCCCAAAAGAAATGTATTACTTTTCTTTCTATCCTATACATGCTTCTGTAACCATTTTGGGGGGCCTGCCATTCTGTTTGGTAGGAGGATGCTTTGCAAGAAAATTGTCCTCTACTACTATAGTGGTTAAGGGACGAAGTGGCTCAGTGGGTTAGGACACTGAGCTTGTCGATCAGAAGGTTGGCAGTTTGGCGGGTCAAATCCTGAGTGCCACGTAGCAGAGTGAGCGCCTGTTACTTGTCCCAGCTTCTGCCAACCTAGCAGTTCGAAAGCACGTAAAAATGCAAGTAGAAAAATAGGGACCACTACGGTGGGAAGGTAACAGCATTCCGTGCGCCTTTGGCATCTAGTCATGCCAGCCACATGACCACGGAGATGTCCTCGGACAAGCGCTGGCTCTTCGGCTTTGAAACGGAGATGAGCACCGGCCCCTAGAGTTGGAAATGACTAGCACGTATGTGTGGGGGAACCTTTACCTTTACCTTTACTTGCATTGCCTTGCCACTTTGCCCTTCCCCCAGGGGAAGGAATGCAGCCAAATAACATCAACCTTATCTGGAAGACAGTTTGCCCTTTGACCACAGGGAAATGAAACCAAGAGATACTTTGAAGAATGCTCCAGAGGAGCCAGTTACCAAAACAATACAACACCTGTGGATTGGCTGAGATTCAAATGGACAGTGGGACTCTGTGGGGAAGAGTAACGAATATTGCTTTTGATATACTGCTTGTGCGGGATTTTTCCTCAGACCTCACTTTGATTCCCTGCTATCACTAGCTCCTAATAAAAGTTCCTTTTGAGACAATGCCTGTTTCAAGAGTTCTGCTTTCTTGGGAGACCTGCTTGAGGCTGCTTGACTGATGGCTTGCATTTACAATAGTGCTTGCATTTACAATAGACTATCGGTAGCATCCGATAGTCATGAGATTATGATTTACAACTTTTTTGCCATTTTGCAGGTTTTTGCAAAAAACAAACATCATTGATTAAGCTCTATTCACCCTTACAACCGATTAATTAGATTTACAACTGCATGTCTCAGCTTATAGCTGTGATGATTCAACTTACAACTATCATAAAAATGGTTGTAAAATCAGGTCTGGCCATGCAATGACTTGACTTATAACCCCAGTGACTTATTATGATGGAAATTCTGATCTCAGTTGTGGTTCATAATTTGAGGACTATCTCTATAGTTAGCAGCTTGTTCAGACAGAGGAGTCACAACAGTTTGTTAACAACAGCTTTTTGCACAGTTCAGCATGATCCAGAGAAGATATGTCTGAAAAATCAGGTTAATTGCCATCACAGGTATTTACCCATACTGAATTGATGCTTGCAGCTCTCTGATCACAACATATTTCCTTTGCAGTGTAAACCAAATGAATTCCACATTTAGCTAGACCAGAGGTTTGAAACAGTTGCCAGTTTGTGAGAAATGATTTTTATAAAAGCAATTATAGTCAAATCACCAATACAGCATTATGATGGTAGTCTACTCTGCTCTGCATTTTTAGTGGATGCCTGGAATAATAATAAGTAATAATATTATCAAAAAGAGACCCACATCTGTTCAAAGTCATTTTTAAATCAAATTGATAAAACTGTAATAGATAAAATCAGCAACCACTACCATCACCACACATAAAACGTAAGAATATCAGGAGAAAAAAGTAAATCTCAAAATAAAAATATAACACATCTTTGTCAAGCACAGGAAAGAAATATTTTTCCCCCAAGAAGAATACCTAGTGAGATAACATAATTGCAGAGAGCCAGTTTGGTGTAGTGGTTAAGGCATTCTGGCTGGAAACTGGGATCCTGTGAGTACTGATCCTGCTTTGGTCACAGAGCTAAGAGAGTAAGTTTAGGCCAGTCACTTTCTCTCAACCCTAGGAGTTCTAAAAAATCTTGCCAAGAAAAACTGCAGGGATTTGTTCAGGCAGTTTCTGAGAATCAGATATGACTGAATGGAAGGAAAAGAACCCTGTAACTGCAAAAGGCCTCTCTCCAGTGTATACCCTCTACAGCAGGGGTGTCAAACTCAATTTCATTGAGGGCCGCCTCAGCATTGCGGTTGCCCTCAGGGGGCCGGGTGGGCGTGGCCTACTGGGTGGGTGTGGCTAAAGTGCCTATGGCCTACTGGGTGGGCGTGGCCAGCTCTACATCATTGGCATCAAGGGTGCCTATGGGGACCTGGGCAGGAGTGGGACAGATCTGAGGGTCTCTGGGCCAGGGCCAAGGCAGCGGGGGCCGTTCCCTCACTGTTTCCAGGATGGCTTCGTGAGCCACATGAAACCACTTCGCAGGCCGGATCCGGCCCCCGGGCCTTGTGTTTGACATGTCTGCTCTACAGGAATCTCAGATGAAGATCATAGGATCTGTGTGGGTAAATGTGGGAGGAGATACTGCACTCCTTTGAGTAGCCTTGCCCAGGTCACTCAGGTCTTTTAGTTTAGAATTAGGCCTGGAAATCGGCTGACAATTGGTGCACAGGCCTAATATGCTGGTATAGGTAGTCCTTGACATACAACAGTTTGTTTAGTGACCGTTCGAAGTTACAACAGCATTAAAAATGACTTCTGAACATTTTTCACACTTATGACGTATTTCACACTTATGACGTATTACAGCATCCCCATGTTCACGTAATTTACATTTGGATACTTGACAACTGGTTTATAATTATGACAGTTGCAGTGTCCCGGGGTCATGGGATCATTTTTTGCGACCTTCTGACAAGCAAAGTCAATGGGAGATCCAGATTCACTTAACAACTGTGTTATTAATTTAACAACTGCAGTGATGCACTTAGCAAATGTAGCAAGAAAAAATGTAAAATGGGGCAAAACTCACTTAACAAATTTCTCACTTAGCAACATAAATTCTGGGCTCATTTGTGGCCATAAGTCGAGGACTACCTGAACTAGCCGCTCAAAAGCGTTTCTCATAAACTTTAACGACTAAAGAGTCCTCAAACTGCAGGTGTTTCTAAAGAATTGAGAAGTACAAAAAGGTCTAAAGCTCGTCAATCTAATTTCCTACTCTCTGGATCATCCTATTACATAAGCGTGCATTACTCTTGCCAGCTGTTTGGCATTTTGTGTGTCATATAGCTAATTGCTCTCTTTTGTTAATTGTTACAGGAATCTGTGCCAAATCCAGTAACAATTCTAGGTAGCAACAAACCACTTACAGGATTAGAAGCAGGAAACAAAATATTGTGAATCATCCTTCTGGCAAGTCTACACATGCTGGGCAAAGCCTGCACCTACAGCCAGAGATTTCCCAGGAGAAAACTTTTATGCAATAGGATGTTTTTGTATCATTGTAATTCAGTTTGTAGAACACTTACCAAGGCTAAACACATCACCAAACTTTCAGCTCAGTTCTGTTCTAACTTGAAGGTAAAATAATAATATACAATAATAATTATGCATTGGCTCATACAATGTATTATTATACATTGGCTTTTCTACCCTACAAATTATAATACTTTATTGAGGATGATGATGACGATAATTTATTACTGTCATTATTTCAAAACTTTCCTGACGTCAAAACAAGCCACCATCCCAGCCATGATTCAGAGCACAAGTCCTATCATGTCTGGGCTGACTCCGATGTTCTCACAATTTCTTAATGTGCTTCTTTGGCTTCTCAGAAACTACACCTGAGATTTCCAAAGGTGCCAGAAAGTTGGATCTGAAACATGTTTAGAAAATGTTAGGAATACTGTGAGACACAATATCATTCCAATATTTCCAGCTTTAGATTTGAATAAAAATGGTCCCAGTCACTTAATAATTCATTTTAGAATTATTTGATCAACTGTTACCTAGAGTTCACCTGACTTTCCAAAAGTTCATACTTTCTCTTTTATCAATATTTGAACATTGACTAGGGCAGGGGTAGGCAACCTCGGCTCTTTTATGACTCATGGACTTCAACTCCCAGAATTCCTGATTCAGCTATGCTGACTCAGGAATTCTGGGAGTTGAAGTCCATGAGTCATAAAAGAGCCGAGGTTGCCTACCCCTGGACTAGGGCATGCAATCTCCAGGTATTTGCACTTCTAAATGCCCTCTTGTCTTCCTTCCTTCCTTCCTTCCTTCCTTCCTTCCTTCCTTCCTTCCTTCCTTCCTTCCTTCCTTCCTTCTTTTCTACAGTTGTTAAGAGAACCACTGCATGATGATGTGGATCATGCTACAATGGTTGTAAATGTGAAAAACAGTCATAAGTCACATTTTTTAAAGTGCTGTTGTAATTTCAAATGTCACTAAATGAACTGTTGTAAATCGAGGACTACCTGTACCACTGACTTTGTACCCCTCATCTTTCCCACTTTTGTCAACAACCTCCTTTATGAATAACATTCCGTAAATGTTTCCCAACTGTCAGAATCCCTTTGCTTTTTTTCTGCCGTTCTTGGCAATTCCAGGAGCTTTTAAAATTTTCTTTCAAACTGTACTTTTATTTTACTTTCCAAACTGTATTTCTCTTTCCCTTTATATTCATGCATCATGCTAAGTGCTAAATTTCAGATTTCAGATTGCAATGTCTATAATATCACAATAAACCAAATCAAGCAAATCATATTATGGCAATGAGTTGTGTTGAATCATTCAGCATCATTCTATTGTGTCCGTTTCATTTTCTAAACAATCTATAAATAGTTATTTTCTGCAATAAATACAACAAGTCATCTGGATAGCTGGATGGTTTAAGAGGTGACAGACGAACTAAAAGAAATAAGAGATCCATTTAACTAAAAGAGTTATTATATATAAGAAATATAATGTGTGCTACTGAAAACAACCTAATGCTGCCTATGTGGTGCCCTGCAAATACGTTTAGATTGCTTTCTCAGAATTCCCAGTGAGCTTGTTCAGGATTTGGTGTATTCCCAGGTTAGGAAAAGCTGCCTCAAAGTATTCATTAAGAATTATGTAATAAGCCTTGGGCTTTCCACTTCTGATATGATACTGAAGGTGAAGGCAGACCAGTTGCAACAGCGCACTCTAGACATACCAAACATTTTAGCAGCCTTTGGAATTCTTCAGAAATCACATCATCATTATTATTATTATTATTTTTAATTCCATTTATATCCCGCCCTTCTCCGAAGACTCAGGGCGGCTTACAAGCTTAGTAGTAGCCTTCATTCTATGTATATGCCTGCTTATTAGGGCTTTCACACACACCCCAAGCGGCATTATTACAAAGTCAGTTTAATTGCCCCCAACAATCTGGGTCCTCACTTTACCTACCTCGGAAGGATAGAAGGCTGAGTCAACCTTGAGCCTGGTGGGATGCGAACCTGCACTAATTGCAGGCAGCTGGTGTTACTTAAGGAGGCATTAGCCCACTGCTCCACCAAGGCTCTTTTAATATTAATATTTTGCATATTAAATGTTTTTATATATACCTGAAGGAAGTGAAAATAATTTTCAGAGCAATAAGCTCTACTCCCATCACTCCTACTATTATATATTAATATATGTTATATATGTTATATAAATATTATAGTTCATTGCATAGTCAGCCAGATGTTCAGACTGGGTCTGGCAATTTTGTCTATATATTAAGTTCTTTCTATTATATTAATATGAACACTTATGGAAAAAAAATTGGTTGTTATACCAATGATTGGAGCCCTCAGGTTGATATCTAGAGGACTTTCTCGATTATCTGGAAATATTGAATTTATCAGACTTGAACACCCACATTTTACCAAAACCTTCCAGAAATCTCTACCCAGATGAGTAGAAATTAGCACCAAGATAGACATTAGACCCACAATCAATGAGCCTACAATATCCCAATCAAGGAACTAACAACTGAGACAAACAAGCTAACAATAAATAACAGCCCAATCAAGGAGCCACCAAAACTACTCCTACCAACGCTGAAAGGGCAAGCTAGTAACATATAAAATGAGAACAAACCCCACTCCCTACTAGCACTGATCATGTTACCTAGTTTGGTACTGAAATGTCTGCGAGAAAACAACTAAGCTCAAAGAACCCCAAGAACACCACAAAGTTTACAAATAAATAAATAAACATTACCTTCTCCATTTCGCTTTCAATTTATCTGAAATAAATATGAATAATGTAGAGGAAAGGGACTGAAGAGTAAATTGGCTCCTGTGCTGTGCAGATTATTTCATGCTTGCATCATGGTTTAATTAAGAAATTTCTCATTAAAATCTTCCCCGTGAACAAGAGTGCTGATACAGTCTTGTGTTTCACAAAAGGTTTGCTAAGGTCTGTATTGCTGGGTTTTTCAATAAGAAGACCCAAAGTAACTACCTTTTTCCCCCAAGAGCTGGTGTGAAGGGGGAAGCCTTTGTTAGAAGGGCTAAAGGTTCCCCAGGTAGGCAGAATAGGGAGTATCTAGAGGTCCTGATGTCATTATACCATAAGCATGTTTCTCAGAGAAATGTTAAGCAGATTTTAATCAGTGAGGCTTTAAATTACCCCCTCTCCTGTAAGAATATGAGTATGATAATGTGATTTAATGAAGGTAATGGTGATGATGATAATAATAAGTAACAATAATAGTTAAATTGGGGGTGCCTTGGGGAAAGTCATCCAACTGTCTTTTTATTTAATGTCATTACAAGTCTAGCAATATCATCTGTGAAAATGCATGGTGGAGAAGATGGAGATTGTGGGATCCATTCCCAATGGATATGTGAATTGTCAGAGGAACCTGGAAAGCATACATGCCAGAACCACTTAATAAGGGACAATTACTGTCTGTGTTAACCTTGAACTCTCCATCTCCATATTCCAAGTCTGATAGTGAAAAATCTACATATGAATTCCTACCCTCAGCTTCAAGCTGGGATTTGCTTTTGAAATTCTCTCTCCACCCCAGACAACCCTCCCAAGGATAGCAGATTGTAAGTCCTTTTGAATGTCCAGGCAGATTGAAAAGCTCCCTGCTGGTTTTGGAATGTCAATCTAGTGTGAAACTCCTGAACTGAAATTCATATGCAAATTTGACACTATCAAAGTTGGATAGAATAGAGATGGGGACTGACTAGTTCACAGCCAAAGATAATTGTTCCCTTGTTAGGTATTCGTGTACACTAATAATCTTTATTTCCTTATTCATTATTAGCTGGCAGTGGGTCACATCCATTCTGAACGAATCTTTTACCCTTTTGCTGGCCCTTGTTTGCCTTGTAATAGTCTTTTGCACTGCCTGGTCCCATTCCTCATTAGTCCTTGCTCTTTCTTAGTATCTGTCTAAGTTCTCATGCAGTTAGATAAGGTAGATCTCTTATGCCACAGTGCATTGTCTACCTTTGATAATGCTCCAAATCTCTTTTGCTGCCTCCTTTCTGCATTTGGTATCTGACAAATTATTATGTTTATTTTATTTGCTCTTTTATATACCCAGTCATATCTGCAGAAGCAACAAAGTTATCTATAAATGGAAAAATCATATCACTGATAGCAAGTTGCCTATGGGGAGAAGTATGCAGAGGCTTTGATGATGATTAAAGTACTTTGCCAGGCATATCTAGAAGTTCTTTCAGATATATTGGCTCCAAGCTATTTAATGCTTTAATGAGCTGGAAAGATTTGAGTTGGGTCTAGAAACTGATTGGCATGCAGAGTAGCCATCATAGAACTGATAGAACAGAACAGAACAGAACAGATCTGGAAAGGACTTTGGAGGTCTTCTAGTCCAGGGCTTTTCAACCGGTGGTCAGCGTACCACTGGTGGTACATCGGCACCTGACAGGTGGTACGCTTACAATGGGTTGAAAAGCACCTGTTAAAAAAAAGCGTAGAAAAAGTGTAGAAATGTAGTGTGGGGGTGAGCTGAAGCAGCGGCAATGCAGCACAGTCCTGTGGGAGAGCCAGCTGAAGCGGCGGTGTTGCCGGGGCTCTGCTGAACGCCCAGGATCCATGCTGGGCTCCAGCTGACTGGTACTTCCGGAAGCTGCAGGCAGCCTGGGGAAAGGAGTCAGCTGCAGCAACACCAAAGACAAAAGGAGGAGGAGGGGATAGACATGCCCATGGGGTGTTTAGACATGCCCATTTGTCCTGGGGTCACCCTGGAGACAGTGAGGGGCCGGCCTACCCCAGCCCGCAATCAAAGGAAAACCCAAAATACAGCAGGTTAGTAGACACCCCAGCCACCGTGCCCCTCCGTTTCCTTCTCCTCGCCCAGACGCAGTCACTGCTCCTCACCATAGCTGGGGTGGGACTTGCAAGTACCTGCTTTGTCCTGCAAAGTGGTGCTCTCCTGGCGCTCCCACAAGCTGCCATGCCAGCAGCCCCGACTAAAGGCTGTGCGTTCCAGCCTCGCCCTGTCAAGGAAGGGGGAGGCATCTGAAGCTACATCAGATCTGCAGCTTGTCAGCAGCGTCAAAGGCTGCCCAACTTTACTCTGGAATTTCAGGGTTGGAAAGCGGAGGGACAGCACCACATTTTCAGGTGTGGCGGCACCTGCTGGAAAGCCTCCTGTTTCTGCCCCCTGCAGCTACCTTGTTCGGAGCTTTCCTGATGCCGATGGGCCTGCTGGCATGGCGGAAAGTGGGAGCAACGGGTGAGCCACGCTTTGCAGGATGAAGCTGGTGCACCTATGCCACAGGTCTGCAACCCGCGGCTCCGGAGCCGCATGCGGCTCTTTCAGCCATCTCCTGCGGCTCCCAGTCCTCTGCCATGTGCAGTCCAAAAAAACAACAACAGTGGGACTAAAAAAGTTCAACCCATCAATTCAAATATGCAGGGTAGGTGCATATCTCGCCTTGGCTCCACTCTTCAGTCAACCCGTTCTGCGCATGCGCGCATGTATGCACATGTGCACGCATTTTTTGCGGCTCCCAGTTTTTCCTTTTGTGAGGGAACCGGTTCCGAGCGGCTCTTTCACTGTTTCAGGTTGCTGACCCCTGACCTATGCCAACAGGCCTCTTGGGATCAGGAAGGCTCTGAAGGAGGCAGCTGCGGGGGGGGGGCAAGCAGGAGGCTTTCCAGCAGGTGTCACCAGGCCTGCAAACGCGGCACTGCCCCTCCACTTTCCAACCCCGAAATTCCAGAGTATAGTTGAGCAGCCTTTGAGACCCACTGACAAGCTGCAAATCTGATGTAGCCTCAGCTGCTGTCCCCTTCCTTGACAGGGGCAAGGCTGGAATGCGCGGCCTTTAGTCAGGGCTGCCGGCATGGCAGTGGGTGGGAGCGCTGGGGGAGCGCCACTTTGCAGGACGGAGGTACTTGCAAGTCCCACCCCAGCTATGGCAAGGAGCAGCAACTGCATCTGTGCCCAGGGGACGAGGAGAAGGAACTGGAGGAGCACAGTGGCTGGGCTGCCTTATGGCCTGCTGGGTATGGGGATTTTCTTTGATTGGGGGTGAAGGATCTGACCCTCACTGAAATGCAAATCCCTCTCTAAGCAGGCTGAAGGCCTCTGTCTTTGTGGCCATGCAGTTCTGAAATTGATGGGCTGCTGCTAGGGAGGAAAATCAAAATGGGGCAAAACAAGTGGAGTCCACCATGGTTTATTGATTGCAAAGTTTTCCTCGGGTTTTCCTATCCCTTTCTGTGCTATTAAAATCACATTGGCAAGGTCTTTATTGAACAACTGGCTGCAAAGTACTCAACCGGATTTTAGCCTAGCCCCTTGTGCAATCCCAGGCCACATTCTGGAGGTAAGAGGATGCAGTAATAAGAGAGAGCTGCAAAATTGATTCGTTATTTATTCTTGCCTTTAGCAGCAATAACTACGTTCTTTGACGACTTGGCTAGCAACCTGCAGGCTATGAACTTTCCTTTCCAACTTGGGG
Source organism: Vipera ursinii (assembly GCF_947247035.1). Taxonomy (NCBI): domain Eukaryota; kingdom Metazoa; phylum Chordata; class Lepidosauria; order Squamata; family Viperidae; genus Vipera; species Vipera ursinii. The sequence goes on from NC_139516.1 coordinate 188,006,111, forward strand.
AAAGAATTCAGGAATGCTAGATTTATTTTTCCTGCTAATTACAATATACTCTGTGGGTTTTTAAAAGAGCTTATGAGAAAAAGATGTGTCTGAAAATTAAATCATGTATGGATTGTGAGACAGAGAAGGGAGATACGTGGACTTATGCACTTCCAGTTGCTGACAGGTGTGCCACTAATATTCTGACTGGACACCCGCATGCTCTCAGGGCCCAAAGATTGTCTTCATTCTTCATAGGGCGGTATTGTGGATTAACTAAAATTTTCTGAGTTCTGATTTTAAGGTGAGTATCTTAAGGCCTATGGAGGCCTTTGATCTTTTTCTTAAATACCTAATAATGAGAACTAAAGGCACAAAGGGAAGGCAAATTAGAAAGAACAAGACCTTTTGGGGTCTTCAATTCCCTTTCTGTTAAGAGTTCCTTAGTAAGGTTTGCTCTTCCTTCCTAAAACCAATAAAGGTGTTTTTTCCAGAAAATATGCGAAGAGCTTAATTAGTGATTTAACTATGTTTTCTTTTTGGCTGTGTTTTAATTTATATATAATGTATGTTTAATCAAGGAGGGCTTGGAAAGGTAGAAGTGGCCAATATGGAGGCTGCACCTTGCCCTCCAGATCTCTGTCTCCCCTGCAGATCTCTGGAGAGGAGGGGATGGCAGGGGAGCTGTGTGAGGGAAGGCTGCCCCAACAAGCCCTTTCAAGAAGGGCCAGCCTCCCTTGTGCAGGACCCAGGAGCGCTGCTTCCCTGCCGCTTCCTCTTGCTCTCCAGAGAATTGTCAAGACAGAAATTGGACTTGGAGGAAACTGCTCCCTGCAAAAGTCCTCTACCTCCTGCTTTGCTGGGAGGGGGCACCGGACAGGGGAACACCAATGATGTCTGGGATTGGGAAAAGAACTTCTCTTTAGTGTGCTACACACACACATATGCACACATAGACACAAACATTCCAAGCTTGGAAACTTGTATCCAGGGCTTTTTTTCCTCATAGAACGCTCAGAACGGAGTTCCGGCACCTTTTTTGGATGGAACCTTGTAGGGTAGGCAAGGTGGGTTGTATGACATGTGTGAGTTCCGGCACCTTTTTCTTTTACAAAAAAAGCACTGCTTGTATCCACATCTGAGCTAGCAAATTGCCAATCATGCCTGGACTTGGGGAGAAGGCGCTCTCCTTCCTCTGTAGATAAAAGTACCCAAACCTGGAATGCGGTGTGTATGCATGTATGTGTGCACGGGCACATGGACTTGGCTGCTAGCAGTTTGGGGAGGCAAGGAGTTTGTGGGGCACTGAGTTGTCTCCACATCTAGTTAGCCAGTGCGACTTTCCATTCTAACCCAGCTGTCTCAAGTCAGCTGTGTCCAGTGAATGGCCTCGAGAAGGCCATGCCCCACCTGCTGGGCAACTGGTGGTACTCAAATATTACCATATCCTAAATGAGGTACAATCTCTGAAAAGGTTAAAAAGCCCTGTTCTAGTCCAGCCCCCTGCTCAAGCAGGAGGACCTATACCATCTCAGACAGGTAATTGTCTAGTCTCTTAAAAATCTCCAGTGATGGAGCACCCACGATTTCTGGAGGCAAGCTGTTCCACTGGTTGATTGTTCTCACTGTTAGGAAGTTTCTCCTTAATTCCAGGTTGCTTCTCTCTTTGATCAGTTTCCGACCATTGTTTCTTGTCCTTCCATCTGGTGCTCTGGTGAACGTGACCCCCTCTTCCTTGTGGCAGCCCCTCAGATACTGGAATATTTCTATCATGTCTCCCCTATTTCTTCTTTTCTTTAGACTAGCCAAACCCAAGTCCCGCAGCCGTTCTTTGTATGTGTTAGTCTCCAGGCCTTTGATCATTGTAGTTGCTCTTCTCTGAATTTTTTCTAAACTCTAAACATCTTTTTTGTGATATGGTGACCAAAATTGGCTGCAGTATTCCAGGTGTGGTCTTACTAGGGTTTTATAAAGCAGTACTAATACCTCGTGTGATCTTGATTCTATGCCTCTGTTTATACAACCCAGGATTGTATTAGCTTTTTTGGTTGCTGCTGCACACTGTTGGTTCATAGTCAAGTGATCTTTCACTAGGACTCCAAGGTCCCTCTCACAGTTACTTTTTTAAAGCCAGGTGTCGCCCAATCTGTACTTGTTCCTTTGATTTTTCCTGCCGAAATGTAAAACTTTGCTTTTCTCCACATTGAAACTCATTTTGTTGGATAGGGCCCATTGTTCAAGTTTGTCAAGATCTTTTTGGATCTGAGTTTGTCTTCTGGAGTATTGGCTGCTCCTCTGTTTGGTGTCATTTGCAAATCTGATGAGTTCCCCTTCAATTCCCTCATCTAAGTCATTTATGAAGATATTGAAGAATACTGGACCTAAGACGGAACATTGTGGTACCCCACTGCTTACTTCTCTCCATGTGGATGTAATGCCAATGAGGACTACTTGTTGAGTACTGTTTGTCACCCAGCTACAGATCCATCTGGTGTTGTTGTTGCATAATTGGTTAGCCTCAGTTAGGTTTGGGCTAATACACATCTAATGTCTTGCTCTGAAATTTAATTTGTCTTATACAGTTTAACCATTGATCACGATGGACCTTGAAATATTAAACAAGGTAATGTGTCAAAATTAGGTTTGAAATGATCACACTGCCTTGCAGAAATACTTAAGAGAATAAGAAAGAAGGGTAATATATGCTTTTACAAATATCCCTTTACTCAGGCTATTAATGTTGCTTGTAAACTATTTTGGGAATGTAAACTATTTTGGGTGTGAACAAATCAATATTATAGAAATGTTACAGTATATTTTACATTGTTATGTACTGCAGTATTTTATTCAAATTGCATTTTTTAATTTATATAAGTGTCTTGTATGACCACCCACCTTGTGTGCCACAACTCTGGGAGGTCCATCAAAATATAATAAAACCAAAAGAAACAATAAAAGACAACAGACAAAATAGCTAGAAGCCAATGTATGCTGGGCAACTATGGTATAATACAGGGGTCAGCAACCTGAAACAGTGAAAGAGCCACTCGGAACCGGTTCCCTCACAAAAGGAAAAACTGGGAGCCGCAAAAAATGTGTGCACATGCGCGTACATGCGTGCATGCACAGAACAGGGTTTGACTGAAGAGTGGAGCCAAGGCGAGATATGCACCTACCCTGCATATTTGAATTGATTGGTTGAACTTTTTTAGTCCCACTTTTTTTTTGGGACTGCACATGGCAGAGGACTGGGAGCCGCAGGAGACGGCTGAAAGAGTCGCATGCGGCTCCAGAGCCGCGGGTTGCAGACCTGTGGTATAATATAAACAAGGGACACCTTACTAGGGACATCTAACACTGCTTGGACCACCATATTCTGGACCAATTGTAATTTCTGGATGGTCTTTTAAGAGCAACTCTGTGTAGCATGTCTTGCAGTAATCCAGCTGGGAAGAGAACAAGGCCTCAGCGAAACCATGGGCCAGAGCTTTGAAAAGAACCCCAAGTTCCCTCTGAAAATTCATTGGATCCATCAATCTTTCGGCATGGGTGTAGGATGGGATCCCCCTCTTGCAGTAGGGAATAGCTCCAAAGAACTCCATGGCCAAAAGGACATGATCTGCTCATAGCCAGGGCCCGATATTAATAACTCCCAACCCAGATTACCACCCCACTGCCTCAAGAGAAAGTTTATGCACAAGATTTGAGCTGTTATGGGCACTCCTGACCTCAGCAATAAACCTTACATGATGTGACTTATATCTTGCCCATTTTAACAGAAAACCTATTTTAAGCAGCTCTAAAGATTGGTTAACCTCTAAAGGGCAGTTAGAAGAGCTTTGTTTTTCTCTCTGTTTCCATCAGGACTTTGCAATTCAGATTTGGTAGCCCTGCCTGAGCATAAACTGCAATCAATCAATAAATATTTTTACGAGATACGATTAATTCTCCACGTCCTCAAAAGTGGATTCCCTTTCTTTTGGATTCGTTAATGAATGAACTGACATCAGAGGAATTACAGAAAGGAGTAGGCAGCGTTTCAGGGCGGAAGTTGAATACGGAGTACTGGCTTGGCTTCAGTATCTACGCGAATTGGATTCCGCATGTGCCTTTCCATCCCCGTGAAAGACCGTTCCGCATCGCCTTGCAGAAAAGGAAAAGATCGAAAATCGGGGAGCTAACAGGAAGTGAAAAGTATCTCCTTCTGTTGTCGGGGCAAGGCTGGGGTTGCTTTAGTAGGATCAGACGCTGGGAAAGAGAGACGACAGTCCCGATCGCTTTAATGCCGGAGAGAAAGCGCGTTGAACTCGGGTTTCTTTCGATTTGATAACTGGAGATGGAGGAAGGTGAGGTTTGCGCGCGCTCGTTGTGTCTCCCTTTTAATTCCGCCTCGGGTCAGCTGTAGTACACTAGTAGGAGAAGAGCAATTGGGGAAAAGGCAAATCTATCGGTTAGAGCTAGGGGAAGGGCCGAGGAAGGTGGCATTTCTAAGAATAATTTCGCATACTCTAACAAAGCAATAAGGTTAGCAATAACTTCAGCTTCTCTTTTTTGCAAATAACTTTCAAGCGTCAGGAAATCATTTTGATACCAGTAGATATCTGATCTGTTCGTTTTCTGAGACGCTTTGCCCGTAAAGCTTTGTGAAAAGCAGAGCAGAATGAAAAATAAGTGGCAAAGGTGCACATGATGCCAAATGTACGTGCAAATGATCCTCTGTCATTCTGTCAGCCACAATGGAATTTGTGCTTCTGTCTATCGGAAAAGACGAAGCATGCAGTGGATGTCGAGGGAATATATATGTGAATTCCCTCTCAAAAATACTGTTTCATTGATTATAACTACATTAATTATCTTAAGGTTGTATAAGCTAATATAATAATGAAAATACTATATAAAAATAAAAACGTTCCTTTCAACACAGTGCTAGATTTATATAAGTGCATATTAATATAATATTTATGTGGAAACACTTTTCTCAGCTGTACTCTATTATGTTCAGTTAAAGTTTTAACTGTACCAATGAAAGGGTTTTTCCCACCTGCAAAGCAAAACAACAACCCCAAAAGCCTATTGGTCCTTAAGAATATGTAACTTCAAAGAATGGATGTTTTCAAACTTGTCCTCAAAAATTTTCTTCTCTATATCTTGACTAGTTTTTGCAAATTACAGAAGAAATACTGAGAAGAAAATGCTGTGGCTCACTGAGAAACCTTCACTGGCTTGTCTGTCTTAGTGGTTTGATATTCCCTACATCAGGGGTAGGAAACCTTGGCACTTTTATGACTCATGGAGTTCAACTCTCAGAATTCCTGAGCCAGGCTGGCTCAGGAATTCTGGGAGTTAAAGTCCATGAGTCATAAAAGAGCCAAGGTTGCCTACCCCTGCCCTACATCTATCTTATTTTTTTCCAATTAACCTTTCAAGCCATATGGCAGAGATGTTATTTAATAAGCTGTTTATTCATTCTTTGAACTGAATAGAATTGTTTCATGGAAAAAGTTATTTTTGTAAGAACATGTAGGTTCAGCCTTAGTATAGATTATCATAGATTATCATAGTTTTCTTTGCAACCATCATAGGTTTCTGCTGCAATCTTACATCAGAAGTTGTTTTTTCTCATAATCTCAGATGCAGTAAGTTTCTTTCATTGAAGTTTACAATTTGCCTAGTTTGGCAAATTTACCCAAAGAAGCAATATTTGATGTTTGGGACACTGGAAGGTATATACATTCTCCTCTGTATTTGTGTGTGTTTTTTCTTGGCTTTTGACGTTTGTGAGGCCTGTTACATTGGGATTAATTAGTCTTGAAATTTATTCCCATTTGAAATAGCCCAAGTAATTGGTTTTGAGCAACTTCATTGAAACTCTTGCGATATGTTCCACAGCTAAAAGGAAGGGGGAGGAAGGGGGAGGAGAAAAATTAGGATTCAACTGTCATGAGTTGTCAGCACAAATCATTTGCGCTGAACAACTGCTTCTGCTTCTCATTCATAACACCTATGATATTGTTAAAAGAAAAAATACTTTTTCCTTTCTGTAACTGAATACTTCATAACCCGTTCTAGTTTGTACAATGTATTGTAATTTCATTAGGTTTGCTTAGTTTTGTGACTTATTTCCTGCTCAAGGATCATGCATTGTTTATAGATAGCAGCTTGATATACCAGTTCATCTTTCAGAATGTTGCTTTTACAATTCTGCATCTACTGACAGACACCTGGATAAATTAAAATAGAAAATCAACAATTTCTGACCCTCAGTTATTTAATAGCAGTACAGTATGCCAGCGGATAACAGGGGGAGGGCCTTTTCTGTGGGTGCGCCTGCCCTCTGGAACCAGCTGCCCGTGGAGCTCAGGACTACCCCTGACCTACGTTCATTCCGCCGAGACCTGAAGACTTGGCTCTTTGAGCTCTCTGACCCAGGCTGAGAATTTTAACTGGGTTTTATTTTCAGGGATAATTTAATCTTTTATTTGTCTTTTAACTTTGTATTTTGTATTGGAATGATTTTAAAATGCCCTGTAAACCGCCCTGAGTCCTTCGGGAAAGGGCGGTATATAAATCTAATAAAATCTAAAATCTAAATCTAAATCTATTGTCATGTATTTTTTTATTTTTATTCCATTTATATCCCGCCCTTCTCCGAAGACTCAGGGCGGGTTACAAGCTTAGCAGTAGCCTTCATTCTATGTATCAAATGAAGGCTACTGCTAAGCTTGTAAGCCGCCCTGAGTCTTGGGAGAAGGGCGGAATATAAATGGAATAAAAATTAAAAAATAAAAAATATATGTTAAGCTACATCATACTGGCTGGGTTCAGAAGCTGCATAGAACCATTTTGTGGCCAGGTTGGAAGGTCTGATTGAACTTTTTTTTTTAGTCCCATGAACTACTTTTGTTTCCCTGCACGTTTCTTCCGTTTGCAATGTAGCGTTTTTTAAGCGGCACAGCCAAGAGCAGCAGTCAGGCAATGGAAGTTATTTCCCGTTCCATTCTTGCTTGGAGGGGAACCAGGATTAAATAGAGTGCAAAGAGAGCTTTGCCCAGATGTTTGAGGTCAGCCTCCTGCCCTCCCCAGCCTGCCTCCAATTCCAGGTTAGAAGTCGCGGCCATGAGTGGAATTCCAGACTGGAGGGGTCATGCTTGCAAAGGCATTGCCACACCCCACAGCTCTGCAAAATCTCAGTTTAGACGATATTGCAGCAAGGACACAGGGAGGGGAGATAGAACTGGGCCGGCAAAGCCTCATTCCTTCCAATCTAGAAACTAGATGGGGGCAGCCAGTTTCTTCCCCCTCTTGTAATTTGGAAAAGGAGTGAGTGCTTTTGGCAAGTGAGGGGAGGGGCGTGCCAAGCTCTCTAGCTCTGTGGCGGCGCAGTTTGTAAATCTGGGTGGGTTCGGCATTCCAGCAAGTGGTGAGAGAGGCCGGGGCTTGGCACTTCTCTGTCTGGCTGGACAAGAGCTCCAGCATCCAAGGCTGGGCAGTTTGGGACTCTCAGATGTGGCACCAAACTAGCATGTTGCAGCATCTCCGCGGTTGTTCATAAGTGCAAATGACCGCTGTGATGTTGCAAGATATGTAACTTTCGGACCTGGTCGTAAGTACTTTTGACAGGGAATGTCGTAACTTTGAACATTTATTAAGTGAACATTCGTAACTTGAGGACTGTCTGTATTAATATATTATTAAAGGTTCCCCCGCACATGCGTGCTAGTCATTTCCAACTCTAGGGGCCGGTGCTCATCTCCGTTTCAAAGCCGAAGAGCCAGCATTTGTCCAAGGATGTCTCCGTGGTCATGTGGCCGGCATGACTAGACACACGGAATGCTGTTACCTTCCCACTGTAATGGTCCCTATTTTTCTACTTGCATTTTTACGTGCTTTCAAACTGCTAGGTTGGCAGAAGCTGGGATGAGTAACAGGCGCTCACTCTGTTACGCGGCACTCGGGATTTGACCCGCCAAACTGCCAACCTTCTGATCGACAAGCTCAGCGTCCTAACCCACTAAGCCACCACGTTCCTAATATATTATTACAACAGGCAATTATCACTATATTTGATATACAGTATAAAGGTATTTTGCCTGTGGATATATCATTGAACCATTATGGGTAATGACTAATTGCTCCTAGTTTCTCCTACTTTTAAAATATATAAACAAACAACCTAATTAGGTTGCAGAGTGAAAAATCTATTTTTAGCATTTAACCTTGTTCGACTTTCATTTCACTTTGTTAAACAATATCAAGAATGAAAACGTTTTCCTTATATTTTTTAAAGCAGCATCAAATTAAACAGAAATAGCATGTGTGTATATTATGATAACAGTTCAGAGGCTGGCAAAACCATTGTGTGCAGTAGTTTTGCCAGCTGCTCTGTGTTTGATATGCAACATGGACTTTGTAATGTTTCCATTTTCTTGTTTCTGCCATCTGTAGAGAATTGAAGGAAAAAGTAACTTGATCTTCCCAATCAGGAAAAAAAATTCACAAGAGGGACATCAAAAATGTTCCTCTGTAGAATGCAATGCTTCCTTGTTTGAGATTCAGGCTACTTTAATCCTTCTACTTTTGTTTTCAAGTTTCTGCCTGGCAGCATTCTTTGTCTATGAAGTACACCTAGTCTTCCTCAGTTGAGTGTCTCTCTTTTACTTCCCATCTGAGATCATATTTTTATTTCTATAAACCTTGAGTTCCTAATATCTTTTGTGTTTGTGTATGCTCAGAGAATGACTTTTCAGCTCTATGAGTAATGACACTAGCAGCATGAATAGCAGAAGCAAACGCAGACAGAAGATTTAGAATAGATCTTTAAATGATTTTATGTTTTCATAAATCATTTTTTTGTGGCTATAGGTTTTTCCAGATAGTGTCACACATGTAGTAGAGGACCTATGCTCATCCATTAATAAAAAATCTGGATTCTAAAATCTAGGTTAATCTTTGAGTCGGCATAGGTGTATTTATGAATGAAATACAAGTGAGAGGCTGAGTCTGAATTTTTTGTTTGGAAAGAATTATTGTCCCTTATCTCCTGAAAAAGTTACTGTGATTCAGAATATCCTCGGAGTAGGAAGGAGGGAGTAGTAGTGAATAATTTTGCCCATTTCCTGACAGAATAGGACATTCATAATATGATTGACTATACGCTTTCTGGCAGCCATTTTAGAGACTGTCTATGTCATGTTTATAATCTTCCAAATGTGCCCAATAGCTTATGAAGTAGCATTCTTTTATCTTGAATATGATTAAAGGAATCATTTGCCTTTGGCAGTTTTTTTTCTATTGGATTTATTTCTGCTAGAATTAGGAAGAAGGAGAAAAATCATCTGAGGGAAAACTGGCAGTAATAAAATGGCATAGTGGAGAAAGAATGAGCACATACCTCTTACTTACACAATAACCTTACTTTACTCTTGTAATATTCATTCATGAGTTGGGTTTATATCTAGAAGGTCAAGAAGACAGATGGATAAGACAAGCACTCCTCCATTTTTTTCCTGACATCCTCATGAGTGAGATTGGGCTAAGAAATAATAATTGCCTTAAACTCACTTAGCCAAAGAGTCAAGTTAGATCAGAATAAGCAGATAGCTTGTACACCATTCCTTTCTCATTTTGTTAATAGCCTTATCTTCCACAAATTCATCTGTTCATTTTCAAAATGGTCCATGTTGGTGGCTATCATAGCATTCTGTGATATGAATGCTATAAATTAATTATATAGTCCCCCTGTCTTTGTTGTGACTTGATCCCTAACAATACAGTCTTTTCTTTATTTCTACCTAATTACAACTAAGACAAGCCCTGATAGTATCTTGTTTGGATGTTTCTCCATGAGGTTGCTTTCACCTTGTTTTCAACCCTTATTTGATTAAAGTTATCCTCAGCTGTTCTGCTATTAATGTTTTCTATCTTAAAGAGTCAACAACTGTAGCAATTTTGCCATGCGTACAATCCATTGTTCCCACTATTTTGTTTGCGACAATAACAGAGGACATCTATGGTGTGGGATCAGCCTAGCATTTATTAGCCACTTCAGGTTTGTGCTGGTATGAACCTGTTTGTCCAGTTCTCAGGCACCGTCCTTCAGGTCTAGTCTACTTTGTGGAGCAGGAAAGTTCATTTTTCAAACTAATCTCTCAATCGGCACACATAGCATCTGCCTAAATATTATGAAGGGGAAACTATGCAGTAAGGTAGAAAAAAAGTGTGTCTGCTAGTGCAATTTTCTCACTAGATCTGTCAGCTGTTTTTCAGGCTGCTATTGACCATAGGTTGAATGATCTCCCAAAAGAGTGATAAACCTATGTTCAAAACAATCTGTACAATGGTTTGTAAGCTTGTGAAAGTTTTGTGGTGAGAAGGTAGACACACAAATACACACATACTTGATACACAAGAGGTAACTTGTACATCCTCAACTTGGCCTGTCATTGGCTGTTCAAGTCTGTCATTTACTTGGACTTGTCCAGACCTTGGGCTGTCTCAGAGATCTGACAGGGAGAGTCTCTTCTCTCCATCTGCCATATTCCGAGCCCAAACAGCTGAAGGCTCAGCATAGGTGTCAAGTGAAGGGAAATGATTTCCTACAATGGATAAAAATCCCAGATTTCGCCATTTGTCAAAACCACTGACAGTCACAGCAGTGCTGTGATTGGTAGATAGTTTTTCTACCAGATGGTGATGTTAGAAGCTGGGAGGAGGGAGCAGGACATTCTTCTCCGCACAGGAAATGAGGACACTATTCTCCAGTTACTTGCCAGAACAAAATTTATTAGAATTGGCAGTGGGAATAATGCTGGTTAAGATCTCTGCTGATTCCTCATAGCAGAAAATTATTTAACTGAGCTAACGGGAAAGACCCTACACTTTTTTCCAACTATACTTTTACTTTGCTGATGCAACTACCATTGCTATATAACAATGCATTCCTATCCATGCCTCTTATCTACAACTAAGGTAGATAGGTTTCGCATTCTAAGACTAACTTCTGGATATTTTTTCTAAAAGCTGTTGAACTGAGGCAAAGAAAGAATCCAAGCTGTACTGAAGTTGAAGAAAAAACTCTCAAAGAAAACAACGAAAAATGCATACAATCCAAACGATCCCTAAAATGTGAGTTACATTATTTTTTCTGTCAGTGTTTCAATTCTCTCTCTCTCTCTCTCTCTCTCTCTCTCTCTCTCTCTCTCTCTATATATATATATATATATATATATATATATATATATATATATATATATATATATTTGAGGAATTAAATTTAGAAATATATTTTATGTAGAATGGATAAGAAATCTTTATTCTGGAAAAAGATTTGAGCTAAAGTATACCATATATTGATTCCACTTTGTGCACAAGCCTGTAGAAAGTGATCAGTCTTCAAAAGCAAAAGCAGCTATGAAGTTATGAATCTATATTTTACAGTCAACACAGAATGATTGCTAACCTTTTAGGCAAATACGTTTTCTAAACAAATCCACCAAGAAGCACCACAAAAGAGGAAAGATCACATGCCTTGTCTCTGGCAGCCTTGCAGGAATGGAGTTCCTGCTCTCTTGTGTTAATATCATAATAGATGAACTGCTCTGTGTATAGGAATTCAAAAGTGTTTTTCTCCTTTTTTTAAAAAAAAATAGCAATCTCCACTGTTGACATACCAATGGTCCTCACTTAATGATGGTAATTTGGACTGGCGTTCTCATTGTTACGTGATGTAGTCGTAAAGCGTGACATCTCATGACTGAGCTGCTTAGGGATGCAGATCTGGCAGTCCCCAGTTTCCATTGTTAAGTAAATTATTAAGCAAGTGTCATTAAGCCCACACTTCATGTGACTGCAACTTTCAACTTCCTGCTGGTTTCCCCATTGATTTTGTGGGAAACTGGCAGGGAAAGTTTGAAATCACGATCATGTGTGCCTAACATAGTACAGTGTTCAGAAATCTAGACCAGTTGCTAAATACAAGAATCATGATCATGTGAACACAAGGGCACTTTGGTGGCTGGAACTTCAAGGACCAAGTTTTAAGCGCCTCTTGTTCAGAGCCATCACAAATTTGAATGGCCATAGAATGTAGTACCTGTAGTCAGTTTATGGTCTGAAACAGATAACAATACTTAGTCTTCTTTTCAAAATCAAGTCCCTTTGTTACTCTCTGATGCTAGAACTTCATTATACTCATTGGGATGTAATCTGTAAATTTGCCCCCAGTGTTTGTTTGATACAGGCTGTTGAGAACATCTGAATCTATTTTATTTACCTGACACAGCTTAAATGTGAATTAAAAAATCTTTTTTAAAAAACCATGAGGTCTAAATTGATTGATATGCTATGCACAAATGCCCAACAATTTAGGTTAAATATAGATCATTTAAACAAAGACAGCTGTGGGTGTATAACAAGTTACTGCTATGTAAAATGCAAGCAAGCTGCATGTTTGATATTTTAGTAAGATATAAATGAAGATTAAACTTTTACAGATGTCTGCTTTTAAGGATTGGTTTCCATGTGCCCTAGGTTTGTTTATTTCACCATTCAGGCAAACAAACTATCCTGTTTGATTTGAGACAACTCAACAGATGCCAAAATAGGCTAACAATACCTGATTTACCCAATTGTATATTATTTGATGTCTGTAACATCAAATTATAATCTGTGAGTGCATGGAGCAAACTCTGAAAAATTTTCTTGTTTATTTATAAGATTTGTACAATTCCCAAAGGATTCTAGATGGTATATAAAATAATAACAAAAAAGCTTCTTTCAACATGTAAAAAACAAGAAAAATGTTAAGGAAATGATTGGTCCATTAGTGGGGGAAAGTGGCAAGAAGGTGACAAGCAACAGGGAGAAAGCAGAACTATTTAACTCATTTTTTGCATCTGTCTTTACACAAAGGCAAAAAACAGCCCAAGCTATCAAAAACTGCCATAAAAACCAGAATAGAAACACAAGTTAAGATAGGCAAGAAAATGGTAAGTGAGCCTAGACGAGTTCAAATCACCAGGAACAGATGGATTACACCCCAAGGTTCTCAAGGAACTGGCAAATGTGATCTCAGAGCCACTGAACTATATTTTTCAAAGATTTTGGAGCACTGGGGAACTACCAGAGGACTGGAAAAGAGCTGATGTAGTTCTCATCTTCAAAAAAGAGAAAAAATAGATCTAGGAAACTACAGACCTATCACCCTGAGCTCAATACCTGGGAAGATTCTGGAAAAGATAATCAAAGAACGAATCAGCGACCACCTAGAGGCAAACAAAGTCATTACTAAAAGCCAACATGGGTTTGTCAAAAACAGATCATGCCAAACAAATCTTATTGCATTCTTTGAGCAAGTGACAAAATTAGTGAATCAGAGGAATGCTGTGGATATAATTTACTTGGACTTCAGTAAGGCATTTGATAAAGTAGATCACAACCTAGTACTTGATAAGATAGAAAAATGTGGGTTAGACAGGATCACCACCTGATGGATTCATAGCTGATTGACTGGCCGTATTGAGCGTGTGGTTCTCAATGGAACCGCATCTACATGGAGGGAAGTGTGTAGTGGGGTGCCCCAGGACTCTGTTCTGGGCCCAGTGTTCTTCAACATCTTCATCTACATTTAGGCAAGAAAAACCAAATGCACAGGTATAGTATAGGTCAGGGGTAGGCAACCTCGGCTCTTTTATGACTCATGGACTTCAACTCCCAGAATTCCTGAGCCAGTCAAGCTAGCTCAGGAATTCTGGGAGTTGAAGTCTATGAGTCATAAAAGAGCCGAGGTTGCCTACCCCTGGTATAGGTGGTACCTTGCTCAATAGTAGTAACTGTGAGAGGGATCTCGGAGTCCTAGTTCAGGGCTTTTCAACCTTTTCACCCATTATACCACTTTTAGGATATGGCAACATCCAAGTACCACCAGTCGCCTAGCAAGGTGTCAAAAACCTGATAAACAAAAAAAAGGGGGGGGAGTAATGAAGTACAGGTAGTCCTCGACTTACAACAGTTCACTTAGTGATTGTTCGAAGTTACAGTGGCACTGAAAAATTGCCCCCCAAGCCACAGCCGAGCAAGACACCTGCCTGCCTGCCCAGTGGCGCTCTTCCTCCTGTACAAGGTTTTCATTGTTATGAGCATTTCTGTTGAGGATTGGCAGTGGGGGTGCCAGTGGGGGTGTCTGGTTTTTATTCCCCCCATCTGCTGGGTGGTTGCAGCAGGTTTTGGTCACTTCACATGACCCTGGGACACTGTGACCGTTATAAATATGAATCAGTTGCCAAGCATCCGAATGTAAATCACAAGACCCTGGAGATGCTGCAACATTCCAGCTGATCGGCACTTCTTCTGGGCTCAGCATAAGCGCCAGGATCAGTGCCGAGCTGCAGCTAGAGCCTGGCGCCGATTCTGGCGCTTCCACTGAGCCCTGACAGCCCTGAAGAAGCGATGATCCTGGCGCTTCCGGTGAGCCCTGACAGCCCTGCAGCTCCAGGCATCTCTCGCTCAGGCTTGTGCGGTGCTGCCACCGGTTCAGCTCATTTCCCTTCCTGCTACCACTTTTCTAGGATGGTCGCGTACCACCTTCCAGGTGCCAATGTACCACAGGTGGTACCCGTACCACTGGTTGAAAAGCCCTGTCCTAGTGGACAATCACTTAAATATGAGCCAGCAGTGTGCTGCAGCTGCCAAAAAAGCTAACAGAGTGCTAGGTTGCATTAACAAAGGGATAAAATCAAGATCACGTAAAGTATTAATACCACTTTACAATGCCTTGGTAAGGCCATACTTGGAATACTGGACCCAGTTTTGGTCACGATGTAAAAAAGATGTTGAGACTCTAGAAAGAGTAGATAGAAGAGCAACAAAAGATGATTAGGGGACTGGAGGCTAAAACATATAAGGAACGGTTGCTGGAATTGGGTATGTCTAGTTTAATGAAGAGAAGGACTAGGGGTGACATGATAGCAGTGTTCCAATATCTCAGGGGCTGCCACAAAGAAGAGAGAGTCAAGCTATTCTCCAAAGTGCCTGAAGGCAGGACAAGAAGCAACAGATGGAAACTAATCAAGGAGAGAAGCAACCTGGAATTAAGGAGAAACTTCCTGACAGAACAATTAACCAGTGGAACAACCTACCTACAGAAGTGGTGAATGCTCCAACACTGGAAGTTTTTAAGAAGAGACTGGACAGCCATTTGTCTGAAATGGTATAAGGTTTCCTGCCTGAGCAGTGGGTTGGACTAGATGACCTCCAAGGTCCCTTCCACCACCACCACCACCATCGTTGTTGTTGTTGTTGTTGTTGTTGTTGTTATTGTTGTTGTTATTGTTATTATTAAAAATGCAATAGCATTACAATACAAAGCTGTAGTAGTGCTGATGTCTTTACAGAATCTATTTCTGAGGACCTTCTGAAAAAGTGATGTTTTTACTATCTTTCAGATGACTATAGAAGTGGGAGCCATACTCACCTCAAAGGGTCAAGGTGTTCCATGGGAGGGACCTTATACATAGAATGCCTCCAATTGAGATCCCTATTTTATTGCACCTCATGAAGGGAGGGATCTTTAGTAGACACTCCCTGATCACCCAGCTCTCTGGGTTGGGTGGACAGAATTTATCTTGGAAAGGCAGATTCGAGGACCTGAACCATCTAAGGCTTTATAGGTAACAACCAACACCTTGAATTGCACTTGGAAACATCAGGAGCCATGCAGGTCCTGCATTAGTGGTATAACCTCGCAATATGTACAGTACCGTAGCTATCCAGTAAGAGTATGGCCTGCTGCATTTTGGATCAGTTGAACTTTCCAGATGGTCTTCAAAGGGAATCCCACATGGAGCAAATTACAATACAATAATTCAATTGCTAGATGACGAGCACAAGTAACTGTTCTCAGTGCATCCTGTATTCTAGCAAAGTTACAACTGGAATTCTGACCAATGTTAGGCCAAAGGTCTCCTTGCCAGAACTTTCATCTGCTCTACTTGTATCCCAACTGTTCCCAGGCAAGCACAGAGACTCAAAATTATTATTATCCTGGAATAATTAGGCATTCCATCTTGCCTGGATTGTGTCTGAGGTCCTTGGCAGTCTATGAGTCAGATGAAATCCAGAAATAACTACTTTTATTTAGATTGGCTATGGTAACATACTCTTGCAAACAATGTTTCCTTTTTGATGCTTTGATAATGGATCTTCCCTTTCTCCATCAAATCATCCTCTTTGTTCTCTACATCAGGTCAGGACTTCTACCACATCCTCCATTCCTGTGTCTGCAGAGTTTGGTGTTGTATATTCTGGTGTATTGTACTTATGAACTGGTTGGACATAAGCCCTCTGCTGCCACCTGTTTATTGCGTTGCAGAGGCTCTTGACAAACATTGGGCATTTGACTTGATACGAAAACATAGATTTTCAGTTACTTTATTTGATGTTTATCATATTTCTTTTCAGATGTCTTAATTCCACATTTTACAAAGCTTTTCTTTGGCTGCATTACAGCAATCGTAAGTGGAATGATGTATGCCATATACCTTTCAACATACCATGAACGCAAATTCTGGTTTTCTGGTAGGCCGGTAAGGAATCTCAAACAATAAAGTCTGTTATTTTATACAAGCACAAGTTTGGCTCATGTATAAACAGATGTGGCAGTTCCTATAATGTCTAGGATATCTGACATAGAATATTTAACCTAGCCATTGGTTCGTGGACAATGAGGGACCTAATCGAAAGCATACTGTATGACAGCCATAATTGCCTATCACCAGTCTAGAGTCAAGGTGGAATGATAAGCTGCATAAAGTAGGTTTCTTAGTTTTTCTTATCAAATCCTTAATTGTTTTTCTTTGAAGAGGTTAACATTCCCTTTCACCTCAGATGACAATGAATTTATAGCTTCTGTCCTGTGTTCTTGGCATTCTCTTATTGAAGCGTGCATGGGTGCATCACAGGTACAAAAAACAGATTCCCATTTTCAGCCTGTAAAGTATACTTCAGAGCCTGTTGAGTTTCCTGTGAACCACTAAGGAAAAAACAGAGCTGTCTCAATACAGACCCATTAATATCACAGGAAGCTGAAGCCATAGCTCAAGAGAGCTTTGGTCAGCCTATAAAAGGATCCCGTTTGGGGACTGCAATCCCATTTTTTAAGCATCTGAAGCAAAGTTGGAAAAGATCTCCCTAAAGCTCTTTAGAGCTTCTTCGAGTCTGAGTTACTTGGTAGGCCAAATGAAAATGGGCAATGTGTCATTGATATGAGACGAACATTCACATCATTATTGTAAGTTAGCTGTTATGTTCTTATGAAACTGTAGCTGTAGCCCTGAGCTATCTAGCATTCATTAATGGAAATTGCGGATTCATATTTTCCCATGATTTGTTATAAATATAATCCATCTACAGTATCAATGAGGAATAGGTAATTTGTGGGTGGATGGGTAACAACTTTTTAAAAAATAAAATACGATGCTCAAAGACCATCCTCTTTCATTAGCATCATGAGTGGGTGAAATTTGCTTTTGGAGACTATTTTGTCTGCTGAGTTAGTTGATTCTTCAAAAAAAAAGATTTGATATTTTAAGCAAGTCTGATGGTCTCTTTTTTATTGTCCATTTGAAAATTTGGGGGAAATTTGTGAATGGGTAGATTGTAGAATTGTGTTAGCATGTTCTTTGTGTCCTGAGAAAGGGACTTGGGAAGTCATGTTATTCCCAGCTTACTCATTCTTGTACTTTTTTCCTCTAGGAACTTGAACGAGAAATCACGTTTCAGGGTGACAGTGCCATTTACTATTCATTTTACAAAGAACTGTTAAAAGCCTCCTCTTTTAAAAAAGGTAAGGCAAATACACTCGCTAAATAGTAACTTAGCAGAAATCTACAGCATGCACCATCTTCTTATTGCAAATGTTCAGGCTATATGGAACCTTGGGACAGATTGAAAGATTATGTGACTCCAAATTTACATATGTACTTCAGTGCAGTCAGAGTTGACAAAGCTTTTATCTCTTCCGTAGGATCTCATTTGTAATCTTATTATTCCAGTTATTTATGAAAACCTAGCCCATGGATTAGGTTTAGACTAAAGAGAGATAATAATAATAATAATAATAATAATAATAATAATAATAATAATAATAATAATAATAATAATAATAATAATAATAATAATAATCATAATCATAATAATATAAAGTTGGAAGGGACCTTGGAGGTCATCTAGTCCAACCCCCTGCTCAGGCAGGAAACCCTATACCATTTCAGGCAAATGGCTGTCCAGTCTCTTCTTAAAAACCTCCAGTGTTGGAGCATTCACCACCTCTGGAGGCAGGTTGTTCCACTGGTTAATTGTTCTAACTGTCAGGAAGTTTCTCCTTAGTTCTAGGTTGCTTCTCTCCTTGACTAGTTTCCATCCGTTGCTTCTTGTCCTGCTCTCAGGCGCTTTGGAGAATAGCTTGACTCCCTCTTCTTTGTGATAGCCCCTGAGATACTGGAACACTGCTATCATGTCACCCCTCACCCTTCTCTTCATTAAACTAGACATACCCAATTCCAGCAACCGTTCCCTATATGTTTTAGCCTCCAGCCCCCTAATCATCTTTGTTGCTCTTCTCTGTACCCTTTCTAGAGTCTCGACATCTTTTTTACATCTTGGTGACCAAAACTGGATGCAGTATTCCAGGTGTGGCCTTACCAAAGCATTGTAAAGTGGTATTAGTACTTCACTTGATCTTGATTCTATCCCTCTGTGTGACTCAAATCTGGATGATGATCTGAAGCTCATATGAATCGCTATGAGGTGATACACATGAGCTCCTAAAGGAAGAAAAGAAAAAGAAAAAAGTCCACAGACAATTAGGGAGACTTCAGATTTAATAAAAGCAATGAAATTTAAAAACATAAGCGTTACATGAGATTTCTATATCCCTTTTCTCCAGGAGATCAGCACAACCTACACAGCATTCTCGTCTCCAATTATAGCCAAACAACAACTCTACAAGTTAGCTGGGCTGATTCAAAATCATCCAATAAGTTTCCCATGGCTGATATTGATCTGACCCGTAGTTTCCCCGGTCTTAGTCCAGTATACTAATCACTCTATCACATTGGCTCCTAGTAGACTATATCTTTACATTGTACTTCTGTCTGTAGTCTAGTGCCAGATCTGATACTGAACGTTAAGTAAAGAGCTAGATTTCGGGGCAGACATAATTAAATTTGTCCCCTTGGAGTGGTGGGCCTATGGATATAACTTTCTGTCAAATTGCCATGATCATGGGGTGCAGTCATCAAACTTTAATCTGGCTGAATACTTTCAGAAACAAGCAAGAATAGATTATTTCCAGATAATCAAATGTCTTTTATATTCTTCCTATTTTTACGAGATGGCATCTAGGAGCTTTCTATAGCGGATGATGATGATAATGATCAAGTAGCCTTTACAGGATAGCACAGGCAAATATGGTAGGAGCATAAGACAAACCTGTGGGACAGCTTATCTCCAATAGTTTCTGCCCATCTCAACAGAGTGGGCGTGCTTTGAGCTCCCTGTATGAAGCCATGTTAGCTTATTTGATCTGTTGGAGTATCTCTCCAATCAAACATTGTTTTCTCCCCGATCCTGATGGCCACAACCCTGTTGATTTTCCATTGGCTGTTCTATGCTGAGAGGTTCTTAAGAGTGTCCACAATGCCTCTGTACTATGTTGTTGGTTGCCTTCTTTGTTGGCTGGTTGGTTGGTTGGTTGAATATTATCATTGGTGTTAGCCAAACTAGAGTCATTTGTTGAGATGACCAATTGGACAGCCAGATATGTCTTTTAAATATAAATAAATAAATACTGTAATATGGACAGCTGGGTTATTTGTTTTGTTGGATACAACTATTTGTGCAATAATAGGAAAAAAAATCTCCTTGCCTCCTTCACTTGCAGGTATTCATCAGCTTATGCATGACAACAGGACCCTGTCGCTAAAAACAATGAATACTGTACGACAGATGACTTTGTATCCAGAATTGATCGCCAGCGTTTTATATCAGGCATCCGGCAGTAAAGTATGTACCTTTTCCTTTTTGTCATCTTGTGTGATGGAACCTGGAAGGTCCTCTGCCTAAAAGAAACAGGCTTGCTTTGTTTCAGACTATTACTTGAATGCCTGGAGGCCAGGTGAAAGCAATATGAGCTATCAAGAGGCCACCTTACTTTGCATTGAGAGTACTCCATTTGCTTAGAAAAAAATGCAGCTTGCTCCTGTATGATTCCTCCTGTGCCAAGTTAGTTAAGAAAGCAAAAAAGTGTAAGAGGCTAATGATGCTGGGGTCATACTCAAGATCAAAACTGGCAATCCCAGTCTTACGGTAGCAAGAATTTGGGGTCAGCCCATAGAAAAAGAGGTTCTGGGCTGGCAAATTCTATATTTGTATCGTGATTTTATTATGAATTCATTAGCTAATCTTTGTCAAACCACTCTTTTGTTAACTTCAGTTCCTGTTTGGGTGAGTCTACAGGTTTTGCTAGCAAGGCATAGATTGGCAGTTTATTTATTTATTTATTTGTTTGTTTGTTTTTATAAACCGCCCTTCTCCCGAGGGACTCGGGGCAGTGTACAGAGTAAGGTAGGCAAACATAATGAAACAGTACTGAAAAACAATAAACAAAACAAACTGGGACCCCAATTAGAGCAATCAGGCCAGGCCGGACTGCTGGAATAGGTAAGTCTTCAAGTTGGTAACTGCATTTTAGATTATTCCATATTGGCGTTTTTCAGAAGGCTAACACCCATATTGTATTATCATGCATGCACTTCACACTGAATTTTGCGAGTCAGCTCTCCTGCATGAATATAGGGAGGAGGTGGGGCCTGATGTCGCAAGCAGCCTCTGGCTGCAGTGAACTACTGAGGGGAGCTTTCTGGGTCATCAGCAGATCAAAGTTTGAGAGTCACTGTGAAGCAGTTTAAATATTTCAATCTCGTGGATGAGGATTAAATATGATATAGGTGGTGAGTTGAATCTACGCTATCGTTTCAGAGTCTAATGAGACAGGTGTGCAGAGCTCTTTAAGGCCAAGGAATACATTTGGTCTTTGGGTTGGTATAATACTCAGGTGCAATATTCTAAAAATTAAACCTTCATTTGAAATAATGTATGTACAACTTAAGTCATGTAGATTGTCCACACGTATGGCTGCCCCATTCAGTGTCCATTCAAAGTTGTGATGGTGCTGAAAAAGTAAACTTACAACTGGCCCACAAATATGTGGCTGTCACAGCATACCACC
Source organism: Vipera ursinii (assembly GCF_947247035.1). Classification (NCBI taxonomy): domain Eukaryota; kingdom Metazoa; phylum Chordata; class Lepidosauria; order Squamata; family Viperidae; genus Vipera; species Vipera ursinii. Next base: position 188,027,373 of record NC_139516.1, read on the forward strand.
ATCACATGACCACATGATTTGTGACCTTCACAGCCAGCTTCTGGCAAGCTTCAAGTCACAATCACGCTAAGTGATGTTGCACTTAACAATTTACAGTGATTCACCTAATGACTGCAGTGGAATTGATATAATAATTCCAGTGTGGTCACATGAGCAGTGGAGTAACAGTCAGTAAGTGAGTGCTATCTGTAATTACACTAATTAAATAGTACTAATGTGATTGTTTTCCACAGGAAATAATCTTGTCTGGAAGACCTCATCCAAAGCCCCTGTCCTTCAGGTTAGGCAGACCTAGAGTACAGGTAGTCCTTGACTTACGACCACAATTGAGCCCTAAATTTATGCTGCTAAGTGAAATATTTGTTAAGTGAGTTTTGTCCCATTTTACAGTGGTTAAATTAGTGAATCTGGCTCCCCCATTGACTTTGCTTGTCAGAAGGTCACAAAAGGTGATCACGTGGGACACTGCAACTATCATAAATGTGAGTCAGTTGCCAAGCGTCTGAATTTTGATCATGTGATTGTGGGGATGCTGCAAAGATCAAAAGTATGAAAAAAGGTCATAAGCTAGTTTTTTCAATGCCGTTGTAACTTTGAACGGTCACTAAATGAACTGTTGTAAGTCAAGGACTACCTGTATAGACTCCTCTAATTGAGGAAGGGAACCTGATTAGTTCCTTTCTTCCCTTGCAGCGCTTTTATCTTTGCCGATACTTTTCCAGGGAGTCTTTCCATCTTTTTTCAGAAAACACAGAAGGCAGGCCCTTATTTTGGCAGTGATAGTCTTCTTCCCTGCAGCCGCTAATATTCACTGATTGAAGAAAGGGTATCCTGAATCTCATCTGCTATTATCATTGAAGATACATCTAAGGGGGAAAAAGAACTTTCAAAAAGTGGCAGAACTGGAATTATTTTTATGAGAGTTTTCGGTACCCAGATGACAACATTTAGTCATGATTTGGCCTTTCTTTGTTTACATAAGATGATGGTCTCTTGGGGCTGCAGGAAGCTGTTTCCCTTGATAAATTTCAGTTGAGATGGTCTGACTATCATTTCAGTTAACATATGTTTATAAAACAGCATTGATCTTTTACTTTTCAGGAAGTTATTGAGCCGGTCTATTTTTACATTGGCATAGTATTTGGGCTACAGGGCATCTATGTGACTGCACTGTTCGTAACCAGCTGGCTTATGAGTGGGACTTGGCTAGCAGGGATGCTGACTGTTGCCTGGTTCATTATTAACAGGTAAAACAAATACTTATCTTCTCACTGCAGTGCAGTCTTAAAATGCCAGATTTGCCACTTTCAACTTTTAGGACAAAGTAAAGATGAAAGCAGCTATGGGTATTTTCCAGACTAAATCTCTCAGATAACTTTCTGGAATGGTGTACCTAATTTCTTCTTGGTAGACTTCAAGGGAATATATTAACAAATATAGTAAAAAAAAAATCAGGCAAAGCCAGCCTCCCATTGGCTTGCTTATTTATTTATTTATTTATTTATTTATTTATTTATTTATTTATTTATTTATTTATTTATTTATTTATTTATTTATTTGGTTTATATACCGCCCTACTCCCGAAGGACTCAGGGCGGTTTACAAGGCAAAATTTAAAAACAATACAATATAAAATTAAAATTAAATTAAGTCTAGCCCCCAAAAATTAAAATCACAATTTAAAAACATTAAAACCCCTCAGTCCAGACCAGGTAGCTCAAAGAGCCAGTTTTTTAGGTCCCGGTGAAATGAACGAAGGTCGGGGGCAGTCCGGAGTTCTGTTGGCAGTTGATTCCATAGGGCAGGCACGCCCACAGAGAATGCCCTCCCCCTGGGGATCGCCCGTCGGCAATCCTTGACCGGCGGTACCCTGAGGAGGCCCTCCCTGTGGGAGCGCACAGGATGATGGGAAATTGACGCTGGCAGCAGGTGCTCCCTCAGATAATCCGGACCCATGCCATTTAGGGCTTTAAAGGTCATCACCAGCACCTTGAATCTCACCCGGAGGGCAACTGGAAGCCAATGCGGCTCGTGGAGAAGAGGTGTTACATGGGAGTATCGGGAGACTCCCATCACAACTCGCATGGCTGCTTTTGGAACTGTGGATGACTATTTCATCCTCTTCAAGGATATTTCTTTTATCACTGAACTCTTGTTTTCTTGCCTTAACAAAGCAAGCAGCTGGGATTGGTGAAACCTTAATGGAATGTTCTATTGGCAGATATGTATGCAGTTTCCATTGAGTAATATTTTCTGATTGGAATTATTGGAAGAAAAATACTTCTCAAGTTGTTATGACTGATCATCTGTTACTAACATTTGCCTGTTTGATAGAATGAGAAATACATTGAAATTCATTGCAGTTGACATTGTGCTGCAGTTGTAGTGATTTCTCCTTCAAATCAAGGTTGAATCATCATCATCATCATCATAATAATGTTGGAAGGTACTTTGGAGGTCATCTAGTCCAACCCCCTGCTCAGGCAGGAAACCCTAATACCATTTCAGACAAATGGCTGTCAAAATCTCTTCTTAATCCATTCTTAATGATTAAATAGACATATTCCTGTTTTTTCTCAGTATCATACAGAAGTGGTTGTTGTGGCTTTCTCTGAGAATACATTTTTTACTTCCAAGTTTACCTTACAAAGATAGAATTTTCTACTGGTCTCTTATTCAGATATTAAGTTTTTTTCAAGGTTGGCAAGTGAAAAATGGTATCTACTTTCAGTGGAACGTGTTTCTAGCTATATAAAGCTTGTAAATTAAATAAGAAGACTATGATCAATCCCCAATCCTCACAATCATACTGCATAATTGAATATTCATGTTATAAAAGAAAGTCAGTACATTGGTTTTTTTCTGCTTGCTTTTTAGAGCGGACACAACAAGAATAGATTATTCAATCCCGGCTAGGGAGAACTGGGCTCTGCCATATTTTGCTTGTCAAATTGCAGCTCTAACAGGCTATTTAAAGAATAATATAAATTCCTCCGCTGAGGTAAGAGAAAAGTGTTTGAAGTGGAAATAAAACAGTAAAAAAATGATTTTAAAAGGATGTAAAGTAGAATTATTGGTGGGTCAAAATAACTTTGGGTCAATATGCTTTTGAGAGAATAGAACCAGTTTTGTGTTTGCTTCTTGTACATTTGGTTTTTTAGAAAGATATCCGTGTTTGGTAAAGCATATTATTCCTTCTGAACCAGGAAACTATTTATTTTGAAAGTGTGGTCATATTCTGCCAATCTCTGCTGTTAAAACATCTGACCTTGAGTTTGTTTGTGGTAATTATGACCTCTTGCTGGAATTCTCTTCCTCCTGATTCTTTTTTTCAAAAGAGATTTCCAACATTTTGCTTTGCAACAGTAAGTTCAAACATTGGGCTCTTCCATACTGCTGCCTTAAGCTACGTGACTCTTGTGTGAAAACTGCCTGTAAATGAAAGTGGCTTGAGAAGTCGTGCTCCATATTTAAAGCCCCTCCTTTGTTCTGGCTGCAGAGATAGACTAATGTTCCATTTGGACTTTGCTAGTCCTTGGTTTCTAGATTCCCCTGCTTTTTTGCCCCTCCCACCTGTGCCAGGAAGACAAGTGCAACCACTTTCCTTTCTGTGGGCAAGTATTTGAGGCCCTGTAGTTTCCATTGATAGATCTTTTGTATGACACTTTTCCCTTTATAAAGGGACGCGGTGGCTCAGTGGGTTAGGACGCTGAGCTTGTTGATCAGAAGGTCGTCCCAGCTTCTGCCAACCTAGCAGTTCGAAAGCACGTAAAAATGCAAGTAGAAAAATAGGGACCACTACAGTGGGAAGGTAACAGCGTTCCGTGCGCCTTTGGCGTCTAGTCATGCCGGCCACATGACCACAGAGACGTCCTCGGACAAGCGCTGGCTCTTCGGCTTTGAAACGGAGATGAGCACCGGCCCCTAGAGTTGGAAACGACTAGCACGCATGTGCGGGGGAACCTTTACCTTTACCTTTTTTCCCTTTATACCTGACACTTTTCCATTTGTTGTGCCTGTTGGTAGACAGAGCAGTAGAGAAGAAGATCCCATTGTCTTACCATTCCCCCTATCACTGGTGCAAAACGCTTGTCAGTTTTACTTGGTTAAGAAAAAAACAAAAGAAAAGAAAGGTCCACTGCTTCTCTCACACTGAAGCAAAAACTTGAATATTACTGTCTGCATATTACTGGCCCAGCAATCTTATCTAGCCAAACTTGTAATTAATCACTTGGAATTAAGACACGCAGTGGGCAGGGGGCCAAAAAGAGCAGAAATGAGGAGAGGTGGCTGCATAAAAGCAGCTGGACACCTCGGTACTTCGCCAATCCACTGCTAAAATTACAGTGTGGGGGGGGGAGAGTTCACCAATTACTGTCTCTTCAGATGGAAGCAGGCAAGCAGCCCAGCAGTGCCTGTGGAAAGAAGCAACCAGAGGAAAATGTGAATTCCTGCATACCGTGGCCAGATTGCATTTAATGGAGTTTCTGATTAGATCCATCTGGAAATGCACTCTTAACAAAACTCCCAAACAATTCTACCTTGTCTTTCCCAATATACATTCAAAGTTCCTAAGTTTAATTGGCTATTTGTAATGCACTTTAAAACATCGTTTCCCTTTTCTTCTCCTCCTCTTTCTCTTCCTTCTTATGCTCTTTCTCAGAGATTTTGCTACCTGCTGGTCAGTGCTTCAACATACACTTTTATGATGATGTGGGAATACAGTCATTATCTATTGTTTATCCAAGCGGTCTCTCTTTTTCTGCTTGATGTCATAGGGTTCACACAGACAGAGAAGGTATTTGGACATTCCAACACATTCATTATATACGTTTAAATTCAGATTCTGCTTTGTTTTCTTTGCCTTCAATAAACTCCATCTGAAGGATTGGGGTGGACTTGGGGAAAAAAACAGAGGACAGAGGGCAAATTATTGTGCAGCTGCAACTCAGAATTTTTAAAAAATCAAGGCACGTTGATGTTTTATTTCCCTATCCATAGGTGCATGAAATATATAAAATCTACCTGTTTTCCCTCTTCTTGGGATATGTGTTGCAATTTGAGAATCCAGCTTTATTAGTATCTCCGTTATTAAGCTTTGCTGCCACAGCCTTGCTGGCAAAATACCTTCAGGTAACGTTGGAGACATTATTGTAGTTATGCACTTCTCTGTATTAAGGTTTCTATCAAGAAATAAACAGGTCTGTTGCTTTTTTGTAGATGAATATGAAAAAGGGAACTCTTCTTTCAAGGATGCTGAAAGTCATCTATTTTTATTTGGTATTCACGGTCACAGTGACTTTGAATCTTACAATGAAGGTAATCTTTATCTTTAAAAACTTTCATTTAATTGTGCACAACAATACAAGTAAACCATATGTAAATTCCAAGAGGACGAAACTTCTGATAAAACTATTTCCCAGTGGGTTTTTTTAAACTGGTAAAATAGTTAATGGACTAAGTCAGCCAAACTTCTCTGAATAGTAGAGTTATAGGAAAGAAAATGGAACATACAAGGATACTAGATTAGAAAATACTAGAGTGGAGTAGTAAAATGATATTAAAATTCCTAATATGTCTAAGCTGCTTTTTTACATACATAAGGTGTTGATGGGAAAATTTGGGCATGGGGGCATGTGTGAGTGGAGTTAAAACAAGGATGTAGTGGGCTGCTTCCAAACTCCAGCCAACTTTTTGATTAGCAAGTATAGTAAAAACAAAGGCTACTCAAGCAAAAACATAAATACCTGCCACAAAGCATCATTAACCAGTTTTGTAGTATAATATACAGGTAGTCCTTGACTTACAACTGTTCATTTAGTGACCGTTCAAAGTTATGCCACTATAAAAGTGACTTATGACTATTTTTCACACTTATGACCATTGCAGCAACCCCATGGTCACATGATCGAAATTTGGACACTTGGCAGCTAACTCATATGACAGCTGCAGTGTCCCAGGATCACGTGATCACCTTTTGCAACTGTCAGAATCCATTTATATCCCATTCATAAAACTATCTGTATGTTTCTAAAATCTTATACCATTCCCTGGATTCTGCCATTTTTCAAAGGAGAAGAGAAGATGTTAATAGGTGCAAGGATTGTTTATTCAGCCTGCCGGGAGGCTGTCTTCAAAGACCAGGGCAAGTACCTTTGAACTGAGAACAACAAAGGAAGGGGGGGGGAAGAGATCTGGTTTGTATCTCCAATTAGAATCTAAAAAGGAAGGAGGTAAAGGCATGGGAAGATCCCTCTTTCCCATGGAAGGGTTTGACACCTGAATTTTCATTGATCCAGGACTGACCAGATGGTTTGAGGGGAGGGGTTTGACTCCGGACTCTTTAAAAGTACCAATCTGTAACACAATTTCAGATCCTGTCTAGTATTCCATCACCAAATATGTTTTAGTAAAAGCTCCTTTTGGATAATTCCTGTTTCAAGAGTTCTTTCTTTCCTAAGATGTGAATTGGGGTGGGTCCTGACAGCAACCTTCTGACAAGCAAAGTCAATGGAGCAGTCCGAATCATTTAACCATGTTGCTGACCTAACAATTGCAGTAAGTCACTTAACAACTGTGGCAAGAAAGGTTGTAAAGTGGGGCAAAACTCACTTAACAACTGTCTCATTTAGTGACAGAAATTTGGAGTTCAATTGTGGTTGTAAGCCGAGGACTACCTTCTATATTTATTGAAAAACTGCTAATAGCTAATGAAATTTCAAATGAATTCCTTATATTCCCAGTTTTTGCAGATAGACCCATGCTCTTACCTCTCCAGTAAGATTTTTAGTAATCATGTTTACAAGACTCCATCCTCTTGTGGTCTCTTTTTAAAGGGATCTCCAGATTTTGTTGGACTCCATGGCTGGGTGAAGAACACAGAAAGAAGATAGAGCAACCATATTTGACAGATAAAGGCTTCCCTTCAGTCTTTGTTACATAAATTTGTTTTATGTTAGAAAATGTAATGCCAGTAATCAAATGATACTTATCTAATCTCATATAATTCTGTTATCTGAAAAGAATGCTATCTATATGCAGTGTGTCTTCCCTTTTTCAGACATTTATTTCCCATAAAGAAAATGAGCATGTAATTAAAGTCCTAGAAGCAAAATTGGGATTGAATACAAATAAGTAAGTTTGAAGTAACGATCTATCTAATTGCAAAATAATTATTTTTATTTTAATACCTGTATATGGTGATAGTTTATAAATCAAATAAATAAGCATAATTCTAAAAGGTATGGGTAAAATGGGTATGTTTTGAGTTATGCTCTAAATTTTAACAAAGGGGAATCCAACCTCTGCTCAAACAACACATACTTATTAGACAGCATTTTTAATTTGGTTTCCAAAAGGGATTGGTGGTACTTAACAGTGTAGTTGTAGTATTCTCAAAAGCTGATGTTTCCTGTGACTGCTTCCGCTGCTGCACTTTTAATGGTGCAGACAGGTGTTCCATTGACACTTCAAGGCCTTTGAGAGATCCAGTGAGAATCCCTGCACGGTCCTTATAATTATGTGCTAGAAGCACTGGATGAGGGCATTGCATCAGCTTTGAGTATCTTCTCTGCCCACACCTAGTAGCAGTTAACATAAGCAGATACTTAGTTAGCAGCTGGGACATCTCTGGGCTTTTTTAAATGTATGCTTCTGTCCTTGAGGAAATGCTGTGAACTGTGCAGGCAAAGTCTTAGAAGCCAGAATAATTGCTGAATAAAGATGAGTCTCTAGTCCTCTGTAAACCAATGTTCTACTACCAGTAAGAACACAATAAATTACCAAGCAGCAAATGGAGAATAATTTTATATATTCCTTTTGTTTGCTATGCTTTATCCTTTTTTTCTTGTGGAACGTTTCTAATTCCAATTCAATCAGCCCTGATCATTAAGCATGCTGCCTAGGGTTGATAGAAATAAGAACTCAGCATCATCTAGTGGGCTTCCACAAAACATGTCTTTTTTTTAAAATCCCATTTATATCCCACCCTTCTCCGAAGACTCAGGGCGACTTACAATCTAAAGCACAAATCAATGTGCTTAGCAATAGCCTTCATTCTATGTATATGCCTGCTTATTAGGGCTTTCGCCCCCCCAAGCAGCATTATTACAAAGTCAGCTTAATTGCCCCCAACAATCTGGGTCCTCATTTTACCTACCTCGGAAGGATGGAAGGCTGAGTCAACCTTGAGCCTGGTGGGACTCGAACCTGCACTAATTGCAGGCAGCTGGTGTTACTTAAGGAGGCATTATGTCTTATTTAGTGAGAGATCTCAGGAGTAGCTTGTAGTTAAGTGAGGACTGTAATCTCAAGGGAGAAGCTAAAAGACAGATTGAGGAGTTAAACGGAAAACACTGCAGAAGTAACTGGTAGAGAGAGACGGCAAGGGAGGAAGCAAATGGAACATTTGAGAAAAAAAAAGAAACATGCTTGTGTACTGGGAAAGAAGCTTCAACTGAGAGCATCAAGTTGTCTTTCTGCAAAGGAGGGAAATGCTCACAAGCTGTGAGGGTGGAAAAATTCTGGATAAAATATGGGTTGAATAGATTCAAGCCAAACATACATCTGGCCCCTGGAAAACTTAAGAGTGGTCCCCAAGACTTTCCAAAACATGCCTTCAAATCTTAATTTTAAGGCATCCAAAGAAGAAAATTATTCAGCAACTGTGAAAAAAGCATTTTAATTAAGGTGTACATTAACTTACAGCACATTTATAGCTATACACTCTTCTTTATTCTCATTGTTCTACTTTGGAGAATATCCCTAGTTTGCCATTGAAAGGCCAAACTGAGCATCTCTGCTTTAGATGATGATTTTTCTAAACAGAGTTTATAGGGAAAATGGGCAGCATAAAAATTTAACAAATAAATAAATAAAACTGGGGAAATAAAGCCTTATAAACGGCTGGTTGCTTGCTCTTTTAAACATTTATTTTGGTGGAAAATGAAAACATATTGAGGGAATAGCCTTTTCCATGCAAATCAAGTCAGTACAACACATTATTCTGATTGGCTGGGATCATGTCTGGTTATTTAATGTATTCACTTTCACTGACATTAACAGGAACTTCACAGTTAATTGGCTGCTTTGTCAAGAGTCACTTCAGACACCATCCCAAGATTTCTTCTTGCGGCTCACTCATTCTTCACTATTGCCATTCTACATTTTGGTGCTAATTATTTGCCTTGCTTCTGTGGGTCAGGCTTCCTTTAGGAGAATGGGGTAAGTTGTTTTTTTTTAATCAAGTTTCATTTTTTCTTCCATAGCTTTTGTAGATGCTAGTTGATTGATGTAAGTGATACACCCATTACATATTGCATAAGAGGCTTCCAAGCTGAATAAAGTGGTAGAGTTAAATTTGAATTCTAACTTCCTTTGCATATGGTATAAGCCACAGGTCTGCAACCCGTGGCTCCGGAGCCGCATGTGGCTCTTTCAACCATCTCCTGCGGCTCCCAGTCCTCTGCCATGTGCAGTCCCCCCCCCAAAAAAAAGTGGGACTAAAAAAGTTCAACCAATCAATTCAAATATGCAGGGTAGGTGCATATCTTGCCTTGGCTCCACTCTTCAGTCAAACCCTGTTCTGCGCATGCGCACATGTACGCGCATGTGCACACATTTTTTGCGGCTCCCAGTTTTTCCTTTTGTGAGGGAACCGGTTCCGAGTGGCTCTTTCATTGTTTCAGGTTGCTGACCCCTGGTATAAGCTATGATATTTGCATGGTACATTTGCATATATGTTTAATGCTTTTATCCTTCATCTTCAAAATTAGTCAGAAAGATGAGCTGTCTTTGTGTTTCTTGTAGACTTTCTTCCATTTTCCCCCTCAAATACTTCCAGGTCTATAATTGGACCCTGTTGCAAATACCTTATGACTATTTTAAAAAAAATCTTAATGTTAGAAAGCATTTATAGATAAATAGAAAAATCCAAGAATTTGTGATGAGTTCTTGAACTGGGCAGAATTCACTATCCATTCACATTCTGTTTATTGATCAATACGTTACAGTACATATTTAGAATGCCTGGAAGTGTTTGAACCTTATTCTGTCCTTGGTAACTCCTTTGCTACATCGTTTTCTTGAATTATTGTTAAGACATCAGAGTTTAGATTTAAGAGAAAAACATAACGAAGAGTGCAGTTGTTGGGTCTGACAGGTCATTTAATTGTCAAGCAGACTCCATGAGAGAGAGGTGTGTGATGATTCGTCTTTTCTCTTTCGATGCCACAGCAATAAACAAGTCAACAATCCAACCACACATGAGAGCGGGATTGGTGAGAGACCAGAAGTAGCCTACCATATATTGCACACAGTTTCCTTGGGGCTGCTTTCTATGATGATGGAAGGGTGAGTCTGTGAGAAGGCTGCATGGATTTATTTTCACTGGGAATGTGGAAGATACTACTGTTTATATTATACATATGGATTTTAAAAAAATTCTCTGGACATGGATAACAGGGGTTATGATTTTTAAAGAAATACTTGTGGCTGGTTAATAACAGGCTTGAATTACAAGCACCTTTATATGGAAGAGGATTTAAGCAGGGAGACTTGCAGTGGGAATCTGTTTAAGTGAATTTCTCATTGTTACTTCTGTACTCATCAAAGTGTGTTTAGCATAAAGGTGAGAATTAGTAACACAGTAGATCCTTCCATTCCCCACCATCCAGTCAGAGCTTAAGAAGCTTCTTGGATGAGAAGCGAAATGTCTTCAAAGAAAAACAAGGAAGTCAAGTTGCCTTTTGAAAAAGCACCTTTGGGACTCTTAGAAAACAGAACTTATATGTTGCCCTTATATGTGAGCGAACAGATATGGTGGGGAAACATTAACTGCTGTTCCTAATTTAGGGAAAAATACAGAATCAAGACCACATTTCTGAATAACCAATGTTCATATTGATAGGGTAGTAGTATTGTTTTATTGTTTAGTATAATATGTGATATTACCCAACCTTAAAGAAAAGTCACACATAGGTGAATCTTCCAGGGACTTGCAAATCTTATAGGTACAAATAGCTGACATTCCTGTTGAGCTGAAACGATGGACCTTTGGGCACTGATAAATAAAAAGAATTGCTTAGATACGCATAGAATACACCTAGTTTTTTGGCACTATAAGAGGCTTGATCATCCTGATACTTGACATCAGAAGAAGAAGAGGAAGAATGTGATGCCATTTGTTCTTGACTTCTCAGAAACCACTGGTGCCAGTTGGTGCAAGGAAAGCGTTCATATAGTAACTGACTTTTACCTAGAAATCTACTTGCAAAGTTTGTTACAAATGCTCCACAGATTTCCGTTTTGCTTCTTGTTGGGGCACATGAAATTGGTTCCTATGAGGCTATCTTAGAATTGCAGAAGTATCAATATAGTGCAGATGAAATTTAAGTCTATTCTCATTTCTCAAGTTTGAGTTCAGAGGATTCTGCCAAACCTGTCCTTTTTGCCACATCGGTTCCACACCTTATCTTCTTTCTGGATTTGTATTGTTTCTCTAGAATGAAATATGTGTGGACTCCATATGTTTGTATGATTGCGGCATTTGGAGTCTGTTCCCCTCAGCTTTGGATGACTCTTTTCAAGTGGATCCGACTGAAAACTGTGCACCCTGTTCTGCTGGTGAGTTCATCTTGTTTATAGTGACTATAAGGAATGGCTGTATTTACCAGTAAGCATATAAAAAGATCAATGGGATGTATTCCTAAGTAGAATTGTAGCCCCAAGACATGTATAGTAGTGATTTGAAAGAATCTGCATGGGTGGAAACCAAAAATAAACTCCTAAACAATGTAACTATTTTATGTGTCTATTTACTCTTTTAGGCTCTCATTCTGAGTATGGCTGTTCCAGCTATTATAGGGTTTAGTTTGTGGAAAGAGGTAAGAATAGAATATTATATAAAATATAAATATTGCCTTTCCCCTTCTCCTATTAACTATGCACAGTATTGGAAGATTTAATGATACAGCTAATACTTGGTTTTGATACAGTTGCTATACAGTTATGTATAGCAATCTTGCACACAGAAATTTTCCTATAAAGACATTTAACCAAATGTCTTTACTTAAAACAGGACTTAAAATTGTAGATACTAGATAGTATTTTTTGTCTTAGCAGTGACTGGACTTGGCTGACCTTGGATTCACAAGCTATGCAAGATTGGCATTTGGATGAGAAATATCAATGAATACTAAGACAATAAGCTAGAGCAGTATTTCCCAACCTTAGCAACTTTGAGATGTGTGGGCTTTAACTCCCAGAATTCCTCAGCCAGCATACTGACTGGGGAATTCTGGAAGTTGAAGTCCACACATCTTAAAGTTGGCAAGATTGAGTAACGCTTTAGCTAGAATGAGAAGTATCCTGGAAGAAAGCTGTGGGCAAAGGTTTTTATATTGCTGCCAAGAAAATTGCATGAACTGGGCTTGAAGGCGGTTTTAGCTTGATCTCACATGCAATTCTAACAATGTTTTAAAAGGTTCTCTGAATGATATTGAATAACATAACAAAATTAGTACTTATATTAATAAGCTCTGAAATTTAACTAGATGTACTTGAGCCCCAAAGATGCATTTCTATTAAGGTGGGTTATGACAAAGGAAGTGAATTTTGCTATAGGTAGCAAATGGATTTTGAGCATGCAAAGTATGGTTTGATGGTAAAGCTAGAAAGGTGTTTTTAGTCCACTTTCCTGCATTATTTAAAGTTTTGTAATTTGTCTTCCCACAGTTCATAGCCTTGGTGCTTCCTTTTAGTTTTTTCCTAGGATAATGGCGGAACTCTCAGAGCTCCAAGAATTTTATGACCCTGATACTGTAGGACTCATGACCTGGATTAAGTAAGTAATCTTTTTTTTTCCTATCTGCTGTATATTTTGGTAATTCACAGTAATCATTCATCATATGGGGGGGGCCTTTGCCCAGGTTCGCCTGGTGCGCCAGTTGCGGCCCTATCTAGACCGGGATGCCTTGCGTACAGTCACTCATGCGCTCGTGACTTCTCGTCTAGACTACTGTAATGCTCTCTACATGGGGCTGCCCTTGAGGTCCACCCGGAGACTTCAACTGGTGCAGAATGCAGCCGCGCGAGTTGTCTTGGGGGTTTCCCGATACTCCCATGTTACACCTTTGCTCCGCGAGCTGCATTGGCTACCGGTTGCTCTCCGGGTGAGGTTCAAAGTGTTAGTGATGACTTACAAAGCCCTTCATGGCATGGGTCCGGATTACCTACGGCAACACCTGCGGCCGGCGTCAACTTCCCTCCGTCCAGTACGCTCCCACAGAGAGGGCCTCCTCAGGGTGCCGCCGATCAAAGAATGCCGATTGGTGGCCCCCAGGGAGAGAGCGTCCTCTGTGGGCGCGCCAGACCTTTGGAACCGCTTACCGGTCGAGCTCCGGATGGCCCCCGACCTTCGCTCCTTCCGGCGCGATCTCAAAACCTTCTTTTTCGAACAAGCTGGCCTGGTCTGATGGGATGGGGTTGGGTTTTTATAAATAGTTTTAATTTTAATATGTATTATTTATTACGGGCATAATGGTTTAATTACTTTTTAATTTTTGTATTCTGTTTTTTATTATGTATTGCCCTGTTCACTGCCCTGAGTCCTTCGGGAGAAGGGCGGTATAAAAATTAAATTATTATTAAATTAAATATAGTGGGTTCAAGAGTTCTTTCCCAAGTTTATCCAGGCTTCTTGCAAGCTATGCTATTCAACTTTTGGGAGTAGCTATAGAGCTGTTATCTGATCTAGTTTAATCACGAGCTTTAAATGATATACTATCATTTTCACATTTTTGAAATTTGATTATTACATGGTGATTGAGAAGGCTTTAGAACAGGGGTGGGCAATTGATTTTCCCATGCGGCCACATGGGAAATTGGGACTCTTCAGAAGCCAAACTAATAGGGCTGTTGCCACTATTGCCGCCACCATGGCCACTGCTGCCACCATTGCTATTACGGGCTACACAGGAGAGCTGGATGTGGCGCATGGGCCATAACAGACCATATGTGACCTGTGTGCCATAGAATGCCAGGTCTGCTTTAGAAACCATCTTGATACATTTGTACAAAGCATGGTTTCTTTAGCATTAATATTTGAATCAAGAACTCTGACTTGATTCCTTTTAAACAAGCCGGGAAGACAAATCAGCACGAAACAGTTCAGTTTACATGAGATAAGAAGGAAGGAGAAAATATCTATAGTTGACATGGGTCCAAACTGTTCAGCAGTTACAAAATTGTTTTAAGATTTATTGAAGTCATGGGCATTAGGTTACCAGCATTTCAGCAACTGAACTATTTCCTGTTAGAAATCTTTTGCCTCCTAAGTCAATTGGGTCAATCCTTTTGTAATTTCATTATAACGATTTTTCTATGAACTAGCAAGGAGGCAAGTCTTTTTACTTATTACGGGTGAGCTATTTATAAAAACACCATCTGGATTCTTACTATGAACTGAACTTTATATTCAGAAACAGGATCTGGCTCAAACAGGATTTCTGAATTCCACATGTGTCTTCATGGAATGTGTGAGAGAAAAAGGCCTTGGTGTTTTTTTTTTTTTGTTTTTTTTTTTACAGAAGACAGGCTCCTATTGCTGCTATCTTTGCTGGAAGTCCACAATTAATGGGTGTAATCAGACTGTGCACTGGATGGATGGTAACAAATCTACCCCTGTATAATAATGATGACCTGCAAAAGAGAAATGAAAATGTGAGTCTCCATTTATCCTAAGATAGCAGCTGCCTTACATGTAAAACTAAAACTGGAACTTTTTTTCAGATAACCTGAACTCAAATTTCATAGGTAAATAGATAATGTACAATACTCTTTCTCAATCTCAGAAACTTGTGGCAGCTGCTCTTTATCCAGGGGTCCAGATAGATCATTCACAGGAAGACACTGAAATCCATTCTGAAATTGCAGACATTTTTTTTAAAGGCTTGGTCCTATGTGTCACATTCTCCCATCTCTCTGCCCCCTCCATCTAGCTTTACTTTATATTCTGGGGAGCTTCTACATACTGTGGCCTATCCATAGGTAAAGGTTCCCCCGCACACACGTGCTAGTCGTTTCCAACTCGAGGGGCCGCTGCTCATCTCCGTTTCAAAGCCGAAGAGCCAGCGCTTGTCCAAGCACGTCTCCGTGGTCATGTGGCTGGCATGACTAGACGCCAAAGGGGCACGGAACGCTGTTACCTTCCCACCGTAGTGGTCCCTATTTTTCTACTTGCATTTTTTATGTGCTTTCGAACTGCTAGGTTGGCAGAAGCTGGGACGAGTAACAGGTGCTCACTCTGTTACACGGCACTCAGGATTCGACCCACCAAACTGCCGACCATTTGATCGACAAACTCAGTGTCCTAACCCACAGAGCTTCCCTATAGGCCTATCCATAAGCACTCCCTATAGCCGATCCAGCAATTCCTCACCTTTTTGGATTAAGCTGGGGAGAGGATGAGTGGTTTTGCCTCAAGCCCCCTCATCTTCTCTTCAGAAATGATAACCAGCTGCTGCTTCAAACATATATATTTTCATCTTCTTTTTAAATTACATTTAAAAAACTAAATATCTTTTAAATCCATAGATTTTTCAGATCTATTCCAAAAGATCAGCTGAGGATATCTACAAAATACTCACATCTTACAAAGCTACGTATCTGGTCATAGAAGATTCAATTTGCAATGAAGTTGGACCAGTGAGAGGATGCAGGGTTAAAGACTTATTAGATATTGCCAATGGTCATGTAAGTAGTAGTGTGACATAATTCATCCACCAGATTTGGTAGTTTACAGCAAAGGTTCCCAACCACTGGTCCATGGACCAGTACTGGGCTGCAGCATGCCAGCAACCAGGCTGCACAAAGAAGCAAAGCCTCATCCGCGAGATGCAGGTAGCACACAAAACCCTGCACTCTCCGGTCCGTGGAAAAACCTCTCTCCACGGAACCGGTCCCTGGTGCCCAAAAGGCTGGGGAGTTTACAGGATATATTACTAATTTGCATAATAAGTGTTTTACAAACCAGTGAGCCAAATTCAGTACATTTTCTCGGAAGCAAGATCCACTTACTTAATGGTGATTGCTACAGATAAATATTACATAGGATCTTGTGACCTATTCATCTGTATAACCTGTGTAAAATTCTGAAAAGCAGTCATAGAAGGTAATCACAGCTGAGCAGTGCATTGAAACCAAGTTCTTTTCATTTAGCCCAATGCTACAATGTGAATGCAGTATACATACATATATATATAGATGTATGTATATGTGTGTGTGCGTGTATACACACACACACACACACACACACACACACACGCTTGAAGTGAGACAGCAAATCGTTCAGGAACCAGTCATTCAACATTGTCTTAACTGGTCTCTAAGCAAGTAATCATAAATTGAACACTACTAGTATTGGTTAAGATTGTGGCCTAGGAATCAGAAGTCTCTGAATTCTAGTTCCTCCTTGGGCAAAACCAGCTGGATGACTTTGGGACAGTCATTCTCAGCCCACCTCACTTCACAGAATTGTTGTTATGGAGGAAATTAGAGACAGAAGTATTGGTATGAACGTCACCTTGAGTTGTGTACGGAAAAAAACAGTGAAATAAAAATCTAACAACCCCACCCCACCCCCCAAAAAATTAACTGGTTACATGCCTATAACATTCTTACTTTTAAAAATTGCTCCATTTTGTATAAAGTGCTTTCATCGGAACTTAATATCATAGTAATATTGCTACTCTCACATTGGCATTATAAACACAAATTTAATTAATCCCAATATACAATGTGTTTGATTCCACCCTGAAGTTAAATATGAATTTTGCTTGTTTATTGTTTTCTTGCTTTCCTCTAGGTTTATTATGAAGAAAATGACAGCTCAGGCTACTCAAAACACGGGCGGTTTTGTCAGGAGATCAAAATGAACTAT
The DNA here is from genome assembly GCF_947247035.1 of Vipera ursinii. Taxonomy (NCBI): domain Eukaryota; kingdom Metazoa; phylum Chordata; class Lepidosauria; order Squamata; family Viperidae; genus Vipera; species Vipera ursinii. The sequence goes on from NC_139516.1 coordinate 188,044,309, forward strand.
TCGCCATATGTGAATTACTTCACACGCGTATACTGGAATAGGTCTTACTTGGTATATAAAATCAATTCTATAATATCTTTCCAGTCCTGAGAAATTTGCAGCTTATCTTTTGAAGATGGACTTTGCAGAATTTTTAAAAAGGCTGTATCAACAAACCTTTTTTCTATTGCATATAAATTGCAGATGCACACAAAGGCATATCACTGACTACATGCAAATTGCTTAGTGTATCCTGCATGACTACTGCAGATTAACTGGTACAACGAGAGAGAGAGATATGCTCCAGAACTATAGAAGATACAACTGTCTTCCAAGAATTAAAAGGCATTTTTCCAGCTTTTCAACTTTAATAACCTCATTTTTAACATCAATTTGATTTCAGTTGCATAGCAATTACTTTCTTAGTTATAATTATTTATGTTGGCAAATACAAAAAAAAAAGGGAAAAGAGAATTTGCTGGACGTTATTCTCCAGTTATACACATATATCTGGGTTTGGAAGTGGGATGGATAGGGAATGTTCTGCCATTTTCATCATTTGGAAATCCCATTATATTCCTGGAATTTGTTACAACGGAAAAAGTAGGGAGACAAGTGGCTAACAATGATAAGAGACAGACTGAGGAATAAGGCTGTGCAGGCTAAGCTGTTGGTGGACAGCAATTCTCTAATTGGGGCTTTTTTATTATTATTTTTAGTAGAGCATTATTATACTCTATGTTTGGTGAAAGCTTTGGTTTAGGTACCCAGTCAATAATAGTATTCTAAATAAGTTGAATTAAATAAGAAAGATTTCCTTTCAGTTCTGTAAACCATATATTTTAGGTATTCTTATATTCTATCTAAAAAGGTAATGAACCAACATAAAATGTAACCCTTTAATAAAAAAAGTTTGAAGGCTCATATTCTATCTAGAAGTTTAGCTTCAACTACTTGCCACTTTGTGGATTATTCTGTTAGTTGCTTATACTTTTTGTGTAATTATTGGCATTCATCATTTTGTCCTAGTCATTACCAGGACAAAGTATTCATTTTGGCTTAATAAGAGTATTCCACCCATTTGCTCTTCTAAGCCAAAATAAAAGATCAGATTTAGTTTATGGATATTGATGTATTTTGGTAGCTACAGTTAAATTTTGTTTCTTCCTTATTTCTTCATCCATTTGAATGTTGGAGCAAGCAAAACATATTTACATATTCATTTTTGTTGTATTTTTAAATTAAATTTGGGTTTCCGGCTTGACATCCGAATGTGGCAATTATCTGGTTAAAATATTTCTACAAAATGAAGTCTAAGTGAAACTATTGACCAAGCTAATAATGTAAGTTGGCTTACTTTCATAAAATAAAAGTTTTTTATTATGTTTTAGTACAACTTTGCTCTTTACATCTTTTTTATTTTTAAACTTTGTTTTCTATTTTTCTCTCTGCATTATTCCTGTTTTGGATCTCATGATCTTGAGTTAAAAAGAGTTATTTAAGTGTATGCCCTGAAGATGAAAAAGTATTTTATCCTAAAATTATTTTTTTCCTGACTTTAATATTATAAAATACTTAACTAAGTAGCCAGAGAGGAAAAAAATACTTTGAAAATATTTTATCATTGTTTTGTATGGGATTTTTAAGGGAAGCTAATCAATGCTGCCCTTTTTGTGCAAGACAAAGCTACTTGAACATAAGAATTTGAAAATGTAATTGTTTTATTTTACATTTAATTGAGTTTGGAGATCTCCTGCCAGGGATGTCCATACCAGAAGCTGGCTCAAGATAGTGCCAACAACCATGCACTCAAAGCTCTGTCCTTTTTTTTATATGTGCATAAGTGTATCTAAAAAAGGGTAGGGCTTTGGTCTGATAGTTGTAATGCCAACTCCCTTAAGCTATCCCTGCCGGCTGCCACAAAAAACCCCACTACAAATCAGCTGCATGTGAGGGCAATCCAGCTGTGACATCTCTGACCCCCTGGGCTGATTTGCCTGATCTGATTGGCTAGGCCACGGGTCGGCAACCCACGGCTCTGGAGCCACATGTGGCTTTTTCAGCCTTCTTCTGCAGCTCCCAGTCGTCCTCTGCCATTTGCAGAGAGAGAGAGACAGAGACAGAGAGAGGCACTTGCGCTTCCCTTCTCTCTCTCTCTCTTTCTCTCCACAGGAAGCAAGAAGTGGCAAAAAGCAGGGCAGGAGAGCCAGCCCAATAAGAATGTGTGTCAGCTTGTCCAAGAACAGCATGAAGCCAGCTTGCAGGCTGACTAGAAGTTCTGAGAGAGAGAGAGAGAGAGAGAGAGAGAGAATTCATGCACAGCAGCCTCTATTTCTTTTTAATTAAACTCTTCAATCAAGTTCCCCCCCTTGCGCGTGCGCGTGCATGAGTTTTGCAGCTCCCAATGTTTTTTCTCTCTCTGGGAAACGGGTCCAAGTGGCTCTTTGAGTGTTTAAGGTTGCCGACCCCTGGGCTAGGCAGTGTCCCCTTCCTTCTTCACCATGTCATGTACATCCCTCCCAAAGCTGTGTACTCTAGGAGTCTATCAGTCTTCCGTGTAATCCAAATCACTTCACAGAACCTGTTGTAATCTGTGGGGCTTGATTAAAATTATCTTAAAAGGGACTAAAATTTGAAATGCATTGATTTTTGAAATGTATGTAATTTTCTTTAATTTAGTCATTTATTTTTGTACAAGTGTACAGAAGTGTATCTCTGCACTTCTATGTTGTAGCAGAAAGTTGCTTTGAATAATTTCTCAGAAAAAATTAACTTTGCAGTACTACTGCTAACAGTGTTGCTGTGACATTTAAGGGAGAGATGAGAAATAGTGTTCTTAAATGCTCTGATCATTTGGTATTGAGCCATTTTATTTTTATTTGGCTTCTGAAACCTATTAAAATATCTACAGATAAAAGCTAAGAGCATTTAGTTCAGTGGTCTTGAATTTTGAACTCAAATTCTAATTCTCTGAAATGGTTGGATTGGATTGGCCTTTCATGAATCCTAGTGCTTCCAACCAATGTTATTAAAATTCCACAATCCTAAAATGAATTTCTTTTGAATACTATTTCCAGTGCTGAGTATTGTAAAAACTTTAGAGAATAGTAATAAATTTATGTTACAAAAATTTATATTCAGTATATTCTCAGAAAGGTTTTGAGCATGAGCAAGAGACGTGTTTCTCTCTCTTGAGTTTCAGTATGTCTTATAATTTAAATAATGCTAATGCGTGTCTTCCCATACTTCACTGGTTATACTTGAACTGAAGAATAAGAACTTTCAAGTTGTAAAATCCTTTTAAAATGCTGTTGTAATGAGATGCTTCTGAAAAGAGATTTGTAATGTAAAAAAAGCAGCATTTAAAGGCTCATGGAGACCAATGCTCAGTCATAACAGTGTTAAATTCCACTTCTCACACTGGTTTCTGAATTAAGTGTTGGAGTTTTTAGGGAATTGTGTTTCATTTTTTGTTATTCCTTCAAGGATTTGGAAAATAACGAGATTGTGGAATCATGTGAGCATGACATCAAGTATGTATTCCCACACCTAATTACTATAGTACAAAAGGAAAAATAATTATAGCTGTTGAAAACACATATATTCAAAGATCTAAATCTTGGCTGTCAGTATTGCAATGCTGTTGGAGAATGTGCCTTGTAAACTTCTCTTTTTTAAAAATGCAAAACTTAAATCTTTGTGTGCTTTGCAGATTTTTTTTCCTAAGGAAATTCACAAAACAAGACCTTGTCTTGAATTTGGTTTTAAGAAGTGCTTACAGAAGGGAGAAAGAAAAAATATATAGTGGTTGATAACACCAAGTATTAACCCATAAGCAAGATGTGTAAGCCATATCTCTTTAAGCAGAGTTATTTTTCTCTATCACTTAAATGTATAAAGAGGTTGTCTGCTTTAGGGTTTAACTTTATTTGAACACATTGGTCCTTCTCCTCCCAGGTAATTATCAATTATCCTCCCTTTCTGCTGAAAACTTTTTTAAAGTTAAAAATGCAATCCAGTCAGTCTATCAAGAAGTATGATTTTACTGGAAATATGTTAGGGACACAGACATATGCTATCATGGGAACATACTGTAGGTTGCTGTTTTGGACAATTGAACGACCCAGCAGTCAAATTTGATATTATTCAGAAACAGAAATCGTTGAAATGATCCCTGTTTGTGGATGCAAACTTGAAAGCAGGGTTTCTACAAAGCCTATGTTGTATTGCTAAAATAATTAGTTGCTTTCCCTGGTACCTTTTAGCTTTTTTGGATTATAGTTTCTGAAATTGCAATCCTGCATTTTAGAAGGCATTTGCGACCATTGATAAATGTAACACCACCATAACTGGCCTGCAATATGCACAATTAGGCAAATGAGAGGTACAAGCATGTATTTTTATTTTATTTTAATTCCATTTATATCCCGCCCTTCTCCAAAGACTCAGGGCGGCTTACAAACTTAGCAGTAGCCTTCATTCTATGTATATGCCTGCTTATTAGGGCTTTCAACACCCCCCCCCCCAGGCAATATTACAAAGTCAGCTTAATTGCCCCCAACAATCTGGGTCCTCATTTTACTCATTTTACCTACCTCGGAAGGATGGAAGGCTAAGTCAACCTTGAGCCTGGTGGGATGCGAACCTGCACTAATTGCAGGCAGCTGGTGTTACTTAAGGAGGCATTAGCCCACTGCTCCATCATGGCTCTTGGTATGAATGGTATGTATGAATATGAAAGGAAGGGATAACATTTTGATCTCAGGAAGGAGAATTCTGATTCCTTGTTTCTACAGTAAAAGAGCTGCTAAAAAACTCAAGGCGCTCATCATATCACATCAAAACTGCCAATTTCTGCTTATTTCAAAGTAAAATTTCAAGAGAGCTATAGAGCAAAGTTACAATGCATCTCCAAAAATATTTTTGCTAATTATCTTACTATTTCATTGTAAATAACAATCGTTTTAGATTGTTATTTAAATTATACATATCCATATAAATGGACATGTTTTGATGACGTTTCTGGAATAAGTAGGCCTTTTTTTTAAGCAGGTGTCCATCAAGCAGTCATCATTCTCATTCATTCTAAACTATTTCCCCACCCCACCCCTGTATCTTCTCAGTTTATTCTCCATGTCACAAACAGAACAGCCTTTTTTCATAGTATTCATTCACAACATTGGATAATTTTCCCCAAACTCGTCAGTGGTTTTCGTTAACACCATTTGCTGAAGCATGGCATGCAACTATTACTAATTTACAAATTCCTCCTAAATGTTTTTAACATACTAGATGCCATCAGCTTATACTGTCTGACATAAACTTTAACCATTTTATTCAGTTATTCCACACCTTCTCTTCCAAGTATGTGTATTCATCAACTTCACAAGATCACGTCTTCTTTCAGCTTTATCACATTTTTTACTCTCACTTCATGCATCTTGCATTTGTTAATTCATGCACTTTATACTTTACACTGTCTCAGTCTTCTATATTCCTTGTTGTGAATAGAAGGGGCCTTGAATATTGTCTTATAACACCCACTATGGCATTTGTTAATTGAGGCTTTCATGTTGTGCTTTTTAGTCAACATAATGAACCAACAGTGTTACAAGCCCTAGTTCAATGGTGGCGAACCTATGGCACGTGTGCCAAAGGCGGCACTCAGAGCCCTCTCTGGGCAAGGACACCATCGCCTCAGCCTCGCCTCCCCCCACGGCCCCCTCCTCACCGGCAGCCCCCCTGGAGGAGAATCGCCCCTGTGCGCGGCCCACAAGGAGCAGCACAGCCAAGGACATGGCAGCCTCTCGGAGTCAAGACTCCACTCTCACACCCTGTTGCATGCAGTTGATGCTGCGGGGCGTGGCTACCATGGTACTGCTGGGCCTCCTGGGTGATCTGCGCCAGGCCGTGGAGGCGGTGAGTGGCCTGCGGATGGGTGGGGTGGGGGCAGGGGTGTGTGTGTGGTGGGGCACATGGCAGGGTGGGGTGGGGGACAGGGCAGATTTTGGGCACTCGGTCTGTAAAAGGTTCGCCATCACTGCCCTAGTTGTTTCAATAACACGTCCTGTTCCCTCCTAACGGAAAGACACAGTACAGTACTGGTTGATTTTGGCCAAATATGCTACAAGCACAACTGAAGCTCAGTTTTCTCCAAAGCCGTCACATCTCCTTTGGTACAGTTCCCTCCAAAATTGAAGTGTGGATTTAAATATGCATATTTATCACTGTATCCTTTCACACAGGAACACAGGTACACACACATGCCTATGCAATGTTGATTCTATTGCTGCCTGGAAATCTAAAACTGGGTTTGCTAATTTTCCAAGCACCTGAACCACTGTAGCAAACAGTGAGCAAATATAAACCAGCAAATATAAATCTCCATTCACTTACTAGAAGAAAGCAGCATGAGAAGTGAAGCCATCTTAGTCTTCTGCAGTTTATCAAATCCTAGTTCACCCACCTATAAGTCAACAAGCACTATGATTAGCATGGCTGAAGCAGGAATCCCCATTTTAAATATCAAGAGACAGCTTCACGTCATATGAAGACATTTATTTAAGTAAAGTCTCTGGTGAACTCACAGACATATCTATTTGATTTTGGTCACAGTACTATGGAAGTGGATTGCCATTACCTTTTTTTTAGTTCAAGAGTCTCAGGCTAGTCCTTAGTCCCCCATATGGAGAAATCCAATGTAAGCACTGTAACAACCATGTCCAAACTGCTCACAGACTAAATCTGACTGGGATCACCACCTGTTGAATCTTCAAGCTTTCAAGACCATTTTAACTTTTTTTTTTTGTAAGCTGTCTATAGTCACTAAAAGAGAATGGGTGTGCTGCCGTATAAATTTTCTAAATTAGTATTCTCAACCTTGGAAACTTTGCTGTCTGGCAAATTCGGGAAATTGGAAGTTTATATGCCTTAAAAGTGCCTAAGGATGAAAAAGACTGCTCTAAATAAAAAAAACCCATGGGTTATTAACTGTAGATATTGTGTATAATTGCCCAACACAGTAAACCTTAAATCATAATTCACACAGTTGAGTGATGATCAGCCAACCTGAGTTATGAAATATGAAACAAGACATTCACTTTTATTTGCCACAATAACACCGTAGCAAAGGCCTAGAAAAGCTTATTATCTAATGCTGTATCCTCGCAATAGTTTAACATAGGAGGCAATCATAATTTAGCCTAGCGTGGATGCTAACCCAGCCCATGTCGCAGAAGTTTGCAAAAAGCCTTCGCACAAAAAGAAAACGATACTCCGACTGATCAGCCAATTCACACTCCAGCTCTTTCAAATCTACCTCGGGACCATCTTGCGCAAAAAAAGCGTAAGTTACGCTCTTTGCTGAACGAGAAGGCGGCAGGAGGCCCATGTCCAGGGGTAGGCAACCTCGGCTCTTTTATGACTCATGGACTTCAACTCCCAGAATTCCTGAGCCAGCATAGCTGGCTCAGGAATTCTGGGAGTTGAAGTCCATGAGTCATAAAAGAGCCGAGGTTGCCTACCCTTGCCTATGTCGAAACACATTAGAGTCCGGCCCTCCGATTCTGACTGGTCGGAATCGAGGAACGGAGGCGGAGCAAAAGCTGTCTATTCACCTATCCGAAGCCAGGAAGGTAGGAGAGGGGACGGGGAAGGCGTCGTCCATTTTGGTTGATGGGTGGTAGGGCGCTCGCAGTTGGGGGGCCCGTCTGCGAGAGGATCAAGGTGCAGAAAAGGTGAGGGGGGAAAAAAACGACTTTTCTTATCTGTTTTGTGTGTTTGAGTAGGTGAACTACGTGCATAACAAGGGATTTGCTTTCACCTAAACAAGGAGAACCAGGTCTTCTAATGGGGCGGGCCGTGGCTCTGAAATAATGGGGCATTTCGTGTATTTCAATCAGTGTTTTTTCACACTGGGCCAGTTTAAGATGCTTCGACTTCAACTTCCCGAATTCTCTCATGCTTGGCTTTTTCTGCGAGTGCAACAATTGAGCACATAAAAGTAAATCTTAAGCATTTCAGCACTCCGGAAGACGCTATGTTCAAATTGCTAGAAAAATACACTAACATAAATTATACAGAGATATAAAGTAAATATTAAAATTAGTGCAGATATGTCCCTTTGCTGTTCCTCTAGAATAGGCTATCCCTAAATCAGATGCCCTTTTTGATTCAATTGTTACTTGGAAATACCTAATTTCCTCAAAATTCCACTTCAGGAGGAGAATGTTGGTAGTTCTTTTTCTTCTGCACCTTACTTATTTTCTTCTGGAGTTCTGCCTCCAGTCTCCCAAAATAGCCTCATTTTTGGTTGGATCAAATCTGGCTTTTGCTTAAGAGAAAATATGTATTGGGTACTGTGTATATGAAGTGTTTAGCAAAGAAGACTGGTAAGATATTTGAAATAAAATCGATCCCATTTTACACAAAACTGAAAGGAATAGAGCTTAATATTGCAACTATATATGGAGAAATGAGAAATTGGAATATCTGATTTTGGAAAAATGATGGATCCAAATTTTAAGAAATGTAAAATACACTTCTAATTATCTGGGGGATCAGTTTAATATAGTGGTGAAGGCATCAGGTTAGAAACTAGAAGACTGAGTTTTAATCTCACCTTAGCTATGAAGCCATCTGAGTAACTTTGGGCCAATCAATCTCTCAACCCTTGGAAGAAGGGAATGGCAAGCCATTTGTGAAAACCTTGGTACAAAAATTGTAGGGATTAATTCAGGCAGTGCTGGAATGAACACTGAGCACACAAACATAAATCTAGGAATGAAGTTAATTCATCATAATTAGTGATTATTTGACTCCTCAAATAATGTTTTAAAAAATTGGATATCAGATGCCCTGTGTTCATGTTACGGGTCTCTTATGATTTGATCATATCTATCCATGGTCTTTTTTTGGCTTCAAATAATTATATATGTTAACATAACTTGGTGAAAATATAATAGTGTGTGTGTGTGTGTGTGTGTGTGTGTGTGTGTGTGTGTGTACATTATGTAATGCTGGATTATATTCATAAATTATGGAATTAGTATTTTATGAAGAGTTTGGCTTGTCAAGTCTGGGTTTTGATAGTGAAAATTATTCTATATAGATAGCTAACAGAATTCAAGAGATGTGTTTCCTATCAATTTTTAAAATATCTTTAGTAAAATGTGTAGCAATATGGTCTAGATTTATAATAAATGATAGTTTTGTATTATTTTTATATTATATGATTTTTTTCCCTTTTTCCTTCCGTTCACTTTAATCACTTTTTGGAATTTGTTTTTTGACTGAGTAATCTGTATTCTATTTTTTCTTGAGCTCATTCTTTGTTGTTGTTAGTTGCGAAGTCATGTCCGACCCATCGCGACCCTATGGACAATGTTCCTCCAGGCCTTCCTGTCCTCTACCATCTTCTGGAGTCCATCTAGGCTCACGCCTACTGCTTCAGTGACTCCATCCAGCCACCTCATTCTCTGTCGACCCCTTCTATTGCCCTCAATCTTTCCCAGCATTAGGCTCTTCTCCAGTGAGTTCTTCCTTCTCATTAGGTGGCCAAAGTATTTGAGTTTTAGCTTCAGGATCTGGCCTTCTAAAGAGCAGTCAGGGTTGATCTCCTCTAGGACTGACCGGTTTGATTGCCTTGCAGTCCAAGGAACTCGCAGGAGTCTTCTCCAGCACCATAGTTCAAAGGCTTCAATTCTTTGGCGCTCAGCCTTTCTTATGGTCCAGATTTCACTGCCATACATTGCAACTGGGAAGACCATAGCCTTGACTATACGCACTTTTGTTGACAGGGTGATGTCTCTGCTTTTTAGTGTGCTGTCTAGATTTGCCATGGCTTTCCTCCCAAGGAGCAAGCGTCTTTTAATTTCTTGGCTACAGTCCCCATCTGCAGTGATCTTGGAGCCCAGGAAAATAAAATCTGTCACTATCTCCATTTCTTCCCCATCTATTTGCCAGGAATTGAGAGGGCCAGATGCCATGATCTTGGTTTTCTTAATGTTTAGTTTCAACCCAAGTTTTGCACTCTCCTTCTTCACCCGCAACAAGAGCTCATTCTTAACATTCACCAAAAAGAAAGATGGAAAAAAGATTGCCAAGGAAGCTGGGGCACTATTTCCAACAGTTCAATTTGTTATGAAAATTCTGACTTGTAATTTTGATGAAAAGTTTCTCTAGATACAAGATTTATTTATTTATTTGATTTGTATACCGCCCTTCTCCCTAAGATCCCAATTTGTCATATTTGGACTGTAAAATCCAGTCTGAATGAAAAGGCCTGCAATTAAATTTTTATATCTTGTAAAGCAATTATGCTCTGATATAATAATCCATGTTGTTTCTAAATCAGGGTCCATGCTCAAAGGATTGCTCAAAGAAATCCAAAGGAATTCAAGAAAGGAAGATGAGTGTAGAAGCTGTTGATCGGGAGGCAGCCACATCTAGCCGACCCTGCACCCCCCCTCAGACTTCCTGGTTTGAATTCCTGCTAGAAGAGTCTCTATTGGAGAAACACCTGAAAAAGGCTTCTCCAGGTAAATAATGCTGTTGTTCAAAGCTGAAACTTTATTTTCATTCATTATTGCAGAGGATGAAGGCGTGTGATTGCATTTTCTGTGGGTGTTATTAAATTTTGTAGATTCTTTTATCCGATGATGAAGCAAAAGTAGTAGTAGGTTTTTGCTGATCCTTACTTGCACTGTACTTAAATCTTATTCAAGGTCCACATCACATAATGTATTTGGATTTTTTATGTGTACTAGTATACACAAAAATAAATACATATTTACGCTTGAATATGACTGATACAGGAAATGACAGTAAAACCAATGATATGCTTCTTTAAAAGTAGCTTGTTTATTTTTCATTTATTTGCTTCTCCCTAGGTGATATTTTAATATACAGTGCATATTTTAAACCTTTTTTTTCTTTCAGATCCTTCACCAGTCCAACTAATTGTTCAGTTTTTGGAGCAGGCTTCCAAGCCTTTAGTCAATGAACAGAATCAAGTTCAGCCTCCCCCTGATAATAAGAGAAATCGCATTTTAAAATTACTTGCTCTAAAAGTTGCTGCACATTTAAAGTGGAATTTGGATGTACTGGAGAAGAGGTATTAGCTGATTTCTTGGATAAGATTGTTTACAGATAATTGTCAGTAAAAAGTATTAATTTTCCACATTGCTTAAATAAGCAGTATTTTGAAGTTTCCATTTCAACGTCACATAAACTAAAAATTCAATCTCAAGACAGATTGATCACTGGTAATCATGATGAATAATCAGAAAAGTAAGTTATGATGCAGTTTGTACCCGCATAGGAAAACAGCTGGGAAATGTGTTTGCTATTCTGGTTTCCAGCTTGCAGGTTAGATGTGCAGTAAAAATAGCAAAAAGACTGCATTGGAACCTTAATGGTTTTTGTTTGGTGATATCCTGTAACAAAATTAAGAGCTGATCTATGTACTTTCAGTTGTTTTTTTTTTTTGTCTTTTAGTTTATCTGTTCCTGTATTGAACATGCTATTAAATGAATTGCTGTGCATCAGTAAGGTTCCTCCTGGAACTAAACACATAGATATGGACCTTGCCTGTTTACCTCCAACCACTGCAATGGCTATATTGCTCTACAATAGATGGTAAGATTTTATTTTCTTGAATACTCTTACTAGAAGGAAATGTTAAGGTCAAATAAATCCTATTCTGCTTGTGAGGTTTATAAGTGATATGTGCACACTAGATAGCATTTTTTTTCTTTTTGATTAGCTGTCGTACATATAAATGAGTAATTACTTTTGCATGTTGTTTTAGCCTGGCAAAGGAATAAGCTGTGAATTGGGTAGCTGGTTTCCAATGTCTCTTCCTATGAAATTGTTTGGAGCATCAATTGATTACAGATCCTGATTCATTAAAATGACAACTTAAAAATTTGATAAACTGAAGTTAAGCCCTGTTTTATTTCTATGTGATCTCAGCTAGAAGACTGAAGAATCAGTGAAATCAATATTTCCAGTACGTTTTGCTATTATATTTGCCCTAGCTTTAATTTTTAAAATAAGCCCCAATAAATAATGCTGGTATCAGAATAATTCACTATTCAGTGCTAACAGTTTTGTGTGTTTTTTTAATAGGGCTATCCGAACCATAGTCAATAGTAGTTTTCCTGTCAGACTAGCAAAACCTGGTCCACCTCAGTTGAATGTGTAAGTCTGTCCATCTGTTTTAGCCTAAACCTAAATCAAGATCCAATTTTCAATGAGGCACATGAGCAAAATAGTGTAAAACTTGTTTGATACTTAAAGTGTGTATTAAAAGATTTTTAGTGGAAAGAAGACAAAATCCCTGACTATAGCACATTTATATAAAATAATTCTGATTCTTTTAGAACAAATACAATTTTAGGCAAAATTATTCAGATAGCTTAAACCTTAAATGATTCAGTTTTCAATCTTGAAATGCGGTTTATTTTTAAAAAATGTGAGGAAAAGCCTATTTTGTTGCTTATTTATTTATGCATCCATTTGTGCATTTGAGTCAGTGTTGACCCCTGGTGACTGCCTAGAATTCCTGAGTTGAAGTCCATGAGTCATAAAAGAGCCCAGGTTGCCTACCCCTGGCCTAGAAAGTCCCTGCAGTTCTCTTGGCAAGATTCTGGAAATGGTTTTCTCTGCCTCTTCCTAGGGCTGGAAGAGAATGACTGGCGCAACATCTCCCAACTGCCTTTGTGCCTAAGGTGGAATTAGAAATCACCATCTCCTGATGCTTTAACTACTAGACCAAACTGTACCCGTTGTGTGCTGAACACACGAGGTATACTGGAAATCTAAATAGCATAATAACTTGATATTGCATTGAATAATAACCCACAATTGCTTTTGCCTTTTTTGTTTAGTATGAATCAGTTCCAACAAGAAAAGGAAGTCACAGATAACATTTTGAAAGTGGTAAGAGCTTTTCATTAAATTGTCCACAATTAGAAGTTAGTTGATACAATTAATCAAGAGAAGTGCTAAAGTTAAGTCCTTTCTCATATAAAAATGGCATTTGATATCTGTACTGTGAAAACTGGAGCATCTTATTTCTAACTTCAGTTCCATTGGATATGTTGAATTTTGAAGTTTATATGAGAAAATTATTTCAGGAAAGAATGTATTATACTCTTAGCCTTTTGACTTAAATCGTACAATAGGGAAGAATCACATAATAAGATAGAATAAGGATGTTTTGCAAGGAAACAGGTCACAAACTAGTTGCAGTTTATTCCAGCATGTCTATCTGATTAGTATTAATAGAGGGGGGGATCTATTTTATACACTCGCCCAAGGGCAAAATAGTGAAAACAATAGGGGTACAGAAGTTGTAGTATGCATCATTCAAATTGCTATGCAGAAATCTGAATCCTATTAGTGGTGATAGAAATAATTGCTTACCTCTTGAATTTCAGAGAAATACAATTATATTTTCTTGTTCATAAGACCAAGTTGATCTGTTTATCTTTAAATCATATTCCTAACCGGGAAAGATTTAAAATAATTCATAAATACATCTATTGCAATCTTAGCAACCAGGTGTTCTTCTCTTTGGCAAGACATTGTGGATGTTGTAGGATATTTGGTTACCTATACTTGATACATAGGAACTGCTTTATAAATATCTGTAAACAAAAATCATTACAAAAAGTAAATTTTCATTATAAAGAGACTTTCCTTTCCATCCAATTACAGGGTGAAGACTTACTGTAGCTTTCTCATTCTGAGCTCTGAGAATATTAAATGGTTATTATGTGATGATAACTAAATATGTGAGATCTTTGAAAGGGGAATGATTGACATTTGTTAGTGTGAAATTTGATGTAGTTTGAACTAGAGAAATACATATTTATCTTAAGTAATCAAAACAGCTGCTAATAATTCAACATTTACATTCCTCCTGGTTGTTCCAGCTAAAAGAGCAGGCTGCTGATTCCATTCTGGTGTTAGAAGGAGCACTAAAGTTAAACAAGGATCTTTACATTCACACAATACGGACGCTAGATCTTCTAGCTATGGAACCTGGTATGGTTAATGGAGAGACAGAGAGTTCTACAGCCGGATTAAGTATTAGCACTGAAGAAATGCAATGCCAAGTAGGTTGATGTTTTATCTGACAATGATGTTGGTGGAATATACAGGTAGTCCTCAACTTATGACATTTGTGTAACAGTAGTTTTAATTTAATGACAGACTTGGAAAAAGTGATTTATGAGCTGTCCTCTACACCTGTCACTAAATAGGGTATTTGGCAACCAGTTTGCATTTACAATAGTTGCAGCATCTTGCAGTCACCCTAAGTAAGATTTGTGACCTTCCCAGCCAGCTTCTAATAATCAAAGTCAATTGTGGAAGCCAGATTTGCTTAATGACCTCATGATTTGCTTAATAGCTGCATGGTTCACTTAATGTCCACATGATTCATTTAACAACCATAGTAAAAATGGTTGTAAAATGACTTGTTTAAAAACCTCATTACTTAGCATTTAAAATTCCAGTTGTAATTGTTGTAAGTTGAGGACTATCTTTAAATATGGATTCATAAAATGAAATTCATTTTGAAACAATTCATGGTGTCATCAGCCAACCTTGACATTCTATATTCAGTGTAGCTTTCCAGTATTTTGAAAACATGAAGAATATTCAGTTTTACAGTTGTATTGTTTCAAGGATGCTTGATTTGCAAATGTTTGGAAAGAGAAGGAAAGCACCTCTTTAATACAGTGTGTAGTGCAGGGATTTTGTCTCTCTGCATTTAATTGTTGCTTTAGAATTACTTCGAAGTATTCCAAAAGGGATTAAAAAGTCCTGCTATAATTTATTTTGTTCTGTTTCAGGTATGCTATGATTTAGGGGCCATCTATTTCCAGCAGGGTTCCACAAACTTTGATTTATATAGGAATGCCAGAGATAAATTTTTTAGAACCAAGGAATTGATTTCAAAGGTGAGTAACAAGTTAAATAGCAAATGAAATCTGTTTTTACAGAAAATGGAAACCCATCTAGAAGCTTCGTTGCAAATTTTAAGAATATTCATAAAACTGGTTGATACTCAAATTATTAGAAGATAAAGACATTTGTTCAACTTCAGCCAGTAATCTTGCCATTATTGTGGTGATGTTTCTTTTTTTAAATAGGATGTTTTAAATTTTTATATAATAAAGTTATACTGTGTTGTAAATTGACCTGGCATATTTTTTTTAAAAAGGATGGTAAATAAATACTGGCAACAACAATAACAAAATCGTAATAATTCTTGGAAAATTATCATAATGTGATAAATAAGTCTCTGTTAAAGGTGTTTGCCTTGAATAAAATGTTGGAAGTGTTTACTACATTTTTATAACTTTGATAACATTGTATTTCTAGATTGGCTCATCACTTCATTGCATGATAGATGAAAAAAGGCTAGCTGGTTACTGTCAAGCCTGTGGAGTTCTTGCACCTTCTGACAGTAGTTCACAACCATCAACTCCCTACAGTCAAATTCATAGCTGCTTAAGATCTGGCAATTACCAGGTAAACAACATGCAATGCTCTTGTTGTTATTAAGATATCATTATGTCTCTGCCGTTAAGTCACGTGAAGTCATGTGTTCCTAAACTCAGGGCTATTAAACGCATTTAAATATCTTGACCCTTGAAATAGATACTGTATTTTTATTGTAAAATCTTTAGCCATTTGCTTGTGCTATTCAAAGAAGGCGGGTTACTTATTTCTGGAAGTCGTTCCAAAGTAGTATTGAAGGGCTGAACATAGGTTCTGTTGATTGCTTAACATTAGTCAGCTTCTCATCAGTGTTACTGATTCAGTTTCTGGACTATCTTTCTTGCAAGAAATTTAGAGCAGTGGTCCGTCCTCACAATAAATCTGTGATGTTTTTTAGGCTAAACAACAATGACAGCTCCACACCACCCAGTGAATTGGTGGTGTAAAGCTTTTGTTTCCATATGAAACCCAACTTTATGCTGCTTCACAGTGCTGAAGTTGAAGTGCATGCATTTTGAATTAAAACATGCAAGTAGTTCCTATGTTTCTGTTTTAGGAACTGGTGAAGATTTTTCTTGAAGACAACCGAATGCCCACCTTACCAATTCAGTTCAGACAGTCGGTGTTAAGGCAGCTCTCCCAGAAGGCTCAACAAGGGTGAGGCATAAATTGAAGGAGAGAACCACTCTGACACCCATCTATTAATTAGTTGTCAAGCTTGGCAGAGTAGATAGATTTCTGAGCAACCTCTGCCTTTGAGTTGTCTGGTTCAATCTTAGTAACAAACCTTGGAACTGGACAATTTTGTCTCAGTTCCGTGTATTAATATGTTGCACTGATTGTTAGGTGGAATGGTATATCACAAGGGCTTGATGACCAAGACTCCTTAAGTTTAAAAAATATTTTGTGATTTTAATACAGGTTTTCCAAATCTGAAAGAATACAAAACTCATCACTGTAAAAATCAGAATTCTTAGAAACAGAACTGCCCAAACCAGAATATAACTGTGGAAGAACTTTTTATGTGAAAAGTGCTGAAAAATATCAGTATCTATTTTGAATTGTATACTGAGTGATACATAATACCATTTTAGTAAACGTGGGCTCCCAATCAAGAAAGCAGTATTTAGATAACATTGTCAAGAACTTTTGCTAAATGCAGATTATGATATATTGTTGTCTCCCAAGGAAAATGGAAAGAATGGCTTCACGTTGTTCATAAATGGCAAATACTAGAGCAAGTATCTGAATTTGTATACTGTGGTAAAGCATTTACTAAAGGTGGGAAAGTGGAGAAGTGTTAAGAAGTCAGTAAAAAGAGAGTAAGTAGCAGGGAGTTTGTTGCAAGGAGTGAATGTTTGCCAAGAGAGATGTTTGCAGAAATTGTTTGCAATTTCTGCATGATTTCTGAATCAGAGCGGGGAGCTGTTTGCAGAAATCATAGAAGGGAGTCAAGAGGGAAACCCAGGCATAGCACAGAATGGCCAATCACAGGCAAGGAGGGTAGAAAAGCAGGACACAGAGAACAAGGAAATACAAATACCAACAGCTATGACATTGGATGAGGAACAGCAAAAGAAAACAAGGTCAGTTAAGGTAGTCAAACCAAAACAGATAGGGAGGAGAAATTTTTAAAAAGGGTACAGTGAGACCAGATTGCAAGGGAAGCGATGAGAGACAGTGAGAACAATCAAAATTGGCTAGAGCAAGGTCCATCACACGGCCAATGAGCAGAGCGCGGAACCAAACAGGCTTACCAACGGTTTTTCAAACCTTCAATGCTTTCTCTAATGACACTGGCAGAGAACCAGCAAAAGCTTAGATTAGGTAGATATGCTTTAAACAGTTACTTTTTATTGCTTATTATGATCTTTTAGCAATAAACGACTGTTTTTTATCCATCCCGGTGTTCAAAGATTTTATACTTTAAGTAAATATGCCTGGGATTCGTATTTTTTAAAATTTGACTGTTATACTAGAATATAAAACAATACCTTGAATTGGTCTTTTAGGTATAAGCTTTTTGTGTGCCAATTTGTCTTAGTTTATTTTTTATTTTACACAGAGATGAAGTTCTTGATGAAATATATTTCAAGGTTTGTGCATGCAACAGTGTTTGTGATGTGATGCAGGGTCGGCCAGTTGGCGTCCAGTTTACCCAGATGCTTCTTAGACCTACCAAAGAAAAAATAGATTTTCTCCTTGAGGTAAAAATATTCTCAATTTTAGATTTAACTATATATACATACACACATACATGTATCTGTATCTATATTTCATTATTCATGTCTCCAGTTTAATAAATCTGAAGACAAGTCTGCTATTTCTTTTAAGGTGGATTTTTGTTATATATCTCTAACTTGGCATGTTTCCTATTTATGAGCTCCTAACTCATTGTCAAGTGGCTTTTTCTATACTTGTTGCATCTGGTTTTGGTTAATTATTGGTGAGGATTATCAACATAGGTAATAGATGTTTTAAGCAAGTTATACTCGTAAACAAACAAAATTCCACAGGATGAAAGAAACATACTGCTGCGTTATGTGAAATGAGACCTTTCTCCTTCCTCTGATTCTTCATATAGAATAAGCATTTTTAAAATCCTTTGCTGTTCTAGGGCCTATATACTGTATGTCGCTGTTCTAATTTGTAATTGTTAAAACTGTTAAAACTAAAACTAGGTAGAGAAAATGATAGCTTCATTCGAAAGATAACTATGTAATGATATTGCTATAAACTATGTGCAAAAGAAAAATGCATACACTGTTTTTCTAATGAGTTTACTGGATTTTTCTTGAGATTTAATTATTCAAATTTAAACTTCTTAGGTGTGTTCAAAATCAGTACATGTAGAAAATGCATCAGAATCTTCAAAAAGAAAAATGGCTTATT
This sequence comes from Vipera ursinii, assembly GCF_947247035.1. NCBI lineage: Eukaryota > Metazoa > Chordata > Lepidosauria > Squamata > Viperidae > Vipera > Vipera ursinii. The sequence goes on from NC_139516.1 coordinate 188,062,696, forward strand.
TTCTAAAGTAAGTGTGTAATAAGAATTTATACTATGTTAAAAATTGAACAGTAATATCGTTTTTTACCCATTTTTGGATGGTAAATTGTGAAACGTAATCTCGTGCTTCTGAAGAAAGAATCATATAAGAAAACTACAGAGGACTTTTGTTTTTGAAGGGGAAAAATGTACTCACATGCATCTTATTACATGCAGCTTATTAAAACAGCTACTTCTTTTCCTACAACCAGGCAGCTACCAGTAGCATAATCTGAGGAAATGATATGATTGAATTGGAAGTGTGATTCATTGTAAGATATCTGCATTAAGAATTCATTGATAGATGAATTTCTTAAGTGTTATTAACTCAACAATCTTGTCACTTCTCTTTCCACAAATATTTGTTCTTAATTCTGTGTAGGAATCTATGTCTGGGTTTGGAAGATCTCCAATTTGTCTTCATGATTTCCTCCCATGAGCTGTTCATAGCTTTATTGAAAGATGATGAACGAAAACTGCTCATTGATCAGATGAGGAAGAGGTCACTTCGAGTCAACTTAGGCACTAAGCTGATAACTTCATTTTATGATATTCCAGGTTATTTCCCCTACTTCCCTTAAATTATTCACAACTTTTTTAATGGTGGAATAAAGAAGTATAGTAAGAATATTTTGACTATAGTTAGCTAATGCAGCTTGTTGCATTGACATGTTTTTTTAACAGTTACCTAATTATACAAATTTCTATTGGCCATGATTAATCAATATGTCTGTAGTTGAGAACAATGGGTGCAATTCCCTTGTGAGCAAGCACTTGAGAGGAGCACCTAAATTTATAGCTATTGCAACAATGAGGTGCCTTTCTGCTTGTTTTCCCTGCTGTTATCAGGAGGACCAGTATATAAATCAGGGCAGTGCTTTTGGACTTGAAAAGGCTGTTATATAACTTGTTTTTATTCCTTATTTTTCATCATGATAACTAGATGATATGTTTTTATTTGGGTCAATTGGAAAAGGCATAGGGAGAGACTGGGAATCCTCTAAGATAAGAAAGAGGATAGTGTTGCTCCGTGCTCTGATATATTTCTCTAAGACCATTAGCAAACCATTATCCTGTTTTGAGAAGCAGGATACATGTGATAAATATGCTTATACAATAATAATAATAATAATAATAATAACAACAACAACAACAACAATAACAACAATAACAACAAAACAACAACAACAGCAATAAATAATAATAATAATAATAATAATAATAATAATAATAATAATAATAATAATAATAATAATAGAAGAAGAAGAAGGGGACATTGGAGATCATCTAGTCCAATCCCCTGCTCAGGCAGGAAACCCTATACCATTTCAGACAAATGGCTGTCCAATCTCTTCTTAAAAACTTCCAGTGTTGGAGCATTCACCGCTTCTGGAGGCAGGTTGTTCCACTGGTTAATTGTTCTAACTGTCACGAAGTTTCTCCTTAGATCTAGGTTGCTTCTCTCCTTGATTAGTTTCCATCCATTGCTTCTTGTCCTGCTTTCAGGTGCTTTGGAGAATAGCGTGACTCCCTCTTCTTTGTGGCAGCCCCTGAGATATTGGAACACTGCTGTCATATCACCCCTCACCCTTCTCTTCGTTAAAGTACACATGCCCAATTCCAGCAACCGTTCCCTATATGTTTTAGCCTCCAGTCCCCCAGTCATCTTTGTTGCTCTTCTCTGTACTCTTTCTAGAGTCTCAACATCTTTTTTACATTGTGGTGACCAAAACTGGGTCCAGTATTCCAAGTATGGCCTTACCATACTAATACCTTGTAAAGTGGTATTAGTACTTCACGTGATCTTGATTCTATCCCTCTGTTAATGCAGCCTAGCATTGCGTTGGCTTTTTTGGCAGCTGCAGCACACTGCTGGCTCATATTGAAGTGATTGTCCACTAGGACTCCGAGATCCCTCTCACAGTTACTGCTATTGAGCAAGGTACCACCTATACTATACCTGTGCATTTGGTTTTTCTTGCCTAAATGTAGAACCTTACTTTTTTCACCACTGAATTTCATTTAGTTAGATAGCACCCAGTGTTCAAGTCTATCCAGATCCTCCTGTATCTTAAGCCTATCTTCTGGAGTATTGGCTATTCCTGCCAGCTTGGTGTCATCTGCAAATTTGATAAGTTCCCCATCTATCCCCTCGTCCAAATCGTTGATGAAGATGTTGAAGAGCACTGGGCCCAGAACAGAGCCCTGGGGCTCCCCACTACACACTTCCTTCCATGTAGTTGCAGTTCCATTGAGGACCACATGCTGAGTACGGCCTGTCAGCCAACTACAAATCCATCTTGTGGTGATGCTGTCTAACCCACATTTTTCTATCTTATCAAGTAGTAGGTTGTGATCTACTCTATCAAATGCCTTACTGAAGTCCAAGTAAATTATATCTACAGCGTTCCTTTGGTCTGGCAGTTTAAAAGCAAAGCTACTTTGCTCCTCCACCCACCTTCTTCTTAACTCACAGTATTGTAGCTTTTCCCAGCAGCCTCTGGCAGTTTAAAAGCAAAGAGCGTCCAATCAACAAGGGCTTACATATAATTATGTGTATACTCTGACAAGTTCACTATCAATTTAATTAGTTTTTCAAAAGCAATATGTTGTAAGAACATGTACATACAAAATACGTTCTCTGCCTTCCTCCTGCCTTCAGACAGTAAATATAATGTTTTATTTAATTACACTACTTTCTACACTACTACTTTTACACTACTTTCAGCTGGATATAATGAAAAGATTAAGCTATCTCATTTTTGAATGGATCTTGTCCATTATTAAAGTTAATGATTACTTAGGTATAAATTGCTCGGCAATAAATACATTATTTTTTTTCCAGCTTCAGCAAGTGTGAATATTGGTCAATTGGAGCATCAGCTTATTTTATCACTGGATCCTTGGAGAATCCGCCAGATTTTAATTGAGTTGCATGGTATGACAGCTGAACGTCAGTTCTGGACAGTTTCTAATAAGGTAGTTTATTTAAAGGTGAAGAATGTAATGATACATGGTTAAAATTATATAAAAATATAAATATATGTATATTTTTTCTAGTGGGAAGTTCCAAATGTTTACGGCATTGTTATCCTAGGAATTAAAGATAATTTGACTAGAGATTTGGTCTACATCTTGATGGCAAAAGGACTACATTGCAGTACAATTAAGGTGAGAAAGACTTCTTATTGCTATTCTGAAAGGCCTCAAAGAATAATTGCATTCTAATTAAAATGCCATTATAGTATTTTGAATTATAATTGAAATATGGTTTATGCAAAATGTACAACCTTATATGTATGTACAAACCATAGGTCTCTATAGTGTGATGTTATATTTTAAAAATTACTGCTTATTTCACATATTTTTCTCATGTCTCATTTCTTAGTTCAGTAGTTGTTGGTTTGCATTTTTAAAATATATCAGCCCATGCTAAGAAAGAAATATGACTTATCAAACCCCTTTTGAATTCAAGAGAAATTCAGAATTAAATTTCTGTGAACTGTAATAAGTAGAAAAGCTAAATGTAAAATGCCAAAAGCACCTGTCTTCCGCTATAATAGCATTGCTAACATTTGTAAATGTGACAAGACAACAAACAAACTCTTGCTGTTTGTTTGCAGGATTTTGTCCATGCTGAGCAACTTTTTGCTGCTTGTCTTGAACTTGTGACTGAGTTTTCTCCGAAGTTGCGCCAAGTTATGTTGAACGAAATACTACTTCTCGACATTTATACCCATGAAGCAGGAGCTGGACTTTCTGGAGAACGACCTCCTTCTGACTTGATCAGCAGAGTTCGAGGATACTTAGAAATGAGGGTGCCCGGTAAGAATATTCAGGTTAAGTACATGGCAAGATTTCCATCTTGGGCAAGAGTTTATTTGTTTTTATCCCCCCCCTTTATTAATTTTTTTTTGTAAATAACTCAAGGGGGCAAACTTCTATTTTCCTCCCAACAACAACCCTTTGAGATAGGTTGGGCTGAGAATGAGTGACTGGCCAAGTTATCTAGCTGGCCTAAGGCGGAACTAGAACTCACGGTCTCCTGATTTCTAGGTATCTTAACCACTAGACTAAACTGGCCCTATTAAGAGTTATCAGTATTTAAGTATGATAATGGTTGGAAATTGTATTACTATCAGTGGTTATAGTTCTTTCTACAATTGCATTTTTGTCTGGTGGCCTGTTGCAATGCTGAATTAATGTTGATTAACGGTCACCCATACATAGAATTGTAAATTTTAGACAACCCTGTTTATGGCTCATGAGCCACAAAGACAACTGATGTTACTTCCCTGACCCACGTATTGTGTCTTGGCACTTTCTTCATTGTCATCCCTATTTCCCATTTCATAGACCATAAGGTTCTCTTGAAAGCAAGGAAGTTTTCATAAGCCTGCTAATTTCCCTCAATTTTCTACGATGTAATTTTTGTAGGAAACCATCTGATCAGTTTCTGTTTCAAAATCCACTGTAGATATTCCTCTTCGACAAGTTGTAGCAGAGGAATGTGTTGCCTTTTTGTTAAACTGGCAGGAGAATGAGTACTTAACTATGCAAGTTCCACATTCGTTGGTACAGGCTAATCCTTATGTGAAGGTAAGGCATAGTTTTGTATTGATTACTAAAATGAGGAATCCTGAACAGTTGCAACGTGTTTGCTCTGTATATTAAGGTGTAATCTAGTAGCAGTATTCAGTAGTCCGATCCAAAGTGGGCAGTGGTACTTCAGATCTAGGCTATCACCAGTATCTTAAAAGAAACTGCACTTTTTCTGTGTAGATTCACACAGTAGCTGACTAGAAGTAGTCATCTCACAGATGGAGAGGAGCCTGTGCCAGATTGAAAGCACTCTTGCCCACTTCGGATCCAAATATTATGCATCCCTATAACTTGTTTTCCCAGAGTGCTTGCTTTTTATGTACTGTCTGTAATGATTTCTACACTGTTTGGTAAAATATTTGCATTTACAAATAACATTCCTCTGTGTTCATTCACAATTGGTTCTGTGGTAGAAATAATACATCGCTTGTATCATATAACATCAGATATATAACATCATGTATATACATCTAGGGGGTTTGATGGCTCAGCAGTTAAAGATGCTGAGATTGTTAGCTGGCAGTCACGCTTCAAGACCCAAGTGCCACGCGACAGGATGAGTTCCTGTTACTTGTCCCAGCTCTTGCCCACCTAGAAATTCAAAAGCATGTAAATGCAAGTAGATAAATAGGTACCGCTTCGGTGGGAAAGTAACAGCATTTCATGCGCTTCGGCGTATAGTCATGCTGGCCACTTGATCATGGAACCTTTCTTGGACAATCCTGACTCCACTAAGAAATGGAAATAAGCACCCCCCTCTAGAGTCAGACGCAACTGGGCAGGAGAAACCTTTACTTTTACCTTTATATATATATGTTAATATAATCTTGCATAGCTGAAACTCATAATTATTTTAGTTTTATAAAAATAATACAATAGTCCAAAATTAGTGAGGCGAGAAAACTCTATATGTAGTTAGTTCTACGTAGTTGAGATGTATTGGGGGCTTTAGACTATTTATTTAACTATTCAGGCCCTTAACTGCATTTGAATTTCTGAATTTCAGAAATATCTGTACTATGATGACAACCATCGTGTTTCTGGAAAATAATCTAGATCCATATATTTGTTTACAGTATCCTGCACATTTTTGGCTAATGATTTTAGTATTAACTTGGATAATACTAATTTCCAATAGGGATAGATTGCTGGAACAGATAACATTTATGCATTCAAAGACTTTCTTCTTTTTTACTTAGTTAGGGCAGCTTTTGGCTGCCACAAGTAAAGATCTTCCTGGACCAAAAGAGGGCAGGTGGGCAGCCACAGACCTTTGGGAGATTGTTGTACAAATCTGCAGTGTATCCAACCAACATAAACGAGGGAATGATGGCAGAGTGAGTTTAATAAAGCAGAGAGAATCAACATTAGGCATCATATACAGGTAAACTGCTGTAATTTTCTTATATGCCTAGATGTTGTAGTCATGATATTCTACATGTAATGGAATGATCTTGCTTGTAATTAAATTTCCCAAAAGTATCTAATTTACTTCTGCTTATCCTTCTTTAGAAGGGATGTGGTGGCTCAGTGGGTTAGGACGCTGAGCTTGTCGATCAGAAGGTCGGCAGTTTGGCAGGTCGAATCCTGAGTGCCACGTAACAGAGTGAGCGCCTGTTACTCGTCCCAGCTTCTGCCAACCTAGCAGTTCGAAAGCACGTAAAAATGCAAGTAGAAAAATAGGGACCACTGCGGTGGGAAGGTAACAGCGTTCTGTGCGCCTTTAGCGTCTAGTCATGGCGGCCACATGACCACGGAGACGTCCTCGGATAAGCGCTGGCTCTTCGGCTTTGAAACGGAGATGAGCACCGGCCCCTAGAGTCGGAAACGACTAGCACGCATGTGCGGGGGAACCTTTACCTTTACTTTATTCTTCTTTAGAATAAAATAAAAGCCTGTTAAGTAGAAAAATGGTTGTGGGTAAGTTCTACGCAGTATAAAAAATAAATACATTGTTTGTACCATATTTACGTAATAATGATCCTGATTGTACATTGTAAGCAGAATGATTCCAGCAACAATGGCATTTTTCCACAAATAACAAACACAGGTGATGAGCACTAAAAAGATTGGAGCCAAAACAAGGCAGCTGATAAGAGACATAGATAGGCATGTTCTGGAGAATTTTTCTGAAGAGCGTACATAAAAATGACAAAGGCAGGGTGAAATAAGCAGTCTGCAGAATGGTGGCTGCTTTTGGAAGAGAAGAGAAAAATTGAAATCTAGGTTGAAGATGGGGGCATGAACTACCGTTAAGGACATTCTCGATAGAAACTGAAGATATTTCAATATTTTTGGTATGTTTTATGCTTATTGTCTGGTCCTGCCATTTTTCCTTACTGTCTGGGAATGTTTTATTGTTGCTGCTCTTTTTGGAATTCCAAATATTGATCAGATTTGTATTAAAATTTTACATTTTCTCATTTTTATAGGAAAAAAGTCATAAAACTAATTAATATTAAATCAGTATATTAAACAAACATTTTCTTTTTAGGAATGAATTATTATCGTTCCTCAAAAAGTTGCGGGTGAGTTTGGAGTTAAAGATTGTAAATGTGTTAAAACATAAAAGCCTGTTTCTACTGAACAGGGATGCCTCCTGGGTGTGATCAGAAAAGTCAGTGGCGACTACAATGATGTGAGCAAAGCTTTGCCTGTTTTTTGTTTTATTTTATTTTAACATATTAACAAAAGGAATATATTGTGATATTGCTAAGTGACAGGACTGGGATTTAAGTCTGTTTTCATAAATTATGGCCTACCAAAGAACATAGTTTTTAGTGTTGAGGAGTTAATACAAAATATTTTAAAATATGGTTATTTTAACTTGTCTGCAGATTTGAGAAATGTGAAAAGTGATTTAAAAAACTTCTGTGAAAAGGATCCCAGCAGATTGTACATGGTATTATTTCTAAGATCACTTTTAAGGTCATTGTTATCCACCAGTACTCTAGTAGGACATGAAGATAAAACCACTGTAAACTTAAGTAAATATAGGTAGTCCTTATTTAACAATGGTAATTGGGCCTGGCAACTCTGTTGCTAAGTGACATCCAAAATGCAACATCATGTAGTTTGGGTTACTGTTAAGTGTATTGCACTATAGTTAGGCACAACATTTGCAATCCTCCGTTTGCTTCACTGATTTCGTTGGTTAGAAGCTTTGCAACGAAGGTCACAAATGGTAATCACAGGGACTGGTTGTCTTACTCGGCACCATCATAACTTGAAATGATCACAGAACATGTTGTTAAATAACTACCTGTATGGCAAAAATCTGCCTAGAAAATTTGAATTTCATGGGAAAAGGCTGTGATTTTATATCAGCTCATGTTTTCTCAATGTTCTCATAGGAGCCTCTGGTTTTAACAACAATATTATCCTTGTTTGTCAAGCTTCATAACACTCACGTAAGTGCTGTATTCTCTTTTATCATAAATCATCCGCTTTGCTGTCTGAATTCTCTTACTTATTTTATCCTGACTGTATGTATATCTATATATTTTCTTTTTTAGGAACTCATTGTAAATAATATCACAGCAGAGTATATTTCCATTTGGTCATCATCTATTCCTAGGTAAGGAATTTGTTTATCCAACTCCATTTATAAATACAATGAAATGTATTTCTGTTTCTTCGAATCTGTACAGGTTATTTCTTAGCTCAGAGCCCCATGTAAACCTCTATTGGTCACGTTCCATCCAGTATTAAATCTGATGCTGAAAATGTGATTACGCAGAATTTTGGGCTCAAAACAGCCTTTTTTGAGTGCTCCAAGCTCAAGACAAAGTACCTGGATTCTAAGAACTTTGTTTTGAAATTAGACTAAACCTGCTCTTTTGTTTACACTTCAGAACAAAACTTGCCTGCAAGTGCAAGGCAGAGTTGTTCCTCTCTTGAGAAAAAACTTGATACAGGCTAGAAAATTTGGAATATTCCAGTGAAGCATACTGTTTTAAGATCAAAATAAAATACATGGCTATTTTAACGTATAAACCTCAAGCTGAGAATAGGGAAAGTATTCAGAACTCTGCAGGCTGTTCCCACACAATGAAATTTGGGAACAGGTGGGATTAATGGGGTATACCTTGGTATGCAGATGTGTGAGAGGGTGGAACAAAGTGAAAAGAAAATTCCAACCTGCTCTGTCTTAAATGCAGCATTTGAGACAACATGTTCTCATCTCTAGCAGAGGATCAAAAGAAAACTTACATTATACTACATTTTTTGTGAAAATAAGATACTAATAAGTTCTTAGGGGTGGTAAGTTGTTGTTGGTTGCGAAGTCGTGTCTGACCCATCACGACCCCATGGACAACGTTCCTCCAGGCCTTCCTGTTCTCTACCATCTTCTGGAGTCCATTTAGGCTCACGCCTACTGCTTCAGTGACTCCATCCAGCCACCTCATTCTCTGTCGTCCCCTTCTTCTCTTGCCCTCAACCTTTCCCAGCATTAGGCTCTTCTCCAGTGAGTCCTTCCTTCTAATAAGGTTTTAAGGTTTAAGGTTTTATTTAATTTATATACCGCCCTTCTCCCTGGGGACTCAGGGCGGTTCACAGGGCATATATAAATAACGATACAAAAGTTAAAAAAAGATTAAACCAATGCCCAAATTAAAACAATAATACCATTCTAAAACAACAATTTAAAACCCATAATCCCCCATCAGGCCAGACCAGCTAATTCAAATAAATGGGTCTTCAGACCGCAACGGAAGGTTCGGAGGTCTGATGCCATCCGGAGCTCCACCGGCAGTTGGTTCCATAATGCCGGGGCGCCCACAGAGAAGGCTCTCCCCCTGGGGGCCACCAGTCGGCATTCCCTGACTGGAGGCACCCTGAGGAGGCCCTCTCTGTGGGAACGCACAGGGCGGAGGGGAGTTGACGCCGGCAGCAGGTGGTCCCCGAGATAACCCGGACCCATGCCATGTAAGGACTTAAAGATCATAACCAAGACCTTGAATAAGGTGGCCAAAATATTTGAATTTCAACTTCAGGATCTGGCCTTCTAAAGAGCAGTCAGGGTTGATCTCCTCTAGGACTGACCGGTTTGATCGCCTTGCAGTCCAGGGGACTCACAGGAGTCTTCTCCAGCACCAAAGTTCAAAGGCCTCAATTCTTTGGCGCTCAGCCTTTTTTATGGTCCCAACTTTCACAGCCATACATTGCAACTGGGAAGACCATAGCCTTGACTATATGCACTTTTGTTGGCAGGGTGATGTCTCTGCTTTTTAGTGTGGTGTCTAGATTTGCCATGGCTTTCCTCCCCAGGAGCGTCTTTTAATTTCTTGGCTGCAGTCCCCTTCTGTGGTGATCTTGGAACCCAGGAAAATAAAATCTGTCACTATCTCCATTTCTTCCCCATCTATTTGCCAGGAATTGAGAGGGCCGGATGCCATAATCTTGGTTTTCTTAATGTTTAGTTTCAACCCAACTTTTGCACTCTCCTTCTTCACTCACAACAAGAGGCTCTTTAGTTCCTCTTCACTTTCTGAGGGGTGGTAAAGCAAAGTTTAAATCTTAGATTAGCTTAAGGATGTTTGGAATTAAATATTTAACAGTAGCAAGCAGAGAAGTTAAAAAGCATGGACAATAGGAAATATCTTCTCCTGGACTGATTTAAGCCATAATGCTCTCTTATTCCTGCTCATTTCCCTTGATTTTTAGTAGATCAGATTTTTGTAGAGATCTTAAGCTTGCAATCTTTATACTTCTTTGAACTGCTTGAATCTCCTGGTTTCCGTGGCACTGCATATAATGCAGAAGAAAAGTCAACAACTTCATAGAGAAGCTCTCTTAAATTTGGATGCCATGTAACAGCAAAATGGCTGTTGACATGTATATTCCCAATGAGAGAATGAGAATGAAAAGTTTGCAATGGGTGTATAGCCGAATCTGAACAGGTAGAGAGGGCTCCATAATATTGGTTGTGATTTTGATAAGGAGAGTAAGCAATTTCTTTGATAAAATAGATCATTTAAGATTAACAGAAACTTTTTCTATCTCGGTGGGGCTGTCATTGATACATTTAGATTGTAATGATACTTATTCCTATAACCAACAGAAAGCAGAAAAGGAAGTTATGTATGTAGTAGTGGAGGTGCAGACTTTTGTCTACAACTCTGTCCTTTGTGTGTAACATCACTTAATGGGTGTGGAGGAGTACATATTTAAATAATACTTTCATTGAAGCAGATTTTAACTACATCATACTTTTAAATACAATTACTAATAATTATGTTTTCTCGTTTCAGTTTTCAGTCAGTAGATTATGAAGCAGTAGCTCTCACTGTCAAAGAACTAGTCAACTATGCCCTCACTATAAATTCAAACAATCATTTCTGGTTAATCACTCAGGCAGATATTTATTTTGGTAAGTAGAGTTAAACCTGCTTCTGTCTATTTATATATATGCCTGGTCCTCTCATTGTAGTGGCTCTGGGTGGCTAACAATACCTTAAAAGCAACAACAAAATAAAGTGTACAATCAGCAGCCAAAGTAAAAAAAAAACAAACCCCAGCCAGGCAAGTTAAAATAAGCATTTCTCAGACTCTCAACTGTCAGTCCAGTCTCCATGCCTGGAAACCCAATTACATTTTCAGCCCCTTCTGAAAGGCTGGCATGATTGGGCCAATCTAATCCCTGGGAGAGATGGTGTTCCAAAGGGTAGGTGCCACAACATTTTGGTGCAAGGACTGTCACTTTGAGGTCAGGGCTGAAAACTTTATTTCTTTGTCTTTTTTCAGGATATTTTACCTTAATTTGTCCATCCTATTCAGACCGTATGTGTAGAGAGGACAGTATAGTATTCAGATTAACTTGAAAAAACCTGGCCTAATTCACAACAAATGTTAAGCTGTTATGTGATACATCTTGGGGTTAGCATGATGAGCCATATCATGCATGAATCGGGTCATTGTGGATTATTTAACGAATCTTGATTTTAGAAATGCTAACTTTGGGTTACACGTGAATATGGCCACTAGATGACATCATTAACTGTCTTTGCTTCTCTGTCTCCAATATAGCAACTAATCAATACTCTGCTGCACTTCACTACTATCTTCAGGCAGGAGCCGTGTGCTCAGATTTCTTTACTAAGATGGTACCACCTGATGTATACACTGATCAGGTGAGTGATAAGATTATGTAGCAGTATATAAGGAATATATAGATGTATAGAGGTCTCTGATGACCTGGGCTGCTCTATAATACAAGCTTAGTATTAAAGTGGATCCACTGATTAAAGTTCAGCATTCTAAACATGGGCATTTTGAACTCATTTTACCTGACATTTTTTATCCTCTATCCTACTGCTATGAACTTAGAATAAAGTGCATGGATTATTTGGAATTGCTCATTCCGTGACCTTTCCCCATATATACCAAAATTACAGTATGAACACTTCTCTTCCTCCCACCATAGTTTTTCCCATCTTTATTTCACTTCCAGCCCATGTGTAAGACATCCTTAAATCACCTTAGTTGTATTGGTCCTATAATAGCAGCTTCAGCTTGAGAGCAACCGGCCAGGTTCAGGGTGCATCAGATCTGACCTACTTTGTTGCCTGTTGGTAGCACAATCGGGATTGATGGGAGAACAAGACCTGCCCAGTGCCTGTTGGCTATTCCATGCTGGGGCAGGTAGGTCCTTTCCCCTCTAGGGTTAATCTGAGCTGCAGAGAAATACCTGTTCTAGGAATGTTCTATAGGGCAGGCATTTCTCTTTCAACATTTCTCTTGAATGTATTCCAGGCTTTGATTTCTAATATTCCATAATAAACTCAGCAAATATTGGAAATTAATTAGAAGGCTTAATATTTAGCGACCTGGCACTGTACAGTGTATCTTTCTGTCATCTTGAGCCTTTTAGTCCCAGCAACATTAAGCTGTCATTTCAGATGTGTTGCAGAGGATCCTTCAAGGCTTTTGGCAGTTCCAGAAGCCAACTACAGTGAGATAAAAAAAATATTTGATCTCCTGCTGATTTTGTACGTTTGCCCACTGACAAAGAAATAATCAGTCTATAATTTTAATGGTAGTTGTTATTCTGTCTCTCACTGTTAAAATAAACCTACCATTAAAATTATAGACTGATCATTTCTTTGTCAGTGGGCAAATGTACAAAATCAGCAGGGGATCAAATATTTTTTCCCCTCACTCTATCTAATTCTAACCAAAATAGAAGCCTAGGTAATGAAGCTAAGTGAGTGGAACATTAGGAGAAGTATTTGGTCTCTAAAAGTTTTGTTTTGCTTATGCTAGTAATAGTGAAGTAGAAATATGACTTGTATTAATTGTATTCCATATAGGTAGCTATATCAGGTAAAGGATAAATTGTAGATTTTCTTTAATTTGCATATTTCTCTGTAGGTGATTAAACGAATGATAAAATGCTGTTCTCTGCTCAATTGCCATACACAGGTAAAGAATATGTATCCATCTATTAACTGGGAAAACTGCAGAGGGAAATTCTACCAAAAAAACAAGCCTATACTGCACTCATCTAGAATGTTGTGTTAATTATTGTATAATCGTGACATAACAACTTCATGACAAGATATATATTAGGAAATCTTTGTTCTTCCAGGTGGCAATTTTGTGCCAGTTCCTTCGAGAGGTAGATTATAAAACTGCATTTAAAGCACTTCAGGAACAAAACAGGTAAACAAGGTTTTTTTTTCAATTGCTATGTAACTATACACTAGTGGCATAAAATAACTGAAGTCCTGTTTTTCAGCCATGATGCTATGGATTCTTATTATGACTATATATGGGATATTACCATCTTGGAATACTTGACATGTATCCTTTTATTCTAAAAAGCTACATGGGATTGATTTGCAACCAGAATGGCTTTAGTAATTGGCTATTATTTAAATTGGTAATAGTAACTGCATTTATAATAAGAGGTGACGCAGGGAGATAGCGCAAAATAAGGAAATCCTTTCTCATTTAAAAATAGCAATGTTTTAAAAGATTAGGACCTTGACCTGGCTCATTATGCCAATGAGGAAGAGTTAGGCTCACAGAAGGTGCAAGGAAACTGTTTCTTATAACAGAGTGCAAAGCTAAGATAAAGAATGTTAAACTGCTATACAGATAATCTTACGTCTTAAGAATTTAGATGACTGTACTATAGTTTCCTAAATGGTGTTTCAGATCTTCATCACAAGCGAGGTGAAACAGACAAGAAACAGATAGCAGTAAGTTCTTACAGTTTCATATATTGAAAGGAATTTCTAAGAAGATACTGCAGTGGTCTGTGTGTGAAACCATTACATTAAAAAAAATCACCCTTTTCCCCAATTGACAAAATAGTTTTAAATGTAAATAAAAACTTATTACTAACATGGCCTTTTTTTTTTTTGGACACATAGATTAAAGCTATTGGGCAGACGGAACTGAATTCTAGCAACCCAGAAGAAGTACTACAGCTTGCTGCTCAAAGACGAAAAAAGAAGTTTCTTCAAGCAATGGCAAAGCTTTACTTTTAGAAACTTATTTTCCTTTCCAATATGAAAAGAAAAGTGTTCGTTGCAAGATATTTCAACACTTTATTTAACATGAGAATTTTTATAATACATATTTATAAACATACTGTGTGGTATTGTCCTATTTATAAAACATAAAATCCCTCATTTTTGCACAAGTATACAGAATTAGATTAGCTGCTTATTGCATGTGAAAAAATAGATGTAAGTTGTAATGAAGAATGATCTATTCAGAGTGTAGCTCTTCTTTGCATTCAAGCTGTCCTTACTGCAATCCAGTCTGTTTTTCTTGCATTGTAGACAGCTAATTTGTAGAAGTGCTTTGTGAGGAAAGAGGTAGGATATGACAGCTGTTCACTGAAGATGTTCCAGTTTAAGTGGAAAATTCTTAAACTGCTTTACCTCCAAAAGTAAAGTTTTTCAGTCTTTTCATTCCCTACTCATGCTTTATTATATTAAGGAAATTTGGTATCATTCCTTAGATACACTAATAAGTGTATGGAAGTAGGAATGTTGGCTTAGTAACCTTAGGTTAAAAGGGTTAATATAAAGGCTTTTATTTTGTGGCTGCACCGATGTGCAAGCTGAAAACTGACTCACTTTGACTCTTTAGTTTCAGACTGCCTCACTCAGTGCTTTATCACCACAGGTCAGAAGAATGTTTCATCCTATCCAAAACCACCACACGCCAATGGATAATTGGTGAAACAGTCTATTAAATTCACAAATAACTAAATTTGACCAATTCATTTGCATCTGTTAAAAAAATTGAAAGTTGCTTAAGACAGTTTTAAGTTAAAAATCCATAGTTAATTATGAATTTAGTTAATCAGAAGAAATCCAATTTTTCTAGGCCTCATTGGGCTTCAAATGTAAAAGATCCAGGCCAGCTGCATGTGAATGTCCTTCAGTTGCATCCCGATAGTCTTCTTAGCCATATCAAGTGTAAAAGCTCAGTGTGTATATTCAGTCTTACCAAAGATCCCAGTCTTCACACACATATATCATTTTTACTTCTCAGAGCTCTTTGGAGGGGTTATTATTCCTCCCGTAGATACCGGTGATAGCTGACTGGGTACAGCTACTTCATAGTTAATTTCATCCTATCCAATAAAAAGAACAAATTATTGTGATGAAAAAGCTACTTTATTGTTAATTTCATTCTATCCAGTAAAAAGAACAATTATTGTGATGAAAGGGGCAAAAATCTTCCTAGCCACAATGTGTCACCTCTTTGGAAAGGAAAAATAATCACTCTGCAAGGTATGTTGTGCCAAAAGGGAGCAGGGTGGTTCAAAGTCACTGAGAGAGAGAGATCTCCTGGGTCTGAGGGTGGACTTTAACCTGGGTCTCATTGGATGTTGGCCAACACTTTCACACAATACTACACTGGCTTTCACATATCTAAAGGGTTTTTTATGTTGCCTATTGATCATTCCTGGCAAGAATAATTTCAGATCACGGTTGTCAAATTTAATCTCAGTCATCATTTGTTGTTGTTAGTTGCGAAGTCGTGTCCGACCCATCGCGACCCTATGGACAACGTTCCTCCAGGCTTTCCTGTCCTCTACCATCTTCTGGAGTCCATCATTTAGGCATTATTAAATCAGCAGATAGTTTAGAATTCATAACACTAGCCACATTATTGCATGGTTTTTCAGGAACTGAAACTGGAAATCTCCAGATGACCGTATGGTTTAACATTTTCTGCTGACAACCCTTTTTGTTCATGGCTAGCTCAATTACTGTACTTTAGATTCCAGGTACCCCTCATCCCAATGTTCTAGGCCTTGCCTAGATCATGCTAGATCAGGGGGTCTTCAAACTTGGCCCTTTCCTGCTGGCCGAGGAATTCTGAGAGTTGAAGTCCACAAGTCATAAAACAGCCAAGTTTGAAAACCCCTATGCTAGATGGAAGTATGATTTTTGTCATTTCAGGATCATAGGAAAATGCATACTTTTAGCAAATAACTATGTTAGGTAGGAAAGATATAAAGAAGCATTCTTTTAATTCCAAGAAAGTATAATCCCAATGGAAGACCAAACATTTAAAGAGAGAAAATTCATTCTTACCAACATATCCAAATAGTTTGTATGGGTTTGTATGTTATGTCTATCTTCCACTGCAATCTTCTTGAAATTTTTCAATTTCACTGGTATTTTTTTTGCTACTTTGAAAAATGGTTCCATCCATTCTACACATTCTGCAATACTAGCCCAATCCAATCCTAAAAATGAAGTGAAGCAATTTACTGTAGCTACCTGAAATAATTGAATACTTGACATCTGTAATATACAAATGTTGTCTCAAAGCCTCCTGGTTATCTTCTGTAACTTGCAAGGCTGGAAGAAACCTTTGCATTTCTATGAACATTCTAAATCAGACATGTCAAACTCGCAACGTCATGTGACGTCGCGCTACGTATCAGGACGGTTTTGCCATTGCCGGCAATGGGGTGGGTGCGGCTTCCGGATGACGCCTCTGACCTGTGGGCCGGCAGTTTGACACCCCTGCTCTAAATTATTGCATATCAGCAGAGCAAAGGCTATCCAAGGGTACAAAGTGAAAAATAGGCAGCTATACAGCCATATTTTTCCCCTCATTCTTTATACTGTTTTCTCCATCTAACATTCAAGACAAAAGTGAGAAAAAAACAAAACAACAGAAGAACATTTTAAAAAGAGACAGAGAATCTCATTACTGTTTGGATAAGATTCCCCAATTCATATTGAGACAATATTTTTAATCGTGCCTAAGATAGAAGTGAAAACTGGCCATGGAAATCATAGAAGAAATCTATTTAATGTGGGGCTGAAAAAGAAAGAAAAAGGAAAATTAAGAGAATGAATGAGGCAAGGCCCAGGAAGGAGGAAGGCTCAGGATAAAAAAAGAAAGTATTGCATTGAAAATTTAGATGCCATTCTCCAGATGGTCTACCTGCTCACACTTTAATTGAGCTGAGAAAACACAAACACATTGAGAGGGGGGAGGAGAAATGCTACAATTTATCACTTTTATAATCATGTCATGAATGTGCTAAATTTATTAAATGTTGTGCCCTTCAACATCTTATGACAGTTGCAGACTCACATACATTCCAAAAGCGAAGAGAAAAATACACAATATTCATAGTTTACCATACCTGAAACCTTCTTTACTACTAGTTCTGAGGTATGATAGCAGAGGGCAGCAGCTGCCAATATCCTATACTGGAAATCCAAAGAATTGACATCTAGGATACAGAGATCTAAAAGCTGTGGAATGACATACATATCATTAGAAAGAACTTTACAAGTATAACAGTGCATCAATTGTTGCTCAATATAAGCTCAGTATAAAATCTACAATATCTTTCCCACAATTCTTACACTAGAAGCAGTCCGATTTACTGGCTCATTAGATCTGCATCTGACTCCTAGCCTATATTTGTTATTTTATTATGTGCGTCTGCCTCCCAATCAGTGCTCATTTTTCATGCAAAGCTGATAGGAATTGCCTTTTTATACACTGAAGCTGCTCACAGACAGCAACTCATTATGGCTCTGGACTTTCATACTTCAAAGCCCAGTCAACTGAGTGTTTTGCTTTCCTGCCTACAGTAGTCTGCAATTTGGTTTGCAGGCTTAGATTTTCTATCCACTTATCTATTTTCTTGGCCTTTAGTAGATCTATCTAGATTCAGTTTATTGAATTAAATAAATTATGCATCTGCATTAAGTGAAAACCTAGCTAAGTGCTACTTCAAGGTCAAACAGATTTCAGACTTGCAAGGTCATTTCTGCTCTTTGACTGAAATCCAGAGATCAAGGCATAAATGCAGAATTAAGGAATTTTGAGCCAAAAGTTTTGTTTTTAGAACCTTAACTTAACTTGGTATAAATATGTCTCCCAGCTTTCTTCTTTTGGATAAGGATTCATTTGTTTTTATTAAGTCAGAAACATTTGCATATCTTATGCAAATGAAACAAAAATCTACCAGTCAATATATATATATTTATGAGTTACAATTATAGCTGGTTTAATACATGGAGATTAACACTCAGGTGATGCTATCTATAGGCTTCTTTGTCATATTTTAAAGAAAGTTAAAACTAGTCCTTTTTTGGATCTACACTACAAGAATTCAATACACTATACATTTAAAAAAAAACATTTACAACTGTTGCCTGCTGTAAAATCTCTTTAGAATACAGTTTCAAGAAAAATTAGGCCTCTAAAACAATTCCAAAGAAAGCAATGTTTCTTATCCCCCAAAGAACAACACATTAGAGGTCATACAATGAAGTACAGATGCAACTGGACAGCCACTTGTCTGAAATGGTATAGGGTCTCCTGCTTGAGCAGGGGGGCTGGACTAGAAGACCTCCAAGGTCCCTTCCTATTCTGATTGATTGATAAGCGGGGAAAACTTCATAGGTTAGAACATAAAGCAACTCCAGATTATGGCTCCCTGCCCAACATTCCTAATGCTATCTAAAATGACAATAGTTTTATTGTCAGTAGTAACAGTTCTTCCAGCTTTACATAGCATTCATGCTAAAACAGAAACTTACCTGTGCTATTTCAATAAATTTGTCCTGAGAATATTGAGGTAGCAGCACCTTGGGAGCATCCTTCACTGCATCCACTTGAAGATAAAGATTCAGCCAGGAGATTACTGTCACTGGGCACAACTCCCACTTAAGAGCCTGCATTATTTAAACATAATGTTTACAGGGCTGTCTATTGAAGTGATTTAGCTTTCAGATTGTGTGATATCCACAACAGATATTGTCTAAGTAAATCAGCTTTCATTATTTTATTCTCACAAACAGAAAAAGAGATAGCATTCTTTATTATTTCATTGATATGTTCTTATTTTCATATTTAACAACATGCTAATTTTTCAATTTGTAAAGTTACTGGAAGGGATGAACATTCAAATCAAAGCACAATCTGAATCTAGATCTTCATGAGAGCTCCAAAGTCTCTAAATCCCCCCTGAAACTGACCACAGATTCATATTTGAATATAAGACTATGGGAATATTATTAAATATATGGGGATTTAATTATTCAGTTAAATCACACAATCAAATTTTGTGTTTGATTTATTTATTTGTTTGTCTAACCTCAGCTACATTTAGGAGTATGACTCCAGAATTCTACTCAAAAGCTAAGGACATTTCTCAGCCTGGAAAAAAAATGGTCAAGTCCTACAGCATTCCGGGAATAATCCGTTGAAGAGATCCCATTCTGAGCAAGCCAAACAAAACATCAGCTTCATATACTGATTTATATATAGTTATTTGTTAAATCAAACCACTAGCATGAGCAATTCCTAGCCCTAATTCTTCTTTATCTCAGTAAGGCAGTTGGAACTTTCTTCCATCCACTATTATGCTGGAAAGAAATAAGTGAGCTTAAAATAACTCACTTTTCCTTTAAAGAGGATGTTTCACAGCTGAATAGTAATATACATACAACTTTAAGGCAAGAATTAAAAAAGAACATTTATAAAGCAGTATTTAAAAACAGTTCAGATAAGAGGTTGATAAATTATTTCCCAGTATATCAGTTCCAGAAGGAAAAGTTCAAATTGTTACTATCCCAGTTTTGTTACCTTTAATATAATTAGTTCCATCCTTATAATGTCATCTTCACTGCAAGCACCATCAGTAACATAGGCAAACTCCTGCAGTTTAGGAGCATATATCTCCTTAAAAAAAGAAGAAACAGACTTTGCAGAACTGATTATCAGTTTTCTACATCCCTATGCAATACAAATATATATTTTAATTTTACATCTTGGAAGCTTAATTCAACTACTGATTTTTTTTATTTCCTACAGGAAACACAACTGGCTACATAGATACAATCTATTGAGTATCTATGCCAGGGGTATCAAACACAATTTCATTGAGGGCCGCATCAGCATTGCGGTTGCCCTCAGGGGGCAGGGTGGGCGTGGCCTACTGGGTGGGCGTGGCCAGCTCTACATCGTTGGCATCAAGGGTGCCTATGGGGGCCTTGTTGTGATTCAGGGTCAGCCTGTGGGTTCGGCAGTTGGGTCGGATGACTCAGATGAGGGGGAGGAGGGGGGTGTTGAAGAACTTGCTGATGATAGCCCTCAGGCAGGCCCCTCCCACTTGGTCACCATGGAGACCCAGCTGTGTGAGCCTGACAGTGTGGATGAAGATGACCCACAGCTGGCCCTGTTCAAGGACGCCCGACGCAGGAGACAGTGAAGTAGGAGTAAACACAGGAAGGCTGTGGGGCTTCTCAGAAGGAGGCAGAGAGAGGCCACGCCCTGAACTCTTTATAAAGGGAATGTTTGGGGAGGGCTGGTTTGCTGAAAGCAACTGCTCAGATAGTGTTTCAAAGCTCCTGTATCTTGGTATGTGTCTTGTTTGTTTTTTGTAGTAATAAATTTGGCAGACGTCATTCCAGCCTCTTGCCGTTTATAAAGGGGTTGCCTTTTCTGCAGGGCCGGTAGCAGGCTGGTACAGAACAGGCCTGGGCAGGAGTGGGACAGATCTGAGGGTCTCTGGCAGAAGGAGGGTCTCTGGGCCAGGGCCAAGGTAGTGGGGGCCGTTCCCTCACTGTTTCCAGGATGGCTTCGCGGGCCACATAAAACCACTTAGCGGGCCGCATCCGGCCCCCGGGCCTTGTGTTTGACATGTCTGATCTATGCAATCCCAGATATATCAGAAATCCACTGATAATTCTCCTGTCTCTGGTTCAAAACTGCCTTAATCTTGCAAAATAAAAAAAAATCAATCTACAAATAACTGTCGGCTATTGCTAGGATATCTATTCCTAAATTGCATCAGCTTTCCGAATTTTTAGAAATCTCAATTATTTAACTTAAAATGAATTTCCCCATACTGAGTAAAATGACATGGTAGTTATGTTTCACATGCATTTTTATCTTCCCAAATGCCAAAAAAAAAGGCAGGGAATTAACAGAACATCTTAAAAGCTGACCATAAGTGCTTTGTTTTTACTGAGTCTAGGTCAGAAATGTCCCTACAGCCTACGAAAGGGGACTCATTTGGATATTTTTAGGAAGTTTCCCGAAATACTTTTTTTTCAGAAGAGACTATTTCATCTGATCTCAAACCCAGTCATACTTATAAGAGCCCATCAAACTTCTAAAAGATTAGAAGATTAGCTGCAGAAGCTCTGTTTCCTATTTGGTAACCAAATTCCCCTAAATCTATCCAATACTTCCTCAACTGTCATAACAGGATTAGATTTTGCAAGTTATGTGAGCTATGTATGGGGGATTAGGCCTTACAGTTTTTATTTGACTCAGTATTAAATATTTAAGGCCTTTTTGATTATTTTCCTTACTTGCCTTTATTTTACTCCTGGTAATTCCAAGAACAAACTGGAGTCACTGTGATGTAGTGATTAAAGTGCTGACTTGGAAACCAGGAGATGGAATTTTAGTCCCACTTTAGGCACGAGTCAGCTGAGTGATTTTGGACCAGTCATTCACTCTCAGTCCAAACCACCTCACAAGGTTGTTGTTGTGAGGAAAATAGAAGGAAGGAGTTACTTATAATGAATAAAGGTGGTGTAATGTATTGGGCTTGCTTTGTTAAGGGAACACCATGTGGTAAATGCTGGAAGGCTGTTTGAGCAGGGAAGCTGGCTAACGGCTCCCAGCTCCTCAGACAATCCGTCTCTAGCACCGCTATTGGTTATCTCTAGGGCGGCAATGGGTTGCTTTAAGCCTATTGGCTGCCGCCTAGAGGCCAGGGTATAAATTGCTGCATCTGCAGCCCTGTTCCTTAGTTCAGATCCTGCAAGCAATAAACCATGATCTTTGCTGAACTCACTCGCCTCGTCTTCATTACTGCGCAATGAACCCAGTACACAACAGGTGGGATAAAATGTAATACGTAAATAAAACAAGCACATGCAGTTTTCTAGAGCACATTTTCAAAAGTGGTATACCATTGCCTGAAATAGTTTTTCTGGTTGAAAACTTCAGGGACTGAGTTTTAAAAGTCTATACTATTTCCTGGGAGCTCAAGGCAAATTAAATTGGGATTTCCGTTCATTTTCATCTCCGTAAGAATTTCCATCTTCATCTCCTAGTGAAGAGGACTGGCAAAGGGAGGAAGACTGACCCAAAATTATCTTGTGACTTTTCATGGATGAAGGTAGAGGGGAAACAGGGTCTCCTCAATTCTAGCCCAACACTTAAGTATAACCAAGTAGCTGTAGAAATGCATCACATGTCTCTACTTACCTCAAGCTTGGAAGCAATGAACAGGGTTGTAATTCCTATAAGCTGAAGCATGGTTTTATTTATGTCCTTTTGAGTCAACATGAATCTATCAAAAAAGTCTTGGGCCAAATAGAATGTTTCTCTATGAAGTGTGTATACTTCACATACCTGTAATAAAATATGTAGCATATTCTGAATAGCCAGTGAAAGCTTCATTTTGATATCACATGACCTAAATTTTAAATCAAAATTAATAAGGTGGAAAAAAATTCTTGCTTGGCACTGAAGAATTTCCAAAATAAATATTTACAATAAAATCTAATATACAGTATTTTCTAAAAATGTCTAGTTTCTTTCAAATTTAAAATTCTGTACCTCTTTTTGTTAGGTCTACATTGCCCCTGACATTTACTAAGTGCAGATAAATTCTACACATATTCTTAAATTTGGAACAGTTACAGTATTTAAAACACTCAGTCATAGCATCCATAATTAGGGGGTACTTAGAAACCTCCTATAAGAAATTTTAGTTTTCACTATTGATAAAGTACTAGGACATTTTCCATGTTTCTAGTAAACATTCATATTATTTCTAATAATTTTTCTGGGTATTTGGCATCACTAGACTATCATCTAAAAGCAATCTTCACACAATATAGGATAGTATATAAGATTATTCTACCATGACTAGCAATAGCAAATAAATGATCAATTTGTCCCAGAACACTCAATTATCTTTTAAGCATAACAAAACTTGGTATATCTGAGATAATGTCTTATCGGAGGTAAGATCAGAATATATTAAAATACTGAATATTTTCAATATAAAGCAAGTTGTTTATCTAACCCCACAAAAAAGAAAAGCTCTGTAAAAATACGTGAACTGTAGATTACAGAGAGAAATACTGGCAATAAGTAATAGATGAAATGAAATGAAATAAGAGAAAATGCATAAAATTGAAATAATTGACCTTTGTTCATAAAAAGATAAAGGTTTCCCCTGTCCAGTCATGTCTGACTCTAGTGGGCAGTACTCATCTCAGTTTCCTAGCTGAGGGAACCAGTGTTGTCTGAAGACATTTCCATGGTTACATGGGCAGCATGGCTATATACTGAGGCACACAAAAGAGTTACCTTCCCACTGAAGTGGTATCTATTTATCTACTCCCATTTGCATGCATTTGAACTGCTAGGTGGGCAGGAGCTGGGGCAAGAGAAGAAACTCATCCTGTGGTGTGGTGCTCACACTGCCAACTTTCCAGCTGACATGCTCAGCAAGTTTAACTGCTGAGCCAAGGAAGACTTTAATCTATTTGTCCCCTACATATGATCCTTGGATTAGTCTTATATGGATGAGGAAGAATATTGCAATTCTAATCAATTAAATTTAAATAAAAGATTCAATGAAGTTAATCGATTTTGTTCTAATAATTCTTCACATACAAAGTAAGCATACCTGGGGCTGGAACCATACCATAAGCCTTCCATGTTGTCATTACAGTGCCTTTTCTGTTGTCTTGGTCTCTTTTTCTCTCTCTCTGTGCGTGTGTGCATGCGTGCGTGCATGTATCTGTGTATCTGTGTGTGTCTGTAGGTATGTGTGTATCTGTGTGTAACATCCTATACATGTAGGTTTGATTCCTCAATCACATAATGGCTTCTGATACATGAAACATTTAAAATTGCAAACTTGCAAGTATTCCTTTATAGATGATTTGCGGATGCATATAGTTTAAGGAGACAAATCAAGGAAACAGGTGGGTGGAGTTAGTAAAACATCTTTCTTACTACTTTATTGAAGAAGGCTGATGTGTTTCAAATTTGATCGTAAAATACACCTTTCTCTTTTAATATTATTTACTGAAGAACTAGAAGCAATATTAAATCCTTAATTTAAAACTAGTGCTTTAACTTAACAAGGAAAATATACATTGTTAAAAGTAAGCAGATTAAATGCTTACGATTTTTGGGCACTATGCTGTTCCCTCAGTGATGTTTTACAATCTTATTTCAATACTTATATAAATGTAATAAAATAAATAAATAAATAAAATAAATACTTACCTCTAGAAGCCAATCCAATAGGACTGATCTCATATGTGGCTGTAGATTTGAGTGTAGTGATGTAAAATGCTTGCAGTGAGAATATTTGTTTTCTTTTTTGAGAATGTTGAACCAAACATCTCTAGAACTTCCCCAACTAAAATCAAGATAAATAATAAAATTTCAAATACAAGAAAAAAAAAATTGCTTTGGCGCAATTTTGCTTTGATTCTGAAACTAAATATTTCTGTTTGGTGAACCCAGTCTGTTTAATTTCTTAAAGAAAACATATTTGAATAGTGGTTCTGTTAAATGCTGTGGAATTAAGTCCCATGATTTTATTTATTGTATTTCCTAGTTGTATTTCAATACTGTATGTTTCATAAATACAAAAAAATCCAGTAGATAAATAAACATAAACATTTTACTTCAGACAAAACTGTAACATAGAAGATTGTTATGTACAAAGAAGTGGAAAACAAAAAATAGCATGAATAAGATCAAAACACATATTCTATGCAAAGTTACAGCTTATCTTGGACTTTTGAGAATTTGTAATCTTAAATTTTACTGTCTGCTTAAAAAAATAGGATGTTTATTACACAGCAACCATACCAAAATGAGTTCCATATTTTAAAAATCAGTTAGCTGTTTTATTTACACCTGAAGCCCCAGCACAAAAATACTCGTGTTGGTTAGTTTTACCAACAAAACAGATTATTTTATGACAATTTCATACTTTAGAAGAGAAGACATGGTTCATCTGTTATATGAGCTCAGAGCTCCCATTTTCCCTCTCAAAATGGGGTGGGTGGGGAGTGGTGGTGCACAGAACCCACTGGTGCTAGGCAAAGCACTGCTGCACCCAAGCATGGTTTATCAATCTCTCTGAATTGTTAGGTGCATTATCCAAATGCAGGATGACATTACTTTAAGCCTATTTAAGCAAACTACTGTATCTAAGTAACATATATTTGAAAGTAGCATGCTATATGTCTTTTTTTAGATAGCACATTTAATGGTTAGGTATAGTTTAACCATAGCTGTACATGAGGCTTTCTGAAGGAATATCCTATTTTCTCCATTTATAGCAATACACAGCAATATTTTAAATTATTTTAAATACATCTAGCGTACCTAAGATCCGGTAAAGGTGACGGATTTATGAAGAGATTTCTAAACCTGTATTTTTTGAATCTGGAGAAGTCTGTGGTTGTACTTTCTTTGTGTGGAGTTTCTATTATTATGCAAGGAGATACACCGCCTGATATTGTGGATGGCCAACAGCTCTAAAAATAAGATAATAAAAATATAGTTTTCAGATAGCTTTTTTGACAAACAGTGATGTCTTTATCCCACCCTTGGAAAAACACATTTTAATATAGATTTATGTCATTCATGTTATGTTATCAGCTCATACTCATTTTAACTAAGCAATTATATTCTGGCAACTAAAATGCAATGTTTCCATAGTGAAAAAGGTCTTCATAAACAAATTACAACATTAAAAGTGTGCCATGCATCCCCTTCTTATGAGTTTATTAAAACTAGATTCTGCCAATACAGGAATGAATAAAATCTTCCCCTTATATTGAGTCCATATATACTTTCTAAAGGGACGCGGTGGCTCAGTGGGTTAGGACGCTGAGCTTGTCGATCAGAAGGTCGGCAGTTTGGCGGGTCGAATCCCGAGTGCTGCGTAGCAGTGAGCGCCTGTTACTCGTCCCAGCTTCTGCCAACCTAGCAGTTCGAAAGCACGTAAAAATGCAAGTAGAAAAATAGGGACCACTCCGCTGGGAAGGTAACAGCGTTCTGTGCGCCTTTGGCGTCTAGTCATGCCGGCCACATGACCACGGAGATGTCCTCGGACAAGCGCTGGCTCTTCGGCTTTGAAACGGAGATGAGCACCGGCCCCTAGAGTCAGAAACGACTAGCACACATGTGCGGGGGACCCTTTACCTTTACCTTATACTTTCTAAATTACCACATTTTGAAGGAGTTCAATTATATTTCAAAGCAGTATTATACAGATCAACCATACCTTAATTTCATATTGATATCCCACATTTTCTTCATCTATCTTGGAGTCCTTTGGAAAACAAACAAAAATCATTAATACCTAAGCAGCAATGAACTAATATCAGATTCATCAAGAGCTTCTCAAACAATTGGGACACAAGGACAAAAACAGTAACACTTTAAATGCATGGCTTGTTTTTCAAAGTATTTATCAGATCCTGATATTTATCCAACTTTGTTTCATGATTATTAAACAGCTAAACAATCAATGTCAATTTTATATATTTAATAAGGAGATTCTGTTGTATGCTATCAAATACTTCCACCAAAGTGATGCAATTGTCAAACTTGAGGTTTCCCTGGGTCATAGTCAAGGTGTCAGATTTTATTCAGGAAGATATGCACTCAAGGTCCCACTCAATCAGATTTCATGTGTTTGGAACAGTTAATCTTCTCAAACTACCCTGCAGGATTTTTGTGGTGGAGCTGAGAACAGATATCCATCTAAGCCACGGGTGTCAAATTGCTGGCCCGCGGGCCAGATGCATCATCGGGAAACCACGCCCACCCCATTGCCAGCAATGGCAAAAAAGCTCCGATACGTTGCACAACGTCGTGGGTTTGACATGTCTGATCTAAGCCAACATGATTTCTCGGAAAAAAATAGGCATAAATGCACTAATGAATTGGACCCTTTGTAGATCTTTGGCATATGCTTGAGATGCTAATACCATTCACACACACACACACAGGGAGTTAAATGAGTTGCATCCAAAGGAGCATGTTTCTTTTGTAAGAATGATGAAAGCAGCATCACAACATTGTGCTGCAAATGCTGCGTTTTTATGTATGCACAACATCACAATGAGCTTACAAAAGCAGCAATACTATTTTTGTCATTCTTCCCCTACCGTTGGTCTGCCCTACAGTGGTCTGCCCTACCACTGCATTGAATTATTCACTGGTCTTTGCATAAGGCCACCCCACATAATCTTTTTTCTATGTGTGACTCTTAAAATTCCAACCCACCTGCATTGACTTTCTTTTTCTGTTCTGAAGTGACGATGGGACCTGTTCTTCTGGAGATGTGATCTGGCATGGCTGATGCAGTTTAGCTTGCAAACGGCTACTGCAGAAAGGAAAGATATTTTATTCCATCAGTGGCATAGAAGAATGTACTGTTTTACCTGCATTGTACTGTATATTATACAAGTGATCGTTACCTTCGCCTGGACATCTTATTTGAAATTCCAGATTATTTCCCTGCAAATAACAGATCAGATGTTAATTCAAGCCATAGTTTCACTACCAAACACTAGCTTGTGAAAATTCTGGCCTTCAGTTACTTATTCTGAAAAAGTGATTCATTTGTTGCACCCCACTAGTTGGGGAACATGCCTCTATGTATGCATGGGAGCTGCATACTGCACCAAGATTTGCTACAATAACATAAAATAAAGGACAACAAACAAAAGACCAATGCATAAATTTATGGCACATCCAAATACATGTTTCTCAAATCCAGGTTCTGAAACGTACATCCAGAACAAGCAAATGCTCCACAGAAAGGCAAGCTCCTGTTTCCTCCCGAAAAGCCTGGGCTTGGAAAAGAAAATTCATTGGGCAATCTGCTCACAGCAGTCATGTTTCAGCCTGGAAAAGTTCTGCGTGCCTGAATCGGGTAAATTGAATTGGTAGACTGGCACACTGTCTAAACCTAAGATAACAAGATTTCTCTAAACCAGAGTTTCTCAACAATACCAGCTTGAAGATGTGTGGACTTCAGCTCCCAGAATTATTGGCTGGGGAATTCTGGGAGTTTAAGTCCACATATTTTCAAACTGCTAAGTTTGAGAAACACTAGTCTAATCCCTTAGAAGTAAAAGTACCTTTCCATCTAGTCAATTTTGCCTACTTCCATATATTGCCTCATAGTAGCCATTTTGTACTATATTTAAAGATCCTGTTTGAGGCACCTTCTGTTTCTTTTCTCAAAAGCAACTACAAATATTTTAGCCCTGTACAGTATTAGTTACAATGAAGTGAGAATTTTATAACCCAGTAGTAAGTAATACTGATACATAGGATATACTGAAAAAGTTAGCAATTTAAGAACTAGCACAACTGTATCTTCATTAGGAGCTGGTTTTCTATCTGAAACTTTTCTAGGCACAAAAATACATACTGACTACTGTACAACTCCTGGTCTTTATTTTATCCATTATTATGATAGCTCATTATGACTATAAACAGATACATTGTGGTTTCTCTCGTTCAGGAAACCAAAAACAAAACAAAACAAAACTTCAGTTCCCCCCCCTTCTTTCTGCTGGGCGGGAGGGGGCTGATTCTGTTCTATAGCCTTTGCTTGTCAAGCTGGAGGCAGGAACTCTTAAAATGCCCCCATTTCTCCTCTCTTAACAACCCCGCGCCAATTTGCAGAGAGCGGGTAAGTGAAGAAGGCGGCAACAGGAGGCTTCATTCTCTGAGCGTCCTCCCAATTTCCTCCCGAGTCCCGATTGTCGCCACTCCTAATCGCCCGGCGTGGGGTGCTGGGTCCGGGGGATGCAAGGAAGGGGTGGAGAAGTGGGGCGAAATAATGCCTTGCTAAATTTAGAAGGGGAGGGGGGAAGATCACAAGCGGGAACCCTGGGTGGGGTGGAAACACCCCTTTAAATAGAGTCACACCGAGAACAGGAAACCTTTCCCGCCTTCAGTTACTTATTCGGGGGGAAAAAAGCGCTTCATTTGTCGCACCCCGATGGTCGAAGAGGGACTTTTGACAGAAGTATGCCAGGGGGACCACAGGAGCCCCGATTCCTCCCCCACCCTTTGCATTAAGGTTTCCCTCCAAATAGAGCCAATCCGGACACCCATACCTCCCCTTCTCCCCCACCCCTGGACGGCACCGATCAAGAGCCGGTCTTTCGATCCCCGGGCAAATAATTGGGGGGGAGGGATATTTTGGAGGATAAACCAGCCCCCCCCCCACAAAACCGGCTCTCTCCCGCCTTCTGGTGAGAAAGCGCCTTCCACCTTCGCGCATGCCCGGCACCCCATCTGGGTTGGGGGGGGGGGGGTGAAAGAAGGGTAAGTGCTGGGGCAGCCCGGGAAATGAACAGGCGGGCGGGCTCCCCCCCCCACTCCACCCTCTTGCAACGCGGGAGGGGCTCTGGCTCTCTCCCTCCAAAAATATCTGCCACTTCCAGCAAAGGCAGGCCGATCGAGCCGCGTCTTATCTCAGGGTTTGCCCTACCTACACCGATGGCTCATAGCTCCCCACTTCGGATAAGGCTACACCCCCCCCCCACACACACACACACCCAGCGGTAAAAAAAAAAAGCGCCTCTTCCCGTGCCCGGGATTCCCTCGGAGGGGGGGAGGGGAGAGGTGAAACCACCCAGAAGCAGCCCTTTTTTCCACCCGAGGGGCAGACAACCCTCTCTCCCGCCACGACACCCTTCGAGCTGACCTCCCCGAGGTCGGATGGGCTGGGGATCCCCGCTATTTCTCCCTGCCCGCCTCATTCTCCCTCCAAAATGCAAGTCGGCAAGCGGGCGGGCGGGCGGGCGTGCATCCCGCCTTCTGGCTTCCTCCCCTGGAGAGAAGCCTGGCGCCTCGGCCCCGCTGCCAATCGCTCAGGGATGCCCCCCCCGTTGCCCCCTAATAAAGACCCCCTCAGAATCTTGGGGCACAGCCCCCCCCAAAGCATCTCCACAGCCGCTCCCCCCACCAGAGCTTCCTCGCGTGGCGGAGGAAAACCGGGCGGGGGGGACGGGCCGGGCAACCCCCGCGCCCTCTCGGGCATCCTCCCCCTCCCCGCCCGAGCACCCCCGCACCGCACCTCAGCTGCTTCAGCCGCGCAGAACTGAACTGTTCTCAGCTGGCGCCGGCGCCAAGGCTCTATATGGGCGACGCCTGCGCATGCGCCAGCGTGCTTCCCGGCTCGTCCCTCCAGTCCGCGCCTGCGGTTCCCGGGCTGCGGATTCTCCCGCCCGCCTTGTCTTCCGTGCGCTATCAGCCCCGCATCCAGGGCAGGGGGTAGCTCCGCGAGAGGAGGTCCGTTCCCCTCCACCCCAGCAACAAGAGCCCCGCTTAGTCTGGAGCTGCTGCCTCCTTTGGAGGTAGAGGAGTGGAAGACTTGAAAGCCGCTTCTCAAAACCGGAGCCACGGGGCGTGGGGAGGGGGGATCATCTCTTTGCTGCACCCGCTCGGCGCGAAAGAAGCGCGAGCCGGAGGGGTTTTGCTCCGGGCTGCTTATTTCCCCCAGACACACACGCCGGCGATTGCGCAATAGCGCGCCGCCCAGTCACTGCCGGCGACCAGCGCGTCCTCCTTCCCCTTCCAGTCCCTCCAAATGTGCTTCGTTGGCATCAGTGCTTCAAGCGGGCTCCCCGCAGGGCTGTCCACCCTCGGCTCGCCAGTGGCGCCTGGTGCTGCCAGCCCGGTAGCTCCAAGAGGGTCTGTCCCTGGAAAGATGTGGTGAGATGCCAGAAGAAGCAGCCCACGGGGATAAAACGAAGCCCCTTGCCAGATGCGTTTGCCCGAGGCAAGGCCCGCGCGTCCTTTCCCAAGGTCTTTCCTCGTTCCCACGTGCGAGATAGGGTGTTCTCTCTGGCCCCAATCCGCGTGAAGGCCATTAGACTCAGCACCGCCTCGGGGAGCCCGCGGAACCCGACGCTCCCCGGGTTTCAGCGAGACCCGCCGATTTGTTTGCCGCTTTGTCGCCGCCCCTGGGTGGAGTCAAGCGGCGCGCCCCAACCAATGAGAAGGGAAAGAATCTCGGCAACGTGGAGTTGTCAGCAAAATGTAAACACAGCCGGTTTGAAGGGTGACTGAAAGAAAAGGAAAAAAAAAAGCGCTGCTCTGCCTTCAACGCGGGGACCGCAACCGTGGCTTCTCTAAACGGGAAGGGTGGTTGTAGTATTTTCTTCGGAGAAAACATTGCAAAACTTCGTACCTTTTGTTGGAAACAAACCCCATTAAACCCGATGGGTTGACTGTACAGAAGCGCAGAGCGCCATTCGGCTTTAAGGAGGAAGTGGAATGGCGTCGATTTCCCTTTTGCACCTCCTGACAGTTTTCTTCGGATAGGGAAGAATTTTAGACTTGAACTTTGGAATTTATCTCTTCTTAATGAGTTGATTTGAAAATCCAAGTGTCTTAATTTTTCTTCCCACACACCCTGTTAGAGTGCTACTAGTCCACTCTGTTCTCCTGGCAGATGCTCATTGCTTCTTGAGCCCAAGTGATGGGTGAGCGTTGGCTCTTTTCTAAGGTCCACCCTAACAACCATACTGGTCCAGAACAGTGTGAGAAATTGAAGGGAGACAGACTCTCCACTGCCTCAGAGCTTTTTTCATTTATTCCATCTGAAAAGGAACATACTGACTTTAACAAACTGTGGCAAGTTCTTAAAGAGATGGGCGTACCAGACCATCTTATTTGTCTCTTGATAAACCTATATGTGGGCCAAGAAGCAACAGTGAAAACTGTACACGGAACCACTGATTGATTCAAAATTGGGAAAGGAGTCCGGCAAGGCTGTATACTGTCGCCTTGCCTATTTAACTTACATGTAGAGCACATCATGAGAAAGGCAGGGCTAGATGAATCAAAAGTTGGAATTAAGATTGCTGGAAGAAATATCAACAACCTAAGATATGCAGATGATACCACTCTAATGGCAGAAAGTGAAGAGGAACTAAAGAGCCTCTTGTTGTGGGTGAAGAAGGAGAGTGCAAAAGTGGGCTTGAAACTCAACATTAAGAAAACCAAGATCATGGCATCCAGCCCTCTCAATTCCTGGCAAATAGATGGGGAAGAAATGGAGGTAGTGACAGATTTTATTTTCCTGGGCTCCAAGGTCACTGCAGATGGGGACTGTAGCCAAGAAATTAAAAGATGCTTGCTCCTGGGGAGGAAAGCCATGGCAAATCTAGACAGCACACTAAAAAGCAGAGACATCACCCAGTCAACAAAAGTGTGTATAGTCAAGGCTATGGTCTTCCCAGTTGCAATGTATGGCAGTGAAAGCTGGACCATAAAAAAGGCTGAGCGCCAAAGAATTGAGGCCTTTGAACTGTGGTGTTGGAGAAGACTCCTGCGAGTCCCTTGGACTGCAAGGCGATCAAACCAGTCAGTCCTAGAGATCAACCCTGACTGCTCTTTAGAAGGCCAGATCCTGAAACTAAAACTCAAATATTTTGGCCACCTAATGAGAAGGAAGGACTCACTGGAGAAGAGCCTAATGCTGGGAAAGATTGAGGGCAATAGAAGAAGGGGACGACAGAGAATGAAGTGGCTGGATGGAGTCACTGAAGCAGTAGGCGTGAGCCTAAATGGACTCCAGAAGATGGTAGAGGACAGGAAGGCCTGGAGGAACGTTGTCCATAGGGTTGCGATGGGTCGGACACAACTTCGCAGCTAACAACAACAAAGAAGGTGCATAAACAGCATCTACGTAGATACTAACACAGCTGGCTGAATTACTCTTTGATGAGAAGTTGGCTTGTGTGAATAGTGTATAACATGAGTAGGGATATTTTAGAGGTTAATAACCATTATAAAACCTGAAATGGACACCTAGAATGGATGAGCCATCATGTTAATCATCTCCAGATAAAATTACGCCTAAAGATAAATGAATCAAACAGAGCCTACTACTTAGTATAGTTCTTTTTTGGCATAAAGATGAAATGTTCATTACCTATGTTTGCTGACATAAATGGTGTGAGATGTTTTTAACAGTGGTCCAATAAATCCTTCCATCAGATAAATATTCAGTTTCAATCCAAAGATATTTGAGAGATGCCAGATTAGCTCTTGGTAAATGGTAAATTCTCTTTTCCCTGCAGTTCTGTTTTGCAGATGGATTTCAGCTTTGTCTTTTATTTTCCTTTCCTTTTTGTATTTTCTAGTTGCTGGCAGTTTCCTCCCACACTTGTTCATTATTCTTTTTTGATAGTCAGCTGTCTAACATGATGTTAGTTCCAGTACAATATAAGCATATGACTGATCAGTCACACTAGTAGTTATACTTACATGTTTTTTAAAAAAATATCAGAGTTGTAGTTTCATGCATGTTTTTTTCCTGCAATCTACTCCAAGGCATAAATATGTCTTCCTAAGTCATACATGGAAGCAAAATCCCCAAAATTTTAAAGTGATCAAAGCCTAGACAGCTAGACAAAAACCACTGGTATATTTAAAGGTTAATTGATTAACCCTAGGATGGCAGAAGTACTTCAAGGTGGAAATTACATTGCTGAAACAGTTGGAGGCTGTTGTCTCCTTGGTAAAGGACAGTGCAGCATTGGTTGACTTATGTTGCTAGCACTCATCCTTCCAGTCCACAGGCCATTTAGCAATAAGGGCCTTCCAATGGCTGCCTGGGTCATGCAACTTGTTACCTGCAATTCAGCATTGGCAGAACAGCTGGCACTTGTTCAGAATAGGGCAGCAGAGAAATGAGAAGGTCTGTTGGTATACTACAGAAGGCCGGTTTCTTGGCCTGACCCAGATGCTGAAGAATTCATCTGATTTTATGATGTACATCTGCCTGGTGGCAATGGTAGAAGGTCAACAGAGTTTCTGTGAGCTAAGTAAAATGTAAGGAAAGGAAAATAAAAGTGCCAAGGAGAAAGGTGGTAAAATGGATATGGTGAATAACTGAGATTGAGTATGTTTTTGATGATTAACATACATTCTCAAGGAAAGGCAGGGCTGAAACTGGAAGATATATCCTTTCACTAGAAGCAATATAAAAAGGTTATTCAACCTTGAAACTATAAGAATATGTCTTTGAAATAATCAGGAATCAAAGGAAAACATGTCTTATACTCAATTTCAAATATTTTTTGGAAAAAAACGACAATATTTTTCTGTTTTTCATAGATAAAATTTCAATTTATCTATGTAGATATATCTGCAGTAATGTTATTAGTCACAGAGAGCTTACACCAGATTTCTACACAGGTACCTTTGTGTTGTTTTGCAGCAGACACAGTCCCTAATTTTAAGATAGTTCATTACTCAGTTAAGTTAGTGCCATTCTGGTACTTGTCTCTGAATTCCATCAACTTTTTTAACAGTTGTGCTACATTTTATATTTAAAAGGAGCCTTATCTGAAAGGTCTTCCAGAAAAAGCTGCAGTTCTGTGCAACATGAAACTTGGTGATCAAATGATGCTGTAACCAGGGGTTTGTACTTGTAAATTATTTCAAAATATCCCTTTGCAATAGCCCTGTATAGGTTGATGAAGAATTACCATTCTCTAGGCAGCTGTTTCAGAAACATCAATATATCTGCCTTGTTTTCAAAAAGGTGCATCTCATATATCCCAAGGTCCCATTGCAGCAATATGATGGCTTGCTTAGAAAAAAGCAGCCCAAATGCAGAATTGCCAATACACTGCAATTTTGAAGACACTGGACATTTATCTTGATGGTGAGCATAGAAGCAAGGGAAAAGATTAATCTATTTAGGGCAAATCTTGATTAGTTGGCAGTTCTCTGCTAGCTTATTTGACTCACAAATAGGTAAAAATGCCTGTATCCAAAGTTTCTGTGTTCAAGTAGGTACAAAATAATGTTTACAAAACTTACATATTTTACAAATTTGATGCATTTGAAACCAGATTAAGAGATGGGAAACAAAAAGACTAAAAATCTCAAGCAGCTGAAGTCACACCGCTGGTTTACCTATTGTAAATAGTTCGGTGTTATTTGTCATCATTGATGTCTGTCTTGGAGTTCAGACTTTTCTAGCCCTGCAAAGAATTGCAGAGATGAAACTTTCTCTATGAAAAGAATTGTTCCACATTGCCTTTACCTTACCTATTGCAATTAGTATCAGGATTCTCCTTAGACACAAAGGGTATTTAATCACATACCACAGTTGAGAGGTATCTTAGGAGATCATTTGGTACCTCACACTTCTCAATGCAGAATCACTAAAGGAGGATTTTTCAATTTATTTATTTAATTTATTTTTATTTTATTAGACTTATATACCACCCTTCTCTCGTAGGACTCAGGGCGGTTCACAAGGTTTTTTAAAAACAATACAGCAAATTACAAAAATTAAAAACAATTTAAATGATTACATTAACCTTGAAATAAAAACCCCAATTAAAATACAATTGAAACCCCAGTTAATACTCTCAGTCCAGGCCAGAAAGCTCGAAGAGCCAGGTCTTCAGGTCCCGGCGGAATGAGCGAAGGTCAGGGGCAGTCCTAAGCTCTACAGGCAGCTGGTTCCAAAGGGCCGGCGCACCCACAAAGAAGGCCCTCCCCCTGGGTATTGTCCGCTGGCAATCTTTTACCGGCGGTACCCTGAGAAGACCCTCCCTGTGGGAGCGCACAGGACGAAGGGAGCTTGATGCCGGCAGCAGGTGTTCCCTCAGATATCCCGGACCCAAGCCATTTAGGGCTTTATAGGTCATCACCAGCACCTTGAATCTCACCCGGAGGGCAACCGGAAGCCAATGCAGCTCGCGGAGCAGAGGTGTTACATGGGAGTATCGGGAAACCCCCATCACAACCCGCGCGGCTGCATTCTGCACCAGCTGAAGCCTCCGGGTGGTCCTCAAGGGCAGCCCCATGTAGAGAGCGTTGCAGTAGTCCAATCGGGAGGTCACAAGCGCATGAGTGACTGTGTGTAGGGCATCTCGGTCCAGGTAGGGCAGCAAATGGCATACCAGGCGAACCTGGGCAAAGACCCCCCTGGTCAAAGCTCCTATATGGTCTTCAAAACTGAGCCGCGAATCCAGGAGGATGCCCAAGTTGCGAGCCCTATCGATGGGGGGTAACACCTCACCCCCCATCATTAAAGGTGGAATGGACTGGTTAGTCCAAGATGCCGGTATGCACAGCCACTCAGTCTTGGCGGGATTGAGACAAAGCCTGTTTCTCCCCATCCAGACCTGGACCGCCTCCAAGCAACGGGACATCACGGCGAGGGCATCACTGGGTTGGTTCGGGGTGGAGAAAAAAAAGTTGGGTATCATCAGTGTACTGATGATACCCCACCCCGAAACCACGAATGATCTCGCCTAGCGGCTTCATATAGATGTTGAACAGGAGAGGAGAGAGAACCGACCCCTGAGGAACTCCACAAACAAGAGGCCTCAGGGCAGACCTCTGCCCTCCCGTCAACACCGATTGCGAGCGGCCCAGGAGATAGGAGGAGAACCACTGCAAGACAGTGCCTCCCACTCCCACCCCCCTGAGACGCCGCAATAGGATACCATGGTCGAAGGTATCAAAAGCTGCTGAGAGATCTAATAGAACTAGGACAGAGGAGCAACCCCTGTCCCGAGTTACATTCTTGATGTAACTTTATTGAAGTCAACAAAAAGCTAGCAAGCTTTTAAATCTTTTGCAAATTGGGTTAAATCTGAAGTGTGATGAGTAATCTATGCTTGCTCCACTCCCACAGAGGTTATCCCCACAGCATTTCAGTAAATACTTTTTGTCACTGGTTATTTTGCAGTGACACGTACCTACGTACACACACACACACACAGAGAGAGAGAGAGAGAGAGAGAGAGAGAGAGAGAGAGAGAGAGAGAGAGAACTGATTAATATAGAGCAAACATTGGATTCAGAAAATTTTTATCAATTGGCCTTTTTATTGACTGTTTCTCCAGAGCACATTATGAAACAAAATATTTAAGTTATATAGATGGGTTACTATGATTAATTTCCCTTTTTTTTCTGGAGACCCTTAAATCCTTTTATTTGACCTGTTAGATTGCTACCTTTTAAGCAGGGCAGAAAATTAGATGTGAAAATATTTGTGCCTCTATCACAAGTGGCAAAGTCTTAATGTGATGAATTCACAGAAGAAATTGCAGCGCAGTATAGACCTGCACTGTGGCCTAAAGGAATCCAAACCATGACCAAATGACAAATGATGCTGTTGCCCAAAATATAACATACACAAGGAAGAGATGGGAGAGAAACTGATCTGAAACAAGGCCTTCATTACAAAATTCCTGGCTATTCTTTGAGTGTAATAGAAAGCAACAATTTACATTGATAATGTGTCCAAATACAGTCAGAACAATATTTTACGGTTAATATATCAATTTTAAAAAACAGCCTACAAAGAAAGAAAACTCAAAAGACACCAATTTCCCCAGGTGAGATTGGGTGATTCATACATGTTAAACTACCCAATGGATTTGTTTCATAGGGGCCAAACTAAGCTGCAGTATTGACAAACACACTGGTATCCAACTTTTCTTTAGGCAGCAATCTTAAGACATCATCCTGAAAGAACAGGAGAGGTTCTGTTAATGTAACATCACATGATAGGACATGGCCAAAAGTTGTTGAACCATTTGTTGGTGGATTTTGTGGTTTGGATGCATTTAAGGAAGTGTGCGGCCACTGGGAGGTAAATGCTTCAATTCCATTGTATTGTTCAGAAAAAACCTAGCCACCAAATTTCAGCAGGTAGTTTTAAAAGAGATGCCAAATGAGGCATGATAGACATGTGGCCAGAAACTGCTTACTCCTAGCCTAGCACAGCACTGTATGTAGATATAACCACAAAGTACCTGCTTTGGGTACAGTCTATACTATGTGTTCTGAGCCTAATAAATTGGGACAATGTGGAAAACTTCTACTAACCACACTGGTTTTCTAAATATAGGAATGTTATCTTTTTGTGCACACACATTGAAATATACAGTCACTTTGCAAAACTTGTCTTCTTCATGGGAATAGATCATTGTAAAAATGAATCAAAAATGAGTCCCATGCATTTTCAAAACAAAAAGAGTGGAAAAACAATCAGATGAAATCGATTTTCTTTTTTGTCATTCATTTTCAATTATCCTATATTAGATTCCTATTCTGGACCAGAGTTAATTGCTTACATGGAGATACAAGAATGGGAAGAAATAGACTATACAATGAAACTGAAAATTAACTGGCTAGAAATCCATCAAACCTGAGTAACTGGTTGAGTTTGAACAGCTTTTAAAATCTTGTTAAAAGTCCCCCCCCGCCTTTTAATCCATCTGAAGAGTGACCGGTCTGATGTCCTGTTTTAACAAGGGCCTGTTTTACAGCATTTTGCGCTTATCACCAATATAAAGGCAATAAAGTGTGGTTGGTAAATGAATAAATAAGCAGAAGCAAAATGGTTAAGTTTTAAATGAATGGAAAATCGAAAAGTTTAAGCATTAGAATGGCATGAGAAAAATGACCTTCCTTGCTCACCCACAGCACTAAAATAGTTTTTATCAAATGACACGTCATTGGTGGAGATCAGA
The DNA here is from genome assembly GCF_947247035.1 of Vipera ursinii. NCBI lineage: Eukaryota > Metazoa > Chordata > Lepidosauria > Squamata > Viperidae > Vipera > Vipera ursinii. The sequence continues at coordinate 188,101,380 of NC_139516.1, forward strand.
ACTGCAGATTATGATGGAGCAGAAAGACAGGCAACATTATGCCCTCCTTATTGGGTCAGCTCGGACACAGTCCTCAGCTCCAGCCAACATGATCAAGGGCCAAAGTCAACTATGAATCTGAAGTCTTAATTCATTGCTTCTGAAGATGTTCCATTGCTCCCTGCTGTAGGGGAATCAATTAAGGAAATACTACTATATCAAAACCAACTGTCATAAGACAATGGGATTTCATAACGCAACAAGGCATATTTCCTTTTCATTCCAGGATAAGAACTGGGTGTAGCAACTATTCGGGCTCTGATCATTTTGAAATGTTAAGTACTGTAACTTGTATATGGTATCAACAGGATGGCCAAATCTTGCTTACCAACAGTTCTGCCACAGGTACAAGGAAAATGGCTCCACAAACAAGCTGCCACAGAGAATGCATAGGCTGATATACAGTATTTATCCAAACAGAAAGCCTCTTTTTCGTATCTTCATATTCAAGTCTGGTGTGTACAAGTCATTGAAAAAGGCACAGTTTTGTTTATAATATGTATAAAACAGTTCCAGCAAAGTTATTGAAATACCATTCAACATAGCACATGGCCTTCATTTTTACGAGTTATTACACTTGTTTTTTGTGGAAAAAAGATACAGATATATAAAAAGTCATATTCTAACCACAAAACACACATTGTTTGAAAAGCAACAAATTCTAATACTCTAATAGTTTCAGGCACATAATAAAACAAGCTATATAAATATACAAGAAAAGAGTCAGGCTTAAAGTTGTATGTGTAAAAATTCCTTTCACCACGGCATTATTTCCAATATTAAAAACTGAAAAGCAGGTATTTCTATTTCCCCATCACTAGCAAGTTATCCAGTAAAGACAGCAACTGCACCTCTCAATTAGAAGTCTTCAAATTCTTGCTAAATCAGGAAATCAGAAATAAATGTGTCCTTTATTTTAAAATTCCTAAAAGTAGACAATGAAAATACAATATTTTCTCGGGGAAAAAAAAGATGAAGATGGCTAAGAGTTACTTGCTGGTACAGTACGTTATTTCACCTAATTAATTTAAAATGCAAGCCAAACATGAAAGGGGTTCCTGAGTTTTAGAAAAAAAATACAGTGATGGTGCTGTGAATTTGACAAATAAGAGGTCCTGAGTGACTATTAAAACAAGGAATGCCTTTGCAGTTTTTAGAAACTGAGGGACAGGATTCAAGATTCAAATCACAGAAATTTAATAAACATCTCTCCTGAATCCTGGAAGCCAAATGGTAAATTCAAATACGTATCCAAAAAACAAAACAAAAAACGTGGGGACAACCAGAAAACAAACAAAAAGCTACTGGACTTTGCCATCTGTGGTTTTAAATTGCTTGTAATTCTTTGGACTTTTCTTTATTTGACAATTAGTGTCTGTATAAAACCATGAATCTTTTTTTTAGAATAATAAGGAAAAGCTAGTTAAGTTTAAGTGAGGAATATAGAGTTACACAGTGACAAATTTAGGTTGCCTAAGAAACAACAGGCAGAGAAATTTCAGATTTCTACTTCAGCAATTATTCATTCCTTTTATAAACTATATTCCCGTAGTGTATTTTGAGAAGGCAGCTGTGAATTGCAATTCTTTTTTAAAAAATACAATTGTCATCAATCTGATGTAGATTGAATCTAATGGACTGAAATGTGGCAGATCATGCTTACAAATCAGTTCAAAATTGGAGGTGCAGCTTTTGGCCTAACCACAATTAATAAAACCTGAAGAAAAAACATCCCACACCTCATATTTAAATAAAACAGGAGTTTGAAAAATACAACACCCACACGGGCAATCATTCAAACAAACCAGGGCAGAAGACTTATGCATTTCAGCACTATTAACCTCAACAGGTTTCGAGAACCTTTGATTAAATGTTGTGTTGTAAAATAGTCACTAAGTAACATTACACTGTTTTGCATAATTGACTTTAGACCAATGCACCAAGAAAAATTACTCACTAGCTTTGTTGACAATAAGAAGGAATGTTTCATTTTATCTGCTCTTTGCTACACTAATAATCTGTGTTTTCATACCATCTCCTTTGTGGAGATCAGGTGTAACCTGAAACCACTAAAATACAACACTGAATCTATACTCAATCTATAGCCATCTTGGGGCTGACTTCAAACTTGAAGTCTCAAACTTGAGACATCTGGCCTAATTTTGGAACTTTCTTACATCCTCCCTATTTCATTTTTGTAGCTTCTTACCTGATTGAGAGTTCTAGAAAATGTTGGGTTACATTTCAATGGTCTTTAACTATCAGCAAGTAATAAGATTTTGGATTTCCCCCCCCCAAAGGATCAACATGGCTTATCACTGCTTTTATGAAAAGTTTACTTTTGTTCTTCAAAGTAGTCTTTCCCAAACTGGATGCTAGATATATTGGACTACCATCCCCATCATTTAAGAATAGGATGACTAGAACACATACTCAAAACCTGGTTCGCACGGATCTTCACTTGTAAGTCTGTTACATTCTACAAAATACCTTCTTTGCACAAGAAACTAGTAAACCATACTAAACCAGAGATTTTGAAAGCTATGTAGAAAGATATCAGGTTACACATTTTTCCTCTTCACCTTCCCTCTATTGCTACATAGAAAATAAATTCCATATTAGGAATATAATGCCATTCAGGCAACTGTATTTTGATGGTTATGTTAATATTTTAAAAGACAATCTACAGTATACACAGATCATTGCAAGTGTATGGGTGACCCTGAGAAATTCTGTAACTACAAGATGGCTAAAAGATGCCTTATATCTTGGCTGTAAAATACTAATATAAAAAAAACAAACCCATCCATACCTAATAAAATTTAGTCTCACAAAGGGAGGCAAAGAGGCACAATCACACAAACATTACTACACATACTGTATATGTTTACCAGCTACAAACCAAACGCTGAAAAGGCATTCTGTGACGCTGAAATCAAAGTGGTTTTCAACTGAATTGTAACACTCAAGTGATTGTGTAAAAACAACTCATGAGCATCCTAAGACAGTTCTCACCGTTGTCTCACAATAGTTAGCCAATATTATTTCTGGGGAGAAAAATGCAAAACACTCTCAATAATTATACTGACGCTGGCAAGGCTGGTGAACAAAAAATCCACTGTTCTTGAGTTGCCGTGTGTAGGGATTTCTGGTGAGATTTTGGCGACGGAGACAGTTTCTGTTCAGGGACTGTCTTTCACTGAACTCTTTTATCCACTGGGAAGGACGAAAACTCTTGGTACTTTGTTCAACAAAAGTTGAATGAGCAGCAAGTGCAGCAATGTAGCATTGGACGTGTTGGCCCATTTTGCTTTGGGCTTCGGATCTAAAATTCCAAGCAGAAGGATGGAACTGATAGCGCTGGTTATAGAGCAAGAACACGGGCACATGGCAGAGAGTTTTCATGGGTAGCCACAATAACGCATGACACAATGATTCATAAACTGGTCAGTCACATTCCAATTTGCGGATATGTGGGCCCAACCTAGGTATAGGTGGTTCTTGAGTTCCAACCCTAATGGAGCCATCATGGTCATAAACTTGTGACTGTTGTAAATTGGATCGCCCACATGACCAACCTGATTTTATGAGCTTTTATGCAGTAGTCCTTAAGCAAAGAAGGGTTTGCTATGGGCTGGTTTTGCTGAAAATCAAAAGTAAATACTGACTTTTGAGAAAAACGCCATAAAAACATAATACAGAGTGCAGAACACTGCAAACAGCCATAAATGTAAGCTGATGACTGAGCGCCCTAAGTGTGCTAATGTAAACAGACCTGGGGGAGGGGGGGGAGGGAGTCCGCCATCAAAACTTTGATCCCTGTTGTAAGTACCACCAGGAAGGTACGTCATAACCTAGAATGGTTGCTAAGTGAGGGGCTGTAGGCCAAGGAGTACCTGTAGGCTCACAACGTAGGTTAATACCATAAATCCTCTTTAATTTAACCAAGGGCCAAAGTCTGTGCAAATCCAGACATCTAGTATCACTGAAATGCAGTGAACAGCACTTTCCCCAAAGTGATACAAAGATATACTAGGTACGGATGGTTTCTCTGCGGCTTATTACAAAAATTTACAATTAGAGATGATAAAACCGTTAAAGGAACTGTTCCAGACAATCCAGAGGGGGGGAAAGGTGCCACCGTCTTGGAGAACAGCTTTTATTTCCTTGATTCCGAAGGAAGACCAAGATGCTACTCAAGTTAAAAATTATAGACCGATATTGCTTTTAAATACAGATTACAAGATATTTGCTAAGGTGTTGGCTAATAGACTGATGAGGGTTCTGCAACAGGTGATTCATGGGGACCAAACGGGGTTTATTAGTGGTAGGCAAATGAAAAATAATGTGAGGCATATAGTTGATGTGTTAGAGTTTTTGGAAAGGAACAACCAGATCCCTGCGGCGCTAATCTTTCTAGATGCTGAAAAAGCTTTTGATCAACTGAATTGGCAATTTTTGATGAAAGTTTTAGATAAAATGGATTTTGGGGAAATTTTTTTACAACCGATTAGGGCATTATATCAAAAACAAACTGCCCGAATTATAGTTAATAATAGCCTGACAGAAGCATGTAATATTGAGAAGGGCACAAGGCAAGGGTGTCCGTTATCGCCCTTGTTATTTGTGTTAACATTAGAGATATTATTGGTTAAAATACGGAATTCGGAAAAAATTAAGGGTATACAAATTAGAGATCAGGATTATAGATTGAGAGCATTCGCAGTTGATCTGGTTGTTACAGTGACCCAGCCAGAGAACTCTGTTGTGGACCTGATGGAGATAATAACACAATATGGGAAGGTTTCTGGATTTAAAGTTAATATACAGAAAACCAAAATTCTGGCTAAAAATATGACAGTTTCGCAAAAGGCTCTCTTAGAAGGACTAACTGGATTTGAGATTGTTAAAAGGGTTAAATATTTGGGGGTGCTTTTGTCGCCCTCTAATACAAAGTTATATAAAAATAATTATGAAAAACTATGGGGGAAAATTCAAAAAGAATTGGAGAGTTGGGAAAAATTGCAATTGTCTTTGTTGGGACGGATCGCAGCAGTGAAAATGAATGTCCTGCCTAAATTTTTATTTTTATTTCAAATGATACCGATTCTTAAGAAAGATTCTACTTTGGAGGAATGGCAGCGAGGTATCAATAAATTTGTTTGGGCAGGGAAAAGGCCACGAGTTAAACTTAAGATTATGCAGGATATTCGTGAGAGAGGTGGTCTTAAAATGCCCAATCTCAAACTATATTATGAAGCTGCTGCATTAGTAGGAATAAGTGATTGGATTAATTTGACACAAGAGAGATTATTAAATCTTGAGGGCCACGATTTGTTGTTTGGCTGGCATGCATATTTGTTATATGATAAGAAGGTAGACAATGTGTTTAGAGTGCATATTTTAAGACAGGCATTGTTGAGAGTTTGGAAGAAGTATAGATAAGCTAGATTGCAAGATACCACTGTGGGCAATTCCAAAACACGCAATAGAAAACATACATGCTGGCTTCAAACATGATGTGACTACGTACAAGGAGATTCTGAGCTTGGAAAGAAATGTCTGGTGTTTGAAATCATATAGCCTCTTGCGAGATGAGAAGGTTGTTCAAACTTGGTTTCAATATATTCAGTTACGGGCCAGGTGGAAAGAAGACCAGAAAATTGGTTTTACAATGACTGATGAAAATTTGATAAAGCAAATTAGAAATCAGGGTCCAGCACATATCAAACGGATATATCTTGCATTGATAGAAATTGACTCAGAAACAGAGCTTGTTAAAGATTGTATGATTAAATGGGCCCAAAATATCCAAGAAGTTATTACAATGGATACGTGGGAAAGGATTTGGGTGAGGAACGTAAAATTTACACAAGCTCAAATCTAAGAGAGAATTTTTATAAAATGTTTTATAGATGGCATTTAGATCCTAAAAAACTTGCAAGTATGTATCCGAATTATCAGCCTAAATGTTGGAGGTGCGGTGACGAAGACGCAACATATTTTCACATATGGTGGACTTGTAAAAAGGTTAAGGCTTTTTGGATAAAAGTCTGGTGGAACATGCAGAAGATTTTTAAACAGAGGATAAAGTTTTGTCCGCAACTTTTTTTGTTGGGAATAATTACAGATGCTACAGTTGTGGACACTAAGTTGATGTTGAATTTAATTACGGCAGCAAGACTCTTAATAGGTCAGTATTGGAAGAAGGAGGAACTGCCGACTATAGAAGAATGGACTTTAAAGGTTTCTGACCTGGCAGAGATGGCAAAGATATCAGCCTATTTGAAAGATCACTCGCAAGAACGCTATATTATGGAATGGAGAAAATGGATTGAGTATATCCAGAACAAATACGGGACTAAGAAGTTTCATGTAGCATTTGAATAAGTCTTCCTTCCTTTTTTCCTTTTCTTATATATATTTTTATATATTTTATATTAATAGTGTTTGTAGTTATCCTAAATGAGCTAGAGAGTGATAGATTTTAGAGTTTACGGTTGTCAGCATATGGTTGTTTATGATTCTTTTTTTTTTTTATACCTTGTACTTAGCTCTGGGAAGTCGGGGGGGGGGGGTAGGGGGGAGGGGTAAGGAGGGAGGGACAGGGGAGGGGTAGGGGGGTTTGTTAAAGATAAAATGTATGATAAAACTTTTCAATTAAAAAAAAAGATACTATACATCTTTCCCCAAAGGAAGTTGAGGGAAACCTTTGGCTGCATAGTCAACTGCTCATTTTCTGTAGGAAGAGGCTGGAGAAAGGGAGTGGAAGACTGAGGTTCAAGTAACAGGCAATTATACAGAGGCCATTAAGGAGCTCTTGATTCACATGTCCTGCATGAGGTGTGTGTGTGTGTGTGTGTCAATCTTTTATCCAATCCCTGCCCCTTCACTTTCCCTCTTCTTCCTCCTCCACATGTAACTTGTGTCTGCAGCTCACCCTACTGAGAAAGATGAATTTCACTTAATGCATGTTTTGCAACAGAAAAAAATTTGATGATGAAAAGATATTGCCAAAAAGGTATCTTCCTGACATGGCTCAGGAAGGAAATCAGTTCCTCTACACTACAGTACACTTACTCTACATGGGGCTGCCCTTGAGGTCCACTCGGAGACTTCAACTGGTGCAGAATGCAGCCGCGCGAGTTGTCTTGGGGGTTTCCAGATACTCCCATGTTACACCTTTGCTCCGCGAGCTGTATTGGCTACCGGTTGCTCTCCGGGTGAGGTTCAAGGTGTTAGTGATGACTTACAAAGCCCTACATGGCATGGGTCCGGATTACCTACGGCAACACCTGCAGCCGGCGTCAACTTCCCTCCGTCCAGTGTGCTCCCACAGAGAGGGCCTCCTCAGGGTGCCTCCGATCAAAGAATGCTGATTGGTGGCCCCCAGGGGGAGAGCGTTCTCTGTGGGCGCGCCAGACCTATGGAACCGCTTGCCGGTCGAGCTCCGGATGGCCCCCGACCCAAGCTCCTTCTGGCGCGATCTCAAAACGTTCTTTTTTGAACAAGCTGGCCTGGTCTGATGGGATGGGGTTGGGTTTTTTATAAATTAGTTTTAACTTTTAATATGTATTAATTATTACAGGCATAGTTGTTTAATCAGTTTTTAATTTTTGTATCTTGTTTTTTATTATGTATTGCCCTGTTCACCGCCCTGAGTCCTTCGGGAGAAGGGCGGTATACAAATTAAATTATTAAATTATTAAATTACTGAATGATGCACAGAGCAAAACTTTCAAATTTGGGGTAGATGCTAATAAGATTTGAGATGGCACTGAGAAAGGGGATCCTGGAATCCTGATCATTAAGCTAAATGAAAACATCACCTCAATTTATGGGCGCTGTCAAAAAAGTCAGCATCATATTTCAAAATATTAAGAATACTTCTGATCCTCTAAAGGAGAACTGTAGAGCTGCGACAAGAGCAGGACCACCTAAGAGGTTAACAGAGGTGAAGGAGCTCTTGAACAAGAAACACCATGGCATCTGGAATGTTTCCTTTTCAAAAGATAGAAAAGGTTAAAATGGTAAAAAATATATGAAATCAAGCATATTACGGAAAATGTGGCTACAGGATAGATTTTTTTATGGGTATCATTTAATGGCATGAATGCAGAAAGAACACAAGTATTAGAAGGAATTCGTTCCTTAGAGTTTAACTATGGAAATAAATTGCCATCAGATCTGGTAACAATGACCAATTTAGAACTGTTGAAAAGAGGATTTTGAAAATCATGAATAATCCAGCGTATTGTCTCTTGAATCATTAGCAGCACAACTTAAAAAGTTAATTGCTAGAAAGGAAAGAGTGCAGAGGACAATTATGTTTATGCTCTATTAATAATTTTCTTGAGCATAGATCGTTGGCTACTATATTATATATTAATTTTGAACTAACAAAGCCCTTAGCCTGATTCAGGAAGGCTCCTTGTCCATTGACTCCTTTTCCAGGCCTGAAAATCTTTATACTTGCCACTTTTACTACTACTGCACCTCTGGATTATCTTGATAATTGCAAAGGAAACAGGACTTTAGTTTTTTTTCTTGAAAACATTTTGCTTCTCATCCAAGAAGCTTCTTCAGTTCTTGGATGAGAAGCAAAATGTTTTCAAGAAAAAGCTAAGAAAGTCCAGTTGCCTTTTGAAAAGCACCCTTGAATCACCATGATCTGGATGATTTAGATCAGGGGTGTCAAACTCAATTTCATTGAGGGCCGCATCAGCACTGCGGTTGCCCTCAGGGGGCCGGGTGGGTGTGGCCAGGGTGGGCGTGGCCTACTGGGTGGGCATGGCTAGAGTGCGTACGGCCTACTGGGTGGGCGTGGCCAGCTCTACATTGTTCGCATCAAGCGGGCCTATGGGGGCCTGGGCAGGAGTGGGACAGATCTCAGGGTCTCTGGGCCAGGGCCAAGGCAGTGGGGGCCGTTCCCTCACTGTTTCCAGGATGGTTTCGCGGGCCGCATGAAACCACTTTGTGGGCCGGATCCGGCCCCCGGGCCTTGTGTTTGACATGTCTGATTTAGATTCTCCACAGACGTGCAAAGGAAACAGTAATGTGGAGCAAAAATGAGCATTTCTCACTGATTTCAGTGCACTATACTTAGGTTTCGCTTCCAAAGCTTATATCTCAAAAGGTGCTTTTTTTTTCCTTCCAAAAGTGGACTTTGTTTTTTTCCTTGAAGACATTTCACTTCTCATCCAAGAAGCTTCATCAGTTCTGGCAGATGATGAAGTTTCTTGGATGATAAACGAAACATCTTCAAGGAAAAAAACAAAGAAAGTCCAGTTGGCTTTGGAAAGAAAGAAAGAAAGAAAAAGGCAGCTTTGAGAAAATCATGACTTGGATGAATGAAAATCTCCATTGACACTTCCAATATTTATATATGCGCCCTTTTCTGAATGAATGGTATAAGACTAAATCTGAAGTGTCACTGCACACTTGCCAAGGGCCACATCTTAATAGGGGACTCACCTTCAGCTCCTGGTATTTTCTCATCTAGCTGCCTCAGTGCTTTTCTCACTCACTCCTACTATCTGTTTACAAGCACACTCTGAGCTCAGCTCAAAGAAGAGAACAAATGATAAGCATTGTTGGAGGGCCAGAGTGGGGGAAGCAAGAAGAAAAGCATTCTGCCCATAGCATCATTCACACCACTCATAATAATTTTCAATGCTGTCTTAATGTAATTTTCCCATTTTTTTCACTTCTACATTTTGCCTGAATCAAAGAATAGAGAACATACCTACGATTGCTTTCATCCCGGGATTCCACTTCCTCCTCCCCCTCCTCCTCTTCCTCCTCCTGTTCTTCTTTTTCATCACAATTGTTCTTGTTGAGGTTGTGACAGATATTATGGATTGCATATACAGACATGCTGGGATGTTCAATGAGCAGATTTTCCAGTGGGCTGGTTTCTACTTTGAGAGTGGTTAAACCACCTGCTGTAAAACACGGAGGGGGAGTGATGAACCAGCTCTCTTCCAGGGGGCATGGGTCTAATTGGATGAAGCAGGATTCGCTGGCATCTGCCAAGCAGTCCAAGGAATCAGGCAGACAAGAGAAGATAGGCGAGTGGTCATCAGGAGGTGGTTTGCAGATGTTATCCACTTCCTCCGCCTCTTCTTCATCAACAGTAGAGAAGCTTGAACAAGAATCTGTCAGGAATTACAACAGTCTTTGAGATATACAAGAGCCGATCAAGGTAGTGGAGTAGTGGAGACTGGATATTCTAGAGTTAGCCTTCTAATAGCCAGGGACCTCTATATAGATTAATAGCATATATCCCAACTCATAGAGGGCCTAGTTATGGAAGATTAGTTTATAGGAACAATGTAGAAATTGTTTACAGAATTTATATATAGCTTTACAACAAAAATAAACAAGCAATTCACATTAAGTACTATATATAATACATTCCATCAAATTAAAAATAATACCCAGAGTATACTGGGAATTAATACCTATATCTTACATTTTGTGTGTGTGTACGTAGAGAAAAACAGGAATCATACCAACTTAGTTTCAATATTTATTATTTATTTATTTATTTATTATATTTTTATACCGCCCTTCTCCCGAAGGACTCAGGGCGGTGTACAGGGCAATAAATACAAAAACAGGATACAAAAGTCAAAAGCGATTAAATAAATGCCCAAGGTTAAAACAATAATTAAGACGTATTAAAACCCCAACCCTAACCCATCAGACCAGGTCAGATTGCTCAAATAGATAAGTTTTTAGATCGCGCTGGAAGGAGCGAAGGTCGGGGGCCATCCGGAGCTCAACCGGCAAGCGGTTCCATAGGTCTGGCGCGCCCACAGAGAACGCTCTCCCCCTGGGGGCCACCAATCGACATTCTTTGATCGGAGGCACCCTGAGGAGGCCCTCTCTGTGGGAGCGCACTGGACGGAGGGAGGTTGACGCCGGCCGCAGGTGTTGCCGTAGGTAATCCGGACCCATGCCATGTAGGGCTTTATAAGTCATTACTAACACCTTGAATCTCACCCGGAGGGCAACCGGCAGCCAATGCAGCTCGCGGAGCAAAGGTGTAACATGGGAGTATAGGGAAACCCCCAGCACAACTCGCGCGGCTGCATTCTGCACCAGTTGGAGCCTCTGAGTGGACTTCAAGGGCAGCCCCATGTAGAGAGCATTACAGTAGTCTAGACGAGAAGTCACGAGCGCATGAGTGACTGTACGCAAGGCATCCCGGTCTAGATAGGGTCGCAACTGGCACACCAGGCGAACCTGGGCAAAGGCCCCCCTAGTCACAGCTCCAATATGCTCTTCTAAAGAGAGCTGTGAATCTAGAAGGACCCCCAAGTTGCGCGCCCTATCTACGGGGGGGGTAATAGCTCACCCCCCATGGCCAGAGATGGGATAATTGGAATTTCCTGGGATGCTGGCACAAACAGCCACTCAGTCTTGTCAGGGTTGAGTCGAAGCCTGTTCCTCCCCATCCAGACCCGAACCGCCTCCAGGCAGCGGGACATCACGTCGAGGGCATCACTGGGGTGGTTTGGGGTCGAAATAAAAAGCTGGGTATCATCAGCATATTGATGATACCCAACTCCAAAACCACGAATGATCTCGCCCAGCGGCTTCATATAGATGTTGAACAGGAGAGGCGAGAGAACCGATCCCTGAGGAACTCCACAAATGAGAGGTCTCAAGGTCGATCTCTGCCCCCCTGCCAACACCGACTGCGAGCGTCCCAGAAGATAGGAGGAGAACCACTGGAGAACTGTGCCTCCCACTCCTAACCCCCTGAGACGTCGCAGCAGGATACCATGGTCGATGGTATCAAAAGCCTCTGAGAGGTCTAAAAGGACTAGGACAGAGGAGCAACCCCTGTCCCGAGCCCGCCAGAGATCATTCACCAGCGCGACCAATGCTGTCTCCGTGCTGTACCCCGGCCTGAAACCCGATTGGTACGGGTCTAGATAATCAGCTTCATCCAAGAACAAAGGGAGCTGTTGCGTCACCATGCTCTCAACAACCTTCGCCAGAAAGCGAAGGTTGGAGACTGGACAATATTTGTTTAACACAGCTGGGTCCAGGGCAGGCTTCTTGAGGAGGGGTCTCACCACCGCCTCCTTCAAGGCGGCGGGAAAGCTACCCTCACTCAAAGAGGCAGTAATCACTGCCTGGAGCCAGCCTCGTATCCCATCCCGGGCCGCATAAGTCAGCCAGGAGGGACACGGGTCCAACAAACACGTGGTGGAGCTCGGCTTTCCCATGATCTTGTCCACTTCTTCAGGAGTCACAGGGTCGAACTCTTCCCAGATTACATCGACAAGGCTGCCCGTATCCTCATCGTCAGACTCTGCCCAGTCAGAGTCCAGACCGGTCCGGATCCAAGCGATTTTGTCCGACAGAAATCGAGTAAACTCCTCGGCTCGACCCTGCAAGGGTTCCTCCCTCACCTCCTGATTAAGGAGAGAGCGAGTTACTCTAAACAGGGCGGCTGGGCGATTATCTGCGGACGCGATGAGGGTGGCAAAGTGGTTAGACCTTGCCACCCTCATCGTCGCGAGATAAGTTCTCGTAAACGACCTTAGTCGTAACCGGTCGGATTCGGATCGGCTGGATCTCCAACAGCTCTCTAGGCCCCGTCACCGACACTTCATGTCCTGGAGCTCCATGGAGAACCATGGAGCCCATTGGGATCTGCGCCGGGTCAAGGGCCGTATGGGTACAACTTGGTCGAGTGCCTCTGTGGCTGCCCTTTCCCAGGCTTCCACTAGGGCATCGACCGAGCTGTGGGCAAAGGAGGCAGGTGGGGGCCCAAGCGCCGTCTGGAACCACTCAGGGTCCATCAGGCGCCTAGGACGGAACCATCTTATTGGCGCAGCAACCCCACGACGGGGAGTGGCAAAATGGAAGACCAACCGCATGAGATGATGATCGGTCCATGACAGGGGTGTAATAGTTGGAGAACCCCCCCCCCCGAGATCATCTAACCACCGTCCGGATAGAAAAACCAAATCGAGCGTGTGACCCCCCCTATGAGTTGGGCCCTGAATAACCTGCATCAAGTCCATGGCCGTCATGGAAGCCATGAACTCCCGAGCTAACTCAGATGATCCCCCCAGGGATGGTAGGTTGAAGTCACCCAAAACTATAAGTTTGGGGAACTCAACCACCAACCCTGAGAGGATATCGAGAAGCTCAGGCAGGGCTGCTGCTACGCGACTATATTGAAAATTTCACTTCCTTCACCTGAGGAAGGTACATGAATATTATCCCCGACTATGGATAAGGATTTTCTTACCAAACCAAAAGCATGTAGTAGCCATCTCCAAGCTGGGTGTTCCTCTATCCTTATAAACTATAGCCAACATGACTTCTAGGATTGTTTTGGCCTTGCTGCCTATCAATCTGCCACCAAGTTGGAGAAAGCAGCCTTTGAGAATTTATTCTTTTGTTCCAACAATAACTGAGCAAACTGGAGCAGGGACAAGAAAGAATGAGGAATGGCCAGTCTTCTGCTATAATCAATTGTTGGAAGCACAGTAATTTCCCAGAAATTAAGCTAGTTTTGAAAAGGTGGGCTAAACAGCTTGAAGTTATATTGTTTTCTTCCTCACATCATCCATGTTTAGCCTGATATACTGCCTGCAAATAAAGAACTTTTTGGTATAAATTCTCCCATTTAGACATTCTGTTTAAAAGGTATCTTACCAATAAAATCTACCAGAATCCACTCTTCTTCTTCTTTCTCACTGAACTCTGGTTCTTGGCTGGGCAAATTACTGAGTTCTCCCACAAACATATTATTCAGCCTCTGGAACATTACTAAGACGAAACAAGACTCTGGCTAGCACTTGCTTGCACCCACAGGATGAGGTACCACTCTACAGCGTACCAATCAAAGTTTAGGGTGCAGGTAGAAGATTAAAGTGCATAAAAACTTTTATCAGCTGAGGCACTGGATGCGGAGAGGCATGGTTTGTAAACAGTTGCTACAAAAACCTGCAGAGAAGACAATAAGAAAAGAATAATTTTAATGCTCTATGCAAGCACAAAACACATCCTGCATCTGCATTCAATTAAACCTGTAATTCTCAGCCATGATAATGTTGTATATGTTGTGTTTACCATGGAGTGGTAACCAGGCAGGCCTGCAGGAGAATTCTGAGAGTTAAACCCAGGGTACCAGTTTGGAAGCTGCCACAGAATCAGCAAAGACCCCTGGATCTATTTGGTGGATTTTGGAGTGCTCGTAAGATTAAAAACCACACAAGTCTGCCACCTGTGGTGCTGTGCCACACAGGACTTCCACAGGGCGCTGTAGAAAAGGAGACCTCCCCTTTTGCCATCAGCAATGTATTTATGTTGTCAGATATCTCCTTTCCCATGCTGGCTGCCTTGCGCATTGTATTTCCCAATCTGGCTGCCTTCTAAATATGCAATTTATTTCCCAGAATTCTCAGCAGTAGCCACACTGGCTGAGGAACCTGGAACGGAAGTCCATTCATCTAAAATACTCAGGTTGGTCACAACCAGGGCTTTTTTTCTCATTGAATGCTCAGAACGGAGTTCCGGCACCTTTTTTGGATGGAACATTGTAGGGTAGGCAAGGCAGGTTGTGTGACATGTGTGAGTTCCGGCACCTTTTTCTTTTACAAAAAAAAGCACTGGTCACAACTATGCTAAGCATAAGAACTGTTTGGGATTTGCCTAGTCCAGAGGGTATTTTATGGATTGCATTCTATTTTATAGTGTTTAATGAATGGTGACTCTATCATCAAACTTCAGCAGCAAAAGTCATTAACTTTTAGCAATGTGGTTTGTTACTTTATTTTCCCAAGCATCAAAGAGAGAGAGAAAATAACCAACCATCTTCCACTGATAGCTTAAAAGGCTGTATGGACCCAGCCAACTGTGATTTACTAAACAAGCCAACATTAAGATAATTATGGGTTAATACAATGTGTGAAGATACTTCAGGTCTCCATTTCTTCTGAGCTTACAAAACAATTTTTTGTGTTTTGGAATCTATTCTAAATCCCTAAACTTCATGGTTTTTTGTCTGTGGTCATTTCTCTAAATATACTGCAGGAATATTAAAAGTTCCCTTTGGTTTTTAGAAAACACTTTTGCTCTTTGACCATATCACTGTTTCCAGCAGGGGGCTCAACACTGAAAAGATTTAAGTTCCAGTGTTCTCATCCAGAGACCATTAACCCTGATCCTTCAGTTTTCTTGTTTTGCATATTTGCAGCATGGTAAGTCAATACAAGGGACGTGGTGGCTTAGTGGGTTAGGACGCTGAGCTTGTCGATCAGAAGGTTGGCAGTTTGGCGGGTTGAATCCCGAGTGCCGCGTAACAGAGTGAGAGCCTGTTACTCGTTCCAGCTTCTGCCAACCTAGCAGTTCGAAAGCACGTAAAAATGCAAGTAGAAAAATAGGGACCACTATGGTGGGAAGGTAACAGCGTTCCGTGCGCCTTTGGCGTCTAGTCATGCCGGCCACATGACCACAGAGACATCCTCGGACAAGTGCTGGCTCTTCGGCTTTGAAATGGAGATGAACACCAGCCCCTAGAGTCGGAAACGACTAGCACGCATGTGCGGGGGAACCTTTACCTTTACCTTTACCTAAGGCAATACAGAGCTGCACTGGGTTTAGATTATTGGCTTTAGAACTTGTACAAACAGCAAATCAAGCATACCACATAGACATGGTTTACTGTAGAAAGATTATTTAAAATAGTTACTTACAGAGGAAAAAATATACATCTGAATATCCTTATATACTGTACCAATATACCAACCCAATCCAACCTTTTTTTGTCCTGAATACAAATGTAACTGTTCTAAAGGAGTTATTTTCCTCCAGCCAAGCATCACAGCTAATTGAAATCATCAGAGGAGTTCATGTTCGTGGAAGTCTGAGATTGCATCAGATTACATAAATTGGGTTTACCCATGCTCACAGTGAACATAATAACAAACAGAACAGTTGCCCAATATTGGAGGCGTCTGGAAAAAAAAATACTTTTGAAATATAAAGGGGTGGAGGTGGGTGGGAAAATGATTCTCTTCTCTCCAAAGAATCAAAATGATCTATTATACCAAGAATACATTTGCTTAGTTAGGACAGGGGTAGGCAACCTCGGCTCTTTTATGACTCATGGACTTCAACTCCCAGAATTCCTGAGCCAGCCAAGCTGGCTCAGGAATTCTGGGAATTGAAGTCCATGAGTCATAAAAGAGCCAAGGTTGCCTACCCCTGGCTTAGAACAATCCAGGAGACACCGAAGACTAAGCTTACTGCTGCTGGGGTTTGTAATACTGAACACATGGGAGCCACAGCTTGTCTGTGCATGCGTTTTAGGAGTATATTATATGACTCCCACCCCCACCAAAGCTGCATCCATCCATCCATCCAATCTACACACACAAGACACACAAACTGGGCCGCATTTCCCTGAAAACGTTCGCCAGCAAACTTCCCCCTTGGCAGCAGCGGCAGCGGCGCCTGGCTGATTCAAGGAGTGTTTAGTCACATCTGAGCGCCAGAAAAGTGCCCTAAAGCAGCGTTTCCCAACCTTAGGAACTTGAAGATGCGTGGACTTCAACTCCCAGAATTCCCCAGCCAGCATAGCTGGCTGGGGAATTCTGGGAGTTGAAGTCCACGCATCTTCAAGTTCCTAAGGTTGGGAAACGCTGCCCTAAAGTACTGCTGTTAAGGAAGGGAAGAAAGCTGAAGAAAAGGCGACTTCTCGCCTCTGTTTAAACAAAACAGGATATGCAAAGGAAGACGGCAACCCGACACCTCTCCAGCCCTTTGGGCGGGACCAAGCACTTCCCGCTCCTCCTCTTCCATCTCACCAGAAGGCGGCGAAACGCGAAAGCGACTCCCGCGGCAGGTTGCAAACTAGGTAGGGAAAGTGAAGAAGGTAAGCTAAAAAATGCGAGGATCGAGGCCCGCCAAGCCGGAATCCCGCGGCGTTGCCCGGCTTTAGGTGCAACTTCAGCCCAAGAGCTCCGTACTCCGAGGATTGGCAGCAGGCGGGTAGCTTAAATGGGCATCTCTAAAGCTGGGGTATTTCTGGGTATTCGCCCGGAGTCCTCGTTGAATGGATGGTGACCTCCGCTCGGCTTTCTCGAGCGAAAAGGAAGTGTTTTCCGGCCGTCAGCCTTCGCGCAGGCGCCCCTAAACTCGGTTTGGCGTCGAAAGCGCAAACCACGCTTTTTTTCTACCTCTTATTATTAATATTTTTTTTTTATCGCCGCAGCCGCTCTTCCGCGATCACAGCAAAATTACAACTCCGAAACTGAATCTGGATAGCAGACGCCGATCCATTTTGGAGGGGGGTGGGGGGGGGAAACCTAGGATTTAACGCTAGGCATATTAAACGCAGAATAAAACACGTCGGAATTGATCTGCGAGTGAATCTTGCCTACGTTGCTTTAACGGCAAATCCCGCCCGTCGATCTCACTCGTCTTAATTCCAAGTTTCGGCTCCGGGTAGGCCACCATTTAAAATGCCCCTCGAGACCAAATAATGATAAAAAGTAAAGCTTAAAACGTTAATAAAATCCAAGTAGAAACTCTTCTCTCCCCCCCCCTCCCCCCGTCTCTAAACCAGCGTTTTCCAACCTTAGGAACTTGAAGATGCGTGGACTTCAACTCCCAGAATTCCCCAGCCAGCATAGCTGGCTGGGGAATTCTGGGAGTTGAAGTCCACGCATCTTCAAGTTCCTAAGGTTGGGAAATGCTGGAGTAGCGGACTGCATTTCGAGCAGCTTTCTCGGATCGCCGTCTGAATCGTCTCTCTCTCTCTCCGGATGTGCGCTGACTGACCTGCCTGGCGCTACCCTCCGAGGAAACGCCAGCAGGACGCGGGGCTGGAGCCAGAGGGAAGAGACCTGCGCCACAAGTGGTTGCGATCAGCCGCCTCTAAACACTCCTCGAGCGAGGTCGAAGCCGCCAGCGGGCTTCTCACGACTCGGCTCTTGAGGGGGAAAAACGGGGACGGGGAGAACTACTTTTATTGCGGCCTTACTCCTCGCCTCGCCACCGGTCCGCTTGTTTACAGCTTTGCAGAAAGGGGGGAGACGGCTCCTTGCCCACGGCAGGATGGAAGAACGGAACTCGCATCAGCCGCCCAATCTAAAAGGCAGCGGCGGGGGAGAATCCCCTGGCACCCCCGTTCGGATCTTTTAAATAGCCTCCGGTTGGAAAAAAAAAACAAACCGGAGCGACCGATCATTCCAGGCGGAACATGCCCGGGCGGATCGCGCGGCGTCCTTCGCGCCAAGCGCGCATCGGGGAAGTCGCTCTGGCCACCCACCCCGCTCCCAAAGAGCAGCCGCGGGCGGCATCGCTCACCGTCTGCGAACGTCGGGGCAGAACGAAGCTGGACGGCGGCTACTGAGGTAGGTGGCAGGGCGGCGGTCCTCTTGGTTCCTTCGAGGCTCCCTGTTGCGTCGGCCCGTCTCAGCTCCCGGCTGAGTCTTTTGTTGTTATAGAATCCAGCGAACAGCTGATCGGCAGGGGCCGTCCCTGGCCCCGCCCCGGCTCCCCCCACTTTCCCATCCCATCCTGTGCTGAGTCTATGTATCTCTGCGTGAGAAGGCGGCGGCTGGAAGCGGCGGGGGGGGGGGCGGGCGGAGGGAAATGGACAGCGGCTTCGGCTGCACCAATGTGAGCCTCGCGGTGTTCGGGGCCGCGCCGAGACAGGCTGTCACTAACGCACGTGATCTGGCCCTTCGCTGCGGAATCAAAGCAAGTTCGGAGCGGTTGCAAGCCCGAACAACAAAAGGGAGTTGAGGACGAAGTCGAGAGAAGTTGAGGGAGGTAGAAGGAAGAGGAAAATTGGGGAGGAGGGGAATGGGAAGAGAGAGAGAGAGAGAGAGAAAGGGATGAAAGGTGGCGGAAAGGAAGAAGAGACGGCCAGGTGGAAAAATACAGCATAAGAGAAGAAAGGGAGAAAAAAAAGAACTGAGTGATAGACTGGAAATGTTCCAGCTGTTCTGAGGTTGAATAAACATCTGGGCACGGAGAAACTTTTCTCAATGTAATTCTAAGTTTTATCTCCTCAATTCTCAGGCTCTCCCAACCTTTTATCTCCCCAGTTCTCACAGGATATCTCTGGTCTTAGCCCCCAGCTGGCAATAAGGAAATGCTGGTCGGGGTTTAAGAAGGTGCCAGTCTTCTGGGGTGGTGGTGGGGAGTTCCCCCCTGTACATCCCATTCATGACAATTCCATACATTTTTATAGTTACCAGCAAAACTGTTCCTGTAAGAAACTGTTCCTGTAATATGTATGTAAGAAATTTGCTTACATACATATTACTGGTCTCTCAACCTCAAAAACTTTAAAAATGTGTGGACTTTCAATTCCCAGAATTCAACAGTCAGCTGTAAGATTTATGGACTTTAACTCCCAGAATTCTCTAGCCAGCATGCTGGTTGGGAAATTCTGAGAGTTGAGGTCCACACATATTAAAAGTTGCTGAGGTTGAGAAACACTGATTTTAAACACTAATCCTCTATGTCTATATAAAATGGTTTTAAGGAGTTTGAAGCAAACTCTAGAAAATAAAATATTTAGAGACCAGATATTATAAGGTAAAGGTAAAGGTTCCCCCACACATGCGTGCTAGTCATTTCCAACTCTAGGGGCCGGTGTTCATCTCCGTTTCAAAGCCGAAGAGCCAGCGCTTGTCCGAGGACATCTCTGTGGTCATGACTAGATGGCATGACTAGACGCCAAAGGCGCACAGAACGCTGTTACTTTCCCACCGTAGTGGTCCCTATTTTTCTACTTGCATTTTTAGGTGCTTTCTAACTGCTAGGTTGGCAGAAGCTGGGACGAGTAACAGGCGCTCACTCTGCTACGCGGCACTCGGGATTTGACCTGCCAAGCTGCCGACCTTCTGATCGACAAGCTCAGCATCCTAACCCACTGAGCCACCGCATCCCTTACCAGATATTATACTGGCTTTGAATAATTTCACCAATGTACAGTTTGAGTACAATTTAGAGGGGTACAATACTCTTGATTCATACACAAAAATAATTTCTAAATACTAAATATCCATACCAACAATGTATCTTCATTATATAGTAAGCTATAATAGAGATTAATTGACTGTGACCTGCTGTGACACAAGGGTGACCAGATAGAATTATATTGTTCCTTACTTGTTAAGCCATATTAACAAGCCATTTTAGACCTACTAAGCAAAGTATGAACATGCTTATCCAATAATTTCAGTCCAAAATAGCCAACTTTTGCTGACCTTTGCAGCAGGGTTATTTGTGGAAGGTTTAAATAAGAGAAGATATATATGCTGGTTGTTGGGTAGCGATTCTGGGGTTTGCTAAACTAGAGCCTTTAATCAGAATAGAGCTGGAAGGGATCTTGGAGGTCTTCTAGTCTAGCGCACTGTTCAAGCAGGAGCTCCTGTATCATTTCAGAAAAGTGGCTGTCCAGTCTCTCCTTAAAAACCTCAAGTGATGAAGCACCCACAACATCTGAAAACAAGCTGTTTCACTGGTTAATTGTCCTCATTGTTAGGATGTTTCTCCTTAATTCCAGGTTGCTTCTCTCCTTGATTAGTTTCCACCCCTTGTTTCTTGCCTTTTCTTCTGGTGCTTTGGAAAATAAATGGACCCCTTCCTCCTTGTGGCAGTCTCTCAAATACTTGAATACTGCTATCATGTCCCCACTAGCCCTTCTTTTCTCTAGACTGGCCATTCCCAAATCCTGCAACCTTTCTTCATATGTTTTAGTCTCCAGGCCTTTAATCATCTTAGTTGCTCTTCTTTGCACTTTTTACCAAGTCTCAACATCTTTTTTGTAATGTGGTAACCAAAACTGGATGCAGTATTCCAGATGTGGCCTTACTAAGGCTTTATAAAGCAGTACTAATACTTTACATGATTTTGAAGGGACTCAAAAAAGTCAAGAGAACCACAACGGTACCATCAAAATATTGGCTCTTTTTATGTTCATTGCACATATGGCCTACATAAAAGAGGAACACAACTTCTACTGTGGACCTTTCATTGTCTTTCTATTGTGGACTTTTTTTAACCTGCTCCCCCCAAATAGAAGTGCTTGCCTTATTGTTAACTTTATGAACCTGAGTTACTCAGGTTGGTTATAACAAGCTAGCATGTATTCCCCCACAAATATAAAACAATCAAAAGTAGAATTGGACCAAGCAGTCCACAGACAGCAAATCATGATAGATAACATCTGTTTAACCAAGATGGAAAATAATTGTATTAGTAATGTAGGCATAATTTAGTAGTTAGATTTATATCATAGGTTGAGAGATAAATTAGATGGGTAGATCTACAGATAAGATTACAACTCAATACATGAGCAGAGTAATAAGTAATACAAAAACACCTTTGCTTAGTTGGCATCCCAGATGTAGACAGAATTTTATTCCCCGTGTCTAGATTGTTGGTGATCGTGTTTTCATACCAGAAATCAGTATTGGTGTAGTGGTTAAATTACTAGATTAAAATAATGAAGACCCAGATATAAGCCTATCCCTAGACATGGAAACAGTGAGTAACTTTAGGCCAGCCATAACCTCTCAGCCCAACTGACCTCACAGGTTTGTTGTTAAGAAGAAACATTGAGGATGATGTACATTACCTTGAGTTCCTGGAGGAAAGATAAGATATTTCAGTTTTGGTCACCACGATGTAAAAAAGATGTCGAGACTCTAGAAAGGGTACAGAGAAGAGCAACAAAGATGATTAGGGGGCTGGAGGCTAAAACATATAGGGAACGGTTGCTGGAATTGGGTATGTGTAGTTTAATGAAGAGAAGGGCGAGGGGTGACATGATAGCAGTGTTCCAATATCTCAGGTGCTACCACAAAGAAGAGGGAGTCAAGCTATTCTCCAAAGCACCTGAAAGCAGGACAGGAAGCAACGGATGGAAACTAGTCAAGGAGAGAAGCAACCTAGAACTAAGGAGAAACTTCCTGACAGTTAGAACAATTAACCAGTGGAACAACCTGCCTCCAGAGGTGGTGAATGCTCCAACACTGGAGGTTTTTAAGAAGAGACTGGACAGCCATTTGCCTGAAATGGTATAAGGTTTCCTGCCTGAGCAGGGGGTTGGACTAGATGACCTGCAAGGTCCCTTCCAACTTTTATTATTATTATTATTATTATTATTATTATTATTATTATTATTATTATTATTATTCTAATAAATATTGTCAAACCATTATCTAGATATTATGTTCAACTAGTTTACCTTGAAAAATAAACTAACAATATTTATTTTTGCAGTCTGTAAGGTTATGGTTGTAAGGACTTTGTCCTGAATAGAAGAAATGTTAGGGTTTTTCTTTTCCAGAATTATTCTTCAATAAATATTTGCACCAATGACTCCTGAGGAGGTAGACAGGGTTTTCTCTGCTATCAGTTGAGCCATGTTTCCTGAACCCAGACCTCCAAGATTATGAAAGTCACCTGGGAGATGGCCTGCACTTCGGTTCATCCTGTAGTGACAGCCTCTTTGAAGAAGGGGTTGGTGCAACTTCTCCAATGATTTTTGATAACCATCATCCTGTCTCCAAACTTCCATTTTTAGGGAAGGTTGTTGAGAAGGTGGGCAGCCCTACATGGCATAGGCCCTGGCTACTGAGGAGCCACCTGTCTCCTGTGATATCAGCTTGATATCACAGTTTGATCTGATAGGTTGGCATGTTCCAGATTTGTTTGAACAAACAGTGCCACCCATCCAGACCTTAGTGCCCTCATGGAATAAGGATCCCCCAGAGAACCAGGTGGTTGCCACCCTGATAGCATTCCAGTGGGCTTTAAAGACCTGGGTCTTCTTCCAGACTTTAGGCTAGGGTGACTGAAGCCACTTATTCCTTTTAGGTAGATTCACTATCTTATTCATTGTTTGTTTTATCTGAATTTCAAATTGCAATTTGTTTTTTATGCTGTTAGCTGCCCGGAGTCAACTGGTATCCAAGCTGAATACAGTACAATAGATAATCCTTTTAACTAAAGAAACACAACTGTTAAAGGAACATCTCTTTAAGTGTACATAATTTATGCCACCATTGGAGGCCCAGTCATATCTCAATGTTTTCTCAAAGACTTAGGTACTCAAGAAAACTCTCTTTAGTGTGATAATCTTAATCATAGACCTTCTTTCTGAGATAGATAAGACTGTCTCTTACTTATTCTCTTTAAATAGCTAGTTCGGGCTATGAACATTTTAACAACATGTGATTAGATATTTAACATCATTCTCACATTTGACTGCATGTTTTTTTAATCCTCTGTTTCTTGGTTTTATATTGAGTTTGAATTGATCTCTTTAGGTAGAGGCTATAATGTATATGTTTAATGATTTAACGTTTATACGTTTAGTAAGTGCATACTTGGGAGGGCTTGTAATCTGTATGTGAATATTATGCTTTGGTTTTATGCTGTCCTTTCCTATTGCTTATGCACAAATACCAGCAGGGACTGTTAGTCCTT
Organism: Vipera ursinii; assembly: GCF_947247035.1. Taxonomy (NCBI): domain Eukaryota; kingdom Metazoa; phylum Chordata; class Lepidosauria; order Squamata; family Viperidae; genus Vipera; species Vipera ursinii. Next base: position 188,124,909 of record NC_139516.1, read on the forward strand.
GAAAGAATAATTGCAGCTCAATATTCCCTGGCTTTCAGCGGCCTTTGTCCTATCTTTAAAAGGGCTACGCTATATCATTTGGGACACAGCTGTGTAGTGCTAAGACGGTTTTTAAAAAACACAACTGAATACTACAGAGCTCTTGAGATATATCTATACAGAAGCTCAGCATAGGAGGTGTGAGGCAAGCTTAGCATTAAAAGTTTGAATTGCAACTGGAATGTAGTATCTATCTTTGAACAGAAGAAATACAGAAGTGCAGACAAGTTGGCTTCTCAATTTAGGACAATGGTGGGTTCACCAGTACCGAGAATTGGTGAAACAACAAGCCAAGAGACCTAAGGCCCGCTTGATTGTAGTATATTTTCATTTGTAATAATTGATTTTATAATGACTGTTTTTATATATTTGTTATTTTTCTTGATTGTGGGATGGTGCCCAGAGTCCCTTCTGTGAAAAGGCTAGCCATATAAATGTACAAGCAGTCCTCAACTTACAGCAATGGCACTGAAAAACTGACTTATGACCGTTTTTCACACTTATGACCACTGCAGCATTCCCATGATCATGTGATCAAAATTCAGATGCTTGGCAACTGACTCATATTTATGACGGTTGCAGTATCCCGGGGTCATGTGATCCCCTTTTGCACCCTTCTGACAAGCAAAGTCAATGGGGAAGCCAGATTCATTTAACAACTGTGTTACTAAGTTAACAACTTAACAACTGTGGCAAGAAAAGTTATAAAATGGGGCAAAACTCACTTAAAAAGTGTTTCACTTAGCAACAGAAATGTTGGGCTCAATTGTGCTCGTAAGTCAAAGACTATATGTAATTATGGCACTTAAGTTTTCTCTGGAAGATCAGGATTTTAGATTTGTCCTAGTTAGTATATTTCAATATATACTTTCCATAATCAGCCAAGTTTAGAAGATGCTTGGGTCTCAATCTTGAACTATATTATTCAGCATGAGCATCAAACATAGTCTTCTGCAACCAAGGGAAGTGGTCTTTCATGCAGTTTAGAAATAATGCCAGATCATTAACATAGAAGTTAAATAGTGTTGTGGTGAAAATGCAACCCTGAGATGCACCCTCATTCGTAGGGATAATGTTTCGAAGATCACCATCATTACATCTTATTTGCAGTTGACTATTTTTGTACAGAGCTCTATCTTTGTACAGAGATTAGAAGGACTAATCTCCTGTCAATAGCATTTTGTTGAATTTTTGCCAGACTTTGGATTTAGGGGAAGTCAAATATAGCCCTCTGGCCCATAAATGTAGCAGTTCCTCTACTGGGAGAATGGAATATTTTTCTGCAGTGTTAGAGGGCCAGACAGAGATCCAGAGTGAACTGGCATTTCCTGAAGGCAGTTTGGGCTTCTGTGACTAATGATCCTTTTTCCAGAAATGATGTTAATTTATTATTTAGAAATCTGGACACAGTTTCCTATATTAAGCAATAAATTTATAGTCTATAGTTTGCAGCATTCATTGGAGACTCTTTTCTGTAGATTGGACATATTATAGCTCAGTTCCAGCCTGGAGGCACTCCTGTATTCCTAAATTGTTAACAGTTGCAAATACCATGGTGAGTTAAAATACCCACAGACCATATTTTGCCTGGTAAAATAAAGGGAAACATAGAGGGAATGCCCAAGAGCTTTCCTAATCTAAAATATTGAACAAAGAAACAGATATCAGCTTCAGTTACAAGAATTCAAAGAGAGAATTTATAGTATTAAAATCTTTGTGGTTGGTATCAATAGTCTGCTTGAAAGAATAAGAGTTTGAAATGGTCTTGCAAACAACTATGTATAGGAATATTGCAGTCCACAGCAAGAATGGCTATTCAAAGAGGCATCAGGTGTCCTTACTTTTTTGATATTTTTGAATATTGTCAATTCTTATAACCTTTTTTAAAATGGAAAATAACTAGGTGGAAGATTGTATAAGTGATATGAAATATAGGTTTCACTAACTGCCTTTAAAAAAAAGAGATGCGTTTGTATGGTTTATTACCTACACTCTTCATTTTTCTGCTTCTTCTTGGATTATAAATATTAAATCCTTCAAGCCATAAACTTTTAATTAGAAAAAAGAGTTTATCATAACCATTTATAACATCATGAGAATTTCCATTCTCAGTTATGATAGTTTTTAATTTAAGGAAATTTAAATGGGTCAGCAGAAATTCATCTGGACCTGGCAACCATTTAGTTTGACTACATTTTGTTTGTGCTAGCAACATTACCAAGGTAAATCCATTTAGTTATCCTTAAAGCATATCTAGGATTTAAAAGATATGTTCCTGGAGGCTAATGATCTATCTATGTCAATTAAAAAAATGAACTAAAGACCTGTCCCTTTGGATATCAGGCAGTTATCTAGACTAGAGCCTCTTGATCTTGTAGGTGATTGCAGAATTACCCTGTGGTAAGATGGACAGCTAATAAATTAGATAGATAGATAGATAGATAGATAGATAGATAGATAGATAGATAGATAGATAGATGATAGATAGATAGATAGATAGATAGATAGATAGATAGATAGATAGATAGATAGATCTCACTTAGAATCAAGTTTTTTAATTTATGCAGATGTAACTTATTGGCTAGATGGATTGGGCCAGCAACCCAAAAAAATTATGCAATGGTCTTGAGTGACCAAGAATAGCCTTAAATAGTAAGAAAAAGATGTTATCTCTTCCCTTTGTCTAAAAACAATGTACTATTGGTGAAAAGCTTTTTCTGTTGGTGCTCTCCCCACTCCATTCTTTCAATTTAAATGGGAGAGGCATGACCAATATACTTAGCCTCATCCCCGCTTCTTGTGTGCTTATGCATAAATTTCACACCTACACTGGCATTTAAGGAAGCCCAAATCTCTTAAACAGTATGTCCCGTTTAAGCACACATTGTTACAGAGAAGGACCAATCCAGTACCTTGCAATTTAAAAATTTTCTTGCTAGAGCAGAACATTGTTTTTTATTAGCGCAAAGCTGATCAATATGGAAAAAAGATTTTGTTAAAAGCATCTTTTGCGGGTGATTTACAGTTTGACCTCAATTCTTTGGAGGGACTTCCTTTTTTTTCTTCATACCATGTCTGCAGTGCCTCTCCTGGTTGAATTCTGATTTTAATGAGCAAGGGAGATTGTAATAGGATTTCTGGCAAATCCAATCTTGTTAACATTTCTATTTGTTGAGATCAAACCATTCCAGCTGCATTGTACAATAGTAGCCCTGCTGACTGACTGCTACAGTTGAGTGCTGTAGATTGGGGGAGACTTAGTTAAATAAAGTACAGTATTTATGGAATGTATAAATGTTGAAAATCAAACAAATTGTTACTGACAGCTACTTAATTGATTCAGGCTCTTACATTAGTGGGGAGAATGTGAATACTACCAATACCACTTTACAATGCTTTGGTAAGGCCACACCTGGAATACTGCATCCAGTTTTGGTCACCACGATGTAAAAAAGATGTCGAGACTCTAGAAAGGGTACAGAGAAGAGCAACAAAGATGATTAGGGGGCTGGAGGCTAAAACATATAGGGAACGGTTGCTGGAATTGGGTATGTGTAGTTTAACGAAGAGAAAAGTGAGGGATGACATGATAGCAGTGTTCCAATATTTCAGGGGCTACCACAAAGAAGAGGGAGTCAAGCTATTCTCCAAAGCACCTGAAAGCAGGACAAGAAGCAACGGATAGAAACTAGTCAAGGAGAGAAGCAACCTAGAACTAAGGAGAAACTTCCTGACAGTTAGAACAATTAACCAGTGGAACAACCTGCCTCCAGAGGTGGTGAATGCTCCAACACTAGACATTTTTAAGAAGAGACTGGACACTCATTTGTCTGAAATGGTATAAGGTTTCCTGCCTGAGCAGGGGGTTGGACTAGATGACCTCCAAGGTCCCTTCCAAATGATTATTATTATTATTATTATTATTATTATTATTATTATTATTATGCCTAATAACAGTGAAGGCAAATTCTTCCCGTTTTTATTAGATATTGAAACATTTCAGAGCAAAGCAGAATTTCAAGGTGAAGGTCAGGGAGGGTGGATGGTGCACAATAGGTGCTCTGTGGGTGGGGAAATGCATACAGGGGAATGTAGGGTGGGAGGCTGACTGTGACTGGGCTGGGCTGGCTGTAGCTTCCCAGGGGGTGACAAGCAGCCTCTCGGCACCGGACAGTTCTGGGGCTGCCTGCTGCCCTTCAAAGGCAGGATACAGGGCAACCAAAAAGGCAGAAATGGGAAGCGATAAATGGATGGAGGGAGTTGGAGGCTCTTCCTTACCTTACTGAGGCTCAGGGCTGGGGGAGCCAAATCCTGATTGGCTTGGATGAGGGTGGATCCTCAGCTAACGACTAGTAAGATTCGCTTAACAATGGCCACAAGGATTTTTGAGTATGCAATCACTAAGTGATACGATGTCTTGCTTTATGACCACATTTCTAGGTGGCTAAAATTCTGATCCCAGGTGTGGTTGTAAGTCAAAGATTACTTTGCTGTTTTAAAGCAAAGTTTCTAATAAAGATTACTAAGCTGAAATGCTTAGTAAGGTATGTGCTGTGCCTTTTGCAGGAGAGGTGTCCTGTAAGTTCTGATAAAAGATCTCCGGAAGGGAAAGCAAAGAAGCCAGCAAGAACAGGTCATACATAGAGATGCCTGTTCAGGAATGTATTTGGTCTTTCATTTATTAGTAGAAAGTGAAGGATTATCTTTTCAGAGGAAGTTTCTGCCAGAGGAGAGCAGGGTGAGGTTTTAGGTCATGTTAGGCCTTTTTTGATGCATTAGTTTCATTGTGAAATAAAGATGAGTTTGATTCTCATTGTTACACCTCAACTACAACTATACCTATGCCACAAGCGTGTATTACTTTCATGTCAGCTTAACATTTACTGTTGCTCTTAAAGAATCCTGACAGCTGCAGTTTGGAATGGGTTCTGGGAAAGTTCGCTTTTAGAGAATACACGTAGTTGCAAGATTGAATCTGGGTCTATCACATATTCTTACTAGTTGATAGGATTTAGGAAAAGTATATGAACTGGCAAGTTAGTCTCTAGGTTAGAGTTCCATGCTTGCATAGATAGCAAAAAAATGCAACAACAGGTCAATTTTATGACCTTACTTAAGGACATAAAATTGACCTGTTGTTGGATTTTTTTGCATATAGTGGCCAGTATGCCAGAAACACATTTGAAACTTGGTTTATGTGTTTATTTACTATGTGCAAAAAAAAAACCAGGTCAATTTTATGACCTTACTGTTATCTGAAAATCCTCCATGTGGCATAAGTATAACTAAGATTGGTTACATAATCTAGTCCTTTCTTTTCTTACTAAAAAGTGTTGTGTGACAGCCTCAGTGGACCATAGCTATACTGAGTAGTTAGTATTTATGGCCATCACACATGGAAAATTGCAGCTTGGAATATCAAGAGAAGTAAAACATAAATTAACCAATCAAAAAAGGAAAGTAGATGTAATGATTATTTGTGAAATGAGGAGAAAGGGAAAGAATGTAATATTAGGGCTACCAAATCCAGGGTGCAAAAATCCAGATAACCAATAGACAGTAACAAAGAGTTAATAGTAAGAGTTAACTCATTGCTCTTAGCCTTGTGGATTTTTGCAGCCCAGATCTGGTAATATAATGTAAACAATGTGAATGAATGTGGCCAGACCTTGTAGAATGGAGTTGATAAGTATATAACTGGAAATGAACATGTAGAGTTCATGATGAATGTAATTCTTCCCTTCAGTTATGGCTGAGTGTTATTTTGCAAACTGTGTCTTCCCCTGCCTATTCCATGCATACAAATTATTTGTTGGATTTAATAATGGCTTGAGGTTTTTGTGGGAAATATTTTTCATCTCCTTTATTGAACAATCTTTTTTTTACTTTTCAAATATAGCTACAATTCTGGCAAGGCTATCTCCATTTAGCTGTTCTCTGCCTACACATCTATGTGTTGAGGAAATTGTACTGTTGCTGGCACTGTGAACAATCCTGTGATCATTTTCATTCTAACCTCTCTCTTAGGTCTAATCTAAGATAGATAGAAAAAAGCTTTGATCTTTGATCAGAATCTGGCCAGAAATAAAAACCTTTGATCTGCCCAATAGCCATTTTTTTTTAAAAAAACACCCTCCATTATACCCCGAGCATCAGTGATGGTTAAAAATCATCACATAAAGATTGAAAGGCAATTTGAGATCAATTCATCTATGGAGCAAAAAAAATTCCTTCATCTGATCTGAAGAATAAAGTAGAAGAAGGCCTGTACATCCATCCTCCTGGAGTGGGCTGCTCTATTGGATGCCAGATTTTGGATGATATTAGCAGTCATTCAGATGAAGAAGTTCCACACAGTGGCAGATATGAAAAAGTAGGGTTTGTTTCTCCAGATGCAGCACTTCTGTGTTGAGAAACTTTCCTTCTATAGTTTGAGCATGCATGGAATGCTATGTGTGTAGTTCCAGTTGTTATTTAAAAGAGAATATAGAAGATGCGGCAAGAAACAAGCTGAATGAGGCAAGCGCTACTCCCTCTAGCATGTATGTACATGTAGTCCTCGACTTACGACCACAATTGAGCTCAAAATTTCTGTTCTTAAGTGATACATTGGTTAAGTGAGTTTTGCCCCATTTTATGATTTTTCTCACCACAGTTGTTAAGTGAGTCACTGCAGCTGATAAGTTAGTAACCTGATTGTTACGTAAGTGAATCTGGCTTCCTCATTGACTTTGCTAGTCAGAAGGTCACAAAAGGTGATCGCATGACCCCGGGACACTGCAACTGTCATCAATATGAACCAAATTTTGATCAGGCGGGGATGCTACAAAGGTTATAAATATGAAAAATGATCATAAGTCACATTTTCCTGAGCCATTGTAACTTTGAACAGTCACTAAACAAACTATTGTAAGTTAAGGACTACCTGCATATGATTTGGAAAAGTGTATTTTGAGCAAAAAGACAATAGGGATTGACCGTAATAGAGGTTTATAACATTATGCAAGAAGTAGAAAAGAGGAACACTTACAAAATAACGATGAAGAATGAGGCTGAATGGTGCAAGAATCACCCATGAAAGCAACACAACGCAATGTTATGGAATTAGATTCCACAAACTAGTGATAAACCAGCAACTTGAAAGAAAGTTAGAAAAATCCATGGACCATAAGGCTATATGCTGTGTTCATTTCTGGGATGATAGGTTGTTAAACAAGACTTATTTGATCTGATCCACCTAAAAGGAATTGGTACCATGTGAATGTGGGCTGCAGAAAGCCAACTGGATTGTCTGAAATACACACCTTCTGTTATTTCAGCTGTCATCTAGCACCCAACAGCCACTTCATCAGGTCGCTGATGAAGGAGATGAGAACCTCCTGAAGGCCAAGTTCTTTTAGACATATTGAACTGAGAATGAATAGATGGAAAACAACTAAAGATGGAATTGGTATCAGTTTCTTTTGCAAAACAAAACAAAACATTAGGATCATTGACTAGCTATACTATAGGAAGAAAAGTGTATCACTTTGGGGCTATGCCAAGTGAAATCTCTAAATTAAAAATGATGAGACTACTTCTTAATTAAATCTCCTTTTTACTCATTTAATTAAATCCCCTTTTTACTCATTTCTACCAGAAAGATTATAGAACCACCTCAAACTCTGGAGCTAATAACCAAGGTGGAGGGAGGGAAGGAGTCAGACAGCCTTTCCAACCGACTGAATATGGATGCCAAAATGGTTTTCATTAAATGACATGTAGAAAAAGTGTAAGACTTATGACATGAAACTGCTTGAATCCGCCTTTCCCCCCGCCCCGCCCCCAACCTCACTGCAGATGTGAGACCATGCTGCTGATGGTGTCATAAAATGGCTTCTGTGGTAGGCACAGTTAGTCATATAAAGCATATTAGATAACAAGCTTTAGTTTAGCCCTTTGAGGTAGGCTAGATCACTTGCTACTGCAACTCTATTTTTATAGGGTAGAATAACAAAATTTTGATAGCCTGACAAAGTTTCTCTTTCCTTCCTTCTTACAACAAAGAGAATCGAGGCAGGACTGTCTTGAGGTTTTTTCCACGATCTCTCCTGTCTTTCTGGGCAACTTTCTGATCTCTCCCTACCTTCTTCCATGTTATCACTATTCTTCTCTAGAGCAAATTATCTCTGCCCTCCTGCCAGCCTTCCAGAATGCTCTTTATTACCCCATATTTCCTTTCTCTGTTTTTGGGTAGGGGGCACATTTTCAAACAAAGCAGAGGTACATAGCTATCATTTATTTTTTTTCAAAGAACCCTATGGTCACATGATCAAAAGTTGGGCATTTGGCAACTGGCATGTATTTATAATGGTTTCAATGTCCCAGAGTCACATGACTGCCGTTTACGACCCTCCCAGGGGGACTTCCAGTATGCAAAGTCAATGGAGAAAGTTGAATTCGCTCAACAACCCTGATGGTTTGTTTAATGACCATGTCAAAAAAGGCCAAAAAAACTTTTTCAACTCACTTAACAACTGTTTAGTGATGGAAGTTCCAATCGCGATTGTAAGTTGAGGACTATTTATATAAGTTTCTTGATTATTAACTCCAGTATTATGTGGCTGATAAAGAAGCACAGATGTTTCATCTTTGTAAAAAAACTAATGGATAAAAAGGCTCAGAAAGCTAATTCCAATTCTTACCGGCCAGACATACCAGCTGTCTATTTTTCCTTTAGGACATTTTCCAAATACTCTTTCACTAGTCTTAAGAAACAGGTTCTGTTGGGCATGTAACCAAAGTGAAACAGTGTCTTAATACAGATTGCTTCCAACCAATCTGGAGCAATTTCCTGTTCCCTGTGGGATATTGGGACACAGTGTGGGTGGATATGAGCCTTGTCAGCTTTCCCTATTTCATAAAATGGTTGCATGGATAAATAAGCTTTTTAACCTAAATTTATATTTTCTATCAAATCTCATAGAAATCACTAAGTTATTTCTAATTATTGGCTTACACTGACACTCCTGACGATAACTGGTCAAGGCTTTTGGTGCCTGATTTATCTGATTCAGCACAGAATTGTAAAATAATTAAAATATTTGGCAAGCTCCCAAAATCTCAATGACAGAACTTGACCCAGGTGTGCACTATGTAATACCAGATGGTCAATGCTATGCTTGTTTACTTAGGCAACTGAATAAAATGTACATGTAAATGCAGTCTTAACTGCAATGTCTGTAGAGATACTCTAACAACATCACTTGATTTATGCTACCTTTCCATCTGCTTCCCTTGAAGCCTTATCTTAATTCTCCTGCCAGTGTCATGTTGACCTACTTGAACTTCTCAGAGTTTATCTGAGAAAACAAATGATAAGGACAAAATCTGAGGAGGTTCTGTAATCTTGCTGGTAGAAATGAGTAAAAAGGGGATTTAATTAAGAAGTAGTCTTTTCTCAGCCTTTTTAATGTAGAGAGTTTTCCCTTGGCATAGCTACAAAGTAAACTTTCCTTCATATAGTATTGTTTGTCAGTGATCTTAATAGTTTTCTTTGCAAGAAAAATTGAGCTGTTTGTCTGTTGGTGGGTAGAGGAGACAATCAAGCAGTATGTATGTATGTATGTATGTATTATGTATGTATGTATGTAAGTATGTATGTATGTATGTATTTATTTGCCCACCCAATTTACCTACTCACAGAATGCAATTCTGGGCAGGGTACAACAATCCAATAAAACAGGACAAACATAAATATACCCTTATTCTGGCATAAATGTTCAAGCAAAACAGGTGCATTATCTCTGATTGAAGTTTTCCCTCCTTCCCTTTTTCATTAACATAATGAGTGCAGGTACTATAATAACAGCAGGCTAATTATTAAGGTGAGGAGCAGAAATGGTTTGTGTTTCAGATTGCATATTTGATGTAATAGTAAAGTTTAATTCCAATCAGCACTTCCATTGTACTATCCAAGCTCCCCCGTCCCATATTTCAGTAATAATGCACATGAAGTGTCTCAAATATATTTATTATTTCACCAAACAGCTCATACCCTAACTGGCATAAATATAATAAATTGGCTTAAGAAGTCACTATGTTAAATAATAGTAATATGTAATGAAATGCACCAGGCCTTGGGCAATATGATAGCTAAGAACTTGTCATCTTCTTAACCCCATCTTCTTTTTTTCTCTAAACCTTCTCATGATCTGCTATTCTGCTGCTATTGTACATCATGTAGGACTAGGGTTACGTAAGGTTACATATTTATGAACTCTGGCTGAAATAGGGTTTTCCCTTTCAACACATGCTAATTAACTTAGGGCAGACAGCTCTAGGTTGTAAAAATAATATTTATATGTATTTGATCACCAGTCTTGTTACAAAACTCTGGGTGGCTAATAGCAATAATAAAAACAGAACAAGAAAATAAATACAGAACAAGAAAACAACAAGAAAAATGCAGCACTGAATCCTACAACATTCGTCCAACTATACGAGGCATGTCAAACTGCCAGCCCGCTGGCCGGATGCATCATACTGAAACTGCGCCCACCCCATTGCCGGCAATGGGGGAAAAGTCACGATACGTCACGCGACATCATGTGACGTTGCGCGTTTGACATGCCTGAACTATATAGTCCCCCAGGCTCCAAATTTGCTATTTTAGTGCCTGGAGAAAAAACAGCTCTTAGCAGCTTTCTGGAAAAGTAGGAGGGGGGAGGCTGCTAGATCTCAAGGGGGTGGGTGGAAGTTCCCCAGGATAGAGGCTTCTACAGAAAAGGCATACTCCCTATGTCCCACTAGATGGCAGCATTAGAGAGAAGGGACCTGGAGCAGGCCCACTCTATCTGACATACTGGGACAAGAGATGGTCTGGCAGACAACCTGGCCCTGTGCCATATTGGGGGGCGGGGCTTTAAATGTAATAAACAACACCTTGAATTGCAGATAGAAAGAAACTTGGAACCAGTTAAGCTTGTATAGCATTGGTGTAATATGATGAACCAAGAAATGCCAACTATTGCACAAGGTATTGTATTCTGGGCCAGTTGTTATTTTAAGGTGGTCTTCAAGAGCAAGTTGCAATAGTCTAGGTGGGAAGTGACTAAGGTGTGAGCAAGGCCTTGTGTTTCAGGAATGGACGCAATTGACACACAATATATATATGGGCAAAGCCTCCCCCCATCAAAACTCCTCAAGCAGGAGTTGTGAGTCCAGACAACTCCCAAATTGTGCACTATCTTCTCACTATTTGTCTGGAGAAGTGCTACCCCATCAAGAGTCAAAGTTAACAGCAGATCCAAGGAGGCCAAAACCCTCACCCCTCCATCTTGTTAAGGTTGAATCAGAGTTTATTCCTCCTCATCCAGACAGCATCCAGGTACTGAATGATCACTGAAATAGCATTACCTGTTTGTCCAGAAGTGGAAATATATTACTGTATATCATTAGCTTACTGATACCGTTGGGTGACCATTAGACAATAACAATAAGTTAAAAATTTTGATATCACTGTGTAACCATTTGCTGCCATCTCATAGCTGACCTGATATTTGCAGCCCAGATCTGGTAGCTTTACATAAACTCATTGGTACCATCAAGATATCAAGGTTATCATCAACAATGGCCAATAACATGATTGTACCTGTATATTCTCTCCAAACCGCATCCTTCGAATCCTACTGTCCCTCCATCTTCTATGTCTGTGCACATTTAAGATATACATCAAACACAGTATTTCTCAACCTTGGCAGCTTGAAGATATGTGGACCTCAGCCCCCAGAATCCCTCAGCCAGCATGGATTTTTTGGAGTTGAAATCCACACATCAGCAATTTGCAGCCTTCTCTTCTGGCTTCCTCACTGACATTTTAGAGAAACCAGCAGGGAAGATTGGAAACTGTGGTCACATCATCATGAATACAGCAATCATCGTTAAGAATAGACCAGTTTCCAAGCTGAGGAACTAACCATCATTTGGAGATGCCCTGGTAATGGACTTACAGAATTATCTGGAAATAGTTTGATTCTGTTGTACCTAAGGAAATGGACAGGGTCCCATGGAATGTAAATGCCACCACCTGTGCATTAGATCCATGCCCTTCCTGGCTGGTTAAGGCTGCCCAAGAGGGGCATCAGGTAGGTGGGTCCAAGTGATGGCGAATGGGAGGATGTGTTTATGGCTCCTTTTAAAGAGACCCACTTACTCATCACTGGGCCATACCATTCTGCACAATTTTCATCCAGTCTCCCACTTCCCCTTTTAAGGGAAGGTGGTTGAAAACATGGTGGCATTGCAACTCAAGAGGATCTTGAAGGAAACGGATTATTTGGAACTTTTCAGTAAGGTTTTATACTCAGATATGGGACCAAAATGGCATTGGTCGCTCTCATGGACAGTCTCTGGTGGGAGCAAGATGGAAGTAGTGCATGGATCCTTGCTCTTCTTGACTTCTTGGTGGCTTTCAGTACCATCGACCATTGTATCCTTTGGGGCAGACTTGGGAAGTTAGAGGTGGGTGACACAGTTTTGTGTTGGTTCACCCCCTTCCCTGAGAGACCAGTCCCAATCAGTGTTGATGGAGAGTGAGAGTCCAGTTCTTGGCCCCTGTTTTATGAGGTGCCGGCAAGGATCAGTGCTCTCTGCTTCTTTTAACATCTACATGAAACTTCTGGACAAGATCATCCATCACTGTGGGGATAAGTATCACCAGTACACTGATGACACTCAGTTATAAATCTTCATCCTGGGTGAAGTGAGTGATGCTGTGGATGTTCTACTGAGGTACCTGGAAGCTGTGGGAGCCTGGATGGGGAACAATAGGCCAGCCAAACCCTAGTAAGACAGAGAGCCTTCTCTGACATTGCTCCCGCCCTGTGGTATGCCCTCCCCCGGAGGTGAGGTGGATCCCCACTTTTCTGACCTTTAGAAAAGGAGTTAAAATGTGGCTCTGTAGCCTGAGGTGGGGGCACAGAGAAACACACAACTGTGGGGCCGGTATGCACCCTGAGAGCTCCCCCCCTTTGCCTTTTAACAAATGTTTTCACAGATTTTATTCATCCTTGCCTCCGTTTAAATTCTAAATTTCCAAAATTTTTAATATTTATATGCTGTTTTTCTATTTCAACATTTTATTGTTCACTGCCCAGAGTCCCTTCTCTGTGAAAAATAAATAAATAAATCATAAGTTCAGCACAATTGTAACTTCTGATAATAATAATAATAATCTGGGAAATGATAAGCAGCATCGTGAGCTGGCAGGCAGCATGATCCACCTCACAGAGTTGTTGTGGGGAAAACAGGAGGAAGGGGTATTATGTACTGTATGTTCATCGCCTTGAATTACTTAGGAAGTCATACAAGTCTAATAAATAAATAAAATCAATTAACATTGAGATAGACTTGCCCTCAAATGTGATGAATGCTTGTGAATGGCCACAACCACCATAGAAACAGTTTGTGAAATATCCCACAAATATATCAGCCAGCCCAATCCATTTTCATGTGCCCTACTTTAAAATTCTTGTATTTACCAAAAATCTTAGAGAAGAAATAGATACTTCATAGACCAGAGATGGCGAAACTTTTAGAGACCGTGTGCCCAAACTGCAACCCAAAACCCACTTATTTATCGCTGGGTGCCAGGTGGGCGTGGCCTACTTGGTGGGTGTGGCTGTGGTGGTAATGGAAGATTGGATGGGTGTGGCCAAGGTGGATGTGGTCACCTCAATGTCGCTCATGGGGAGGGACACCTGTGGGGGGCAGCTGGTTGAAGACGGACAGTTGCCACCTCCAAGGCATAGTGCGGGTGCCCACAGGGAGGGCTCTGAGTGCCGCCTCTGGCGCCCGTGCCATAGGTTCGCCACCACTGTCATAGACAATTTAGGGCAAGCAAGGTTTGGGCTAGTCAGTTATTTTCCTTTTTAACACACAAACTAAAAAAAAGGAAGAATTTGAACTTGCCATTCTGGATGTGCAAGTTTTGGCCTTTCAAAGAGCGTGCTCAGAAATAGCCATCATAAAGTTTGCATAGATATCTGGTACCATATAGCTGATGCAAACTGAGTATGACATGTCATACAATATTGACATAATATTATCTGCTAGCATTTCCTTATCTCAGTAACACTGTAATTCCCTATTCCCTCACCCATATTAATCTTTTCTTAAGTGAAAAAACTGTAGCATTTACAAGAGCTATACTGTGCTTCAATATTTATCGCCTTACATGCAAAATTAGCTTAAATAAAAATACTAGGTTCAAAGTGAGATTCAAGGTGCTGGTGATGACCTATAAAGCCCTGAATGGCTTGGGTCCGGGATATCTGAGGGAACACCTGTTACCGGCCTCAAGCTCCCTTCGTCCAGTGTGCTCCCACAGGGAGGGTCTTCTCAGGGTGCCGCTGATAAACGACTGTCGGCGGATAACACCCAGGGGAAGGGCCTTCTCTGTGGGTGCCCCTGCCCTCTGGAACCAGCTGCCCGTGGAGCTTAGGACTGCCCCTGACCTTCGCACATTTCGCCGGGACCTGAAGACCTGGCTCTTTGAGCTCTCCGGCCCAGGCTGAGAATTTTTAACTGGGGTTTTTAATTTTAGGGATGATTTAATCTTTTTTTAATTTGTTTTTAACTTTTGTACTGGTTGGTTTAAATGCCCTGTAAACTGCCCTGAGTCCTTCGGGAAAGGGCGGTATATAAATTTAATAAAATAAAATAAATAAATAAATAAATGAAACTTGATAGAAGTGGTTCAATAATCAATACCCTTAATTATTCCAGGAATGGAGACTAGTAGTCCTGCTGATATTGTTGAAATACAACCAAATATTTCTCATAATTGCCATCCCCGTTTGACTTTTTCAAGATATAGTTTGGTGATATCTGGAGGGCCTAGATTCCCTGTCCCAATTTTATTTTTTTTACAAAACTGTGAAAAGAAGAGGTGAGTTGGGCCCAGGTAAGTCATATAATGTGCACCATGGAACATGTGATGTCATTATGGCTTCCCCCAGATGTCTATACAGTCTTCTCCAAGCTGTTGCCTTCTGGATGTTTTGGGCCATAATCCTGGAAGATCAGCCAAATGTACCTGGAAGACAGAGTTAGTAAGAATTGCTCTATGATCTTAATCAGCCTATAGTATATGCACATGTCCAGGTAGTCCTTGACTTATGACAGTTCATTTAGTGACTCTTCAAAGTTACAACGGCCCTGGAAAAAGTGAGTTATGACCAATTTTCACACCTACAACTGTTGTAGCATCCCCATGTGATCAAAATTTAGATGCTTTGCAATTGACTCATACTTAGGACAGTTGCAGTGTCCCAAGGTCATGTGATCGCCTTTTGCAACCTTCTGACAAGTAGTCAATGGGGAACCAGATTCACTTAACAACAGTTTGAGTAATTTAACAACTGCAGTGATTCATTTAATGACTGTGGCAAGAAAAGTTGTAAAATGGGGCAAACTCACTTAACAAATGTTTCACTTAGCAACAGAAACTTTGAACTCAATTGTGGTCGTACGCCGAGGACTATCTATGCATACATTTTGCAACAGCAAATACCATTTAGCTATTTTTACATTTTTGGCAAAACAAAAAAATATTTGTACCTTTTGGTTTATTTACCATTATTTGCTTGGCACCTTTTTATTTCATGGGGCACATACACATGCACAAACACCCCCACCCCCACAACACAGTTCTTCATTAATGGAGAGCTAGGGGGGTAATTTTAAAGAGTGCCTTTAGTGAAACCTAAGCACATGTGACTGGATACTCTCAGAGAGAGTAACTTTTAAATGTTGATAAACTTGAGAATAATTTGTTTGCAGTGGCTGCCAATGTATTTTCTGATGCAATCAAAAGCCTCCTTTATGTATGACCACTTAGTTCCATTGGGGCTTTTTTTTTAGTGAAGGCCAATTGAGATAATTTCGGATGACTCAGAAGTTGACTCCAAGGTCTGCTGATGTAATCATTGTGAAAAGAGCATGCATATCATTAAGATGTTGATTTACACTCTAAGGAGCTCTGCATGTTCATGCCATCAGACCCTTTTCTTTAGTTACTTTTAACAGAAATAAATCCCAGGGCACATGACCTGGCTCTCCTTCTATCACCAAACAAAGCAAATGAGTAAGGACTATCCTCTTTCATCTGAGCAGGTTGCACTCCATTCTGTGGCAGGAATGCAGGAAAGCTGTGGAATCCTTGGTTCTCTTCTATTGGATGCAGGAAAACTTTAAATATTGACATCCTGGTTTTAAAATTAGCTCTTTGACCACTGGGTGACCTACTTTATCTGATGGGCAATATTCCTGTAAGAAAACTCTCAGGCTGAAGAACTTGCATAGGAATTTCAAAAGATATACACGCTCAACCAACAGAGGCCTCTAGCATATTAAGAATTCATTCACCATGACATAACTTAAGCGCTTGTGGGCATTTTGTCAGATAGGGAGCAATTATATACATAAAATATTGGAAGATCAAAGGTCAGTCTTGTCCAGCTTTCTATTCCCATAACGATCAATAAGATACCAGGAGGAAGGTCCTAAGTAGCATATCAGAATGATCACACCTTTCTACCAAAGGTCTTCAGCAATTCCTAGCATATTAGTTTCTTCTGTTGTGATTCTCTTAGTAATGAGTTTCATTGGAAAATCCCAAATGCAAGACTTTGTAAGACAATGCTTATGAAGGGAAGCACACCTACAGAAGAGAATGCTTGTTGTTGCTTGGGTTAAAACTGAAACAAACACTATTGGTATCTGTTCAGCTTTACTGCAGGACCCTGGGTCTTCCATTTAATTCATATCATGCATTGACAGAAAAACTCATACTTCTAACATGGAAGAGAACTCTGGCTAATTAGCAGGATTCAAAATGTAAGTAAAGGAGTACATTTTTAGAAAGGACTTGTATGATTCTCTCTGGGAATAGGGAAAAAAGGTTGGGTGGTCAAAAAAATGCAAGAAATTTCATTTACCGTATTTATTTAGTTCCATTTAGTTAATTTTTGTGTAAATCAGTATCCCAGAAACGGTCTTATATGACTCATTGCACAGCTAAGGAATTGGAATTTCACTCAAAGGTCCACCTGTAATATATTTCGGCATGGATGTGCAATAGTCTCAACTGTAGTGGTAAATTTTGAATTATAGGCATTTGTCATGAACCAGCCCCCATAGCTTTCTAAGAGAATCCCAAAATACAAATTGATACTGTTAATACAGTGTTTATATATCAGTCATCCTGACTACCTGTCTAAGACCAACTCAAACCAAAACATTTTGAATAATAGCTGGCATAGCTCAAACCAGTATATTGTTGCTAGGAAAATACATTACCTAGTACACTTTGAAGTGTAAACAGAAACTTGAAAGAATGCCAGATAATATCATTGTTATTGCTTTTAAAAAGGTAAGTCCTGGTGTGTTATTCCTATGAGCAATACTGGTTATTTTCTTAATAAAAATGAAAAGTATAAAAATGGGAATCAAAACTAAATTAATTAAAAACTAACTCTGATCAATCCGCATATGGGGTTTTATTATTGACTGCTGGGTAATTTGCTGATAAGATGTTCATCTGAACGTAATATTCTACTATATAAATTGCGCTTATAACTAACTACAAACCATTTCCAAAATGTTTCAGGTTAATAAAGCAGATAATCAAGGCTAAGTTCAATATCTTGTGATATACGTATATATATATTTGTTGTTCGCTTCTTTCATCATGTTACTGTTTTAGTATATAGATTAAAAATACAAAGCATCATTAGTCATGCAAAGACAAGTTAAACTAATATTTATGGACAAAGAATAATAGGTTAAGGTTACCATATTTGCCCTGCAGTGCTTTGATCAATAGATATAAAAGGAGATTTTGCAGACCAAGTGTGTTGCATATAACAATGGCAATCTTCCCTCAATAAATTTCAAACCCTTCCATAGATTACAGGGTGCTGTGTATTGGAGTGTGAATTGTATTAAGCAATAGCTTAACAGATGACAGCTAGAAGGGGCTGTACATAACTGCCGCAAGCCTGGTTAAATTGATTGGCTGTCAGCTCAGCAGTCAGAGTATATAAAGGGCACAGGCAGCCCATTCTGTTGCTGGTTCTTAGCTACAAATAAAGAGCTGAATTCACTGCCTGGCGTCGTCTTGTGTGTTTTAACCCACTACACTTTACTGGCGACGAGGATGGGATCCTGCTTCAGAAAGAGCTGATTTAACAAAGGGCCCGCATTACTCACTGGGGGAAGAGGCATCTTCCCCAGCTACCGAGTAAGGGCTATCCAAAGCAGGATCTGCAGGACCAGATGCAACATGGCACAGTTTGGCCAGATCCAGCCATTTGACCCAAGGTGTCCTGAGCGATGGGAATCACACCTGAGTCAGGTCGAGTTCTACCTATGGGTGAACAGAATCACGGAGGACAGTATGAAGGTAGCGGCTCTAATGTGCACAAGCGGCCCAGCCGTTTACGATCTGGCCATTGGACTGTGCGCGTCAAAAGCCATTGGAGCTGTTACGTACAATGACCTCGTGGAAAAACTGAACAGGCATTTCAACAGAAGAATGAGCTGACCTGGCGATTCCATTTTGAAAAAAGGGATCAGCGGCCGGGTGTATCAGCGGCAGATTTTATCATGGGGGTGCGACAAGCCGCCCGCCTCTGTAAATTCACGAATTTAGATGAGAGGCTTCGCGACCGGGTCATTTTTGGCCTCCGGGACAAGCAGTTGCGGCAGAAACTTTGCACCAAGCCAAACCTGACCTTCCAGGAGGTCCAGGATGAGGTTTTGGCCAGAGACTTGGACGATAGCACAGATCAAAGTGACCCTAGACCCAGCACTACCGGAGGGGCCATGCACTGAGCAAACGCTATGTACGACGGGTGCAGACATTGGGACAAGACAACCAACATCGACGTAGTTCACTAAGACCAGATGCCACAACAACAGCAAGGGTACAACAACAGCAAAAGGACCCAGAAGAAACCAACAACACCGACACAACACAAATACACCTGCTGCGGATGCGGCACGACCCACCCCAAGTGTGCAGGCTGCGGGAAAAATCACATGAGTGGCCTGCAAATTCCATACGGCCAAATGTTGGGCCTGCGGAAAAACAGGCTACATCGCAGCAGTCTGCTAAAATCGCCCCAGAGACGGCCTGCACAAGATCCAGTCCGAGGACGAAGATCTAACAGGTACATGGGGCCCCCAGCAGTCGTCTATTGGCAATTTCATAATATATAACACCGGGGTTCACCGGCCACTCACCCCAAAAATCAAATTGGATATCTGTTTGCAGGGGATTCCCTGCAAGATGGAACTGGACTCCGGTTCAGCGGTCTCAGTAATTTCAAATGAGACTTTTGAACACGTGTGCAACCGGAGTCAGCAGTGGGTCAAGTTGAGGCCTTCCGATATCAAATTAGCAGATTTCCAAAACACTCCAATTAAAATTAAGGGGGAAGCCACATTGTCCGTGAGGTTCAAGGGGTTCTAGGGGCGTTTGGATGTCCTCATAGTTGAAGGCCAAAGGACTAATTTAGTGGGGTTAGATTGGTTCAAGGCCTTGGGTATCGTGATTGGAGGGATCCACAACACCCAGGTCAAGAGCATCGAAACCGTCTGCAAAAAGTTTGCAGACGTGTTCAGTGATCAACTGGGCAAATACACTGGGCCCCCCATTTTGTTCAAGTTAAACCCTAAGATATCGCCCATTAGAATTAAGCCCCGAAGAGTTCCCTTCGCTCTCAAGCATAAAATTGAGAGCGAACTGGACAAACTAGTGGAACAAGGAGTGTTAGAGGCCGTAGAAGGGGGTGAGTGGGAAACCCCAATAGTCACCCCCCTCAAATCAAACGGGGAGGTTAGGATTTGCGCGGATTACAAGTGCACGATCAATTGAGCACTCAATCCGCATGCTTACCCGGTCCCAATGGTCAGCCATGTCCTCGCTTCCCTACAAGGCGGCGCCATTTTCGCTAAATTAGATCTTGCACAGGTGTACCAGCAGCTCCCGGTTACCAGGGAGACGGCCAACGCACAAACTATTGTAACTCACCATGGAGCGTATAAAGTTAACCGTTTACAGTTCGGAGTGACTGTGGCTCCAGGAATTTTTCAGGAGGTGATGGAGAGGACTCTGAAAGGAATTCCAATAGTATGTCCATACTTTGACGATGTACTCATCACGGGGAACATGGAAGAAGTATTGGCTGACTGATTGGAGACAGTGTTAGGAAGATTTCGTGCTGCAGGGTTTAAGTTAAAGAAAGACAAATGCAGCATTGGCGTAAAGGCCACTGAATTCCTGGGTTTCAGAATTGATGCCAGGGGAATCCATCCTGCAGAGTCCAAGGTAAGGGCCATCAAGATGGCCCCCACCCCCAAGAATAAGACAGAACTGGAAGCATTCCTGGGGCTACTAAATTTCTATCATTCATTCCTCCCAAATAAAGCAGCTATTGTTGAGCCCCTTCACAGGTTGCTGGATAAGCAGGCAGTGTGGAACTGGACCCCTATACATGAAAATAGTTTCAGGAGTTTAAAGAAACTGTTGTCCAGCGATTCAACTGTGACTCACTTTATAGAATCTAAGCCCATTTGCATAGCATGTGATGCTTCCCCATATGGAGTGGGCACAGTTCTGAGTCATTTGGAAGGGGATGGGGTCCAAAGACCCATTGCCTACTACTCCAGGACACTGTCAGGGGCTGAAAGGAATTATGCTCAAATTGATAAAGAGGCCTTGGCAATAGTGCCTGGGGTTAAAAAGTTTCATGATTACCTCTACGGCCGAGAATTCACAATATTCACAGATCACAAGCCACTACTGGGGTTGTTCACATCAGATAGGCAAACTCCCCAGATCTTATCCCCAAGAATGCTCAGATGGTCCATTTTCATGTTGGCCTATAACTGTAAACTGGTGTACAGGCCAGGGAAGGAGATGGGTCATGCTGATGGACTAAGTAGGTTGCCACTAACGCAAGCGGATCCGGATCCGGCACCAGCAGCTCAACTACTGACCATTCAGGACCTGCCAGAATGCCCACTCAAGGCAAAGGATATCGCTGCTGAGACAGTGGCAGACAAGATCCTGAGCAGAATTTTAACATGGGTAGCAACTGGATGGCAGGAGAAAAGCCCGGGGCCAGAATTTCAGGCATATTTTATTCACAGGCATGAGATGTCCATGCACAAGGGTTGCCTATTGTGGGGCAGCCGAGTGGTAATTCCAGAAAAGTTAAGGAACAGAGTCATCCAATCTCTACATGAGGGGCATCCAGGAATAGTAAGGATGAAGGCACTAGCCTTCATCCTTACTATTGGTGGCCAGCCCTAGATAAAGCCATAGAGGAGCAAGTAAAAGGGTGCTATGTGTGTCAAAGGTCCAGACCTGAGATGTCACATGCACCCGTTCACAAGTGGGAGGCCACACACACCCCATGGTCCACATTGACTACGCAGGGCCATTCCAGGGACAGTTGTTTTTAGTGGTCATAGATAGCCATTCCAAGTGGTTGGAGGTAGTTCCAGTAACTAGCATGACCACAGCAAGGACAATCCAAGCGCTCAGGGGACTTTTTGCCACACATGGCCTCCCGGATGTGTTAGTATCGGATAATGGCTCTCAATTCACCTCCTCTGAATTCTAGGCTTTCACAAGGAGCTACGCAATTAGACACGTCACATCAGCACCCTTCCACCTGGCCACCAACGCATTGGCAGAACGCATGGTGCGCACAACCAAAGACGCATTAAAACGAATTATCAGCGGCGACTGGAACCAAAGGTTAGCCCAATTCCTACTTAACCAACACACCACACGATACACGGCTACCGGAAAGAGCCCAGCGAAACGTCTTTGGGGCAGAAGGCTTATCACCAAGCTAGACAGACTGCACCCCAACCGAGTGGCTGCGGAGTCAGATTGATCCAACCCCCCTAGGGAACTACACACAAGCGACTTGGTATGGGCAAGGAACTATGGGCCTGGACATGTATGGATCCTGTGGGGGGTGGTTGACAGAATGGGGCCATTGTCTTACATTATAGGGGTGGAGGGGGATTGACAAATAAGAAGACACATTGATCAGATCAGGTCACGAGTTTCTGTAAGACTGCTAGCCAGCAACCAACATGAGGGACACTTGTCAGTACCACCCACGATTCCGTATAATCACCAGCCGAATGCAAGGGGGGAACTGGATCTGTGGCCAGAAAGAACGGTTCAACCCGGGCAACAAGAGGCACAGGGAGCCCACAATGAGCTGGGAACTGGGGGTGGTACACTGGGTGAGGACAGAGCAGAGGCACCCACTGACTCATCGGCTCAGGACAGGGTCGAGCCTCTGAGAAGATCTGCTAGGAATCACAGGCCACCGGCTTACCTCAAAGATTATGTGCAACCATAAGAACCAACATATTGTCTGGAAAAATGTATATATAGTTGTATTATATTGTTGTATTGTTCATTCTTAAGAGGGAAGGGGTGCTGTGGAGTGTGTATTGTATTAAGCAATAGCTTAACAGATGACAGCTAGAAGGGGCTGTACATAACTGCCACAGGGCATGGCTCAGCTTTCGGCAGGAAAGCCTGGTTAAATTGATTGGCGGTCAGCTCAGCAGCCATAGTATATAAAGGGCACAGGCAGCCCATTCTGTTGCTGGTTCTTCGCTACAAATAAAGAGCTGAATTCACTCCCTGGCGTCGTCTTGTGTGTGTTAATCCACTACACTTCACAGGTAATCCCCGAGTTGTAAGTGTTCCCTTAGCAAACATTCGAAGTTACACGATAAGC
This sequence comes from Vipera ursinii, assembly GCF_947247035.1. Classification (NCBI taxonomy): domain Eukaryota; kingdom Metazoa; phylum Chordata; class Lepidosauria; order Squamata; family Viperidae; genus Vipera; species Vipera ursinii. The sequence continues at coordinate 188,147,768 of NC_139516.1, forward strand.
ACCCCCTAGTGCTTATGAGCAAATCCCAAAATTATGAATATTGTGGCACCACGGCAGTCATTCACCCTTACGAGCGACCACAGTGGCACTGCAACATTCACCCTGGTTATTCCCTCCCTCCCACCTCATGTCTTCCTAGGCGCTAGGTCTTCAATACCCTGCGAAGATCAAGATCCTTCACTTTCTTAGCTGCTCCAGGCCTTTGGTGCATTCGCACCAAAGTAATGGAGGCCTAAAGTAATGCAAGATCACACAAGATAAGTGGCAAAAGATCTCACACTACTGATCTCGTGATCTCGTGGTACCTTAGGCCTCTGTTCTCTACAACAGAGAATGGAACTGAAGCCGGGGGTATGCTTCTGCATGCCTCCAGAGGCTCAATCTGGGCACTGGAGGCCTTTGATCTAAGGCCGGGGGATGCTTCTGCAGCCCTCTGGTTTGGAGGCCTTTTGTAGGCTGCTGCCACCTGGAAATGGGCCTCCTGAGGGCCGCAAAAGTGTCCCCCAGCCTCAGATCCGGGCAGCAGCCTGGAAAAGGCCTCTGGTGCCCGGATCCAGCCTCCGGAGGCAAGCAGAAGCATCCCCCGGCCTCCCTTCTGGGCAGCAACAGCCTGGAAAAGGCCTCCAGCACCCAGATTGGGCATCTGGAGGGCCGCAGAAGCATCCCCTGGCCTCAGATCCAGGCAGCAGAGACCTGGAAAAGGCCTCTGATGTCCTGATCCAGCCTCCAGAGGGCCACAAAACCATCCCCCGGCTCCACTTCTGGGTGGCAGCAGCCCGGAAAAGGCCTTTTGACACCCGGATCCAGCCTCTGGAGGTACACAGAAGCGTCCCTCAGCCTTATATGTGGGCGGCAGTAGGAACCACGGAAGAGAGGAGATGGATCTTTTTAAGGTGAGTCTGTCATGGCATGAAGGGAGCGGGAAACATGAAGTATCTTAGTGGGTTGGGGAGGCCTTGGGGGGCCTGTTCCATGACTAGCCCCCCCCCATGGTCTTCCCCATCCTGATATATCTCATATTCACTTAACGAGCCATGTGTGTTTTAGCGAGCAGGAAGTGATCTCACTCGAGGTACGAGATTCACTCCTCTGAGTTTTCGAGTTACGAATGGAATGGGCAGGCTCTCTACCTTGAGAGCGACTTTAAAATGAAGTTCTATGATAAAACATTAGCCTAATTTATGTAATCTCTTCATCACTGAAAACATCTAGACTATTTACACTTCTGTACCCTTCTGGAGCCTTTATTGGTCTTAATAAACATATTATCCACTTACTGACTGCTCTTTCTTGCTCAGCAATATGGGTATTATTGTTTATATTTCTTGTTTCTACAGGTAGGCCTCCACTAACGAGCACAATTGAACCCAAAATTTATGTTGCTAAACAAGACATTTATTAAGTGAATTTTGCCCCATTTTACGATCTTTCTTGCCACATTTGGTAAATGAATCACTGCAGTTGTTAAGTTAGTAACATAGTTGTTAAGGGAATCTGTTTTTCCCAGTGACTTTGTTTGTCAGAAGGTCATAAAGGGTGATCACATGACTCCAGGACACTGCAACCATCATAAATATGAGTCAGTTGCCAAGTCTCCGAATTTTGATCACATGGCCATGGGGATGCTGTGATGATCATAAGAGTGGAAAATAGTCATAAGTCACTTTTTTCGGTGCCATTGTAACTTCAAATGGTCACTAAATGAATTGTAAGATGAGGGCTACCTGTAATCCAAATAAATTCAACAAGACAAATTAACAGTTGGGAATATTCTGAACATTTTTAACAGTATTTATCAATCTTCAGTGCTGACATAAATGGGCATATCAACATTCCTAACAATGTTATGAATCTCTTGTCAACACTTAGAACTGAATATTGGCATCAACATAGAAATTATCAGAATAAATTAAATTGAGCATATTTTCATCTACCATTTAACACCACTTCTCACAGAGTATGAAGACATCAAGCTGTTTATCATATCAGTGAAGTCTGCTTCATTTATGATTACTATAGGTAACTTTCTCTTTTTTGTCTCTGCCGGCTGAGTTATTATATCATGCTTCTTTCTCAGGATTAAACTCTGTATACCTTCCAATATATGCAAGTTCGTGAAAACGAATGCAATTATACAGCTGTTGTTTTTAATGCCAAAAGGGGCTTCACTGTTTTCTTTAGAATAGGTGGTGAGGCTCAGTGGAAATTGTTTTATCCTAGCTCTAACTTAAAAGCTGGAACCATGAGACATGTAGATAGTCCTCGACTTATAATATTTCGTTTAGTTACCATTCAGTTACAATGGTACTGAAAAAAGTGACTTTCACATGACCATTGGAGCACCCCAGGGTCACACGAACAAAATTCAGATGGTTGGCAATGCAACTGACTCATATTTATGATGGTTGCAGTGTCCTGGGGTCATGTGATCGCCTTTTGTGACCTTCTGACAAGCAAAGTCTGTGGGGAAGCCAGATTCACCTAACAACCATGCTATTAACTTAACAATTGCAGTGTTTCAGTTAACAGCTGTAACAGGAAAGGATCATAAAATGAGGCAAAACTCACAACTGCTGTCTCTCTTAGCAACAAAAATTTTGGGTTCAATTGTAGTCGTAAGTCAAGGACTACCTGTACATTTCCAGATCTTATTCTATTGCCTCAAACTCTCTGCCAACTCATTAACATTCCATTTTAGATAACTATATGCAATTAGTTTTAGGAGTTAGCCAGGTCCAGATGCTCAACAGTGTGGCAGGGTTCCAATAAAAGGGTACAGTCTACCTTCTATTACATTCTCTTAAGATTTACATTTTGTCATACATTCATGTATGAAGTGTGATATATCCTAGAATAAGATCTGGCTGTAACAATTCTGACAGTCCCCAATAAGGATTAGTTATGTACTGCCTTCTGGTGGTCAATATAAACTGAAATCATTGTGCAGGATATACACAATCTGAAAATAGAAAAAAAATTTCCCCTCCACCAAGAGGGAGTGGAAGTCATGCCAAATGTTGCACACTAAGGCGTTGTAACATCTGTGTTTTTATCTCTTCTGTAGTCCAAACATACCCAGATCTTTTAACCATCCACCTTGGGTCTTGACTTCCAGCCCATTCACGCTCATGGTCTTGGTTGCCTTCCTCTGAACTTGCTCCAATTTGTCATTGTTCTTCTTAAACTTTGATGACTAGAACTGGACACATTATTCCAAGCAGTGTTTTGCCAGAACAGATAAGAGTAGAACAATTACTTCTTATGATTTGCAATTTGATCCTATTGATGCATAGTAAAAATAGCAAAATAGCATATTAAAATGTCGTTGATTAGTCTTTAAGGTATCATAGATCTTTTTTCTGCTGAATACTATTTTGGTTTTAATGAAGTCAACACTACGTATAAGGTTTCGTACCTAATGCATATCTTTCACTACACTAGAAGTATTTTCCAGGAATATTTAAATGTCTTCAAAGAAATTAAATATGGTTGTAAGTTACATGTTTCAGAAGCTCAGTACTTTAAATCCTCCATGAGAAGCAATAGATAAAAGCATTCTTTGAGTTTTGTTATCTCATCTGTCACCTAGAAGTTCATCTATATGAAAATGATACTAAACATTCTGGTTTGTCCTGCACAGCACAAAATGTTAATACTAAAGTCTTTGTTTTCTTTCTCCTAAAAAAACATGCTAAAGACAATATATAACAGATTAAGGGCTGGCTTTAGGGGCAATGGACCCCCTTTTCTAACCATGGATCCACTTGATTTGAGAAAGATATTAGCACCTGAAAATGCCTGAGACTTGTCACTTTAATTTCTCAGAATATTTAAAATTAACATACCATGACTTTCAGCTGTTGTGAAATTGAAATAGAGCTTCATGATCCAGATTCATAATATAACTTCTCTAAAAAGCTGTTGGAACAGTGAGTCATTCTGGGATCTAATTGTTCCAACCAGGGTGCTGATGCCAGGCCTATGTTCCATTTTTTAATGTGGCATAAACAAGATGAATCTCAGGAAATTCAAATGAAACCAATTTGCATATTCATTTGATTCAAAAAGAAAATAGTCTGATTATATATCAGCCTTTTTAGCTTATATTATCCCCCAATTCTTCACCAATATCAAGATTCTTCCCACTGATATTATTAAGGGATGGGAAAATCAACACACCGGTTCCAGAGTTGGCATAGTTTTACTTTCTTTGAACCCGCCCATGTCTATACCCTCATTGTGCCACTAGTACTGCAGCACCACAGAAAATTGTTCAATGATCAATTAAATGCTGCTGTTGGACTCCTCTATAGATGATATAATTGTGGTCAAAACCTGTTGTGGTTATTAATATTTCACTGAGATTATTCATATGGTGCAGATTATTTTATTTATTTATTTATTTTTTAATTAATTAATTAATTAATTAAATTTCTATACCGCCCTATTCCCGAAGGACTCAGGGCGGTTTACAGGGCAGCATAAAATACAATATAAAAGATAATATAAAATTAAAATACATTAAATTAATTAAGCCCAATTAAAACAATATTTAAAAAGCTAAAATCCCTTCAGTTCAGGCCTGATAGATCGAAAAACCAGGTTTTCAGGTCCCGGCGAAATGAACGCAGATCGGGGGCGGTCCTGAGTTCCACGGGTAAATCATTCCAGAGGGCAGGCACGCCCACAGAGAACGCTCTTCCCCTAAGAATAACCCGCCGGCATTCCTTAACCAGTGGTATCCTGAGAAGGCCCTCCCTGTGGGAGCGCACAGGACGAAGGGAGCTTGATGCCGGCAGCAGGTGTTCCCTCAGATAACCCGGACCCAAGCCATTAAGGGCTTTATAGGTCATCACCAGCACCTTGAATCTCACCCGAAGGGCAACCGGGAGCCAATGCAGCTCGCGGAGTAGAGGTGTTACATGGGAGTATTGGGAAGCCCCCATCACAACTCGCGTGGCCGCATTCTGCACCAGTTGAAGCCTCCGAGTGGTCCTCAAGGGCAGCCCCATGTAGAGAGCGTTGCAGTAGTTCTCCCAGTCTATTTTTTCCTTTTGTCTCCCACGAGCTTTAATGTTCCTCTGATATATTGGCAGCTTTATTAAATGAATTCCTGCTATTCAGAGAGAAAGGAGAGACACTGCAGGTTTAGATGACATGGAAAACTAGGCTATAGATTAATGGAAATCTTGGGGTACACTGTGTGGTGGGGAGCTGAGGATAATACAGTTCAATTGTTGGGCATAGCATGTTATATAAACCTCATAGAGAAAAAGGAAATTCAGCTGAAATATCAAATATCTGGGGATGGTGAACGAGGGATACTGTAAATCTAAGCAGGTTTTTTGGTTTGCCCAAGAAATGTGGATAAAGTAGACAGCTTTGGGTATGGAATTTTAATACAAATGTATAGGATACAGGATATACATGTCTCTTTGTGTGCATTTATAGTTATGTTTCATGACAATTAGAAGCTAATACAGGGAGGCAGAAAAATTCTTTAGAATTAATGTAATTAATTTGACCATGTTAATTGAGAAAATGTTATCTTGAAGCTTCTCTATATTAGATAAGTACGAAGACAAGTGACTGAATCATCGTGAATCTGTAAAAATTTGGGATACTAACCTTGTCTGGGCTTTGTAATTAAGCAGGGTTGGACATACTGAATATTTGGATGGGAGATTTCCAGGGAGTACAAAGGTGTAAGTTAGACTGGGAAACTCAAACAGTGAAATATTCGGTATTGCTGCCAAAAGAACAGTGTATGTGCCTTGAAAAAGGTGCTACATTTTTAGCTACCTCCAGCCACTAGGAATGAATCTGCCTTAACTTGCTTGGATTCAAATCTTGAGTTAGAAAGATGCTGTTTCCAAAAGGCAACTAGACTTTCTTGAAAATCATCCATGACTTGGATGATTGAGAATCTCTATAGACATTGTGAATTAGAAGAACCTGAGAACAATCTGCACCTTCTAGATCTAGAGGCAAAACACTTTAGTAGTTTTGTTTAAGAAACCATCTGTAGTTTTCATATTTTTGGGTGATCCTGTAGATAAACTTTCTTGCATAACCCCAATATGTTGCTTGAAAAGCAAAAATGGTGTGGGTTGGTGGTGGGGCTGGGACTGGAGAAGAGAACAACATATGTTGGCTTTGTGGAAGAAGCAGTGAGATAAACAGTAACAAGACTGGTAACATTTCAAAACAAAAACACCGGTTGAACAATTTGTACTCAAGAATATCTGTGCAGAAATATATTTTGAGGCATTTCAAATGTTCCTTTCTTCATTAAGGAAAAAAAATTAATGTTATTTTCAAAATGTTTTCCTCCCACTTCAAGTACACTTTTGTCATCAAACGGACTTCTTAAGCCATGAGTTTACAATGGGAAGCAAAACACTGCATTTCAAAAAATATATAGCAATATATTCGGATACAGATGTTATTTTCTATGCTATAGCAAGATGATGTTGGAAAAGCCTTTAGCTTCCACCGGGACAAAGGAGACCAAAACTGCTTGCAGATGCAGTTTTTTTAATTTTGTGTAAAAATATAAAGAGAATAATATTTATTTTATGATATATATTTACCAAAAGTAGAAAAGAGAGACTGATAAATGAATCTAGAGACCTAGGATAAACAAGTATAAGATGAAATAGCTGAGAACTGGTAAGATTTTACTGAGATGACCAAAACCTTTGCACACCCATTTATGTGTGTCTGTTTAGATCCAGGTGTTTCCCTCACACAGCCAATTCAAACCACATTTTGGATTCCTTTGTGTTTCGGTATAACTTGCAAATGTGTGATGGGCTGACAAAGCAAAAAATCTAAACAGAAACAAACAGGTGTTGTCAGAATCTTTCTCATTCTACACTGCCTATTTCTGATGACATAAATGTATAAGTTGGTAACTGACTTTTTAAGAAAATAACTTTTAATATGAAAAGCAGAAATTCTAACCGTGCAATTATTTGTTTCAAACATTTTCATCTGGATCATCCGTTGAAAATATAGTGTTTACAAAAATGGTAAGACAATGGACCTTAAAATTGAAAAAGCAACAATATATTCAGGCAGTAAAGGGGAAAGGGCTTGGGAAAGAAAAAATAAAAGGAAATACAATCTTTCTAACTTCCTAGGAAAGTCAAGTCAAGTGGAATCAAGACACTCTGGGAAAGATGAATCCATTAACAATTAATCATGGGAACAGCTTGCCTCCAGAAGTTGTGGGTACTTCATCACTGGAGATTTTCAAGAAGAGGGGTGTCAAACTGGCAGCTCGTGGGCCGGATGCATCACGCGCAGGCCACGCCCACCCCGGCTCCGCAAAGGCAAAAAACCATCACGATATGTCACAATACGTCACGGGACGTGATCAGGTTTGACACCCGGTCTCCTACTTGAGCATGGAGTTGGATTAGAAGGGCCCCTCTAACTCTGTTCTTCTGTTCTGTCATTGCTTTACTGCAGAGCTTAGGTCTCAGGGAAAGATCATTGGTTCATGAGCCTGTTTGCTCTGCTGCTGGTTTGATGAAAATGTCTTTCCAATGACCCCAGAGCAGGGGTAGGCAACCTCGGCTCTTTTATGACTCATGGACTTCAACTCCCAGAATTCCTGAGTCAGCTATGCTGAGAGTTGAAGTCTGGGAGTTGAAGTCCATGAGTCATAAAAGAGCCGAGGTTGCCTACCCCTGCCCCAGAGAATAGCAGTGCTAAAAAGGATATGAGGTGGGTGGGTTGTAAAAACTACAGATTTGCAAACTTGTAATGCTAGTTTATCAGTAAAGAAATTTTTAAAAAAAACAATGTCTTTTGTTACATTAATAACATTATTTTTCCCTAGCTTTAGCCATATTGGAAAGGATCATGCTGTTTCATTTTTTGAGTTTAGCAAATACTTCTCTTGTGGGTGTATATGTGTCTGAGTATTGCTTAGTAATTTTTCAGATGTCACAGTAAAATTGTGAAGTTATTCTCATCATGTACGTAGACGTAACACAAAAAGACACATTTTCTTTTCTTGTAAATTGATTGTAGAATGGCCTGGACTAATGCATTCTATCCATGCCAGACAACTAAAAATTAATTGGTGCCTACTTAGTTGAGTAATGAAGGGTACCTAGTACGGTAATGATGTCACCAAGTCAGATAATGAAACATCTGCAAGCAAACAACCAAGCTCAGTGAGCACCAAGGACTCCACAGTTCAACCCTGAGCTAAAGAGCAATAGATCTCTTTTATTGAATAGTGTTTGACTGAAGGTGATTGCTATGAGCTGCAAATCATGATAATGCTAACGTCACTGATGGGCCCCTATAAAAGATTGATGTATTCCAACCAGTAAGGGTTGACAGCCTCATTTGTTTAAATGGGGAGTTTGTAGATCTTTCACAAAATAGTTTGCCTTTTAGATAAACATTTAAAAAAATTGAATAAAAAGATGACAAGGCTTTATATCTTCCTGTCTGAAAACAAAAATCTGGAGTTTATAAACACCCTAAAAGTCAAGTTGCAACCGTGCAAGCTTTCATGTGAATAAGTTTATAATGCGAAATTTCCTTTTAAAACCAATAAACTAATCTCTCTCTATAAGAAGGAGCTTATTGAGAAAAGGGGAATACAAGAAAACAATGGAAGATAACACTCACACAAGCACACTTCCAAATAAAATCAGTTGGATCAGCTGCTCACTTGCATGTAACCTTGGGTTTTAGAATTAGTTCAGAGTTCATTGTAGAAAAGGTGATTGCTGGGAAATTAGCTTTGCTTGGGTTTTGTTAGGCAGTCCTTCCTCCACACCTCCCTTCTCTCTCTCTCTCTCTCTCTCTCTCTCTCTCTCTCTCTCTCTCTCTTTTCTTCTTAGTTTCATATAATGCAGAAGATACAAGACAAGCAATGTCTTTAGGATTACATTTAGAATTAAATGTTTTCTGTTTCTCATGTCCTGGATCTAGCCAGAAAAAAAGAGAGTCAGGACAGCTGAACTTGCTAACCTAATGACCCCTAGATTGAATGATAAAGGCAACAACTAATTTTCATCAGTTTTACCATTGAAGAAACATGAGAAAATTTTCAAGAAAATAAAAGATGTAATGGTGTTTTGGCATGGGGCCAGGATGAAAACAACAGGATTCTATGGTGTAGTAATTTTTTTAGAGCTTCTGCTTATAAGGAAGTTTGAGCATATAGGTTATTTTAAGATCTCTGTTATTTACTGATGTTTTGGCAGTCATTTGCAGATGGGCAATGTCTCAAGGATACAAACATGTTTTGCTAGAAATGAACCCATGTTCAATTTCTAATTAAGATAATCAAGTTAACTAGATTCATTAAACTGCATATCTCATTATGCTCAGTCATCACAATAGTTCAGGTAAAAGGAAATATAGTTCAGTATGCCTAGTGATCATGAGATTAGACAGGACAATTTTACAGCATAAGAATACCTGCACCTTTATATGCCACCAGTCTTTTCATTGCTGTTTTTCCTTCTATGTAATTCTTAGTTCTTAAGGTCCCTCTGATATGTTAGAAATCGGATAAGTCCTCACCACATTATTTGTTATAAATCCTAGAAGGGATTGTATTACGGAAACTACCAGGAACATAAATGATTTATTCTGCTACATACATTCCTGTTAACCTTTTTTGGTAGTTCTCCCAGAACTGACATTACTCACCCAATCTGTTTTTCTTTTGTGCTCACTAACCCCAAACACTGCATTTGCACCTGTATGTGTTCATTTTTCTTGCCCAGAACGTACTTTAATTTTCTCTGTTGTACATAGTTACAAACCAGGAGGGAAAGTAATTTAAAATCCAAGAGTTTCCTGGTACAGGACAGTCATGATAGGATGAACTTCCTGACGTCCTATAGTGACTAATTGTCACTTGGAGAGTTTTTAGCCTTTCTATCCAAACCTCACAGGGACGCGGTGGCTCAGTGGGTTAGGACGCTGAGCTTGTCGATCAGAAGGTTGGCAGTTTGGCGGGTCGAATCCCGAGTGCCGCGTAACAGAGTGAGCGCCTGTTACTCGTCCCAGCATCTGCCAACCTAGCAGTTCGAAAGCACATAAAAATGCAAGTAGAAAAATAGGGACCACTACGGTGGGAAGGTAACAGCGTTCCGTGCGCCTTTGGTGTCTAGTCATGCTGGCCACATGACCACGGAGATGTCCTCAGACAAGTGCTGGCTCTTCGGCTTTGAAACGGAGATGAGCACCAGCCCCTAGAGTTGTAAACGACTAGCACGCATGTGCGGGGGAACCTATCCAAACCTCTCCCATGTTCAGCCCTATGAGAACTAAAAAACAAGGCGGCACTTTGATTTTTCCTATGCAAAGTCCATAAATACGGAAGTTAACAAACATTGCCCCACTGCTGAAACACAAGAGGCAGCTATGTAATCATGCAGTCTTGCCCATAGGAGAATTTTTAATGAGAAATTTATTTATTTTTATCCTGCCTTCATTACTTTTATAAATAACTGAAGATACGTAAGACTACTTCTTCCTCCTATTTTCCCCACCGGAACCACAGTGTGAGGCACGTTAGGCAGAGAGAGAAGGTGACAGGTCAGCCAGCTGTCTTTCATACCTAAGATGGGACTAGAACTCACAGTATCACAGTTTCTAGCCTGATGCCTTAACCAGTAGACCAAACTGTTTGTCAATTGATGAGATATGCCGCAGATCTATCTCCATAAACCTAGTTTTGACAGGATTTGTTTTTACAGATTTCCTGCACTAAGGAAGACAACTATTTGGGTGCTTAAGCATCCATCAGAAGTAGTTCTAACACCTTGAAGCAACTTCAAAGATGGGAGAAAGAAAGGAAAGAAGATTAAAACCAAAGACAGCATTTCAATGAATCTAAAGATTGTTAGAAGCCAAAGCAAGGAATGTAAATTTGTTTGACCAGGGTTAAAATAAAATACATACTAACCAAGTTATGGAACCCCTTTGCAGAACTTTTGCTGACAAAACATTAATGGCTTATGGATTTGCAAATGGATAAGGAATGGATAAAGGAAAGGAGAAGGGACGCGGTGGCTGAGTGGGTTAGGACGCTGAGCTTGTCGATCAGAAGGTCGGCAGTTTGGCGGGTCGAATCCCGAGTGCCGCGTAACAGAGTGAGCACCTGTTACTCGTCCCAGCTTCTGCCCACCTAGCAGTTCGAAAGCATGTAAAAAATGCAAGTAGAAAAATAGGGACCACTCCGGTGGGAAGGTAACAGCGTTCTGTGCGCCTTTGGCGTCTAGTCATGCCGGACACATGACCACGGAGACGTCCTCGGAGAAGCGCTGGTTCTTCGGCTTTGAAACGGAGATGAGCACCGGCCCCTAGAGTCGGAAACGACTAGCACGCATGTGCGGGGGAACCTTTACTTTTACTAAAGGAAAGGAGAGATACCGTATATGCATGCAACCTTATAAGGAAAAAAGAAATAAACACTTTACCTGTAGTTCTTGTGATGAAAATCGGAAGTCACTTCTTTAATTATCATTTTTCTTTTTAACTGTTTCTCTCTCCTTTCTTTCTTTGCATTTTCCATTCTTTTCATTTTCTCTTTCTCTTCTGAATTTGGCTTGTGTTGCCATGTAGTATTTTCAAACTTTCAACAAAAACTATGATTAAGAAAAGATAATAAGCTGGTTCCACCCTTGACTAGTACTATAAGCAGTGCTTTTTTGTAAAAGAAAAAGCTGCCGGAACTCACACATGTCATACAATCCACCTTGCCTACCCTACAAGGTTCCATCCAAAAAAGGTGCCGGAACTCCGTTCTGAGAGTTCTATGACAAAAAAAGCCCTGACTATAAGGGAATGGCAGTGTTGCCAGTGAGTGGCTGTGTCTTGAAGCCACTGTGTCTAGAAGTAATTGATGGAGTAAGGAAAATACAGTACCCCCCTCTGGAGTAATAAAAACAGTAAAAAAATGGTGATATTGTTTTGCTAGAAACAATAGAGAAACTGTGTTATATTAACAGGTGATAAAAGTACTTGGTTTTCTTTCTCAGTGCAAATACACCTTCTGTGGAGTACAGGACTAAGGATACGTACCACAGGTTTAAAGTCTTCAAAAGACCATTAAACATCTAGCTATATGGGGACACTTCAGAACAGCACATTACAGCACTAGATTCAGGCACCAGTCTCTGTAGCTGTGAAGGGCAGTGCCCAGTGACTAAAGGGGAGAGATGTGTGCCCACAGCAACCTAAAGCAGTGATGGCGAACCTTTTAGAGACTGAGTGCCCCAAAACTGGCCCGGCCCCATGCCCATCCCACCCCGTGCCCTGCCCACCCACAGGGCCACCCCCCACCTCCACAGCCCACCACAGCAGATCACCCAGGCAGCCCTGCAGTTCCATGGCAGCCATGCCCTCTCCCTTTGCCCCGCAGCATCATCTGCACACGATGGGGCGTAAGGGCAGAGTCTTGTCCCTGCTGCTGGGCTGTCATGTCCTTGGCTGTGCTGCTCCACGAGGGCTGCGCCCGGGGGTGACTCTCCTCTGGGGGGGGCTGCTGGTGAGGGTGGGGCTGTGGGGGGACATGGGGCTGGGACGACGGTGCACGTGCCCACAGAGAGGGCTCTGAGTGCCGCCTCTGGCACGCATGCCATAGGTTTGCCACCACTGACCTAAAGTAACCAGTGGGATCTGAGCAGATGACAACCATCACATGATGAACCACATCACCGACAAAGCATGCCAGATGATACCCATCAGAAAACATGTCAGTAGAAGAAAGTGGAGGTTAAAGATTATTTTAGTTGCCCTGGTTGTGGGCTGGCGATAATACAAGGATATGAAGATGTGACAGGAAAAAATGGTTATGCAGAGAAGTTTGTGCAGCAGATGGAGGATCTGAGGAAGTGCCTTTTAATCATGCTTTTTAAAAATCAACTCCATTTTTTAAGCTTCAGTAGTGACTTGTAAGCAATGGTCCCATCCTGAGTTTGGAAGCCTGAAGTACAGCTGAGAAAATTGGCAGAAAACAGCATGAGAAGTAACTTTTTCCATGAACTTCTTAAGTTTGTGGACATCCTCTTACTTACATCTCTGCAGGTCAAAGCATCATATAAGAGTTAGCAGTGTGGACATGTGATTCTTCTGATGAAATTATCACCCAGGTATTTTTTTCAAGTCAAAGAATAAGTCTTGTCTCTTCCACCTCCAGCTATTTTGACAAAGGTCCTGGTCCACAAAGCCACTTAGGTAGTGATATAACAATAGTATCATTCTCTTTTTTTTATCCCAATCTAATATTCTAGCAAGCTGGAATCTGCCATGATGCTAAGTTCACTTCCAAGATTTAGACATGTTCCTGTGTTTAGCAGCTTTGACTAGATGTGGCGTTATCTAGGGGCCAGGACAGATTTTATTTGTCATATTTTTAATTGGAGATGCAAGGATTTGGAAATACTATCTTTTGAGAAGAAAGGACTTCAGAAATTTGTAACTGATATACTGTATATCACATTCTGAAGCAATTTTAAAATTAGGTCTACCAGATTTGTAATGCAAAACACTGGACAGCCATTAGATGGCAGTGTAAGGCAATGATGGAACAAGACGAAGAACTGCCACCAAAGCAACAGTAAAAAATAAATAAAAAAATCTGGGTCCAGGCCAGAATTGTAACCCAAGTAAGCAACTTAGACAAGACCCCTTCCCCTCCAGTTTTCTTGAAGATAAAGGCAGAGATAGAGAGCATTCAGACTTGCAAGGTTCTGTTACCTTAATTTTACAATAAATGTTGTAGAGCAGACATGTCAAACTCGCGATGTCACGTGACATTGCACAATGTATCAGGATGATTTTGCCATTGCCGGCAATGGGGTGGGCGCGGCTTACAGATGACGCGTCCGGCCTGTGGGCCAGCAGTTTGACAACCCTGTTGTAGAGTATTAGCATGCATGATCTTGTTACTTTGTCTGCCTTGAAGGGCTGACCTAAACAGATACAAGAAAAATAATTCTGATTTCATCAAGTGATTCTATGAGATAAGGTGGCCCTTTAAAGATATCCACCTTCCTTCTGTACTGCCCTGATAATGTATTTTTCTTCGTTGCCAATGGATGAGATTAGAGAAAGAGAAGGCATCTCCCATTACATCATGCAACTTGCCACTAGCTGATAGGTATGTGAGAGACTCTATAGGAGACCCCCTCCCCACTGTCCCATTGAACTCTCTGATCACATGATGCAATGGATGCACTGATCAAGCTCAGCTGACTATTCTCTAGAGGTCCTGAAGACAAGAAAAGACAAGAACATATGGAAACCTATCAAGCAGCAACCTATTAAGCAAGAATGAAGGAAAAAATGCCTGACAACAATACACTTCATTGAGCCATGCTCATAGCTGGGCCCACTTTGGAGCCTAGTTCTCCACTGGAACAACTTTCCAGTGTTGGAGCTAGACTCCTGTAATCTTGCTCTGCTCTTTGTAACTTAGACTGTTTTGTAGAACTCTTTGGCATTTGAATCCTAGACTGACACCGATCACTCTTATTTCTCTGCTGTTGCCTTGTCTCACACTTCCTAGACTGGCTGACCAATTTCTAGTCCCATTTCTTGTCTCTTATGGCTTCAACTATGAACTCAGTTCTGTGGCTCCCAAATCCCTGAGCTCTTGGTTTCAATCTGTACCAACATAGCTAGCATTGTGCCCAGGCAAGCTCTCTCTTCCCCTGTTTTCTCCTGGAAAGTGTGATTGCTCAGCTGAACATTTTAACTGCTGCATACTTGTTTGAGTTACAGCACCATGATTAAACCAGAGAAACTTGCTACTGCATGAGCACTCAGTCTAGAACAGGGCATCCTGTCGTTGTTCTGTACAAAGGAATATGCTGTTAGTTCCTTCTTCCTCTTATTTCCTCCTTCCTTCTGATCATCTTTCCTCCATTTCATAAAGCTGGATTAGTGAGTCACTGTATTTGAAGAATATGGCTCTTCCTTTGTATAATCAAGGACATTTCTCCTTGGATCTCCTGAGACTATCCAACACATCAAAATTATCTAGGGAGTCAACCCACCTTCCAATTAAACTGTGATACAATTATAAAAGTACAGTCCGGTTTTTACCAGTTATGCCTTTGTTTGGAAGGATCACAATGGAGAGGCTTTTCGTGGAGAAAGGAAAGCTACTTTCCATTCATGGAGTTAATTTATCAGATGCTTTCAGAAATGCTGTTGTGCCATACCCATACTGGCGTGCTTGTTATAAACATGCATAAGGGAATTGTGAGTTCCTGCTTCTGTGAATGTATTTATTTCAGCTATAGACCCCTTTGTACTCTGTTGAGTATACTAGTACTCTGAAATTTTTTCAGGAATACAAGTCTAGAGAAAGAGATGCTCATTATTAGAAATCTATACACCAAGATAATAGGAGCCAAACACAACTCTCAAGAAAGTGTAAGAGTAATAGAAGAGGAGGGTATGTGCTGGAAAATTGGGAAAAGATATCTGAAAGCACAGAGGTGCAGACAACACCAAGCTGGCAGGAACAGCCAATACTCCAGAAGTTAGGCTTAAGATACAGAAGGATCTGGACAGACTCGAACACTGGGCACTATCTAACAAAATGAAATTCAATGGTGAAAAAAGTAAGGTTCTGCATTTAAGCAGGAAAAATCAAATGCATAGGTATAGTATCGGTGGTACCTTGCTCAATAGTAGTAACTGTGAGAGGGATCTCGGAGTCTTAGTAGACAATCACTTCAATATGAGCCAGCAGTGTGCTGCAGCTGCCAAAAAAGCCAACACAGTGCTAGGCTGCATTAACAGAGGGATAGAATCAAGATCAAGTGAAGTACTAATACCACTTTACAATGCTTTGGTAAGGCCACACCTGGAATACTGCATCCAGTTTTGATCACCACGATGTAAAAAAGATGTTGAGACTCTAGAAAGGGTACAGAGAAGAGCAACAAAGATCATTGGGGGACTGGAGGCTAAAACATATAGGGAACGGTTGCTGGAATTGGGTATGTGTAGTTTAATGAAGAGAAGGGTGAGGGGTGACATGATAGCAGTGTTCCAATATCTCAGGGGCTGCCACAAAGAAGAGGGAGCCAAGCTATTCTCCAAAGTGCCTGAAGGCAGGACAAGAAGCAACGGATGGAAACTAGTCAAGGAGAGAAGCAACCTAGAACTAAGGAGAAACTTCCTGACAGTTAGAACAACTAACCAGTGGAACATCCTGCCTCCAGAGGTGGTGAATGCTCCAACACTGGAGGTTTTTAAGAAGAGACTTTGCCTGAAATGGTATAAGGTTTCCTGCCTGAGCAGGGGGTTGGACTAGATGACCTCCAAGGTCCCTTCCAACTTTATTATTATTATTATTATTATTATTATTATTATTATTATTATTATTATTATTATTATTATTATTTGGTTTATAATGGGCAAGCCAATCCTTTTGGTAGTCAGACTGTATGTTTTATAGGAATGTAAAGGTAAATGTCAAAACTTTAAATTATACACAGTAAGCAATGAACATCCAATGCACATATTTCAATATTGGCATTATACATCCCCTGTACCTTTCATAGATTCTGTCTACAATGTTTCATACCAGTTAAAACATTGGGACATTTTTCAAGGGTAGCTCCAAGTAGAGTGCATTGCATTAAACTATTTGGGATGTACCTAAGATGTGGATTGCTATTTCTAAATCTTATTGGCTCAGGATTTATCTTAGCTGGTGCATTAAACGTAATTTTGCAAAAGTGTTGCTTGCCATAGTTGTCCCTATGAATTTAGTTTCAGTCAAAGATCAAAGAGTGCCCATGCTGTGAACCTGCTTTTTAAAAAAAAATTAAAATAATGGAATGCAATCCTGTCTAAACCAGGTTGTAGTTCAATCCCTTAGTCTAGTTTCCTATTTACAAAGGACATTTCCGTCTTGTTTTTAATTTCATACAGTATTTTTCCCCTACATTGTTCTCCAAGACTTGCATGTTCTCCTTGCATCCAAGGCAAGGAGCAGTAGAACTGGGTGTCATCAGCATATTCAAAATTCCCATTTACCTTCTCCAGCAGTTTCATGTAGAGGTTGAACATCATAGAGACAAAATGGAGCCTGTAGAGCACACAGCTCAATAGACTAAAAAAGGATAATGTCCCAGAATCACCTTCTAGATGCACCCCAGTAGGAAACACCAGAGCGTCTATAAGATAGTATCAGAAGACCCACCCATTCTTGCTGGACCATCCAGGAGACTACTGTGGTTAGTGGCTTCAAAAGCTTTCAAGAGTTCAAGTAGAATTAGCAGGATTGTATTCACTCTAAATTCTGAGTAAGTTCTCCACTGAAGTAAGAAAAATGTCCTCAGTATTATATCCCAGCCTAAAAGACTGAAATACACCCAGAGAATTAATTACCTATGACTGAAAGCCTTTCTCAGGGCACCACCTAAAATCTCTACACCAATTTGTTCAGCTCCAAGTTAATAGCTGTCTTGGGTCATGATATGCCAGGGTTATCTGTGGAAGAGAGCCATGTGTAGATTTAACACAAACATATTGTACCTGCACTAGAACATAGCTATCACTTTTAAAATCTTAAAATAAACAAAAGATGCTGTGGTTGAATTTCTATGAATAAGATGAAAGCAGCACAGCAAGTACTATGTAACAATTCCTTTTTAATTCAAAGCTATGAAGGTCACATACACTTAAAACTACAGTACGTATTTGTTATAGTACAGGTAGTCCTCGATTTACGACTACAGTCGAGGCCAAAATTTTTGTTGCTAAGTGAGAAATTTGTTAAGTGAATTTTGCCACACTTTATGAATTTTCTTTCGGCTAAAACTCAAATACTTTGGCCACCTAATGAGAAGGAAGGATTCACTGGAGAAGAGCCTAATGCTGGGAAAGATTGAGGGCAATAGAAGAAGGGGACAACAGAGAATGAGGTGGCTGGATGGAGTCATTGAAGCAGTAGGCGTGAGCTTAGATGGACTCCAGAAGATGGTAGAGGACAGGAAGGCCTGGAGGAACATTGTCCATAAGGTCGCGATGGGTCGGACACGACTTCGCAACTAACAACAACAACAATGAATTTTCTTGCCACGTTTGTTAAGTGAATCACAACAGTTGTTAATTTAGTAGCACGGTTATTAAGTGAATCTGCATTCCCCATTGACTTTGCTCATCGGAAGGTCACAAAAGGTGATCACATGACCCCAAGACACTGTAGCCATCGTAAATATGAATCAATTATCAAGCATCTGAATTTTAATCCCATGACCTTGGGGATACTGCAAGCGTCATAAGTGTGAAAAATGGTCATAATTCCCTTTTTCCAGTGCCATTGTAACTTCGAACAGTCATTAAATTAACTGTTTTAAGTCGAGGGCTATCTGTATTTATTTGTTTTTTTAAAAAATACTGGTTGAATCAAGTCTTTTGATTTTCCTTTTTCAGGGAAAGGCTTAAAGTTTGGGTATACAATGCTAAGTACCGTATCAGGAAAAGAAGTGCCTGAAAAGAAATACTGGCTAAAAAAACTGGAAATCTAACTACACGTTCATGCTTCATGGGTTGGATTTTTCCTCTCCCATTCCTCTTATGTTTTTCACTTATCCCACAAATTCAGGAATAAAGACAATACAGAAAAAATGCAGGGTTTTGTTTTGGTTTTTGTGCTATTTGTTTACCTGTTCCAATTGTGGAGGCAAAATACACAATGAAAGAAAAGGAGAACTGAAGGGTAATGAAATAAAGCAGGATTTTTCAAACTGGGCAAGTTTAAGATATGTAGTTTCCAAATCCCAGAATACCCCAGCCAATATGGTGGTGGAGGAATTCTGGGAATTGAGGCTAACACATCTTAAAAGATGCTGAAGTTAAGAAACACTGACTTAAATCACTAATCCCCTATATGAGCCACATCTTAAAGTTGCCAATCTTTTTTTAAAAAAACCACTGAGTTACATTCAGTGTTTGATGAACACTGAACTTCAAATTCAAATTTAAAATGCAATGGTAAGAAAAGTAAAAGGGACGCGGTGGCTCAGTGGGTTAGGACGCTGATCTTGTCGATCAGGTGGTCGGCAGTTTGGTGGGTCGAATCCCAAGTGCCGCGTAACAGAGTGAGCGCCTGTTACTCGTTCCAGCTTCTGCCAACCTAGCAGTTCGAAAGCACGTAAAAATGCAAGTAGAAAAATAGGGACCACTGCGGTGGGAAGGTAACAGCGTTCCGTGCGCCTTTGGCATCTAGTCATGCCAGCCACATGACCACGGAGACGTCCTCGGACAAACGCTGGCTCTTCGGCTTTGAAACGGAGATGAGCACCGGCCCCTAGAGTTGGAAACGACTAGCCCGCATGTGCGGGGGAACCTTTACCTTTACTAAGAAAAGTAAGGTTTTACAGTTAGGTAAGAAAAACAAGATGTACAGGTAGACAATAGGTCAGCAGCCCCCCAACAGTGAACGGTTTTGGTGAAAACTATTTTTCCATGGACAGGTGGTGCAGCAGGAGCAGAGAATAGTTTCACACGCTACCTAGATCCCATGCATGCACAGATGAAGCTTTGCTCACTTGCACAGCCCAGTTCTTGAATTAATGGCTTTGTACATTGAACCCACATAATACTAAGTCATAACATACAAGCCAACCAGTTGTATGATTGGCTTGGTTTTGGTTTGGCTTGAAATCTGAACAGAATCAGTGAAGCTATAGTTTAAGGACAGCAAGCCATTATTTAAAAACATAGTTTGCTGTTGGTTAAGGTTATTGCTTGCAATTGTGATACAGTATCATTACTTAATGGTTTTCTGGTTTATTCCCAAGGTCTGCACATTTTGTTGTTCATTCCTGATTATTTTTATGATATACAAATATAATAATAATTTATTTAAATTCAAGGTTGTGTTGAAATCTGCAGAGCCCCAAGGCAAGAGCAGCTAAAAAAGAAGTTGGAAAATAATTCATATTATTTAGCTTCACTGCAAGACCAACTGTCTTGTTTGGAGTTGCTCAGCAAACCATGTTTAAAAGACATTTGTAGTTTAATAATGATATGCGAATACAGTCTGATTTTCTTGTACTTTTATTCTGCCATTGCAGTAAATGATATTTTGTGTGCATTGTATATTTCTATCACATACAGCACTGTTGACAAATTTATTATATCATGATGGCTTTTTTCCTGAAATCATAACCCACATTATATGAAATACTGGAAGAAGGTAAAGGTAAAAAGAATTAATCTAGTATTCTTTCTGCTGTTTTCTAGGAAATTATATTCAGTTCCCTGCGTAAAAAAAGATTTTCAGAAACCATAAACAATGGGGAACTCATTTGATAAAATGGCATATCCTGTAACACTATAAGTTATACATTTTGCTTCTTCATCATTAATTCCACTTTTCTATCATTTTGGCCTTCATTTAAAAAGGCTTCTCAAATGATAGTTTATCCTTGTTACAACATAGACAAAATCCTTGGCTTCTGAAGTGGTCTTACCCTAAAGAAACAAAGAAGGGACAATCCCTTTAGATATGATAATGTGCATTATTTTGCTAAGTCTGAACAGCATACTGCCTTCTTCTTCTATTGCTATAGCAACAGACATCTGTGAGCAATAGCTCTTTTAGTTGTCAGTAAAAGTATTTTAATGACAAAAGTCTCTGTAAAACGTAGTCCAAGGGCAGGCAGAAGGGAAAGTTCACACCTCAAGTGTTCAAAAGAAAAAGAAAAAAATCTCCACTTTCCTTATGCAGTAATTGCCATGTTCTGCAGTTGTTAGCTATAATTCCATAATAAAAAGTTGTACCTTCTATTCAAATCTGACATTTCCTTCACTTCTGAGCCGCTGGGAAAGGGACTGTTTTGTTTCTTGCCTATGTCTAAAGGCAGCTTTCTCTTCTCTTCTCTTGAAAGGAGCTGGAGGGAAAAGCTGGCATGGGAAAGAGAGGGCAAGTGCAGGATGGATAGAGTCTCTGGTCTTCAGATGATGATGCTTGTTAGAGATGCTACCACCTGTCAGCCTCTTGCCTCACCACCAAATTAGCAGTAGAAGTAAGACTATATGAAGCCCCAAGTGTTCCTGGCTGTCTTGGCAGTTCTGACTCTAACCACAAAGTACTATGCTGCTTATTGACAATGTCATGAATGGAAACATCATCAACAATGCAGTGATATTGCTCTGTGTGCCCCACTCATTCCACTACCAAACTGATTGTGTAAATTATACAGTTAGGAAGTGTCTATTTCACACACATCCCTTTTTTTTGAGGAGGCCTGTCTAAAATTATCCATCTTCAGAGAAGCTTTGGGATGTCCAGCCCAAGCCTTTGTAACTGGATGAAACAGTCCCATTTCTCACCGCCATTTCACAACCCAAGTTGTGGTTATTTTCCTAGAAGGCTAGCTAGTGAGCTATACCTAATGATTTGCTTGCAAAGTTGTGGGGGGAGCAATATATGGTTTATTAGAGGATTTTGCATGGCCTGCCCTCTGTCCTCTGACGCACTGTTGCACCCTGTACTCCATCATGCATTTTGCCTTATGATTCGCTCCCTGAGAACAGCAATAACCAGCCACTATCTTATAAATTTTACTCTGCAGGTGTCCTCACAATTGATACACTGTGATGGAGTCAGCATCTCATTGCATAAGTCCATCTGGGAACTATCCCAAAGCAGAGCCTTAAGAGTTGCCAGAAGGGTTCAGGTTGTTTGCTGTAGATACAAAGAAGTGAGGGCTCTGGGAATTGGATCAGAGTGGCAACAGGTGGTCCCTTGGGAGGGTAGCCATGTTTTGAGATAAAGGGTCCCCTAAAGCATTTGGTAGGTTATTCTATGTTGAGATGCCTAAACAAATGAAATTCAGCTTTTGTTTGCTCCTCAAACCTCTGCCATGTAACCCTATTTATTCAAGAGCACAATGGATGAAGATTATATCCTGCTTTTATTATTCCATCAAGGGTCGTTATTTAAGGTTTTGCTCCTAGATAATTTCTGATTTGCTGGGTAAATTCAGGACATTAGAAATGGGGCATTCTCCATGATTGAGCAAATACAACAGTCTACCTTCTATAAAACTGAGGATAGCACTCAAGAAGATGGGGAAAACAGTCAATTACCTCGATATTCTTGCTTCAATTACTGTGTCCTTTGTACAATGAACTTTCAGCATGAGAGTTTATTTAAGGGGGTAACAAGTACTTAATCACACTGAATTCTGTGTTTGTGACTGTTGCCTTTTCCCCCTTTAACTGTAAGTTCCCTTTTCCCAGTATGCTAAGCTTGTCATGTCTGGCTGCAAAGATCCAGATGATCACAAGATATTGGAAATAAGTTATGTAAAGCGGTTTGGGACTCTTGTGAGCAGCTCTTCACTTTGTGATTATTCCATCATTAGTACAGGTCAGCTACCACATCTTGAGTGCAAGAAGCAATGATGTCATGTGCTACCTTCTCTCTCCCAATCTCAAATGTGCCCCCACCCATGCTTGAAGCTCTAGTTTCCATCCTAACCCATCTTAAACTCTTTTTGAGTGAAAGATATGTTTCTGTCCCTTCCAATCTAACAACGGTCCCAGTTCTAATTGACCTTGTGGTTGATCACAATGATGGCCTATTAAGTCAATGACCTTTTCTTAGCCCACGTTTTTTTCCTTGGTCTTAAAAAGAACTTCAGTCCTTAAATCAACCAGTGAGCACCCTTTGGGTTTCTATATTCACCCTGCCCACAGGGCTTCATAGCTGCTACTTCTTTCTGCATGGAAAATCTTTCAGTTGCAATGTAGCAGTGGGTGGGTGGGAGGAAGCTACAATGTTACAAGTGCTGTTGTGCTTCTATGAAGCTGAGCCCTCAATTCTTCCTTGCTACAAAGTTTCCATGGACCGCATTGGGTACATAATAGCAAAAAAAAAGTCCTATTCCTAATCACTAATCATAATAGAGCTAGAAGGGACCTTGGAGGTCTTCTAGGCCAGGGGTAGGCAGCCTCGGCTCTTTTATGACTCATGGACTTCAACTCCCAGAATTCCTGAGTCAGCATAGCTGACTCAGGAATTCTGGGAGTTGAAGTCCATGAGTCATAAAAGAGCCGAGGTTGCCTACCCCTGTTCTAGTCCAACCCTTTGGTCAAGCAGACGACCTATATCATTTCAGACAAGTGGCTGTCCATTCTTTTCTCAAAAACCTCCAGTGATGAAGCACCCACAATGTCTGAAGGTAAGCTGTTTCACTGGTTGATTGTCCTCACTGTTAGGAAGTTTCTCCTTAATTCGAGGTTGCTTCTCTCCTTGATTAGCTTCCATCCATTGTTTCTTGTCTTGCCTTCTAGTGCTTTGGAAAATGAGTTGACCCCCTCTTCTTTGTGGCAGCCCCTCAAATGCTGGAATATTGCTATCATGTCTCCCCTAGTCCTTCTTTTCTCTAGACTGGCCACACCCAATTCCTGTAACCGTTCTCTATACGTAATTGTCTCTCCTGTGACCCAAAAGGAGTTTGGGAAAAAATTCAGAAGCCAGGCTGTGATATTTGGCTTTATTGGTTTAATGAGGAAGTTCTTACTAAAGCCTAACCCATGTGCAACACTACACTATTACATACTGAGCTCTTTTATTTCAGGATTAGTGTGTGGTTTGTTAAGTCTTGTATTTGTGAGCTTAAGATCTAAAGTATTTGTGATTGCAGAGCTGGACTACTAGGAGAAATCACCAGTTGAGAATTTCTGGAGGGTTCATTCTAACTTGCATCAAACTATGAAGATTATTTTTCACTAAGAAATCCTTGGAAGATGTTGTGTTTGCCTCCCACTGACTAACAGGGCAACATCTTCTTTACTCCAGAAGGGCCAACCAGGTTCTCATCTACCTGAAGAAGATGAAGAAGTGGCTTCCCCAAACGGGCAGGTTACCTCCCGCATCCATTTTCTCTAACCATGACCATCTTGCTGTACTGAAATCACAGCTTTCAAAATTCCCAGTATGCTAGATGGAACTTTGCTCTCAGGAGCTCTAGAAGTCACTACACTGGAGAAGGTGATTCATGGATGGTAAATATGTCCCAATTCCCCAGGCTCTCTAATCCCACATCCCATATGATGGCTGTAAAAGAACTGTTCACCGCCCTTCTTTCCCTACCAGATGACACTTATTTGCTACTTCCTGCTAGCTAGCCTTTTCAGGCTACAGCCAACAGTTCCTCTTGTAGAAAAAACAAATCTTGTTTTGCTTTGACCAGAATATAAATTTACCTGCAGTGGTACCAGACACCACGCTATCATTTTATAATTGTTCTATTACATCATGTGGACTTCACAGTATTATCTTGGAGATGAAGAGTGCTAACCAAAGGAGAATTTGGCTTGTTTGGATTGCAGTATTTCTGTCTGGCTAGAACATCTTGGAACAAAGAAGCTGTTAAGTATATAAAAAAGCCCTACTGACTCATATTTTTAGAGTACATAACAGCTACTATAATGTTCTGTAACAACAGCATTTATACTGAAGGAAGTGGAAAAAATGACATGGAGTGGCATATGAATTCTGGAGCTGTTTTTTAACTAAAATGCCACCGCATTTTGTTTAATCAAAACTCATTGTTCAGTTAAGGACCACTCATTTGAGATGAGTTTGGTTTACTAGGTAGTATAAATAGGTGTTAGAAATAAAACCTATTCAACTGTGTCAGATTTTACTTTTGAGCAGATTTTCATAGGAATCATGCTGTAAGATCACTTGCACCAACTTTGCCAGAACCCTAGACCTTATTTTATTTTACGCTTTAAGATAAAATGTTGTTTAAGTACCTGTTTTACCTTTACTGTCTTTCATAAAAGAGTTACATTTGGCTCAAGAATCACAAAGCAATATGCTGAACATATTTTTTCAGGAGTATCTCTATCAAAACATGACCAAGTGACTTCATTGGATTGACCCTGGCTGGCAAACCAAAGGAAGAGCCACATGGGAATTGCGTAGCTTCATTTTAAAATTAAAGCTGTAACCGGTGTTGACCTGTTTCCTGGGACTAAGAACATACCTCCTCTTTCTGGAGAAGGGAAAAAAACGCTTCCTAGACAAGTTTAGCTATCAATCTCCCTGCAAAGACCTCTAGTTTTCAAGGCCTTTAATAATTTGTTTCAGGACTTACAATCACTATCAATCACAATATTCTTAAATGCTTTCTCCCTTTCCCACAAACGTATTTTGGATAGGTGATTTATCATTAAGGCCTTTAGGAAAACCAACTAGCCTTCTTTGCTCTCTCCCATCTCTGCACAATTTAGAAGGTCATTCACATTCACTGAACAAAAGAATATTTTCTAAGTTTTTTAAGGTTGCTGAGATAAAAAAAAATAAGAGTTAGTAAAAAAGGAAGATGAGGAAGGGGTTTAAGAAAGGGATATGTTGTACTGATTTTGAGTACCCTCAAGTATGGAAGTGCAGCTTCCCTAAAGGCTTAGATACTGATAGTTAATTCATTCATTTGGCTTAGGTTTTAAACATTTTAATTAATTAAAAAATTCACTGTAGAAAAATAAACTAATAAAAAAGGTAATCCTTTATGATTACCTTGAATTAAATAACTCTGTATTTTACTTGCTTAATGCTGAACTTATTTCCTATAGTTAGTAGTAGACATATTCTGCAGGCTTCAACAGAACTGATATATCCTAACTAGGATTTTTCTAACTAAGGTGTTCACATTTTGCTATTTATATACAGTAACTAATGTTAAATTATTCTGGCAATTTTTTTTTTGCTGGCTCAGGGACTGGGGAGAAGCATGCAGTCCTAAAGCACCTAAAAGGCAAGATTTTCTGATACGTGATTTGTGGTATAATACCTTATTTATATATGTTGCCCTGGAACCATCCCATATTAAAAGAAAAGTATGTTTGCCATAGGTTTTTGTCTAAAGTGCCTGGCTAATGGCCATGTTGGCTGATTTACTGGGAATTAAAATTCAAAATATTGGATGGCTACCATTCAATATACATACATTTTCTCTGTAATAGAAAATATTGTCCTAAAATAATGCTTTGTGACTGATGCTGAGAATGGCAGATGGGAATACATGATCTGAGTTAAACTAACATTTAGTTTGGGTAGACAAAATATTTAAATTTCTTCTGTCCCTTGTCCAGAATGTTTTGTTTTGTTTTGCTCTTGGCAGAGATACCACTTGGCACCCATCATCTGTACTGGAGTAAATGTTTCCTAAGACACTGCTGGGAATTTTTGAAGAATTGCCTGTGATGCGTGTGGGCAGTTTATTTAATGGATGTTGCCAGGAACATCCTGTGACATGCAGGGACCTGCAGTGGATGACACAGGAAATGAATGATGTTCCAGATTTTTTTTTTAAAAAAGAGAGACTTACATGCAATTGCTTTAGGTATTATTCGATAGTGATGTAAGAATTGGTGAATCTCCACAACTGATATAGGTGCTATAATTTTGTTGTGTTTATTGCATTCTCCAGCTTAGTATTTTTCAGATGCGTTGGGACTGCAGCAGTTCCCAGAAGTCTCTAGCCAACAATCTTGGTAGCTATGGAATTCTCGGTGCTGTCATCCTACCCAACCACCTGGAAGAAGCCAGTTTGGGGAAGCACACTCGGGTCTCAAACCCTGGCTGTCAACTTTCCAACTGACAAGCTCAGCATCTTTCACCACTGCCATCACATACCCTTTCCTTTATGTACTCATGATCATTTATTGCTAAAATGTTTGTTGAAATGAGACAGAAGAACGAGTGAAATAATGTATAATAAAATGGGCTAAAAGCTTTGGTTATAATATACAAATGGATCAGTGGAAAAAAATTGTGGCTGAAAGGTCTGAAATTTACTTTATGTTCTAACCTTAAAGACAATTTATGTAACGTTACGCATTGTTCATTTCTGTTACCAGAGAAACAGAAACAGACTCTAGAATACATAAAAATACTTTAAATTTTTGCTGGAAATGCAAAGAACACAAAGTGATATTTTTCCATGCTGGAAATGCAAAGAACATGAAGGCATGTTTTACCATGTTTGGTGGACATGCAAAAAAGCTAGACAAATTTGAATACAAATGCATAGATTAATTCAGAGAATTTTAAAGGTTAAAGTATATCTGAAACCAGACTTTTCTTTTGTGACTAATGGACAGGAAAAAAAGGCATGGTACTTTGTTTTTATATATGGATGACTACAACAAGACTTTTATAGCTCAAAAGTGGGAAGATTTGATATTACTACAATGGAGGATGAAGATGGCGGAACTTGCAGAGATGATTAAATTAATTTTAAAATGGATTTTTAACTTTTATTTGCTGTTACATATGATCGAGATCAGTATATGTCAACAAGTGCTCCCGAAGCAGATTATGAAAGCCCTGCATGGTATACAACAACTTTGAGAAAAGACTATATCACCTTTTGGTTCCTGTTTAATACATACCTAATTCAACCACAATGCAATATCAAAACCAGGATAGTTTACATCGGGGAGCTCATAGATTAGGTTGTAGAATAGTTTCTTTTTGCTTAGGTGCATTCTCTTGTGCAAATCCAACCATGTCGGGGGTGGGTGGGTGGGAATCCGATGGAGTCGGTACTGGGACGCCCCTAACTTCCCGATTTCAAGGCACAAAGGTCGGCTGTCTTAACGGAGACGGACGCGTAAAGACAGGGATCTTCAAAAACTCGGCCCTTTTATGACTCATGGACTTCAACTCCCAGAGTTCCTCAGCCAACATGCCTGGCTGAGGAATTCTGGGAGTTGAAGTCCACGGGATATAAAAGGGCCGAGTTTGAAGACCCCTGCGTTAAGAGATGAGACGTCTAATGAGGCAACTCCATCCGATTGGGGAACAGCACGTGTAAACGAAGGAGTTAAGCGTCCGATGATTGACAGCAGAGGCGGAGCCCTCCGAGTGACTCCGATGACGTAGCCGGCCGTGAGAAAGAAGCGGCGGGGGCGGGGCGATTGACAACAGGGGCGGGGCATTGGCAGCATGGCGGCCTCCGCAGGCGCTGCGGCACTGGGTCGAAGTTCGCGCGCGGCTCTTTCACCTTGGGCGCTGCGGGTCCCACGCGCCGAGCGCGGGCGGCTGCTGAACCCCGTCAGCCTCGGAGGGCGCGCCCCGGCCGCCCTGGCTGCTTCTCACCAGCCGAGTGCGGGAGGAGTGGAGCGCTACTGCCTGGATTTGCTGCGGTGAGGCTAGCGGCTGCTTCTTCGGGGTCGGGCCTGGGCTGGGCTGGACAGGATAACCAGGGCAACCCCTCTGCGGGGTGTGGTTTGGCACCTCCCAGCCTATTTGTTTTGCATATTTTCAGATAATGTGACGTAGAGCAGCGTTTCCCAACCTTAGGAACTTGAAGATGCGTGGACTTCAACTCCCAGAATTCCCCAGCCAGCTATGCTGGCTGGGGAATTCTGGGAGTTGAAGTCCACGCATCTTCAAGTTCCTAAGGTTGGAAAACGCTGACGTAGAGGCTCGGAATCTGCTTCAAATCGCCCTTGAGAACGGCCCGCAAGCCGAGGCCACGTCTTAATGCTGTTTGGGAGAGTGCATTAACTTCCTAGCTTCTCTAGGAAGAGGCTAACATGATTTCTATGTATTCTAAATATTTCTATATCCCAGGCGTCCCCCAAAGAGACCCAGTCTCCCCTTGTGCTTTTCCACACATCTCTTGGCTAGGCTGCCATTCCTAGTGCAGTGTGCGTTGTGCTTGTCCTCTGGAGTGCCATCCCCTGATTTTTATTTTTTATTTTTTTGCAGTGGCAGCCAGAGAATAGTTTGCCCATTTTTCAGGATTGCTCTTTATTTTTTCCAAGAAAATAGAGTTGTTTAGTCGCTAAGTCGTGTCCAACTCTTTGCAACCTATAGAACATAGAATGCCAGGCTCTCTTAAATGTATTCTAAAGGCGTGTTGGTTAAAGCATATTTATTTATTTTATTTATTTATTTTATTTTAATCCCATTTATATCCCACCCTTTTCCGAAGACTCAGGGCGGCTTACAATCTAAGCACAAATCAATGTGCTTAGCAATAGCCTTCATTCTATGTATATGCCTGCTTATTAGGGCTTTCAGTGCCCCCCCAAGCGACATTATTACAAAGTCAGCTTAATTTTATTTATTTTTATTTTATTTTAATTCCATTTATATCCCGCCCTTCTCCGAAGACTCAGGGCGGCTTACAAGCTTAGCAGTAGCCTTCATTCTATGTATATGCCTGCTTATTAGGGCTTTCGCCCCCCCCCCCCAAGCGGCATTATTACAAAGTCAGCTTATTGCCCTCAACAATCTGGGTCCTCATTTTACCTACCTCGGAAGGATGGAAGGCTGAGTCAACCTTGAGCCTGGTGGGATGCAAACCTGCACTAATTGCAGGCAGCTGGTGTTACTTAAGGAGGCATTAGCCCACTGCTCCACCATGGCTCAATATGGCGTTGTACAATAAAACCATTTATAGGTAACATTTATTTTATTTTTATTTTATTTTATTTTATTTTATTTTATTTTATTTTTTATTTTATTTTATTTTATTTTATTTTATTTTATTTTATTTTATTATTTTATTTTATTATTTTATTTTATTATTTTATTTTATTATTTTATTTTATTTTTATTTTATTTTTATTTTATTTTTTATTTTATTTTATTTTATTATTTTATTTATTTTATTTATTTTATTTTATTTTATTTTATTTTATTTTATTATTTTATTTTATTTTATTTTAATCCCATTTCTATCCCGCCCTTCTCCGAAGACTCAGGGCGGCTTACAATCTAAGCACAAATCAAATGTGCTTAGCAATATGCCTATAAACATGCCTATAACATGCCTATAAATAGAAAGTTAATTAATTCACCATGTGTTAGAACTTCATTTTTCCCCATAAACTTTTTATAAATCCTATTATACTTAGTCTTTTTCTGTTATATGTATGTATATAACAGTTCTAATGTTAAATTTTTTATTGTATTTAGTCTTTGAGCTGTAATAAATTTGATTTGATTTGATTTGACTTCACAAGTGCAGAATCTCATCTGTGATTTGAAATAGTGCAACCCATTCTACCATTTTATTGCAATACATTTCAGCGTTGTGTCTGTTGGGCAAATAAAATAAAGTTTCCAAACTATCTTTTGATGACCAGCAAGACATGATGCGCTTGTAACCTTAATTTTAAAACAAATCCTAGACATTGTGTATTGAGTATATACTTCTATTTTAGAGGAGTGGACATAGTGGTACTATGCGCTCCAGAAAATCTAGACTTTAGTTCTCATTAGCCAGCCTGCAGATCAGTGCTTTATAGTTCTAAGAATTGTAAACTGGACTATATGGAGAGTACCATTTTATATCCCCTTGATTTAGAATAACTGCAAAATTATTTTTGTACTTTGCTTGGAGTCGCTTTCTGTGAGTTGGGCATCCGTGTCAATTTGATTAATAAATAACATTAAAAATAATTTAATTGAGAACTGTTTTATCTGTTCCACTGGCTAAATGAGCTTGTAATGAAAGCAAATGCTCTTAAATATTCTTTGTATATCTAGAAAACGGGACTACGAAGGCTTCCTGTGTGCACTGCTGTTGCCTGAAGAATCACGTGCCTCTGTCTTTGCCCTGAGAGCCTTCAATGTAGAACTGGCTCAGGCAGGTATTAAAATATCCATTATACAATACAATGTTAACATTAAAAAAAACCCTCTAAAAATCCCAAACGTGAAGTTTGTGTTTTTTCCTGTCAGTTACTGTCAGTTTTTCCCTCACAAGATACCAGACTACCTAAACAGATTGTTTACTTACAGATGAAAACTTGATATGAAATAAAAAATAATCCCTAACATGTACGCATTATTCTGAACATAAATACAAAACAACCTGCCAATCTATGACCTTATGAAACTGTACAAGGTATAAAGAATAAATTGTTTGGATATTTTACTATCTTTTTAGGATTCTGTCATTGTGAATAGATACCTGTCTGTATCATTCTGTAGTAATTTATGAACAAGTAAAAATAATACTGATTTTAATGAATTGCACTGGATATTCCATTATTTGCTTCTGATATATTCAACTGTTCCTTTAGAATATGTACCCTGATACTTTTAAGTAGTTATTGACCAATCTTTAAGAAAGTGGTTATAGCCTCAGAGGGTCCTGCTGTTTAAGTCAGTTTTCAAGGGTAGATTCAGCACAGGGATAACATTGATTGTTTTTGAGAGAAGAAAAAGATAAATAAAATCAATTATGAATTGTGTAAAAAGCAGGCTTTTGCTTTAATACTTTGGTCCCAACTTATGTTAATTGTATCCAAAAATTGTATGCTAAACAAATACGTTAGTGTGAAGTTGCTTGTGCCTTAGAAACAGTTTCAATAAATATTTTGGTTGCAAGCTATAAAACAGCAACCTTAATATTCTCACTATTGAAAAAATTGGTTATCTCCAGGTTAACGAGTCTCTACTCTTCAAAAACTCTACCAAAATCTGACACTCATTTCAAAGTTGAATTTAGAAGATACATATCCATATTAAAGCTGTGTACATCAATATCCAATAATATTGCATTTGAATTGCCTATCTGCCTTTTTACGGACCAAGAATAACTTACATTTGTTAGATAAGCTTGAAATGTTTTCTTGCTTGTCTACTACTAACAACGAACAGTTGAAAGAATAGAGAAGTTGATGTTATCAGCCTAATGGTTAGTTGAGAACTTTAACATGATCCTTACAGAAAGTAAGATAATTTGGCTTATAGATTTCATTTATAAGTTATGTTTTATGGTTGATAACTTCCTAATTTTAAAATGACCAAATCTTTGCAAGCTCTTTTTAATACTGGAAAGCTTTTTTTATTGAAAGAATTTCCTACATCTTCTCTTACATCTTTTGCAAAGATCTATTGTAGCTCTTTGCAAATAACTAAGAGTGGAGCCTCTCTGTTCTCCCCATGGTGGGATTCCTCATTCATGGAAGAATCCTGTGCATCTACAACAGGCTGCTCTTTTTTACATCTCTTCCTTTTGTTTAAACAATATAGCATATGCAATAGTGGCGAATATCTGTAGCTCAGATGTAGGATGAACCTCCACCCTCAATATAGTATATTAGATGTGAAAAAAAGTAATGTAATTGGACTATCACTCGTACTGTATTTCTGTTCCAGATTAGAGACTCTGTAACTGAGAAAACCATCGGTTTGATGCGGATAGAGTTTTGGAGGAATGCTGTAGAAGACATTTACCAGGATAATCCACCACAACAACCAGTGGCAATAGAGTTGTGGAAGGTATAAGGCTAAGCAATGCATTAAATACTTTCTGGGTAACGGAATGCCACTCTGAGCAGTACATAGGCTAGAATTTTCATATTTTTTCCCTTTGGGATATTTTTTCCCTTTGATCAAGTGAGCTTAATGGGGTGTTCTCTGAGTTATAAATTATATTAGTCCGCTTTAGGTTTATATTAATATACATTTCTATATTTCCCATCTCACAATGGCAAACAAACCATGCACCCAAGTTTTGTCATTGCTGGTCAGCAGTATAGGGTAGGGGCAGGAAAAACGGGAATAAGTGGGTCAAATGTTTGGTATAACATAGCCTTTACATTTAAATTTGTAACGATAATGCTTTTATATCTGTGGGAAATACTCTTGGAAAGTTTTTGTCAGCTGTTTTGAAAAGAACTGACGTTAAGATAAGGGAAAGATTTATTCAGGAAATATCTTCCATGCTGTAGGGAAGAAACTTGGGCATGACCCTTTATCAGGAAGGCATGGAGAAAGGCAACTGGGCACTCTGATGCAAATGATGCCCTCTTTCCTTGGAAAGTAAACAAATAATGTCAACCATTGTGATAGATTGCCTAATCTTTTCCACACAGTGACCTTCAGGTTTTTCAGAGGAATTTGCCTGTCCTTTGGTCTCCATATAAATTAGAACTGCCTGTCTTGCTTCATAGCAGTAAAATAGAGTTTCAGTTAAAAGTTTTCCTGAATATAACCTTCACTTACTCAGTCACCAGTTACAGCTTTGCATTCCAATTTTACTTGTATCCCAGCTGAAAACCTAAGGTGCATACTTGTCCCCTTAAAAACACTAACACTGTCAGATGCTTTTTTGAGTTGATTGCAAGGCTCCAGGTCTAGCCAGTCTTATTTGACATTTAAGTCACTTAAGAAGGATATTCGTTAAGAGATGAAAATGTGGGATATTTTAAATCCAAGTCTTTACTACAAAGCAAATGGCTGTAAATGTTGGACTACATTATCTTTTAAGATCTCTATACACAAATTTGTAATAATTCATATGATTAGAATTCTTTCTTGTAAAAATTTGTTACAGATGTTCACCTTAATTGCTGGTGGCCTTACATTTAAGAGGATACTAGTTGCTTTGTAGATCTGTTCATGTCAGCAATTTACAGATAATCCTTGAGTTGTGATGGTAATTGGGAATGGAATTTCTGTCAGTAAGCGATGCAGTTGTAAAGTACGATGTCACATCATTACGTTGCTTAACAACAGCAATCCTGGCATAACTTATTGCCATTATTAACTGATTTCCACCAGCCTTTAGCTAAGGACCCAAGCCAAGCCATTCTGGGCTTGGTACCTCCAGGGCCAGAGCCTCGGTTCTTCCAAGGACAGCCCTCCCCTTCAGTTCCCCCAACTGTCTGTTCTCGCTCATCAGCCCTTTTAGCCACTCTGCACCCTGCCCTGCAGGGCAGTGAGCAGTTTCACAAACAGGTGCCTCTGCACTGCTGGTTCCCCTGCAACTCACCGGCTCCTTGGCATGCTGTGGCTTTGGAGTTGTACAAAGCCACAGCCACTTCTAGAAGCTGCCCTAGACATGTCCCTGTTGCAATCACCTTCACCACCTTGCACTTCAAGGCCCCTGCTATGGTAAGACATGTCTGTTTTAAAGTTTCAGAGAGAGGTGATTTTGATGTATTTCATGTGTTAAAAGAGGTAGCCCAGCCTGGATAGCAATATATCTTTCACTGCATTTATTAATTTACTTTCAAAAGCTGCAGCTCCTCTCACTTGATTAAATTATCATTTCAATTTCCTACAGCATCTGATTGTTGACTGTAGAAAATAGTATGTTAGATTAAATAGACCTTTAAGCCAGCAGTGGTGACGTGGTTATCTTGGTTTGATTGCTTGATTTCTTCGTGTTTCTTTTCTATCTCTCTCTCTCTATAGAGAGATATTAATATATCCTGTTTATCTGCTTTTAGGCTGTTAAGAGGCAAAACCTAACCAAAAGATGGCTTATGAATATTATTGACCAAAGGGTAAGTTTTACATTATTTTGAAAAAAGAAAAATTACATCCCCTTCCCTCCCGCTCCCCCTTGTAACTGAATTCTTTGTTATGTTTTTGTAATAGAATTCTTAGTGTCTTTTTGCAATAACAGTCTCCAGAACAAATTGAAATGAGCCATGGTGTTTCAAAAAAAATATGACCGCATGTCATGGTAAAGATGCAGTTGCAACCACTGTCAGAAAATGCTTAATTTTGAAAGGCTGAAAAATGTTCTGAAGTGTTTGTTGTACTGTAAGAGAGTATAATATGTTTACATTAGGAATATATTTTAAAATATTCTATAAAGGTAATATATAATAAACTGCAGCATGAACAAAATATTGAAACATCAACATAAATGCAGGTTATGATTATTACTACATTTTTCTCCCTTGGTGATTTTAATTCAGTTTCCTTAAAGACACATTATTTTATTGTACTAAGGTACAGTAGCTATGTTGGATTGGTATTTAGGAAGCTGCATAAATGCCATGATTTCACTCCCTCTAGAAATTATGCAAGTGGCTATTGAGAAATGTTTATTGGTTTTGTACTAATAAATAACGAATAAATAAACTGATTAACCAGTTTGGTAACAGAGCTCAGTGGAAGATATGGTCTGCATAATAGAGGCATTATAATCTTCTGTCTTTCTGTCTTTGTTGAAAAAAATCATATGTTGGCAACCAAAATATTCCTTTTATTTTCAATTTGATTAACTTTCAAAAAGCATGTAGCATTACCTTGAGCTATTTAATCATTACATTAGCAGGCGGCTAAATAATACCTCTTTCCATTAGCAGATCCCAGCTATTTCAGAGGTACATAATTAGCTGTATAATAGGATCTATTTCCAAGGCTCTTCTGTTTTCAATGACTGTAGATCAAGGAGAAAAGTGTTCTTTCTAGCTAAGAGGAAAATTTGTAAAGGTGTAAAGCATCCTAAAAGTTGTTATACGCTTCCAGTAAAGATTAAAATTTATTTTGTTCTCAATGCTCTTCCCCTCTGTTTTTTTCTTTCCCTATTTTTCTCCTCTTTTTTTAAAAAAGGTAAACAAGATAGTAACTTAGGGTAGGAAAAGTAATCTACATGTCCCTCAGAAGATAATGCTTTCTTTTAATAAAAGTGACATACTTCTGTTTTTTTTTAAGTTAACCTCAGTGATCAGTTGTTTCAATATATGCACTCCTCTCCTCTCCCCCCCCTTTACAAACGCACAGGAGAAGAATCTGGATGACCGAGCGTATCAGGATATCAGCGAACTTGAGACATATGCTGAAAATACACAGAGTGCACTCCTTTATCTCACACTAGAAACACTTGGTAGGTTACTCTGGCACTTGCCACATGGATGGATGTACCAATACAGGAAGTCTTCGATTTATGACCACAGTTGAGTCCCAAGATTTCTGTTACCAAGCAAAGCAATTGTTAAATGAGCTTTGCCCCATTTTTACAACCTTTCTTGCCATAGTTGTTAAGCAAAGTAACATGGTTGAGTGAATCTGGATTCCCCATTGACTTGTCAGAAGGTTGCAAAAGGTGATCACGTGACCCTGAGACATTGCAACCGTCATGAATATGAGTCACTTGCCAAGCATCTGTTGACCACGTTATCTTGGGGATGCTGCAATTGGTCGTAAGGATGAAAAATGGTCATAAGTCACTTTTTCCAGTGCCACTAAGTGAGGCAGTTAGGTGAATTTTATCCCATTTTATGACCTTTCTTGCCTCGGTTGTTAAGTGAATGACTGCCGTTGTTAAGTTAGTAACATGGTTGTTAAGTGAATCTGGCTTTTCTATTGGCAGAAAGTCACAGGGTGATCACCTGACTCTGGGACACAGCAACCATCATAAAATATGGGTCAGTTGCCAAGCATCTGAATGTTGATCACATGATTTTGGGGATGCTGCTGTGATTGTAAGGATGAAAAATGGTCACTTTTTCCAGTGCCACTGTAACTTCGAACAGTCATTAAATTAACTGTTGTAAGTCAAGGACTATCTGTATTTATTTGATTTTTAAACAAATACTTGTTGAATCAAGTCTTTTGATTTTCTTTTTCCAGGGACAGGCTTAAAGTTTTGGTATACAAAGCTAAGTACCGTCTGGAGTCAAGGATTACCTGTAGTTTTTGCTCATGACCTACCTGTGTGATTGTATTTTCTTGCAGAAAATATGTTAATAGATGCAATTATCACATGAATGGCCTTAGATCACAGTGGGCAGTAAAAAGGTGGAAATCTTCTTTTGCCCAATTCCCAATAATATGTTCTATTTCCAATCATCTGACAAATGTGGAAATTCCAAGTACCATATTGTTTGCATTTTAACTCTTCTTTAAACAACGTCTTACCTATTAGTTCTGATTAGATTTTGTTGCCTGGCCATTTCAATAAGCATCCTTTAGGCTTTTCTTTTCTGTACTTAACAGGCGTGAGGGACATCCACGCAGACCATGCAGCCAGTCACATAGGGAAGGCACAAGGTATTGTCACGTGTTTAAGGGCTACTCCATACCATGCTAGCAGAAGGAAGGTGTTTCTCCCCATGGATATTTGCATGCTGGTAAGTAAAGCTGAGATCCAGTTTGTAACAATATTCCTACTTTTGATGTATTAATAAATCAGTAGCAAAATGCAAATTCTACTGAGAGTAGTGTATCATTTCTATTTTTAACCATTTCAGAATTGGTCCTTCATTGAAAGTGCCTGTACATCATGACTTATATTTTGCTCTGGCAATATTACTAGATGGGAAATTATTGAAACATTTGAAATCTAATCTTTAAAACGCCTTATCATTATTATCCTCTTAGATGCCTAAAAATCTTGCTGTGACATTCCACTTTATTTGTTGACCTCTATATTAAAAAAATGACGTGTACATGTTCTTCTGCTTGCAAGCTTAAAAACTTTGTGTCTATATTTTCATTTATTTTTATGCATACAAGTAATCTTTGGTTAACAATAGTAACTGGTATTAGAATTTTGTCGTTAAAGCATGACAGCACATAAACTGCATTACTTAATGACGGTAATCCTGGCATTGCCATTGATAATCAAATCCCACCTGATCACTAGGCGAGGATCATCCGCTTCTCTGCCCTTTTCGCCAAGTAAGACAAGTAATTTCACATACTGGAGCAAATTAGAACTCTTAATATTTCAGCCCCTTGCTTAATGTAATATTTACCTTATTCACATTTTTGTTACTGAGAAAAGCATTAAAGTATTTGCTCACTCCTTTTGTATTTTTATTGGCCTGGAGAATTGTGACATGATGCTTTCTAATAAAGCCTTTTTCATTCTGCTACCATTTAGATGTCTTCAATTGCAACTGCTAATTCTCTGCCAAAGACTGGCAAACTCTATTGTAAAACCTTCCTGAAACCAAGCAGTGTTTTATAATGGGAAATTACCGTGGGATTTTCTATTGATATAAACATAAGATTACACTTTCTGAACTATCCTTATGACTTCAAAAAACATGTTATATAGTATATAACATGTATATTATTGTAATATAGCTTCAAGATAATAATATATTCTCCCAGTGCATTTCCCAGGAATATTTAAAATCTGTACTTGTTTTCCTTCCATGTATGTCAGCATGGTGCTTCACAAGAAGATTTCATAAGAAAAAATGAGGTGAAGAAAATAAAAGATATTGTATATGACATTGCAAGTCAAGCCCATGTTCATCTGGAACATGTGAGTTTCTGGATTTTATCAAAATTTCATTAACAATATTGTAGGCCAGTGCTCTTGAAATAGGTGCATTAATAGATAGTGGACATAATGGCTGGTAGTACACTTATCATATTGGGGAAGGTTGATGAAAACTATTGTGGAACTTGAATAACTTAAGTTGTACAAATGAACATATGCCAAGAACCCCACATTTAAAAAAGAACTGGCTTCCTCTGGTTGGACTTGAGAAAAGAGACAAGTTTTGTTACCTTTAATTGTATATTTGTTCCTTGTTTGAAAATCAAGTTGTTGCTGGAATTCTTTGTAACTTTAAACTTTCTTTTATGTTAGTGTTCAGAGTATTGTGATACTAGTTCTTTGGAATAAGTGTTTCCTGTCCAGACTGTTAGAAATAACATTGATAGTAATGGGGTTTTTTTGGTTGTTTACTTTGTCACCTCTTTGATAGGAGTTCTGCCATACAAAGATTTTATTTTTAATGCAGCTGGACAAATCCTTAGCCATAGCAGAACAATAGCTGCAAAGCAGCAGTTTGATCCTCCAGTGAAAAAGTGTACATTTGAGAAGTTGTGTAGCAAATATATTTATTGGGGAAAATACTGGCAAAGATGATTATTTGGGACATAGCATTTATAAAATGTGTTTATACATTTTACATGTGTAGTGTGTTTATGTTTCACATAGACTTTAGAAGAAAGCATGCAAATTCATATGGAGAAAGTACTGACTAGTATAAAGGAAAGTTAAATGTAAATGAATGTTGAAATTACTGTAGTTACAAGCATATGTGAATATGTGACCATATTCCTCAATGGCCAACAGAGGGCAAAATCCATCTGTTTTTAAGCTTGCATAAATTATCTCAGTGTTATGATGTCAAAACTGTATGTAGCCTTGCTAAATATAATTCCTGCTAATGTTTTGCTTTTCTCCTCTTCTCTGCCTTCCATGCCTAATTTAATACTGCAAATTGGGGGTGAGGGGTGGGGTTGTCTTTTTCTGGTGTTAGATAGCATAATAACTCTTTTAGATCAGGAAAAACTCATTTTGGCTCAATATTTCACTTCACAGATGCTCAAAAGCAGGAGTTTGGGACATACAGGTAGGCCTTGACTTACAGTTGGTCACTAGCAACCATTTGAAGCTACAAAGGTTCTTATGACCTGGTTCCAAAGTTCTGATAGCTGCTTCCCTTGTTACATAACTGCATTTTGGGTGCTCGGCAACTAGCCAGCATCATGTGATTGCTGTTTTCACTTAACAGCTGCTGAGAATTTTTTTTATAAAACTGGATCAGTCATTTAGCACAAGGGAGTCCTTGCGTATGGGTAGTCCTCAACTTACAACTACAGTTGAGCCCCAAATTTCAGTTGCTAAGCAAGGCAGTTGTTAAATGAGTTGTGCTTCATTTTGTCTTTTTTTTGCCACAATTGTTAAGCAAATCACTGCAGTTGTTAAGCGAATCTGGATTCCCCATTGATTTTGCTTGTCAGAAGCTGGAAAGGTTACAAATGGTGATCCTGTGACCACGGGCAGTGCATGGTGCATAAATCCATACCATTGCCAAGGACCCGAATTTTGATCACGTGACCACGGGAATGCTGCAACGGTTGTAAGTGTGAAAACTGGTCATAAGTCACTTTTTTCAGTAACTGTAACTTCAGATGGTCACTAAATGAATGGTTATAAGTCAAGGGCTACCTGTACTCTTCTCCTGACATTCCCCTGCATCTGGAACTGGAGGCATTGCTACCTGGTTGCCATTAGGACTCATTACATTGAGCCTTACGAAGATAATTATAATATAGAGTCTTTGCTTTACTACTTTGTCTTCTACCTATTTGTGCCACCAATTGGATTTCTTCTCTTCTTTTGCTTCAAAGCTTTACTTTCCCATCCATGTTTATTCAGCTCTCTATGTATAGATTCACCTTCCCTATAGCAGCATAGAAATATTTGTATAAAACAGGTTATGCTTGCTGACTTTTAGCATAACTGGAAAAGACAAGAAAGCAGAGCAGAATTACTGCAGTTACTTTGTTTGGTTTGAAAACATTGTGTGGCTCTGTTGATTCATTACAGTAAAAAGTTAAAAGAAAGCTATGGGGGTGCTTCCTACTTACGCAAAGGTACGAGAAAGTGAGGAAATTAACAGGAGCAAAACTATGAGTAAGAGCAGAAGTAGGCTTTCTTTTCTGTAGGTGGAACTAAAATTGTGAAACGTCTTTACTCTTTGGGAAGTGAAACCAACATAAAAAGAAGGAAAACTTTTTGGTCAGTTCAAAGTTAAACTCAGGGAGTTGGAAGCTCCAGGCCAGATTTTATGCTGAGGTATATGTCACAAATTGGAATGAAATAGCAGTGTTGATGATGTTTAGATCCACCACCCTGATTGTTCTATCCCCAGTTTGCAAGCTATGCAAATAGTGTTGTGTTTGATACGGAAGTGAATAGTTACGATTCACAGGTGAGGGAGGGAGGAAGGAGTTACGTGATCTCTCATAGAGGCTATTACCAGACAAGAATAGGAGGACATTTCCCAACAATATGGTGTTATCTTTTTTTCATAATCTGATGCTGTTATTTTGTCTTTCAAAAGAAACATTCTTCTGATTTGCAGTATATCAGAAATGATGAAGCTAGTAGTTAACCCAGATTTCTGATACCCAATGCAATACACATAGTCCTCAATGTTCAGCCGGAAATTCTATTGCCAAGCAATAGATTGCTACATGAGGTGTCCAATTTTATGACTTTTTTTTTTTGCATGGTCATTAAATGAATTGTGGTTGTTAACAAATCTGCTTGGCCTGTTGACTTCGCTTGTCCGAAGTTCCCTTGGATCACAAATGACTAACATATAAGGTTGGGGTCCTACAGGTTGCATGAATACATGCCAGTTGCCAAGCCCCTGAATTTTGACCACATGACTTGGGGACACCGATCCTAAGTCATTTTTTCAGTGCCATCATAACATAAAATAAATGGCCATAAGTAAAGAACCACCTGTAATGTTTCCACTTGCTGAACATTTCTTAAAAGAGTTTTCTCTTTATAAGGTATTTTCCATTTGGGGGTAAGGCATGTGTGGTCGGGGCATTATACAGTGTCTCTCATTTACCCAGATAGCCAGTTCTTTATAAACAATTACAATTTTATTTAACAATAACCTTGCATGAACGTATAATCTCTGCGTAATCATTTTTTAAAGTCATCTTTTCCACTGGCACTAGAAACATCAGTCCTGTCCTATCCTAGCCACTATCTGTTTTTCTTTCTTCTTTTTTAAATCTGTCAGCTCTCTCTACTCACAATTCTGTCTCCCACTTTCTCTTAGCTTTGAAGTGTATATGAAGGTGCCCAGTTAATTTTTTTTCTTCCTTCAGTAGAATAGTAATTTACCATTTTATCACCGAACCCAACTCATGAGAAACTTTCTCACCTCGACACATTCCTTAATTTTAAATGCATCATTTTGTCTGTTTCTTTCCAGGCTAGGTCCTTCAAGAAGAATGTCCCTGCCAAAGCACTTCCTGCCTTCCTTTGTACAGTAAGTGGTTGTATTGCTTTTCTTTTAAAAAAAACTTCAAAAAAATTGTGATAAGGGCATTTAACCTTATGTGTGAACTACAAAGCTTTATCATTAATATCTAGTCACATTTTCAAATAGTCTTGTTTATTTACCTATCCCCTTCGGCTTTTCTTTCATAACATTTGACTTAATCAAGTGTTCTGGTAAATACTTGACAGTTTGACATAATTAATGATGTTCACACAAACATGATACAGATTGGGATTTTTTTAAAAAAAATATTACAGTCAGTATGGCTGTGATTTCTTTTGGTGGAACAAATTGTCTAAAGTTGAGATGGGAATCCTTTCCCAAAACTATTTTTTGGGCTTCCAACAGTTACGAGGGATGTTATGGCGTTGCAGGGAGATAGATAAGATCAGATTTTGCCATCTTGACTTCTCATTAGGAAGGAAGATTGGACTTTTCCTCCCAAGTAAAATAACTATGTTAACTTTATCAAAAACTTAATACAGGTAGTCCTCAATTTACAACAGTTCATTTAGTGACTGTTCAAAGTTGCAACAGCACTGACAAAAGTGAGTTACAACCATTTTTATACTTACGACTGTTAAAGCAGTTCCCTGGTTACATGATCAAAATTCAGGCTGTCATATTTATGACGATTGCAGTGTCTGGAGGTCATGTGATCACTTTTTGTGACCTTCTGACAAGCAAAGTCAGTGGGGAAGCTAGATTCATTTAACAACTGCAGCGATTCACTTAACTGTGGCAGGAGAGGTTGTAAAATGGGGCAAAATCACTTAATAAATGTGTCACTTAGCAACAACAATTTGGGGGTCAATTGTGGTCCATCTGGAGCCACTTTGTGTTTGTGAGAGTATTCCATAGTACAGAGTGAAATTTAAAGTTTCTATCTGAAAACCAAATATAAGTTTCATGTGAGCCTCTTGCTGCTACTAGTATGACATGGTGACCTCAAAATCAGTGTTCCCATTTGCCATTAATACCTCGGCATTTTATAGCAACAATAGAAATAATTATTGTTTATATATTTCATTGTTTATAATACATTTAATATCTTGTTTGTATATTATAATAATTATATCCTCTTTCTTTCCAGGTTGCTATTGAAGATTATTTACATAAAATACAAAAAGCTGACTTCAATGTATTTCATCCAAGTTTGCACCAGAAGAGCACTTTACTACCTTTGCGTTTGTATATTAGATCATGGAAAAAAGCTTATTGAAAACTATAAGATTGAGTCTGTCTGATTGAGAATTATTATATGGAAATGTTATATGGATGATATATCCAGGCTCTTCACATTTAATCCAATCCCAGACTTCACAACAATCTTATGAAATACATTACGTAAATTAGTAACTAGCCCACTGTCACATGACTGAGTCTGTATTTGAACACAGGAGTTGTCTAAATCTAATTCGGTCCATGACGTCCACCATCTTGGAACTTGAGGGTTCCTCAGCAACGTTCCATCCAGGGTCTAATCAAACAGAGCCTTGCTTAGGTTGAGCCAGGTATTTGTATCAATTACAGGTAGTCCTTGACCTCTGACCACAATTGAGCCAAGAAATTATGTTGCTAGGTGACTAATTTGTTAAGTGAGTTTTGCCCCATTTTATGACTCTTCTTGCCCCATTTGTTAGTGAAACACTGCAGTTGTTAATTTAGTAATAGGTGGTTAAGTGAATCTGGCTTCCCCATAGATTTTGCAAAAGATGATCACATGACCTTGGGGCTACAGTAACGGTCATAAATATGAACCAGTTGTCAAGCATCTGAATGTAAATCATGTAACCATGGGGATGCTGCAATGGTCATAAGGGTGAAAAATGGTCATAAGCCATTTTTTCCAGTGCCATTGTAACTTCGAACCTTCACTAAATGAACTGCTGTAAGTTGATTACCTGTACAGATTAAAACATATACATAAAGCAAAATTAATTGAAAAAGAGCAAAATTTGATAAACTGAACTCACACAGTTTTCTAATTACCATAGGAATTATGGAAAGTCCTGGGAGTTGAACATTTACACATTTGACAAATGTCCAGAGTGGGGAGAATGTTCTATAGGATGGTGATTCTTTACTTCTCAAAAGAATATTGCATGCCTTAATTTATTAAAATGTTTCTCTACTGCTTTTCATTAGAAATAGTAATTTACAAAGAACAATAACATGCAAAAAGAAAGCCTCCACATGCAACTGAAACAAGATAATTGTTGTGATTCAGGGTCAGCCTGTGGGTTCGGCAGTTGGGTCGGACGACTCAGAGGAGGAGGGGGGTGTTGAAGAGCTTGCTGAGGGGGTTGGAGAGCTTGCTGATGAGAGCCCTCAGCCAGGCCACTCC
This sequence comes from Vipera ursinii, assembly GCF_947247035.1. Lineage (NCBI taxonomy): Eukaryota > Metazoa > Chordata > Lepidosauria > Squamata > Viperidae > Vipera > Vipera ursinii. The sequence goes on from NC_139516.1 coordinate 188,191,704, forward strand.
CACCTGGTCACGACGGAGACCCAGCTGTGTGAGCCTGACAGCGTGGATGAAGATGACCCACAGCTGGCCCTGTTCAAGGACGCCCGACGCAGGAGGCAGTCAATCAGGAGTAAATAGAGGAAGGCAATGGGGCACCTCGGAAGGAGGCAGAGAGAAGCCACGCCCCGAACTGTATAAAAGGGGAATGTGTGGGAGGGCTGGTTTGCTGAAGGCAACCGCTTGAATAGTTCCTGTTTCATAGCTCCTGTTTCATGGTTGGTGTCTTGTTTTGCTCTGTTTTATGTTAATAAATTTGGCAGGCTTAATTCCAGCCTCTTCCCGTTTGTAAAGGGGTTGTCCCTGCCTTTTCTGCAGGGCCGGTAGCAGGCTGGTACAGAACAATAATATATTTAAAAGCATGAAACAAAACAAAAATCTGAAAGATATGCAGATTATATATTTTCACTTACATGTGCCGGTCATAAGTCCCCACAAAAAAGAAACAATTTTTTTTTATTTTCTAGAAATTAACTGGCTGGTACTTGGTTAATGTGAACTGTAATTGTACCCTGTGGATAACTAACAGTATTGATAGTATGCTCATATGTGCTGTTTTCACAAGACACTTAAAAAATATTTGTGTTTGTGGCTGTGTATGTGCTCCTTTGAGTGAGGTTTTTTTTATTCCTGGGATCTACCTCAATAGGTCCTAGACTCTAGAGCTTTCTTGGCCTTATTTTGGAAGTAGCTTTCCGTTGCCTCCTCCAGCTGGCTTCATGCCTAAAGTGGGATTAGAATTCACCATCTCCCAGTTTCTAAGCCTGATGCTTTAACCACTACATCAAAAAATACAAAAAGGAAAAGATGCTGTTAACATGCTAGCAAACATGTATGTATATTTGTTTAATTTCCTTTCCAGAACTATACAGATACCTGCATTATTAGTTATGATTTCATTAATAACACAGGAAGCAAATATATTTATTTATTTTATTTATTTATTTACAGAGTTAAATGGCTGCCAATCTCATACAGTATTTCCGGGTGACACACAAATATTTTCTAAACATTTTTAACTTGCAAATACTTTTAACTTTTTATATCATTTATATCATTCAGACATTTGATATGAAAAATTTTCTAGCACGGTGTGCAGGAATTAGAGTTATGATTTGTCAGTCAAATCAATACAGTTCATTCTTAGATGTTTGCTTTATTTATTTATTTATTTTATTTTATTTAATTACATTTTTATACCGCCCTATTCCCGAAGGACTCAGGGCGGTTTACAGGGCAACATAAAATATGATATAAAAATAGTATAAATTAAAATAGATTAAATTACATAAGCCCAACAATTAAAACAATATTAAAAGCTAAAACCCCTTCAGTCCAGGCCTAATAGATCAAAAACCAAGTTTTCAGATCCCAGCGAAATGTACGCAGATCGGGGGCGGTCTGAAGTTCCACTGGTAAATCATTCCAAAGGGCAGGCGCGCCCACAGAGAATGCCCTCCCCCTGGGGATCACCCGCCGGCACTCCTTAACCGTCGGCACCCTGAGAAGGCCCTCCCTGTGGGAGCGCACAGGACGATGGGAAGTTGATGCCAGCAGCAGGTGTTCCCTTAGATAATCCGGACCCAAGCCATTCAGAGCTTTATAGGTTTATGAAAAGATAATTGTATTAGAATAGCTTTGCTGTGGAATTGTTCAAAAATATAGTAGTGCTTTTACAGGGTATACCTAATAAACAATTTTGTGTATCTCAAAAATCAACAGAAGTTTGAACAGTAGTTGGCTCAGGAGAATAATATTAATTACACTTTGGCATATGCCTACTAAATCTTGACCAGATAAACTGAGAGGTTGGGATTGGCGAAAAATCTTCAAGATCTGTTTTTCATTCAAACAATAACCATTTCAATCTATACATTTCAAGAAAAGTTTAGAAAGTTTCATTTTCTGAAACATGGGAGACCTAGTACCAGCAACTATAATTAACACTGCCTTAAAATAGACTAGTGGTTTGACTTAGAAGAAACTGTTCTTCGTTTTCAGATAGTCTTTAATGAAAAATGTCTTGGAAAAGCAGAGAATTGTACACAAATATATTTGCCACTATTGCAAATATACACAGATGTTACTGGATGCGTAATTGTATTGCATTTAGGAAGGTACAGCTGCAAAAGGGAAGAAGTTATTCCATGTATGATGGAAGGCAAAAAGGTATAGTAAAACCTGGAGAATATGTACGAGCAGAGAGGAGCCAGTAAACAGGATGTGAGTTCAGAAAATTGCAACAGAAGTCATGTGAGATTGTAAGGTTTTAGAGAATAATACAATACTGTGTCAAAATGCAGATATTCCTGGCTGTGGACTCTATAATCAACAGAAATTAAGAAGGTGAAATTTGTCTTCAAGCCCTAATTTCCCTTGTCTCAGGAAACTGCCTAGAATGATTAGCACAAGCTGCCATGGATGAACACAAGGAGGCAGCTTGTGACAAGTATTTTTTCCTTGTGCTAATCATTTACTGGCTGATGGGTTAATTTTTTCCTTCTGTTTAAAGGAGTTAGCTAGCCTACCCATATATCATTTCCTCCAGCAATCTTGCCATCTTCTGACCTCTTTCTCCTCTGTTTAGTATATATGAATATCTGCTTTCTCTGCGGTTAGTTTTTTTAAGATGACCTGTATTTTGAATGTAAAAATATTGAACTATACTTGCTCTACAACTGCCTTGTTTAGTGGTTGTTTGAAATTATTCTGCTGCTGAAAAAGTAAGTTTATGACTGGCCCTCACACAACTGCAGCATCCCCATGGTCATGTGATCATGATTCCAGCACTTCAGAACTGGTGGTGTTTAATGACTATCATAATGTCCTGTGGTCACATGATTGCCATTTGCGCCGTTCACAGCTGACTTCTGACAAGCAGAATCAATGGAGAAGCTGGCAGTAAAATCACAGGTTGAGGTCATGTGTCTTGCTTAACAACCTTGGGTTTTTCACTTAACTATTGCAATGGAAATGAGGTAAGGCCACTGTGGTCATATGATATTTCGCTTAATGACTCTATCATTTAGTGATAGAGTTGCCAGGTCCAATTGTGGTTGTTAAGCAAAGACTAATTCATCTCAACCTTATCCAGGCTTGATTAAAATCATAACCCAACATAGGAACTCTCCAGTTTTGTTGGTCTACCATGCAGAGTAAGGCATTCTGAGATTTGTAGGCCGATGTAGCCAACCCTCAAGTACAGGCAAACAGTCCTTTGCATGCAAGAGAAGTAGCATAATAATCGGAAGGAATGTGAATACGAGCCTGACTCATCTTTATTTAAGAGATTGCTGTACAATTAGCACAAAGAACTGACCTGAAAAGTCATATCTTCGGGAACCAATGGCCTTGCTATGTTGCTGAATTACATGCATGGTGAAAGATTCTAGCAGTTCTGGTTCAGTGACATCTGGAAAGCCACTTATTTCCCACCCATGTGAAAGAATTTTAGGTATGTTTTTATCTGAATACATTTTACAATGATACCTGTGAAGTCTGTGACCAGACCTAATTTTACTACCATTTTTTAAAGTAATATCACAGTCATAAGTGTGATCCCAGATTAACCAAAGGTGTTTTTGCCTGACCATGGGATGGTAAAACTGACCTGAATTGTGATCACATGATTGTGGGGGCGGGGTGACAGTCATAAGTTCAAATTTATGTTGTGACTGACATTTTTGCAATTGGTTGCAAGTCAGCTGTATATGGTCATTGTTTGCTTTACTTGTGCTACCACATTTGAATCTGAGGGTCCTGATTATATAATGTAAACAAAATAATTATGAGAAAAAGATTTAAGATAAGAGTTTAGTACAATAAGTCAGCCCAAATTGTATATTAGAAATATATGTATTCAAGGAGCTATAACCGATGCAACTGAGCAGTATATGTTATCAGAGCATGATACTCTGATATCTCAGTCAGCATCCATTTGGCTGCAAAGTGGCAAATAAGTTCATAAGGTTTGTGTGAATAAAGGGGTAAGGATGTAATCAATATATAATAGTTTATATTGTAGGTCCTACAAGATCTCAAAATTATTTAGCATTTTTGCTTGCAGAATCAAGAACATTCATTCAAAAATATCAAAGTTTGAAAGAGTTCTATGTACTGATTTAGATGTTTGCATGGTTCCCAAGAAACATTGTTCACTGGATATTTAAGAAACATATTTGAAAACATATCTTAAATTTAAGGAAATATTGAAGGCTCTTTCAGCTGCATTTGTTCATCACAGAAGAACAAAATCTGTTTTAAAGCTAACTAAATAGCCTAGAATTGTCTCTTTGTACTCTAGTATGGAACAAACACTCTTAGTTTTCATTAAGTCACCCCAGTTCAAGAAAGTACATATCCCTCCAAGAGAACTGACTGTGTTCACATAACATGCTTTTATGTTCCTTAGAAAAATAGATTCATTCAGTAACCAGGTTAAATACGTTATATAAACACTGCATAATATGATGCAAATCGAGCTTAGAGTTGAAGATTCACACAAATCCCTCCAGCCCTGAGACTGTTCATAGAAATTTCTGCCCTGTTGGCAATTCTGTTAACCCATCCATGGTACAAACACTTCTCTATGCATGTAAGTGGATAAATGCAAATCTCTCAGTATCACGAGTTGTCAGACTACCTGAATAATGTTTAACAGAGACAAATAAAAAGTCTTCACTGAGGAAAAGGAAATCAAAAGTAGAAGGAAGGGCTGAGGGATTCCCCCCCCCTCATTTTTATTTTTGGTGCCTTTGAGTCAATCTTTATTCCTGGCAGTTGTCTGGACAAGTCCATTACATTTTCTTGGCAAGATTTTTAGAAGTAAATTTGGGGTTGCCGCCTCCTTCCTAGGACTGAGAGAGAACAATTGACTCAAAGTCATCTAAAACAAGACTAGAACTCAAGATCTAGTTTTTAATCTGGTGCCTTTAAACACTAAACCAAATGGGCTCTCATACTTGGCTTGATAATAGCTGGAGTGAAAGGATCTCGAAAAAACAACAAACACTGAATATGGGCCAGTTCAAATCACCCAGTTGGCTAATTAAATGGTTAAGTCATGGCAGACTAAGAGAATGCGGTATTATAATCAGCTTAATTAATTCCCATAACTAATTTAGAGCTAAAATAATTCTTACCACTCAACCATGTTATGCAAATGGCTTCCTGGAGGGTAAGAACAAATGTATTTTCCTGTATCTGAATCAGATAAAGTCACCATCTTGGGTATTCCTTTCCTGTTTTATAGGGCCCCAAAAGAGGCAAAACAAGGTACAACTTAAGACCTTCCTTCCCTACCTAAAATAACGCTAATTTTAATTGCACCATCATGCTTTTTTCCCCCCTTCTGTTCTAGCAAAAATTATTCCAGGACGGTATTTCTTAACCTTGACAACTTGGAAGATGTGTAGATTTCATCTCCCAGAATTTCCCAACCAGCTATGCTGGCTGGGGAATTCTGAGAGTTGAAGTCCACACATGTTCAAGCTGCCATGGTTGAGAAACATGCTGCAGGAAATGTTTTATGTAGCAGATAGGAAACTCAGAATATGGCTGCTTCTCAGCTGAGCAGGTAATAAGCTGTTGCTAGTTGTTGGCACATGGCAATAAGTCAATGGCCTGAGGAAGCAGATGATTAAACCAGCCATTTAGTCGAAATCTGGCTTATGAATCAACAGGCTTAATATCAATCAACAATGCTATGCAGCTGCAAAAACAATAGACAATTTTAGACTATCTCAGTGAAAGCACAACTTTTTCACTCATAGAAGGCACTTTCTTGTCCTGGAAAAGCCCCACCCCCAGATACCATATCTTATATAAGCAGGATTTAGACAAATTGAAATAGGTTTTTTGTTGTTGTTAGTTGTGAAGTCTTGTCCGACCCATCACGACCCCATGGACAACATTCCTCCAGGCCTTCCTGCCCTCTACCATCTTCTGGAGTCCATTGAAGCTCACGCCTACTGCTTCAGCGACTCCATCCAGCCACTTCATTCTCTGTTGTCCCGTTCTTCTCTTGCCCTCAATCTTTCACAGCATTAGGCTCTTCTCCAGTGAGTCCTTCCTTCTCATTAGGTGCCCAAAGTATTTGAGTTTCAACTTCAGGATCTGGCCTTCTAAAGAGCAGTCAGGGTTGATCTCCTCAAAATAGGTTTACTAAAGTGTAATGAGAATGAGTGTCAATTTGGTGTAATAGTAAGGTAACAGGCTATAAGCTGGAAGACCGTGAGTTTTACTCCCAAATTAGACATGAAGGCCATTGGGTTATTTGGGGCTAGTCATTCTCTCTCGGCCCTAGAAAGGAGGCAATGGCAAGCCCCTTCTGAAATCTTGCCAAGAAAACAGCAAGGACTAGTCCACACAGTCACTGGGAGTCCACACTGACTTATAGCACAAACATACAAATGGAGGGGGGGGTGTAGCATTTTGTCATGAGGTGGGCTCTGAATTCTCCATTCACAACCCTCCTGCACCTTTCCAGTCTTGAAGACAGCCTACATGGCACAGGTAGTTTTTGACTTACAACAGTTCATTTAGTGACCTGTTACAACATCACTAAAAAATTACTTATGACAATTTTTCCCACTTACAATTGTTGCAGCATCCCCACGGTCAGGTGATTAAAATTCAGATGCTTGGCAACTGACCCATATTTTATGATGTTGCTGTGTCCCAGAGTCAGGTGATCATCCTTTGTGACTTTCTGCCAATAGAGAAGCCAGATTCACTTAAAAACCATGTTACTAACTTAACAACGGCAGTCATTCACTTAACAACTGAGGCAAAAATGGTCATAAAATGGGGCAAAATTCACCTAACTTCCTCACTTAGCAACAGAAATATTGGGTTCAGTTGTGGTTATAAGTTGGAGACTACTTGTATACTGCTACCACCTACCTTACTCTAGAAAAGAAAAACCTGTTGGCACTAATTTACGTTGAGGCTAAAGATGCAAAGACCCCCACACCCCACTTTGCCTCGTCTTCCCTTCCTTTTGCATAGGCTAAACTGAACAGGGAGGTCATATGCTTATGTTAAAATCTTTGCAGGGAGAGAAATTAGAACAGAGTTCAGCAGAAAAGCAAAGTTTCTAAAGCATAGTTCAGAAACTATCAAGGTTAAAAACCAAAGAAAAAGAATTTAAAGGAAATAAACAATAGATTCTGTGAAACCTCTCTCAGGACCTAGTCTTCCAGATAGGAAAGCACACAGGAAGAACAAAACAAATACATTTCCAACAGGTCAGATCATTCTATAAATGAAATCCAAAATCCAGATCTATGTTTAGTGCCATTATTCCCTAGAAAACTGTTTTCCCTGCTGATCCAATTCCAAAGGCCCAGGAATTGGGGATTTATGTCAGAGTTACTCTTTTCCTCATGGGGCAGAAAAGATACAATAAAAGCAATGTGGGGCTTCCTTCTCTCTCTCTTTTTAAATCCATCTAACCAGAGAAAAGAAAATTTCTTGCTCTTGATTGATTGCTCACAGTTTCCTGAGCATTAATGGTCTCTGCCCACTATCAAGATTGGCAGATTAGATTTGACTGAAAAATCACTGAAGCTTTTCTTTAACACCTTTATGCTTGAATCTCTTGGGATGAGATTTCTCCCAATACTAACTGAAGGACAATAAACCACCATGAACATGCCAGGGTGGGAGTGGTATAGTATAGATCAGGGGTAGGCAACTTTGGCTCTTTTATGACTTCTGGACTTCAACTCCCAGAATTGCTGAACTAGAATGGCTGGCTCAGGAATTCTGGGAGATGGTCCATGAGTCATAAAAGAGCCATGGTTGCCTACCCCTGGTATAGATGATCAGGAGAGTGGAAAATAAGATGCACTATGGCAGACTGAGAAAGCTGGATATGGTAACATTGAGACAAAGAAAACTGGGATTGCAATCTTCAAGTATTTGGAAAGATGTCAGACAAATGCCAGTTGAAATACTGAGAATTAGCTCTTAAACTACAGGAAGATGGATTCTGGTTGAAAATTAAGAGAAACCTATTAGTAAGAATAGCTCGAAAGTGGAACTCCTCTTCCTTCACTGGTAGTATCCAAGGAGATAATGGACAGCCATCAGGGATACTTTCCAATACTATGATTCTATGACTATGAACATATTTATTTCTGAATAAATATATGTTGGATTGAGACAGATAAGATCTGGTCAAAGTTGCAGTCAAACATGGAGCTCACTGGGTGACTGGCCAACCATGCTCTGTCAGTAGAGTTCTGAGACAAAAACAAGGAAAGATGTCATGTACTCCTTTGGAAAATATTATTATAGTAGATAATTATATCACACTATCAAAGGATATAAAAAGATATAGAAGGAGAAGGAAGAAGAATATACAGATGCAGAAGAATAACAGGATTAACATGTAAGGGAATAACCTGTAACCGTTAGTGTCCATGGGGGGATCAACATTTGCAAGATGGCAAATACAGTGGTATGATCCATGCAATTGCCTTGTGTATATGTGAGTCACTGAAGCAGTATGTGTGAGCTTAAATGGACTCCAGAAGATGGTAGAGGACAGGAAGGCCTGGAGGAATGTTGTCCATGGGGTCACGATGGGTCGGACACAACTTTGCAACTAACAACAACATATGTGATGCATGCAAGGTTTGGCTGGCAATATTATACCAGCCATCTTGCATACACATCCAGAAGGAAGGAAGGAAGGAAGGAAGGAAGGAAGGAAGGAAGGAAGGAAGGAAGGAAGGAAGGAAGGAAGGAAGGAAGGAAGGAAGGAAGGAAGGAAGACAGGCAAGCAGGCAGGCAGGCAGGCAGGCAGGCAGGCATATTTTAAGATAATAAAACAAACTTCTTGGAGGAGCTCTCCACTATTATATCTATACAATACCCATTGAATTGAGTCAATGGTTTTTATCTTGGCTCTGTTCACTTTTTTGTCCTACTCTCAGTTATTCCTTCAAATGTGCAACCCTCTCCAGAACATCTCTTAAAAGCATACTTAAATTCAGTCTGGGAAAATCGTGCATGTTTTAGGTTATAGGCAACAGATTGGACATCTGGGAGCATTTGTGAAAAGCTTATTCTAGTTTCTCTGTATTCAGTGCTATTTCTCCTTTTCTAACACTAACAACATTTGTCTGCTTGATGAAAATATTCACTTTTGAAAATTCTATTCAGCTTTCCTGTAGATGGTGCCAAAACATGATGCAAGTGTTTATAAACAGAAGGCAGGGAAATTATATAAACTTCCACAATCTGCCTACCATATTTTTTCTTCTTGCCTGTAGATCTAAAAGACTGACACCTAATGGAAGAGTCTTTTGTAGCAATTGGCTATATATTTAAGTATAGGCTTGCTCGTTATAATTTGTAAAATATTGTTGCAATTTGATAGCCTTTGTTAGTAACAGCGATGTATTTGTAGATTAATACATAGAATGTACATTAATACATAAAAGCTATTATGCTATTAATGCTATTAATATGCTATTAATAGGTTGTTAACTGTAACATAACGTTTATATTATTCCTTCAATTTACTTTTTAATTGTTTGAAAAAAAATGTATGGTTTTAAGGCAAAAAGGACAATAATTTCATTCAGCCTTGGCCTTATTTTAAAACACTGCAAATTGGTCAATATCTATGGACCCATCAGAAGATTGCACTTGCAATGTTTAAAGGGTAAGGAGCATGTCTGAATGAATGAAATTAAATAAATATATTTGTGTGTGTGCGCGTGTGTGTTTTGTTTATGCCCCAGTTAGATAAGAGAAACTAGAGATGTATTTGGAAAAAACTGTTCAACTTTCCAAATCAGTGCAATGTAGGGCAAAAATTTATTCTGCTAGTTAGCGTGCTTATGCAAGCATGAATAAGATGAGAGTACATTGAATGGATCATTACAGAATACAGAATAACAGACTTGGAAGGGACCTTGGAGGTTTTCTAGTCCTATCCACTGCTCAGGCAGGAAACCCTATACCATTTCAGACAAAAGGCTGTCCAGTCTCTTCTTAAAAACCTCCAGTGTTGGAGCATTCACAGCTTCTGGAGGCAGGTTGTTCCACTGATTGTTCTCACTGACAGGAAATTTCTCCTTAGTTCTAGGTTGCTTCTCTCAATTAAGTTTCCATCGATTGCTCCTTGTCCTGCCTTCAGGTGCTTAGGAGAATAGGTTAAATCCTCCTCCTTTGTGGCAACCCCTGAGATATTGCAACACAGCTATCACATCACCCCAGTCCTCCTTTTCATTAAACTAGACATACCCAATTCCAGCAACCGATCTTCATTGTTTTAGCCTCCAGTCCTCTAATCACCTTTGTTGCTCTTCTCTGCATTCTTTCTAGAGTCTCAACATCTTTTTTACATTGTGGCAATCAAAACTGGATGCAGTATTCCAAGTGTGGTCTTACCAAGGCATTATAGAATGGTATAAACACTTCACACGATCTTGATTCTATTCCTGTTTAATGAAGCTTAGGACAACTTTGTCCTAAGCACTGAATATCTGCTTAGGTACATGGTTTATTCAACTGTATTCATGAATATTCATAGGAAAGAATATAACTCTCAAAAATGTCTGATATGAATATTTCTGAGAAAGACAAGCCTTTTTATGTGTGTGTTTTTGTTAAAGGGGTGGGGCTTCAATCATGCAATTGCAATCAACTTCTTGACTCCCCTACAGCCATCCCACTGTCTATTTTGAGACAGACCATTTTTAAAAAAGAATGGATCTTAGGGAAAAAATGGAATTGGAAAAAAAGGAAAACAGTGATAGAAACTAGAGTGATAGTAAAATGACTTCAGGAAGGGAAAGTGAGCTCTGATGAAAAGGTATTAGATAAGAGATAAATCTCCCAGCTGAATGAATCAAGTGTGATGTATTACAATGCAGACATTGCTTGGAAAACAATTGTGTGAAATATTCCAGAGAAATACCGTATTTTCCAGCGTATAAGACGACTGGGAGTATAAGACGACCCCCCAACTTTTGAGATGATTTTCAAGATTTTTCGTCTTATATGCCGGAAAATCAGCGAGCCCGGGAAGGCACGCCCTCCCCTCTCACTGTGGAGGAAGCAGGGCAGGCTGGCGTCTGGCGGGAGCCGGCAGGGCAGTCCTGCACACGCGTGCACTCCCCGGCTGCTAAGGAGTGCTCCTTAACAGCCGGGGAGCACGCGTGTGCACCTCAATGCTGCCTCAAGAGGGAAGAGCGTGAGGTGCCTGCCATGGCTCCCCGAGGACTCCTTAGGAGCCGGGGAGTGCGCGCGTGTGCAGGACTGCCCTGCCGGCTCCCGCCAGACGCCAGCCTGCCCTGCTTCCTCCACAGTGAGAGGGGAGGGCGTGCCTTCCCGGGCTCGCTGACTTGCAGCCAAGCCGGAGCCGAAAGGGGCTTTTCCTTCCACCCACCCTTTGGAATAGACACAAGAGCTCCCGGGCGTTTGCAAGGGGGAGGGGAAGGGGCTGAGAGGCTCTTGGGTGTGGGAAGGGAGAGTCACGTTGGAGGGGGGACTGGACTAAGGAGGCTTGAAGTTGCTTTGCAAGAACGGGGGTGCTCGATTGATTTATATACTATTTTCCGGCATATAAGACGACTGGGCGTATAAGACGACCCCCCAACTTTTGAGATGATTTTCATGGGTTAAAAAGTCATCTTATACGCCGGAAAATACGGTATGTGGATTTATGCTAAAGGGAAGTTTGAAAAAGGATGCTTAGTGAAATGACAAAATGAAAGGTGGAAAAGAAAAATAGGCATCAAAGAGAATGACTGTAGTGTCATACATATATAGAAAAATATAGCTTCAAATTATATAATCAAAGACAATAAGGGAAGACTAAGATTTAAAAATAAAGAAAAATGATTTTCAAAGGGGAAAAATAGAAAGCGAGTAAGAGGAGTTAAACTAGGAGCTTCTAACAGTGGTTTAAAATTGAGAGCGATTTTCCCCAAGGCTGTAATCTGGACACATGCAGCGGGGAGGGGGAATCGAACAATTAGTCACAAATAATTACATTATTTTAGACTGGAGAAGGGAGTAATTCACAAAATTGTGATATTGGTGTGGTTCATATACATCTCCCCCTTATCTTCTACAACCTGAGACTTCTGTTCATGGATTTATGAATTGATTGTTTATTCTGTTTTGCTTCTTGTTGGATTGTTTGTATTTTTCCCTGCCACCCCCAACAGCTTTCTGTGTTGCTGAGAATATTCAGTCTACACTGAAAATAGTTTTTATCTGTGCATCAATAAGTGTTTTTCCTACAATTTTCTGTATAGTTTCCCTGAGCATGACAGTAATCTCCTTTTATGAAATATTATATAAGCAGAGAATTAAAATTTCTTTGAAACATCAGCCAACTTAACTTGGTGTCCCTCCAGATGTGCCCAAATAGAGCAGTGAAGCAGTAAAAATGTGGCTGAGGCTTCTCAGTATACCACTTACATGGCTTGAACTGAATCTACAGTAAAATGTAAGCACTTTTATAGCAGTTGATGGCCTCTGATGGGTGTGGATTAAGGCCCCATCTTATATCTTCAAGTCTGGTGACTTTTCACATTTTTCACATAGCAGTGGAAAAATTCCCTTACATTTCTTAATCAGTAAAAAGTGACTGATGCCTACTTACAGTCTCTTGTTGCTACTCCATAAAATTCTATTCCCTAATATTTAATGGTATGAGCCACTCTGGTATGCATGCTATTATTTGGTTAAAAAGCCCATCATGACTGCACACTTAGTTGTAAGAAATTCCCTTACTGGTGTCCCTGAAATAATAAAAATGAAGTAATGTTGGAATAAAAAATTTAAAAATGCACAATTACAAAGGAAATGTATTTTCAATTCATGCTTTTTAAAATAGTTCTTGGTTTGGAAAGGTAAAAATGTCTCTGTTTTAATAATGATTGCTTTAGAGAAAAGGAAAATTCAAAGGTAAGATTTGAATTACCTCTAAGGGATAAAGACTGAAAAGTATATAAGGAACGTCATGATAACAAGCATAGTGAAATGAGTGGTAACATGCACAAGAGCAGATCCAGTGATACAAAATGGGGATTTGTTGACACACATAATCATTAACACTGGATGTCTATATGAATAATTTAACTATATTCCTAGATTGTCAATAATTGTTTTGATAAAATCTTAAATCTTTGAAATTCAGATTTAACATACCGTAAATAAATGAAAACTGAATGGATTTCTACAGACGGGAATGCTGGGTAATTCTAAATCTGTAGTGTTAAAATTGTGGTTTCAGATTGATGATACAATGTGTGAGTGTGGCTTGTCACTGGGGCTAGAGTTTGTATGCTGAAAGTCTGTGGTTTCTACAAAGGGCAAAATCAGGGTCAAGTTGAACACATTGTTTATAAGGGAAACAAAATATTGCAAAGTAAAAACCTTTCTGTTTATTTTCCTGGGAAGGTGGCCTGCCTTTCTTCATAAGACTCCATTCTACTTGGCTGGCTCTAGTGTCTTTCTTACCCAGTCAGACTGCATTCCATAGCTATCTAATTAATATCTTCATTCCTTGTTGGGATGGGTTTGGGATTCTAACATATTTTCACTACTCCAAAGACACCAAGGACTTTCCCTTCATTCCAGGTAATGCTTGAATTATGACTACAGTTGAGATCAGGATTGCTGTTGCTAAGTGATGCAGTCATAAAATGCAGCATCATGTGACTGCATCACTCATTGATGGCAATTCAGGCAGTTGTCCTTGTAACTCAAGATGTGTGGATTGTTAATTGGGAAGTGGAGGGAGAACCAGGTAAGGAGAGAGTTCGTATGACTATGGGGGTAATACAATGGCCAGAACTTTGAGGATTGGTCATAAGTCCTTTTGTTCAATGCCAGTGTAACTTCAGTTTCTGTAAGAATGGTCATAATTCATGGACTAGTTGTAGTATCTAACCACTCTACAAAAATGTTCCGTCATTTTATTCTGCTGTATCACTATGATGTCATTTTCATCTCATCGACACATATGTGAAACAACTTTATGTCTTTCTTGTCAAGTGTTAGGAATTTCTCTTAATTCAAAAGCCAGCGTCAGTAGTTTCTATACTACTGACACTGCAATAGCCAATATTATATTGGTAATTCAGAGTGGTGTGGGAAGAGCCTGTCCCCCAAGTCCCTGGATACCCCTAAACCAAAAGAGCACCACACATCTGCTGTTTTCAGCAGATGTGCAAGACTATTATTTCTCCTAACAGTATGGTAAACGAGCAGAGCCCAAGTCAACAAGCCTGCTAGAGCAGATATATGAGAGACTGTCATATCTTTCTTTACACATATCCACACTGGTTGTTTAGCTTCAGCTATTTTCCTGGTGGCTGGTAATGCTGAGAGGCGTCTGAGCGTGCAGAAATCAAGATGGGGATATTTACCACTTTGTCCTGAACATGATAAATCAAAGTATATACAAGTATCCATACTATAATTAAGCCCGGAATTATAGTTGTAAATTGTGCTGATTGTTAAGTGGGTCACCATGCGATTGTGACTGATTTCACAACCTTTTGTATATTGGTAGCTAAGTGAACCCGTTGTACCCAATAGGCATTTTTTTGCCAGAAACTGGAAGTAAATAACCGTATCTGACAAAAAAAGTCATAAATTGTAGTCATATGACACAGCATGCTGTAAATGGCTATACAGTAAATGTAGGTCAGTTGCCAAGCACTCAAAATGCAATCATGTGGTCTCAGAGGGGCAGTGGCTGTTGGAACTTTGAAATTGGGTTGAAAATAACTGGGGAGATTTGTTGTAAGTTTGGTCACTAAATGACCAGTTATAAATTGAGGACTACCTGTACTATGATTTCAGCATAAAGGTGGAACAGTAACAGCAGCAGAAGGATCAGGAGTGGAGACAGCAAATATGCTGGTATAAGTTTTCTCCCAGTCAAGGACCAGTGGAGAAAAACTGTCAGCCATTTATCTTGGTCTGACAATGCCAGTTTAGTGACATAAACAGTAACACTCATCTTCCTAATAAATGAAAACGAATGAACATTAAAAATAATCAGAGCATGGGAGTATTATTACCGTGCAACTTTCCAGAATTTAAGCTGCATGACTTGTAACTGTCATGGTTTTAAGATTCAAATTGTCATGCATGCAGAATGAGGACTAGATTATTAGCCAGAGGAGCATAATACTGAGGTATTTTCATACAATGAGTCAAAAATGAAGTAAATATGATTTGGCACTAAAGATATTTTTATTAAATAAAAATTACAAAGTAGTTTTATTTGGTAATTAAGTTTTAATTTGGCAATGAAACATCTGCAAAAAACCACCAAGCTCAGAGAGCACCAGGGCCCATAATTTTAGTTTTGCTCCTAGCCTGCAGTATTTTTCATTAATCAGAACAGCAACATTTGGTTTTATTACTCACTGATGTGTAATATTTCTTCAAGATAGTATCTGTGACCATATAATTTGGGAAATGCCAAAAACCTGCTCTTCGTTTTTATACTCAAAATAACAGAATTGGAAGGGATCTTGAAGATCTTTTAGTCCAACCCACTACTCAAGCTGGAGACCCTATACCATTTCAGACAAATTGGTGTCCAATCTCTCTCCTTCACTATTCAGCAGAGAAATTATTTCCTCCTTTTTGTTCACTTCCCTTTGCTTCTCTCTGTGGATAGCTCAGTCTGGGTGGAGCTCATTTAACAAAACAACACATGCCTTAAATAAATCAAGATTGAATGACAAGGAATTCTCACTGCAAGAAATTACAATTACCTACTTGGGGTTTTGGAAAACTAAGACATATTTTCATATACTTTTCTAGCAGTTTTATGCATCTGCTGTCCTGCTCTTATAAATGTGTGCATATGCTAGCACAAGTGCTTGTGTATTAATACTTTTCTTCTTGACATGGTAAAAACATTTCTCATTTTCTTCCTCAGAGCAAATGTAGCAATTATGGAGTTCCATCTTACTCACTAATAATTAGTTTAGTTTAGTTTTAGTTTTATTAAATTTTTATACCGCCCTTCTCCAGAAGGACTCAGGGCGGTGAACAGGGCATATAATAAAAATACAAAACTACAAAAGTTAAAATAGAATTAAATTAATGCCCAAGATAAAACAATAAAATATACAAATATTTAAAACCCAAATTAACTCCCCATCAGGCCAGGCCAGCTTGTTCAAATAGGTGGGTCTTTAACCCGCGCCGGAAGGAGCGGAGATCCAGTGCCATCCGGAGCTCCACCGGCAGTTGATTCCACAAAGCCGGGGCGCCCACAGAGAAGGCCCTCCCCCTGGGGGCCACCAGCCGGCATTCTCTGACCGGAGGCACCCTGAGGAGGCCCTCTCTGTGGGAACGCACAGGGCGGAGGGGAGTTGACGCCGGCAGCAGGTGGTCCCTGAGGTATTCCGGACCCATGCCATGTAGGGACTTAAAAACCATCACTAAGACCTTGAACCTCACCCGGAAGACAACTGGTAACCAATGCAGCTCACGGAGCAAAGGTGTAACATGGGAGTACCGGGAAACTCCCAAGACAACTCTCGCGGCCGCATTCTGTACCAGTTGGAGCCTCCGAGTGGTCTTCAAGGGAAGCCCCATGTAGAGAGCATTACAGTAGTCTAGGCGAGAGGTCACGAGCGCATGAGTGACCGTACACAGGGCATCCCGGTCCAGATAGGGCCGCAACTGGCGCACCAGGCGAACCTGGGCGAAAGCCCCCATAGTCACAGCTGCTACATGATCTTCCAGGGTAAGTCGTGAATCTAGGAGGACTCCCAAGTTGCGAGCCCTATCCACGGGGGGTAACAGCTCACCCCCCATAGAAAGGGATGGAATATTTTGAATGTCCCAGGATGCCGGAATGTACAGCCACTCAGTCTTGTCAGGGTTGAGTTGAAGTCTGTTCCTCCCCATCCAGACCCGAACCGCCTCCAGGCAACGGGACATCACAGCGAGGGCATCACTGGGGTGGTTTGGGGTCGAAATAAAAAGTTGGGTATCATCAGCATATTGATGATACCCAACTCCAAAACCACGAATGATCTCACCCAGCGGTTTCATGTAGATGTTGAACAGGAGAGGCGAGAGAACCGACCCCTGAGGAACTCCACAAACGAGAGACCTAGGGGCCGATCTCTGCCCCCCTGCCAACACCGACTGCGAACGTCCCAGGAGATAGGAGAACCACCGAAGAACCGTGCCTCCCACTCCCAATCCCCTGAGACGCCGCAGCAGGATACCATGGTCGATGGTATCGAAAGCCGCTGAGAGGTCTAATAGGACTAGGACAGAGGAACATCCCCTATCCCGAGCCCTCCAGAGATCATTCACCAGAGCGACCAATGCCGTCTCCGTGCTGTACCCGGGCCTGAAACCCGATTGGTACGGATCCAGATAATCCGCTTCATCCAGGACCAGAGGGAGCTGATGCGCCACCACACTCTCAACAACCTTCGCAAGAAAGCGAAGGTTGGAGACTGGACGAAAGTTGTTCAACACAGCTGGGTCCAAGGCTGGCTTCTTGAGGAGGGGTCTCACCACCGCCTCCTTCAAGACGGTGGGGAAATTACCCTCACTCAAAGAAGCAGATATCACCGCCTGGAACCAGCCTCGTGTCCTCTCCCTAGCTGCATAAACCAGCCAGGAAGGGCACGGGTCCAATAAACATGTGGTGGAGCTCAGCCTCCCCATAATCCTGTCCACTTCATCAGGGGTCACAGAATCAAACTCCTCCCAGATAACATTGACAAGACCGCCCGTGTCCTGATCGTCAGACTCTGCCCAGCTGGAGTCCAAACCGGTCCAAATCCGAGCGATTTTATCCGACAGATGCTGACCAAACTCCTCGGCACGACCCTGCAAGGGATCCCCCCTCACCTCCTGATTAAGAAGTGAGTGAGTCACCCTAAACAGGGCGGCCGGGCGATTATCTGCGGACGCGATGAGGGTGGAGAAGTAATTACATCTCGCCACCCTCATCGCAGCGAGATAAGACCTAATATAGGTTCTTAACCGCAACCGGTCGGATTCGGTTCGGCTGGACCTCCAGCAGCTCTCTAGGCCCCGTTTCCGACGCTTCATCTCCCGGAGCTCCGCGGAGAACCATGGAGCTCGTTGGGATCTGCACCGGGTCAGGGGCCGCAAGGGTACAACTCGGTCCAGTGCCTCAGTGGCTGCCCTTTCCCAGGCTTCCACTAAGGCATCCGCCAAGTTGTGAGCGACGGAGGCAGGTGGGGATCCCAGCGCTGCCTGGAACCCATCAGGGTCCATTAAGCGCCTGGGGCGGTACCATCTAATTGGTTCCGTATCCCCACGGCGGGGGGTGGTAAAACGGAAGACCAGCCGCAGGAGGTGATGATCGGTCCATGACAGGGGCATGATAAATGGAGAGCCCCCACCAAGATCATCCAACCATCGTCCAGATAAAAAAACTAGGTCCAGGGTGTGGCCTCCCTCATGAGTTGGTTCAGAAATTACCTGCGTCAGGTCCATGGCCGTCATGGAAGCCATGAACTCCCGAGCTAACTCAGATGACCCTCCCAGGGATGGTAGATTGAAGTCACCCAAAACTAAAAGTTTGGGGAACTCAATCACCAAACCGGAGAGGACATCGAGTAGCTCAGGCAGGGCTGCCGCTGTGTGACTAGGCGAAACGTACACCAGCAGCAAGCCCAACTGCGCCCCCGAACCAAACCTCAAAAAGAGAGACTCACACCCGACTATCTGAGGGACGGTGGTCTCCCGCGGACATAAGGTCTCCCTGATAACTACCGCCACTCCCCCGCCCCTACCTTGAGCCCGAGGCCGGTGTAACGCTCGGAAACCTGGTGGGCAAAGATCAACCAAAGGGACCCCACCCTCTGGGCCCAACCAGGTTTCGGTGACACAAGCCAGGTCCGCATGCTCACCCTCCACCAAATCCCGCACAAGGGGAGCCTTATTAACCACGGACCTGGCATTCAGGTAAACCAGCCGGAGCTCAGGAGGCTGCGCATCCTCGCTCCCGGCACCTCGGGGAAGAAACAGAGGGTCGGAGCGCCTCACCGCTTGTAAACAGCGGGGACGGCCCTCCCGGCAACGATACGGCCCTCTGTCCATGCGCCTGCTGCCATATCCCAGTGTCGTGGGAATCGGTAATCCCACGACCCGCTCCTGAGCCCCAGATGTAACCACACCCCGCTCCCCCAGAACGCAGTCGGACCCAGGCCTGGCCTGCACCATGGTTGTATGGCCACCCCCCATAGTCAAATGGGAAGATACAAATTAGGAAGATACTTACAACATATTCTGATTGTACTGTATATATTCATTCAAATACTGATTGCAGTATATGTGCTTTGTGATGATTGCTCCTTTCTTAATCTATCTAGTAGTTTCTCTTTACTAAAAGAAAAAATACTGATATTTCTACTAAAGGTTTTCATATTGGTCCTTGGTATCTTTCAGTATTCTCTGCTTTTTCCATCTTCTGTTTCTTCATCTTCCAGTGGTATATTTATTCCATTTATATTGTGTCATTCTTTGGGGAGCTTATAAAGTCTTTTGTTGTTTTAATTTCAGAATTACCCCAATAGAGATTGCTTGGCCCAAGCAGTGGGCCAGTGAGCTCCTTGATTGAAGATTTGTGCCAAGGTCTTCTGGTCCCACTGTAACATTTTAAATAAAACTCAAATCTACAAAGTATTCAGAGATACATATTCTTTATCTGTTGAACCATAGAGCAGGACATGGTTATTGTATGCATGTCCAACCTGTGGCCAGTGAGATGCAGGTGGCCCTAAACAGCTGGTAATGTGGTCCCACAAGATTGTAAACCTATGTGATTTTATATACATTGACTATATTACATACTTTATGTGCAACCCAAGACATTTCTTCTTCACTCAGTGTGGCCCAGGCAAGCCAAAAAATTGGACAATCATGGTTTAGGGTGTGGAACTCAACTCTTTGTATTAGGATCCAAATTAAAGCATCTTAGATAACTTTCTAGCATCTGCTTAAATACATTCAGCAAAGGATTGTTTGTAATGTCCCCTGATAATTAGATTGTCAAACTGCTAGGATATTTTTACTTTATTAGAGAATCAAGATCTGCCTTTCTGGTAACTTAAGTCCATTATCTTATTTATTGCACTCTGTGATAAAGAACAGATAATGGCTCCCTTCTGTGTTATACTATTGTATTCTTTTTCAGCTAGCTGTTTTTAATACTAAATATATCCAGTCTCCTTTCATGTCCATTTCCCTGATCATCCTTGCTATCCTTTCTTGAACTTATTCGAATATTTCTGAAACAAGCTTTGCCTAGAATTTGACACGATACCCAGTTGAGCCTGGGCAGTACAGAATACAATGAAATTATAGCTTTCCAATAATAAAAAAGCCAATAATTTACTGAAAAAAGAAACTGCGTATCCTTCAGTGGGTCTTATTTATAGGGAGGGGTGTGTGTGTGTGTATGTATGTAAGCTTGAAATAGCTATATGTCTCCCTTTAATTCTGTCAGCAATCCAAATTTTATATACACACACACATAGGTAAAGGTAAAGGTTCCCCTGCACATGCGTGCTAGTCATTTGCTCATCTCCGTTTCAAAGCCGAAGAGCCAGTGCTTGTCCGAGGACGTCTCCGTGGTCATGTGGCCGGCATGACTAGACGCCAAAGGCGCACGGAACGCTGTTACCTTCCCACCGTAGTGGTCCCTATTTTTCTACTTGCATTTTTACGTGCTTTCAAACTGCTAGGTTGGCAGAAGCTGGGACGAGTAACAGGCACTCACTCTGTTACGCGGCACTCGGGATTCGACCCGCCAAACTGCCGACCTTCTGATTGACAAGCTCAGCGTCTTAACCCACTGAGCCACCACATCCCTTTTATACACACACACATACATATGCATATATATATATATACACACATACATATATACACACACATATGTATACACACACACACACACAGAGAGGGTATGGTTGCAGGTTTCTTTTAGTGGATAGTAGAAAGTTAACATTTTAAAACTCCAGCATGTTTTCCAGCAAGCTTATAATTGAACTGTTTACACAAGTTTCCTGACTTGGTTCTGGCTCCTCTTTCTTTTTTATTCTTCATGACAACATCTGAATATTAATCTGTGCTTTATTGTTACAATTTTTTAAAAATATGATTGTTTTTGGCATGTACACTATTTAAACTTCTCAAACATACACTTACCAAGAATTGAGGTGCTCTACTAAGCAAACCCAACCAAAATAACCTTTCTGGCAAGATGCCTATGTGCATGCAAAGCATTCAAAGGGAAGAGCATCTTGGTTGTCATGGTGCTGAGCCCAGCATTATTTTGCACATGGAAGTTGCACTCAAGACAAGTTTTCTTTTCCAAAAAGGTACAACCACATTTCACCAAAACATTTTGTCATAACAATTTATCTTTAAAATTGGAAAGGATACAAACGTATTAATACAGTTCTAATTGCTGATTTTCCTTTAAGTCACAATTCCACATACACACACACACACACAGGTCATTTCTAACTCAACCTTGCAACAAATTTAGTACAAGTCAACATAAAGCAGACTGGCAGTTCTCTCACATTTTCTGTAAGTAAAGAGCAACTCAAGAGATGCTGTGATAATAAATCTGCATAAATCTGCACTCCTGAATGCATGAGCCAAGCCATAGTGGACTGCCTTGCACTGCTATCTGCTCCAACTATACTTTCCAAAGCTTTGTTGGCTGTTCAGATAAAGGGAGAGGTTACTTGCATCCTACTTTTGCTCTGAAAGCTCATAAACAGACTCTCCCCTCCCCATTAACATAGATCCCTGTTTAAGCCATGAAACCTTCCCAGGGCTAATGAAAGCCAAATGGGGTTCTAAATCAGTGTTTCGTAAAGTGTGGTCTGAGGACCCTTGGGGTCTAGGGTGTCACGAAATCAAAATTATTTGCTAGTTATTGAGATCTGCAAATATTTTAAGCAATCACACGCTCATTTTTTATTTTATTTTTAAAATATTGTACAGATTTTCATGAAAAAGCATTTACGTTAACATCGAATAGGTTTCATATTGTTATTTTTACCCCATTCAATGCATTAATATTGTACGAGCACGTCAATTTTCAATTTTAGTACGGTAAAAGATCGACAAAACGATCCATACAAACAAAAGCTCTTTTGAGGTCCTCCATGGTTTTTAAAAGCGGGAATTACTCTCCTTCTAGCAAAAAGTTTGCTCTCCACCGCAGCGAGACTCTCGCTTGTGAGAAGAAAATCAGTTGAACGTCGGTCCACAACTTCAAAAATTTCAGTCACTTCCCATGCCAAGAAAAAAAACAACTTTTTTTTCCCCAAACTGAAGCCTAACCCCAAAAAACTCCCCCCAAAACACAGACTGAAGTCGAGTGTGGCAGTGAAAGAGGGAAGGAGGGCATGACAGTTCCGGAGAAAAACTCTGGGGTGCCCCCCTTCCTAGTGCCCTAAGCCAGCGTTTCCCAACCTTAGGAACTTGAAGATGCGTGGACTTCAACTCCCAGAATTCCCCAGCCAGCTATGCTGGCTGGGGAATTCTGGGAGTTGAAGTCCACGCATCTTCAAGTTCCTAGGTTGGGAAACACTGCCCTAAGCACGCGCTTGTTTTGCGTAATGGTTAATCCAAAGTTGGCTTGCCCTTCCACATAGGTTGCGCAAGTTTTCTGAAAAGTTTATACTTAACCCGACGCTTCCAGGGCCCGCGAGCTAAGAACGGAGAGGAGGGCCCAACGCGAACGCAGCTCCTCAAAAGCACGCGAAAGAAGCGCTGCCAGCTTCACCCCTCCCTCCCTCCCTCCCTCCTCCGCCACCTTCGCAGCCGTTAAAAACGAAAAGGCCGCCCCCCTCCCTCGGTTTTGAGGATTAACCGCCATAGGCCGGAGCCGCCTCTTTCCCTTCAAGCGGCCAATCCGCTCGGTCCGCCGATTCTCCCAAGATGGCGTTGGCTCCGCCTCACAGTTTCCTCCGGGAATGGAACGGGCGGGCGGCTGCGGTCGAAGCTGGGGCTCCACCCTGCGCTGGGGAGGCCGGTTTGGGTGTGTGTGCGCGCCTCGGCAGGCGGAGCGTCGGTAGCAGATTAGTTCCAGCGGCGGCGGCGGCGGCAGCGGTGGAAGCCCGAAGCGAGAGCGGCCAGCCGCTGACCTGGGGGAAGGCGCGCTTCGGTTTCTCAGTAAGCGGCGGACTTGGGCGGCAGGGGTCGGGCGGTCCGTCGGGAAGCGAGTCAGATGATGGCAGAGGCTAACGGAGGGGCGGCGGGGCTCAGGAAAGTTTCGCCGTCGGAGGGGGATTCGCGGCCATGTTGGGGAAGGGACTCGGCGGAGCCCGCGCATCTTTTAGTCGTGAGGGAACAAGAGCGGCAGGACCCGCTCTCGTTCCCTCACGACTAAAATGGGGGGGGGGTCCATTTCCTTCTCTGCCTCGCTTTCTTTCTTCCTTCCCTCCCTTCTGGTTGCTCCTTCAGGTGCCGTCGGTTGGGGCCGTTGAGCCGAGGGGGAGGCCGTGAGGGAGTTCAGGCATCCCCGGAGCCCCTCGCGTCGAGGCGGTAGCGGCGCCTGACTTGGCTTTGGCTCGGGACGCCTGGCCGCAGGAGGGCGGCAGGGAACCCGAGGGAGACGGGCCGGTCTCGGAGAGAGCTCTTTCCCCTTGGCGACAGTCTTTGCCCCTTCTTCCCAGGGGCTCCCTCGGAGCAGCCCCCGCACGAAGCGGGGGGACAAGTCCCCTCAATTCTACAGCCGGAGGATGGTCGCCTCAAAGCGCTCGCAAAAGGTTTCCACCCAGTGGGAGGTGGGAGCGCCTCCTTGGTCTCTACGTTGCACCTTTGGAGTCCCGGATCGGCGTGTCGCGCCTTCTGCTTTCCTCTCGGCCAGGGGTCGGCAACCTCGGCTCTTTTATGACTCGTGGACTTCAACTCCCAGAATTCCTGAGCCAGCATAGCTGGCTCAGGAATTCTGGGAGTTGAAGTCCACGAGTCATAAAAGAGCCGAGGTTGCCGACCCCTGCTCTCGGCGAACCCGAATAACATTTTGTTTCCCACACAGCCGCACCTTTCTCCGGATTGACGGACCGTCGGTCTCGACCCCTCGCTTTTTTTTCCCCCCTTTTCTTTTTCTTTTGGGTTTCGTTCTGGCGCTGGGACCCAAAGTTCCCGCGAGCAACGTTTTTGGAGAGGAGAAGGAAGTCGAAAGCCCGTCTGTAAAAGAAAAAAGAAGGACGCGCGTGTGTTGCGTTTCTTTTCTCGAGTTTCGCGACAGAGTGCGATTGTTTTGCATCGGGAAGCGGTGAACTTCCTGCGCCTGTCAACAGGCTTAGCTAGGCGTGGATTCTTCTTTGCAAAAAGTTAGATTCTCTTGGGTTTAGTCTTGTGTTCTTTCTGTGAGTTGGGCCCAGCCGAGATATTCTAAAATGCCGGTATTAAAAAAGATTACTCCCTCCTTGGATGTCTGGGAGAAAGAACTGATCCCAGTTTCGGTACTTATCCTGAAATGAAAATGCTGGTTCCTTTTCAGCCTTTAATAATATTGGAATTTCACTTCCTTATTTATTTAGGAAACTCAAGAGTTACTTAACTTCAAAAACACCACTTAAAATGAGGCAGAATTAATATTGACAGAAGATGAGGTTACTTCAGCCAAAATGCACTATCAGTGAAACTGTTCTAGTTAGGTTCATTTGACACATTGATTTACAATATAATCGAGTGCATTCATACCATTGTGATTTATTCAATAAAGATGAGTGGCAAATAAATTTTCTAAATAAATAAACTTGTTTTTCTAAACAAGGTATGCCATCTTTAAAAGTACAATTATCTAGAAACAGTTTTACAAGGTGCCTAAATAGTACCTACTGATAAACATAGTTCATTCAAATGGTTTACTTTTTTATTTTACAGTTTTCAGGCTTTCTGTAGGATTGCTTTTTGTTAACAGATTTATATGTTTGTGAAAACATTAGTTCATTTTTATGAACAAGATTTCACTTGCTGTGATTTTAATGCTTTAAACTGATATTTTCCTTTTTTGTAAATACAAATTATCTTATTTAAGTATTTTATTTTTAGTAAATTACTCTAATTTCTTTTATTCAATAGGACAAGAACTGTGGTTGTTAAAATGTATGTGAAATTGAGTAACCCTTTCAAAGGGGAAATTTTTAATTTTTTTGCCTACAGTATATATTTTTTCTACTGCAAATCTTGGATCTTCAATCCATTTCATGTGGATGTTTTGGCTACCAAAGTATTCCATCTATACATTAAAAATAGAAGAAAATGACAATCAGTAGAGTTCATAAGAGTAACATAGGTAAATGGGCACATTCTTGTTCCAGCAGTTTGCAGCATGACATTTAATTAAAGGCATATTAAATGTCATGAATCATTGCAATGATTTATGTTTATTTTTATTTCCTTTTAAAATGATACTGCTGATATCTGCACTTTTTACAAACACGTATGTGGATATAAATTTGAGTTTTACCCATTGCATGATTATTCTTGCAATTTGTAGTAAAAACTTCTTTCTTTTATATATAATCTAGGTAGGTAGCTTTCAGATTATAAATTGTGTTCTAAAACAACAAAAAACAAATAATAAAATACTATTATTTAATTATTGCAGTGCATAGACTGGAAAATCATAAATTTCATTTGTATGACTGGATTTTTTTAAACTGAAATATAGGTGCATAGTTTTGGCTTTGTTGTATTGCTGCAGATCTTCAGAAATCAGTGTAATAGTCTCAGATTTACTGGCAGAAAGAGATTAGGCTGTTGGTAGATCAGCAGTATACTTGTTGATACCTGTTGCCATACCAATTGAGCAACATCTGTATTTACTGCATGATGGTGTGACTTTACTGTTGTATCTTTATATTCTGAACTGGCTTAGTAACACCATAAATTTAAGAATGATTCTTAAATTCAGAGGTTTAAAATTGACCAGATTTTATAGTTTTGTCCAAACGGACTACTGAGAATAAGAAAAGATCTTAAAACTTACTATTTTAGGGCCTTGTGGATTTTTTTTTGTTTTTTGCCTTGATAATTGTTAATTGTGGGATTTGTTTTTGTTAATTGAAAACTTCCTATGCATTGCAAAGATTTAAATTTTCATGCAATAAATCAGGGGCAAATCTTGTTTGTACATTTGATTATGTATTCCTGAATTTTGGAAGGGAGTAAATAGAAGGGCATAGCGGCCTAAAAGCATTGTTTCCTGCTGTGAAGGAAAGAGGGATGCTTCTCTGTCTCTTTTCACTCATATGATTTACAATTTTTGAAAAAATGAATTTCCAGATAATTCCAGTGTAGAATTGAACATACATTTATATGTATTATTTATGTTTTATTTAATTTTGCCATTGAAATCATTTCCCAAAATTCTAATGATTTCAGCATAGTTAAAATATTAAATTTGCCTTCCTTTGTAAAATAATTTCAGGTCAGCTTCAGATTTCGCCACTATCTGTAACCTGTCAGATTCTTAATGAGTACGTTCTAACATGAATGGTTTAACCTGGACACCTGTTTTTAGTTGTGTGGAAATTCTTGAACTTATTTTGCTCTTATGTGCTATTTAGGAATCTAAAAGCAAATGTAGAGATATCCAGGTCATTATGTCTTTTATACAAATAAGGTGTGGCCATGAAGTGGTCATTAAATAATGGAGAAGTTCCCTGACTCAGGCTATATAATACCTACTCATCAAGAGAAGAAGAGTAACATTATAGCACTCAGGCTGAAACTACCATGGCCCAATTTTTAGAGTTCCTGGCAATTAATTCTATTCCCTACTTTTAATCTTCTTTGGTAGATTCTGGAGATTCTTGAAAGTACTTATTCTATTTTACCTCTATAGAGAATCCATGTGTGATAAGATTTGTCCATTTGGAAAAAATAAAATAAAATGCAGTTTAAAATAAGATTTTAGTCTGTCAATATATTTTTCACTCTATTGAGCAACTGGATCCCTTGTTTTGATTTTGATTAGTATTGTGAGGTTTTTTTTGTTCTTTGTATTTATACAATTTATAGGCCATGCAATTCCCAATTAGAAATAATTAAAAACAAAAAGTTTTTAACAAAAGAATTGTGAATGGCCCCAGAAACACATTAAAACACAGAAAGTCCATCTAATTTACGCTTTGCCCCAAAGTCTGGGAGAATAACTGGATTTTTTATAGATTGAATAGCTTCCTGAACACCACTGGGGTAGGTTTGAAATTACAGTGATGCTGGAAAAATAACTTTTTGACCAAACCTGTATTTATAACTTTCACAGCATCCCTCAGTGATGTGATTGCCATTGCAATCAGTATATCTGTTCCTGTCCCCAACCTTTTTTTCCTTTTCTTTTACAAACCTAAATGGGAGGTTGAAAGGAAGGGATTACAATAAAGTAGGCAGGCACACAGTGGGGAGTACACATTGAAAGGGATGTGGTGGTATCAGTAGCTCTGAGCATGCTCAGGGACTGAGAGCCACAAGCACGTTGTACAAACTACCCAGTATATTCCTCATTGTGTGCTTAACTTTTTCTCTTATAATCCATTCCTCTCCATTCTCTCTGCTTTGTGTGGGAGAATGTAAGAAAAAAAATGGCTCGGGCACAGGAAAGATTGCCAACAGAAATAGTTTGTCCCCCCTCTCCTTGAGGGGGAAAAATTGAAGAGGAAGGGATTATAAGAGAGCGAACAGGCCCACAATGGGGGACACACCAGACTGTTTGCATAGCCCATTCATCACTACTGTACATTCCTTTTGATATTTATTAATAGATTGAGTTCCAGCAACTACATACAGCAAAAAAATTCATTTCAGCCACTGTAGTTGAGACACAGATTTGGGACAGTAATATAATAAATGTTTTAAATGGTATTACTTAGAAAAATTATGAGAAAGGTAAGCACAAGCAAAAATAACTTAATTTTTTATAGTTAATAATTTCTTCATGTGAGGATAAAGCCTAAACTCTGTCTGTATATAATACTAATCTGATTTCTTTGTATAACTTTCCTAGAAAGTGCTTGAATTGATATTAATCTTTCAGCAAGATATTTAAAATTTAAGTATAACAAATTAAATAAAGAATACTATGTGATTTATTTATTTTATTGTGAATGTTAGTGTAATAATGTATGATTCTACCTTTGCTTATATTACGTCCATATTGATATATATGGAATTGATTGACTAATTACTTTCTTATAAGAAATTTGTTGAAAACCTACAGTACTCAGATGTACTATATAAATGACTATCATGGGAGTGGTGGTGGTAAAGAAAACTCAAAATAGTGATTGAAGCACTTGTGACCACCATCTTGACTTTTTTCACTCTCCTTGTGGGCAATACTGGCAGTTTATTAATAAAAGCAAAAAAATGAAAAGCATGCACCTATATGTAAAATATCTGTTCAAAGGCAATATCATGTTGAAGAGTTTGTACTGGGCATCACTTTAGCTTGAAACTGGTGATTGATAATATGAAAAGATTAGTTATCACATACTTGTGTAGTATGTGTACTATTTCTCTAATTAGAGGGTTGTTTTGGATGATCATGTAGGCAATACTGTACAGATGTATCTGTTCCCTTTCAAGTGATTTTTAAAACTTTAAATGAGCTTCTGTAAGGAAATGAGAAATAATAGTTTCTAGACTTCTAAAAGTGATTCAGAATACAGCCGAAAGCTATGGACATGGTTATTACTCTGTGGCTTCCCTTTAGCAGAGTATTTTTGGTTTATATTTACTTTCATTTGCTTCATCTGCTTTTTTGACTATTGTACCCTGTCATGGTTCTTTAGTTTTACCTTTGTGAGAAATCTTCTCATGAGATCTTAGTCCTATTATTGTGATAGTGGGCAACTCCTCCCCCCATTTCGGGGGCTACGTATTTTGCCAGATACAAGCTGGATCAATTCAGTTGTTAACTTGTATAAGTGGGTAGAATATTAGGCAAAAAAGGGGCTACAAATATGGAGCAGATGATTTGATAATATAATTTATTTGTGGATATCTCTGACATCTTTACTTTCTGAAAGAGCCTACTAAAGAATAGATTTTGGTCTTTTCAAAATGTACAAGGGTGATAGACAAATATTAGTATATATTTAAATATTCTATACTGGATATCACATTGGATACCAGTACATTGGCTATTATGCTCCAGGCAGTATTAAATTTGTGGTTATGATATTAATACCAATAAGTAGATAGACATTATTCCATAAATAAAACACTCAAATTTCCACCTTTTTCAATTTGGTAAGGCAGCAAAGTACAAAGTTTCCCTGTATGCTATCCAGTTAACATCATATTATTAGTTATTCCTGCAAAACACTGCTATTTATCATTTTGATATGATTCAAAACAGAAAATGCTGTATAAGTAGCATCAAAATCAGTGGGGGATCTTGAATTTCTTATAGTATTGGAATGTTGTATGGCTGCAAAGCTTTATCTGTCAAACCAACTTTTTGTGCATATTGTTAATGGAACTTTCCTGGGTAATCCCAGTATTATAATCCGATTGTGGAAATCATTATGCCAGTCATGTCCAGTTTTAAGGGGTGGGGCTTAACTCTGACTCACAGTTGAAGAGCCAGCATTGTCTGAAGACGCTTCTGGGTAATGTGACCGGCATAACTATACCGCCAAAAGTGCATGGAATGCTGTTACCTTCCCACCAAAGTGGTACCTATTTATCTACTTGTATTTGCATGCTTTCAAACTGCTAGGTTGGCAGGAGTTGGGGCAAGTATAATAATACTGCAAGGCATATAGCCCATATATTTGTTCTGCCACCAACTATCCTCTCCTTCCCTATCCTTCCATGCCAAACATAAATATCTAGAAAGTATTTTACTCATATTCAGATGAACCCGAACAAGAGCATTCTTCATATCTCTAACTTAGCATATGTAGTTTAAGGATGTTGCAGTGGGTTTGAATGTACACCTATGCCATCTATCTATTTTTACCACTCGTGTGAATGGTCTCAGCAGCTCTGTCAAGTACTGGCAAGGCAACCAAAGTTGTGTCATGGCAGACATATGGAATGTGCCACAAATAGCTTTTTTAAATAAAGGAAAATAGTGTATTGTAACTACTATTGAAAATATTTTATATCAAACTTTTTACTCACAGTAAATTTGATTTGGGGCCTACTACAATGGAATAACTGAAAACATGATGTTATGGGAAGAGAGCTATGTTAGTCTGTGTTGGCAAGAAAATATAGTGGGAAGCCCGGGAGTTAATCAAAAGGAAAGTATCTAAAGTTCTTAGAAAAAAATGATTGAATCCTTATAATATGTATATATTTAAACAATTTTTAAAACTAAGATAATACTGTAACATTTCTAGACAAACTTCTATCCAAGTATCTTGCATTATATACATTCACATAACCTTTTTTTTCTTGTGCATATCTGGAATTTAAATTAGACAACAGTAATTAGATAACAATGAATACTGTATGTCTTCCTTCTTGAATAATTGAAGTATACGTTGAACAATTGCTTACTGCTAAGTGGATGAATAATTGATTGAAAGTGCATAGAAGTAATTGTAACATATTTGGTTTTATTCTAATTTCATGTTATTGTGTTTTTTTCTTTTCCTGAGATGGTTTATCGGTAATCTACCGTATTTTCCACAAATTCACCATGATAATTGGATTACTTTGAGGGAAAGATCATACATTGCAGTAGATCATAATGTGATTTATTTGGTTTTGATTTAATGTGCAGTCTTATATAAGCCATTATAGTTTGTAAACTGAACTATGGGTATCAGAGAACCAACCATTGTGATCTATTCAACCTAATTAAAATAAATCTTGGCTTAATTCATTGTGTGAAATTAGTTTAGTGACAAACTCATCAAGGTTATCAGTGTGTATTATAGTTAAGCAAATATTTTCCTGAATTCTAAAACTTCCTGGAAACAGGTAGTTGTCTGTGACTGTGACTGTATCATTCCATTAATGTAATTGTAGTTCAGCATCATTAAAACCTTACTATTACCTTCATTTAAAACTGTTCTGCACTCCGCCTATATGTTTATGGATGCTAAAGTGGTGCCTTTTTTGACAGGAGAAAAAAGTGGCTGTGTTTGTGAAATTCATTGTGGTGTAACTAACAATAGGAATTACTACATAACTAGAGCTTTAGACTCTGTCTGTTTTTTGGATGAAAGCATTATTAAGGAACTGATACTTGGGTCATAATTTATTTATTTCCTTTCCTAGTTCCCTAAAAGATCATTTTTAACTGATAATCTTTAATTTAAAAACTGAAACACTTGATTCAGCTAGGAATTTTAAATTCCACATTCTGTATTCAATCACAATTTATATTAGGCTCTTGTGAAATGAATAATTATATTCTTGGTATCTTTGGTCTGCAATTTTACTTTTACTTTTTTCTATGAGATACTTAACAAAAATAACAGCCAATTTCTTCTCTTCATGTGCTATAATTAAGTCTTGTTCCTAATGTTTTAGGTAGAGAAATTCAACTATGAACTATTGAGCAGAGTCAGATTTTGCAAATGTTTACCACTTAATCTGGATAAAGTTGCAAAATATTGCATTGTTTTGTGTTACATTTGTAATTGAGAGATGTGGCATATAAATGTAATAATAACATCCATTTGTATTTAGGAAAAGAAGCCTATATATAAGAAAGGCTCAAGTCCGATGCTTTTCATTTCTAAGATGAAAAGCAGAGCTGATTAGAGAATTGGAATGCACTTTTCAGATCTAGTCCACTCCAGTCCCTGCTCAGTAAAGGATACAAGTGTAGCATTCCTGATGTAATTATTACTGAATGAGGACATTAGATTAAAAGATCAGTGCTGTATAGTAAAGTGTTAGTTATAGTTTGGATTAGATGTCAAAGCCCAGAAATAGCATGTTGTATTTTTATAGACAGCACACTAAAAAGCAGAGACATCACCCTGTCAACAAAAGTGCGTATAGTCAAGGCTATGGTCTTCCCAGTTGCAATGTATGGCAGTGAAAGTTGGACCATAAAAAAGGCTGAGCGCCAAAGAATTGAGGCCTTTGAACTATGGTGCTGGAGAAGACTCCTGCGAGTCCCTTGGACTGCAAGGCGATCAAACCGGTCAGTCCTAGAGGAGATCAACCCTGACTGCTCTTTAGAAGGCTAGATCCTGAAGCTAAAACTCAAATACTTTGGCCACCTAATGAGAAGGAAGGACTCACTGGAGAAGAGCCTAATTCTGGGAAAGATTGAGGGCAATAGATGAACGGAACGACAGAGAATGAGGTGGCTGGTTGGAGTCACTGAAGCAGTAGGCGTGAGCTTAAATGGATTCCAGAAGATGGTAGAGGACAGGAAGGCCTGGAGGAACGTTGTCCATAGGGTCGCGATGGGTTGGACACGACTTCGCAGCTAACAACAATTTTTATAGGTATAAGTGGAAGAATAACTAGATTGGGGTCCAGTTAATCAGTGTTTTTCAACCTCAGCAACTTTTAAGATGTGTGGATTTCAGTTTCTAGAATTCTCCAGGCAGCACCTTGGCTGGGATATTCAAAGTCAAAGTCCACATAACTTGAGAAACACTGTACAATAGTGGGTTGTTCAGTGAAAATCAGGATGAACTTTTCAAATCAATGTTAATACCATTATTGGCTCTATGTTAAACAGCAGTCTTCAACTGCTATGGTGCTGCAAAAGGTCTATGTGTGTATCGCATCAGTGAGCCACAAATAAATGACAGGAAGTGTTGCATAGCTGCATAGCTAGAGCCCCATTGCTATGACATTGCCAGAGCCCAACTGCCTCCATTTCTCCTCACAGGTCGCAGCAACCTGTGATGTCACAAGACTTCCAGTTTTGTAACCTGGAAGTCCCACCTATGAGATTTATATCCACACAAGTGAACATGTTGACAGTGTACTATAATCTGAAAAAGGTGAAAAAGCACTGTGTTAAAGTATAGGAATAAAGATGAGATTGAACTTTATATGGGAATGTCATATGACTTTATAGGCATAGCTGAGGTCTGATGCAAGGATTTTCACATCTGGAGTACAGCAGTTGAAAGATACAGTTCATTCACATGAAAGAAAAATGGTAGAATGGGAAATGGAATAATATGTTAAAATAGTCATATCTACATCTTCAATTTGAAGGTCCTAAACTGCTGGGACTCCTGCAGCAATAAAACCTTTTTCACTTCCACTTTATGTAAAAGAAAAAAGACCATGCCAGCCTCCTTTGTTGAGGGAAAGGGGGAGATTTAACAAAAACACTTCTAGTCCTGCTGTTTTGTTTAGGTTACTGAGGAGGAACAAATCTGTCAATCTAATATTTCCCTTATGGAATCTGAAGCTCAGAAACTTGGAGAGTGAGCCAAGAGTTCCCTCCAGTGAGGGAACAGAGTCATAGCATTTAAAAACCAGAAAACAACCTGGCTTTGTGATAATCATCTCACCTCACTGTAACTGAGTTGGTGCTGGAGAGTGGTTTTAACTGTAGGAACACAGGTGCCTGGAGCTACTTTCTAACTGGTTTAAAATTCTCGTATAGAAAATGCCTAAATGGAAGGATTAAATAAAAGCAAAAGTTATTGCTAATGTATGTGACTAGGTATGTATAAAGAGAAGAAGGTGTGCAAAAAGGCATGAAGAAGGGACTAGCACTGATGTTTTCTATTTGGGTAATGCTAGAAAACAAGCAAGCTCAGAGAGCACCAAGGTCCCCCCGCACAAAGTTGTGACTTCTCATGAGGGCAAACTCTGCCAATCATAATTTCTTCAGAAAGTTTCTGACTTTTTTTGTTATTTTACTTCTTCAGAGGATGGAGAAAGGGAAAAGAATATCAGAGTATGAGATCAGCTCAATGTGGAAGATTTAATAAAGTGGGAATAATGAAATTTTGGGAGGAATTTGTTACACTGGAATTCTTGATTTTGAGAAAGATTGAATCTGAGTGTAGAGATGTACAGATATCAGATAAGTGTTTCTCAATCTGTTTATAGCCACCTCTTGATTCTTTTGGTGTAATAAAGTACTAAGGTGAGATAAGTTGTAAAACCAGCCTAATGCCCAGTAATTCCATCCTGTCACACAGTGTTGCCTTCTCATAGAAAGAGATTAATTATAAAATCATTATAGCCAATCTATTAAAATAGCAGAACAGGCATGCTCTTTCTTTTGAATGAGTGTTTCTTGTTTTAGTGTTTAGAAAGACCCATTTTTTCTCAGAATAGTTTCATTCACCATAGAAAGAGTTTTAATAATTTGCAAGCTATATATTTTCTTTAAAAGCAGCTAGAAAGTGCAAGGAATTCCATTTCTGCTATTTTTTGGCATTCACTATTCTAGAACACTTTTATTCTGATTTGAACAACATTGCTCAAAAGTTTTTTTAAAATTAGAATTCCAATTAAAGTTGCTATCCAAACTGAGCAAATCTAGTGAGTATAAATATGTTAAGACTCCTTCAAAATGGTTTTTTCTGTTTCTCCTTACACAAGTGCTAAAAGAGATTTTCTTGTGAATACATTAATCTATTTAAAATCTCATTAGAACTGAGTGATTACCATGGCTCCAGTCCTTTAATAGGTCCAGGCATCTTTGAGTAACAGTTGAACTATATTTTAGATAACATAAAAGTTGCAAATGTATACTGAATGATAAGATTACTACCTGTGCATTCTAATATAAAAATAAGCATGTAGGGGTAAACTACATGTAAAAGTATAAATGGGAAAGGAGATTTCTGTAGCTTCTAGTTTTGTTTCATTAGAATATCAGTTCCTCCTGAAACAATTGTAAATGTGTATAAAATATTGATTGTAATTGTCCATGGTTAGCAGTACTTAGGTTGATCTATAAGCATATTCATGTAGAGCCAGTTTGGGATAATGGTTTAGGCTAGAAGTCTTCAGGCTAGAAACCAAAAAATTGTGAGTTATAGCCCTATCTTAAGCATATAACCAGCTGGGTGATCTTGGGCTAATTGCTACAGTTCTCAGGAGTAACAAATTACCTAAAGGTACAACTTTTAAGCATGTATGTATGTGATGTACTATACTTCCTAGTCTGTGCTTTAAGAAATTTATATAAACATTCTTCCATGTTGCTTTTACATATATGTATAATTTGCTTTTATTGTGGTGCAAATTTGAGCTTGATTTTGGGAAACCTGTATAATTTTTTCCCCACACAACATATTAAAAATTATAGGGAACATTGGTGCATGGTTAAAAGAAGTAAGAGAAAAGGAGGAGCGAGAAAATTTTGGGAGTAGTACAGCCACAGGCCACACAAAGAGGTGGGGAGAAGAGGAGAGAGGCATACTAGTTAGTCCTACTTGCCTCACATGACTTGTCTGGATTGTCTCAAGTAAAATCTGGAACTTCCAATATTGTATAGGTTTTGGTTCTATTAGCTCACAATCTGTCTCATTTATTTCATACACAATTTAAATGAACCACAAAGTGGTTAATTGAAAATTCAAGTCACAGCTTTCAAGTAGCAATGTTCCCTACCAAATTCAATAGGGTTCTCCTGCATCCATATATTGTCGGTCCTACTGGTAGACCAGACTCAGAAAACAACTCTGCAGGAAGACTACAACCATTTCTATTGAGATTGGCTATAATAACAAGATCTTGCAAGAGGGATGGTGCTATATCTCTTCCTCCTACTTATAGTTCAGTGTATTAGGGAGGCAAGCGACTGAGCTGCTTCTGTTTGTTACCTTGTTTTGGATTTTAAAAAATGTTTCTCCTTTTTTCTTGCACAACGCCTTTAAGGTCGTCATTTTTACTCTGTACATACACTGGGAGTGGAAGATTGTCTCCAATTCTGAAGAGTGTTTTTGGGGTTTTAGTTGATGCCCTAGAAATTCCCTCTTATTTTTGAAAACATCCTGTATATATTTAAATAAGGGTGGGGAGGCGTTGTCAGCTCTATATGTTATGCTTCATGTATAGCTTTTGATTGAATAGCTGCAGTGCCTTAATTATTTATTCTTCTCTGTTGTAGGAACGTGGTGAAACATGGTGGATCGCTTGGCAAACAGTGAAGCAAATACTAGGCGAATAAGCGTAGTGGAAAACTGTTTTGGAGCTGCTGGTCAGCCTCTGACCATTCCTGGCCGTGTCCTCATTGGTGAAGGAGTATTAACAAAGCTGTGTAGGAAGAAACCAAAAGCAAGGCAGTTTTTTTTATTCAATGATATCCTTGTATATGGTAACATTGTTATCCAGAAGAAGAAATATAATAAGCAGCATATCATTCCTCTTGAAAACGTCACTATTGAATCTATCCAAGATGAGGGGGATTTGCGGAATGGATGGCTTATCAAAACTCCAACTAAATCTTTTGCAGTATATGCTGCTACTGCCACAGAAAAATCTGAATGGATGAACCACATAAATAAATGTGTTTCTGATTTGCTGTCCAAAAGTGGGAAGACGCCCAGTAATGAGCATGCAGCTGTCTGGGTACCCGACTCAGAAGCCACTGTTTGCATGCGCTGCCAGAAAGCAAAATTTACCCCTGTGAATCGTCGACACCACTGTCGGAAATGTGGATTTGTTGTCTGTGGACCCTGCTCTGAAAAGAGGTTTCTTATTCCCAGTCAGTCTTCCAAGCCTGTGCGAATCTGTGACTTTTGTTATGAATTCCTTTCCATGGGAGAGATGTCAACATGCCAGCCCACAAGATCAGACTCTTATAGCCAGTCACCAAAGCCTCCTTTAAATGACATATCAGATGATGATGATGACGATGACAGCAGTGACTAAATAATGGAAGAAAATATTTTTATATTACAGTTGGTGTTTGAACTTGAGTCGTATGAAAAATCTCTAGTTACAAGTTCTCCTGAGAAATCTACCCTAGCCATTAAATTTGCCTGAAAAACCTTTGAATCATATGTGCCTCAGTATTTAAACCTCCAAAAATGTCATTACTCTTTCTGCAGGGA
Organism: Vipera ursinii; assembly: GCF_947247035.1. Classification (NCBI taxonomy): domain Eukaryota; kingdom Metazoa; phylum Chordata; class Lepidosauria; order Squamata; family Viperidae; genus Vipera; species Vipera ursinii. The sequence continues at coordinate 188,228,741 of NC_139516.1, forward strand.
TTGACTGTTGCAAATACTTTCCAGCCACGTATACTTGATTTTCTTTCTACAAGTGAATTGGTTAGCAGTTCCCCTTCTCTGAACAGGAAGATTCGAAAATATAGCACAATTGTTTTCTTTGCAGTTTGTACTAATAAGTATTCCATTGTATGAATTCTTTTAATATTAGGATAGGGGAATTAAACCTGTATGAAACTGGTAATTTGGTTAGCAGATTGAAAAGGACATCTAACCAAACTTTGAAACTGATAGTTTACTTTTATTCTATATATTATAAATTCTGAAATGTTAATAACTATTTAAAAGCAATGCAAAATGTTATACACCAAGCAGTGCCTTGTAATGATTGCACTGTTGCAGGAAAAAAAATAACCTTGCACCCTCTGGCATGATCTAAGAAATGGTGCTGTTAGGATTAATTGCTCTTGTATAATGGGATTTCAGTAATAAGAGTTGTGATTTCATCCCTAGAACTGAGGGCTGTCCAGCATCTCCTTGCACAAAGACGCAAGATGAAGACAGATTCAGTACTATTGCGCAATGATTATTGTGAGTTGATCACAAGCATGGTGCTCCCACAAAATGAATAAAACTAATGGGGGCTTTTAAGAAATTAATTTTTCAAATAGCTAAACTACTTTCAAACTTGTATGATATTGTTAAATGTTTATAATTATCAGGTATGGTTAAGTGAAAACTCTTGTCTCAGATCATGTTATTTGCTGTAATGTTTTGATTTGATATTTAAATCCTTAGATCATTCACTAACATTTTTAAACTATAGGACGTGGATTTGAAAATAAACTGTGTTCTAAAAGCACAAATTGGGAGAATAGGCTAGCTATTCATTTGAAATAACAACATTTGTACACAGCTGACCTCAAGATGTAAATGAATTGCAGGTGACTTTATTTTAAATGTCTAAAACCAAGCCCTGACAAATAGTACAAAAGGTGTTTCCAGTAAATTTCTTAGTTTGTACAATATTCTTTCTACAATGGTGTCAATTTTAAAAAAATGTCAACTTAGCTATAAAGTTTTGTAAAATCCCACAACATATTTCTATTTTTATATAATAGTATGTTTAATTGTTTTACACAGAAGTCTCTTGACGGAATTGTGTGGGAATTCAATAGCACCTGAGAATTTATAAATAATATGGTGAATATTATTTGTGCAAAAATTATATTGAGTAATGTGCTTAGTAAGTCACAATTTCGGCACTGTTTTCTTTTCTGTCTGACTATATTTATTAAATAAACCATTAGATTTGCATCTGTGAACTTGTCTACCACTATAATCTAGTTGAATGAAGAGTATAATACCAAGTTGGGGCAAAAAAAAGTCATATGAGGAATCTAGCTATAAAGTGATGAAGCGTGGGCTCTATTGACTTGCTTAGAATCTGTAGAAAAGCTGTATTGATGGTGAGAATTCAAAAGGCTAAATTCCCAGTTGATACTCAAATGCCTAAACAAATGCCTAAATAGAGAAGGGCCTTGCATTAATGCTGGGAGTTCAAACTTATGCACATAATTTTTGAAACACTCAGGTCTCCCACAGCTTTCCTATGTTCCTTGAACTCTAAAATTCAATATTTGAGGACACAATATTTGAAAGTTTCATTTAATTGTAGTAAAGGTAGTTTTAATAGAATGATTATTTTTAGTATACTATAATATACCCAACAGCTTCATCCTGACAATAATTAACTTCAGTAATGCTTGTCCTTACGCAGTTATGAAGAGATTGAAGGCTTCCTCTATATTAACCAAAGTTTAGTGTATAGTCTGAACCCCATATTGTGGTTAATCTTATAGGCAAATCACATAAACTATAGAGTGAAATTGGACTGAATTTAGATAATTTGACAAATTAATTCTAAAACTTTTGAGGCTAACGTTAGAGGCGATCATCTGGGGTTCACTGAGGCTTATTCTTATGGCAGACCATATACTTAACATTATGTCTGATCAAGGCCTTCTCTTGTGTCTGATAATAAGCACTAAAGATGATTGTCTATCTGTGCATTAATATTTCCATAATTACTATTGATGCTTGGAAACGGATAGTTTGAAGGATGTCCCCCAATGTGTGCTTCTTTATGAAGAAGCCAATGAAAACTTTTTGAATTGGCTGGATATGTTATACTTTATTTTTTTCTACTGATTAGTTAAATCTTCCTTTCTCTGTAACCCAGATATGAACTGTAGGTTATGTGCATATAATTCAATTTTCTTAATGCTTAGTCTACATTGTGTAAAAATCTGTATTCAGTATCGAATGTAATTTTTATATTTGCCCAGTTATCTTTATATGCTGCACATATGCTTCAGCACTTTCATTTATTTGGCCACAAGCTCCTCCTATCAGTCCTCAAATCCAGTCATTGCATACAAATGAAATTTGCATATGCTACAATTAATCCCTGATGCTGTTTCCAATTGACAATGTAAAATAAGTAATCATAAGATTACGAGTGTGAAAGAAGGTTACTAATTTTATGATTTTGCTCATAATTTTATTTTGGAAAGCTATTTTGTGTGTTAAGTCAACTTTGTGAAAGGCTTAATAAATGATTTTGTAATTTTGTCAGACTATTCTGTTTTCATTAAATCTGAGGGCAACTATCAATAAACAAGGCTTTTTTGCTTGCTCCTACAGTGTGTAAAAAGAAATTAAAAGTGCACTGTGAAAAAGATAGTTAAACATTACTTACAAGTTCGAGAAATTTTAATATGAAAAGAGGATTTTGGAATGCTTCCATAGGTGATCAAAGATGTTATTTCTTAAAATTAAGGGTGGCAACCAGTCAAAGAACTTGTTTATTTTTAAATGATTGATTTGTTCAAATACACAGGGAAACGTCTATTTTTGTAAATAGAAAATGACTCTGAATGTATATCTTGCAACTTAATGAAGTAGCTTGATATGAACAGAAGAAATGGTCATTATATCCCTTAGATGTTTTCTTAACTGCTGTTTAATTAAATTTCTGTAATTTGCACCAAGACCCTTTGTTCTCCAACATTTCTTATGTTCCTAGGATCCCAGGTGCAAGATTTAATTTCTAGCTGAAGGTTCTCTGGAATAATGCTGTTGCTTAACTACACTGGCTTTAAGTCCCATTTTTGTTGTAGTTATATTTGGCAATATTTGAGGGGTCTAAAAATGAAAATATTTAACTTGAAAAAATTCTGATAAAATGGTAGAGATGAATAAAAGAAGCAAAACGTTTTGGAGGCTGAAATCCAAGCTTTTTCTGTTCAGGCTTGCTAAACTTGAGGGTTATTTTTTTCTTTTATGGATTTGAATACTATAACATTTGAACATGTGCCACATTCCTGAATGCCACAGGGCTTTTGCAAAAAGTCCTCATTTCTCTGTATCTGTTTAACACAATTTGCAAACTAATCTTACATTGGTAGTTTATACCCCCACCCCCCAAATACATATCCTTCATTCCTTGCTGAAACTGGAGGGAAGCCACAAGGGTGGAGAGCTTGTTTTCCAGTTGAATCACAACACATCTCTTGGGAGAAATTGTGGATTGCTTGTAGCCCAAGAACAAAAAGAAGATCCTCCTGTTAATTGCCAAATGTAGCAAAAACTGACATAGGTTTGTGTTGTGTGAGTTTCTATGTGTTCAGACATAATACGTACCTAGATTTGATTTACTCTTGACACCACCCAAGGGTATTAGTGGGGAAGTTAAAACATTCAGAATAGTCTGATAATTGCCTAATTAATTAAAGCCTATTCCTTTTTGATCTGCATTGGTAACACCCATTAAAAAGGGACAGGGCTTCAATTTTGTAATCACATTTTGATGTTTTGACCCAACAGTAATTACTTCTATGTTTTTAAAGCAATATAACAGATCCTATAAATCTTAATGATATATTGAAAAACTAATTGCAATATTTTAGATGTATGTATTTTACTCTTTTTATTCTGTCTATATTTATACTTCTCAAAAATGTCTAATAAAAATTTTATTTACCCTTTCTCATTAGGCTTTCATCTGAAAACCCCAAATACAAATATAGAAACATTCCTTTTTAAACTGATTTTTTTCGTCATGTCAGTGACTTCCCATTATCCCCTATTCCCCAGGGGGAATCTGTTAAAGGCCATATAATGATGAGAAGGACAAAATGGAAACGTGAGCATCATTGCTCCCTTTTTTCTTATTTTCTAAAACTCCTCCCATAGTGGATTTCTGGAGAACAAGATTGCTCTCAGCAGAAATCCAACTTGTGGCTTGCAAAAGGGTTTCAGAATTATGTTGAGGGCTACGGAGTTGCCTCTCTTGTAAGCAGAATACAGAGTGACCACAAACTGGTTTTTAGAGAGTCTGAGGTCTGGCAGTTAAGTGTAGCTCCACATGTTGACCATTAAATTAAACACACCCTCAATCAAAAGGAGCAACTCTGAACTATTAATAGAACTAGCTCTGTTCAGTTTAAAAAAAGAAACCCAGAAAATAGCAATAATGATGGATAAAGAATAGGGAAAAACAAAGCCAGAAGCAATGAAAACAGGACGTGGTTGAGAGTTTTGTGGTCTCACTGTAGTTTTGTTTTTAAGCTGGTTTGTAATTTGAGGGGGTCTTTGGTGGTTTTCTTGTAGATGTTTCCTTACCTAAACTAGATAACATCAGTGCACTGATGATGTTACCTAGTTTGGGTCATGAAATGTCTGCAAGGAAACAACCACCAAGGACCCCTCATTTCAACCCTGACCTTGTTTATTGGTTTGTAGTTTGTTTGCACAGCTTAGCACAGGAACGTTCAGAGTTCCTCTGTGTTGCATCAGAGTCACAAGATCTTGATGCATCATCCGAGGCCAAATTTCATTTTATTTCATCACAAAACAGTTGATGACTATTTGGAGAAGGAAAGTTATACTCTAACATTAATGGAACAATGTATGTTTATGTAATGGGATGCGGTGGCTCAGTGGGTTAGGACGCTGAGCTTGTCGATCAGATGGTCGACAGTTTGGCGGGTCGAATCCCAAGTGCCGCATAACAGAGTGAGCGCCTGTTACTCGTCCCAGCTTCTGCCAACCTAGCAGTTCGAAAGCACATAAAAATGCAAGTAGAAAAATAGGGACCACTACGGTGGGAAGGTAACAGCGTTCTGTGCGCCTTTGGTGTCTAGTCATGCCGGCCACATGACCACGGAGACGTCCTCGGACAAGCGCTGGCTCTTCGGCTTTGAAACGGAGATGAGCACCGGCCCCTATAGTCGGAAACGACTAGCACGCATGTGCGGGGGAACCTTTACCTTTTATGTTTATGTTTTGCTTTCTTTTAACATGTTACACATAGATTGTAAGATTGTGGCTTTGTGTCCAAAAGCCTTCTGAATCCTAAGATGATCCATTTACAGCTCTGAGTTGGATCATGCTTCCTTTGAATAGAGTTCATTCATAAACTAGTTCACAGCCTGAGCAGTAAAAGGAAACTATGGCCAAGGAGAGCCTTTGGACAATTATATCTGATATGCTAGCTGTGTCCTTTCTTTAATCAGGAAGTACAGTACATATACATTCATGCCCTTGTCACCTCATGGTTGGACTACTACAATTTGTTCTTTGTGGAGTTGCTCTTGAAGACTATCTGCAACTGTTCAACACACACTGCCAAGTGGCTATGGGTGTGCCTATCTTTGCTAATATCTCTATTCAAGAAGCTGCACTGGTGGTCAGTCATCTAGGTACAGTTTAAATTGCTAGTTATTACCTTACCTCAGTGTCTGGATATTTCCAAGACTGCCTGATCTGAAATGATTCTGTAGTTAAATCAGGGAGAGGCCTTTTGAGGATCCAGTTCCAAAGAAAGGTCCATTGTAGGGACTCTATTGTCAATGCTACCCCCATTTCTGTGGAACAATTTGTACCACCTTCCTGAAGGGTTTCTTTGGGCCTGATGAAGCAATTGGGGATGTAAAATTCAGGCTTGCTGTGGGGACTTTCAATAAACAAAATTTTGCCATCCCCTTAAGTGAATTGGTTACTAAAGAATTAAAAAATCAATTATGTTTCTTTAGAGGGGCCTGATGGTTAGGCAAGAATGGGCAAATTAGTTGCAGTCTGTGATCTGGGGCTGACTTCGCATTTATGACTATTTGCATATGTATCTTCAAAAACCAGTTGACAGTGGGTCTGATGGAGCAAGAACATGGAGTTTATCCTGACTGGAGTTCACTAAAGCTGAAACCATTTTGAAGTATCATTGTCTCCTGAGGTAGATTTTGCTTCTTGTTCCGGTATGTTCTTAGGGATATATGTACATTAGCAGGTATTATAAAGTTATTGGGCACTATATAACCCAAGGGAATGAAATTTTCTAGTGCAAACTCTGGTCAGCTTGATGTTTTGGGGAAATGGGGAACACTTGACAATGAATGCCTGAAATTGGAGAATGAAGACAATTGTGAACTGGTTTCTAGGTGACATGTATATTACTAATTATTCTGTGACAAATACTAAAACCTCCATTCAACGTTATAATATTAAATCCAGCAACAAAGCATGAAAGGGACATTGAATAACATACAAAGACATGACAATTACAGGTAGTCCTTAACTTACAACAGTTCATTTAATGACTGTTCGAAGTTAGGTCCCTGAAAAAAGTGACTGTTTTTCACAAGACTGCAGCATCCCCATGGTCATGTGATCAAAATTCAGACACTTGGCAATTGACATTGCAGTATCCCGGGGTCATGTGATCACCTTTTGTGACCTCCTGACAAGCAAAGTCAGAAAGTAAGTTAGTAACTTAGCAACTGCAGTGATTCACTTTACAACTGTGGCAAGAAAAGTCTTAAAATGGGGCAAAACTCACTTAACAAATGCCTCACTTAGCAACAGAAATATTGGGCTCAATTGTGATCGTAAGTTGAGGACTACCAGTACCTTTTCTTGATTCCTTGAAATGATGTTCAAGCTTCCCCAGGACGGTTTTTTTTTTCTTTTGACCAGGATCATGGAAAAAACACTTTCTCAGAAATTATTTTTGGACCAACAAAGAACAATTTAAAAAAAGCCTTAATTGGCTATGTAAGAAAGACCAAAGCACCCTACCTTTCGTTCGCTACACACTTAAAATTGTACATTACTATGTTTGCAAAAAAAAGTAATCTATTCATTCTCATTCAATTTTTTGGTATTTTCATTTTTTTTAAAAAAGGAGAACATTTCTGAGAAAATTGCTTGAGCATGGTGGTCTTCTACTTACTGATTTTGACGTAGCCAAGGGGAGTGGGTAGATGTTTCACTGTAAAATCATTTGTCTTGCAGCCCAGTCTCTGGTTTACCACACTTCAATGAATTTTTCATTTACAGGTTAATATTGACTGAGCTCAGTGAATCTTTCACCAGTTAAAATTTGTAACAAATAGTATTTTAGGATTTACGGGTAATCCTAAATTAAATTCCCCAGGGGGGTTCAAGATTGTGTATTTAGCTGCTCTTTCCCCCACTCACAACAGTTTTATTAGTCTGAAATAAATAGCTATCAAAAAACAATCTCATTGAAAAATCTGGATTTTCCAAGTCAATTTCCAACCAGACTTTCCTACAGGATGTCATGGGGCATGTTGGGACCACAACTTACAAGCAGGCAGCATGTTGGGACCACAACTTATTCCAAGCAGGCAGCATGGTAAATTCCAATCCATCTGGAGACCATTCTTCTCCTATAAATTGAACACCTTTTAATTAATCAGATGCATCTTTAATCCAGGATGATTCTCTAGTTTCCAAATTAACTTTGGTGTAGAATAAGTGGTTTAGCCAATCATAATATCCTTTGAAAAATATAATCTCAGCCCACAGAACAGAGCAATTCTCTATAGTTCGGGGCATCTCTGTGTACATTTTTAAATAGTTGAATGGATCAAATAAATATACTGTGAAGCAAGGGCTGAGTTTCCCTTCTTTATTGATATAAATGTAGTCCTCAACTTAGAACCACAACTAAGACTAGAATTTTTGCCATATGTTGGTTGTAAAGTGAGTCACTGTGTGACTGGATTTGATTGGATTTGACTTTTACCACGGTTATCACTGAGTGAATCACATGGTGGTTAACCAAATCATGTAGTTAAGAAACTCTGACTTTGCCAATTGACTTTGTTGGAAGCTGGCTGGGAAGGTTGCAAATTGTGATCATGTAACCATAAGATGATAAAACCATCAAAAACGTGAGCCAGTTGTCAAGCACCTGAATTGTGATCCCATTCCCCTTATTTATCCCATGAATTACGGTCATAATTCACTTTTTCAGAAGATGTCATAACTTCAAATTATTGTTAATCAAGTGGTCATAAATTGAGAATTATTTGTAGTTAATTTCCTGTATATAACAGAACTATGCAGTGGTTTTCTATGATTCCACAGAATAAATGCTAATAGGGTCTCTAACTTGATCTCTGAAAAATGGCTGTTTTCTTTAATTCAAAATGGGCTCTGCAGGTAGTTAGGAAATTACATTTGGTCTTTTTAAAGTGATGTTTTTGATGCATCAGTATGCATGTATGAAAGAGACACACACAACACAAAATTTCTATCAAAATAAATTCTACAATATAATGCAGAATTAATCAGGACTATATAATAGTTTAAGGGACACGGTGGCTCAGTGGGTTAGGACGCTGAGCTTGTTGATCAGAAGGTCGGCAGTTTGGCGGGCTGAATCCCGAGTGCCACGTAACAGAGTTGAGCGCCTGTTAATCGTCCCAGCTTCTGCCAACCTAGCGGTTCGAAAGCATGTAAAAATGCAAGTAGAAAAATAGGGACCACTACGGTGGGAAGGTAACAGCGTTCCGTGTGCCTTTGGTGTCTAGTCATGCCAGCCACATGACCATGGGGACATCCTCGGACAAACGCTGGCTCTTCGGCTTTGAAATGGAGATGAGCACCGGCCCCTAGAGTTGGAAATGACTAGCACGCATGTGCGAGGGAACCTTTACCTTCATATAATAGTTTAGACCAGAGGTTCCGTGGAGAGAGGTTTTTCCACAGAGCAGAGGGTGCGTGGTTTTGTGTGCTCCCTGCATCCCACAGATGGGGCTTTGCTTGTTTGTGTGGACCGGTTACTGGCATGCCGCAGCCCAGTACTGGTCCACAGACCAGGAATTGGGGACCTCTGGTTTAGACCATCTTCTCCAAGAGAAGGGAGAAATCTGCTCACAAGGGAATCTGACCTTGGCTATTCCTGTCACCTCACAGAAAACGATTGATGGGGTATGCTGTGGGTGAATGGGGAGTAGGCAAGAAGGCATCCTACCATCCAAACAATTCTATTATTCAGAAGGGGGAAATAATCCCAAACAGGTCTTTGGGTGATTATCCAAATAATTTCCAGATCTCCCCTATTATGACAAATAGTATAATTCAATTAATGCACTGTGCTCACTAATTTCAACAGATTTAAATATATTTGCACTGGAATGTGTGCAAAGGCTAAAAGTCCATCAAGCTCCTTTTAAAAAAGCAAACTTCTCCGATACAGAAAATTACTTGTGACTTATTCAGAGAGACCATCTCATGCTTCCTCTTTTCCTCCCAAATCCATTTAATCTGCTGCAAAATTACTCTGGGGGGGGGCCCTCTGTGGAAATCCACTACTGATTTCTGGTGCCTAATGAATGGAAGAGCTAATTTAATTCTAACAGATTAATTAAAAAAAACACCTTTGAAGAAATAAGCATTAAGCGAAGAGTATTGTAGCGGAAAATGAAAACTCATTAACTCTAAATTGCATTGATATTTTCTGTTCTGTGTTGTATTTTGCTTGCATTTACTTATTCCCTAGGTTTATATGTGTCCAATTATTCTTCCAGGGGTTCAAGGCAGGATACATTTTATTCCCTTCTCAATTATATCCCATAACAATTCTGTTAGGTAGAATGGGTAACGTGTTTGACATATTTGTGTTACAAAAATCCTGAATGCATAATGCTGTATTCATATTAACCTGACAGTTTGTGGAATGGCTTGAGGGAGGAACTCCAATTATATTGAAAATGAAGTACAGTAGATCAAATTCAGTATAAGACTGCCCTCTACAGGACCATTCTTTTCAATGTGAATGTGCTGCCCAGAATCGACTTTAAAATTTACTGGAATCATGGAAGTCATCAACCTCTGCTTCACTACCTATTTTCTGATTGATGGACAAATATACAAATTTACCAACAAATCAGAGGAACACTCATGGGGTCATCTTGCTCAGGGCTCATAGCAGAGAATGTAATGCAGCATCTAGAAACTACAGCACTCCCACACATACAACCAGAAGCATAGATCCTGTATGTAGACGATACCTTTGTCTAGGAACACCTAGACAAGCCACATAAAACTATCCACAGTATCTTCAAAGGAAGAAAACCCACAAGGGAAGAATAAAATAGCAATACACCACCCTTCCTGGATGTTCCCATCAGCAGAGGAAAATGATAGTACATCAGAAACTGAAGTCCACAGGAAAACAATATACACTAAACAAATGCTCCATTACTAAAGTAACAACCCAACTTCCCACAAGAAGAACTCTAAAAGAACATTATTCAGATGTATACAAATGCACTGCAGCAACCCAGACATCAGGAAAATGAAAAATTTGGAGAAAAAGGCTTCTGAAGCACTGCAAAAATGGGCTCTATGCTTGTAGTGCCTCAGACACCTCCTTCTTCAAATTGTACAACTTGTAGGAGTTTTCTGATGGATCATGAGAATGGCGTGATGTGGCCTCGGGAAGAAGGCTGTGTCTTGCACAGGCTGGGCGTGCTTGTCAACAGCTGGAGAAAAAAAGGAAAGGAAAGTAGGGCATTTTCCGTGCACTTGTGATCTGGATAGTTGGCTGAGGCCTCTTGAGCTGAGGCAGCTTTTCACTGCACTGCAGCCTCACTCCCAACGTGTGCACAGCCTGTACTCAATCATCCCCACCCCCCCTTATCTGGAACGTAGTCTGCTTAATGACCTGTGAGATTGCTTAGAACCAAAACCGGGAGTGCCATGACTGTGGTCATTGAGCAAAGTGGTCACATGACATCTCATTTAATGACCCCCTTCACTCAACACCCAAGATTCTGGTCCTAATTGTGATCATAAGTTAAGGACCACTTGTGCTGCATTACGAAGGAAACATGCTATTTTTACCTGTCTGTAAAAATGCACACATACATTCCATACATCTGTGAATCAAGAATTTTTCTCTAAGCAACTGTACTCAAAATGGACCGTACGTTTCCTTTCACACTTTTTATTTCCTAAATCTTAAAACTACTTGCAAAATTACTGCCAATTGGCATCTGTTCTTTTGTATTTCCAACAACAACTGAAGAACAAGGATATTGTGGTCGGCTGCCCGAGTCCCCTTTTGGGGGAGATGGGTAACTTAAATTTACAAACAAGCAAACAAATATGAACATGATTAAAATTGGAGAAATGGGTTAGGGGAAGAGAAGATGGAATCTCAGAACATAAAATATGTACATTATCTTTGGTAATTCTATTGTTTTACTACTTCTATTTTGCTAGATTGAGTGAAGCCTTTTGTTTACTGGAGGTTTATTGATTAGACTTTCATCATTTGGACCCATGGAAATGAATTCCTCATCAAATTCCATCATGACTTGAACTTCTTCTACCCTGTCATCAACCTTAGCCTAGATCTGTCTGTGGAACAAGTGCACTTCCTTGATGTCATCAAAATCCACACAATGGTGACACAAATACCATGTTATAAAGGAAATGTACAGATTGACATGAAGACCCAAATATTTTCAGTTTCTATGCAGAACACACCACCAAATTTAATTATCTGTGCTCACGCTCTATGCTACAAACAGATTTGTTCTGACTTACTTGACAGAGAAGCTCAACTGGTGGAATTAAACCAGGCATTCAGAAAATTGTTTACCTAAGGAGATTAACAGACAAATCAAAACAGCTACATCAATTCCCAAGGATGAACTATTAAAAGCTGAACACAGAAACAGAACACCACTGCTTGTTATATACAGTTCACTGCTCAATCCACTTAAACTCATTATTAATAAGCTACAATCCATGTTGGACAATGACATTGCACTTTCTGAGGGACTAGGATAGGCCCATACCTGCATTCATGCAACCTTTCAATTTGGTGTAGATTCTTATAAGCAACAAAAACAACAGGATGATGCCAATATGGGAACCAGTCCCTGCCACAAGCCCATATATTTACTTTGCCTCGACATCTACCATTAACACCATGAGAGGTACCTACACAAGTAGTCCTCAACTTACAACCATTGGTTTAGTGACTGTGTGACATTACAATAGCACTAAAAAAGTGACTCATGGCCAGTTATTGTATTATCTGTATTATTTATTTATTTATTTATTTATTTATTTATTTATTTATTTACAATAGTGCATTCTATAATCTAAGTAATACCGTATCAGCAGGGCCAATAAACAAAAACGAATTAAGCAACTGATAAAAACAGAATAATTTTACTTGAAAATACCAAGAATATACTTTAATTATTGTAGCATTACAGAAAAAAATAATCTGATGGGCTGATTTCCATGTGATAGTTTTAACTATTAATTTATCTGTAGTATGATTCTAAACAGATTTTATTTGTATAATTTGTATTACAATACCAATTTTTTTGGTGCTATAATTCTAAACAGATGCATATTATTAAAAAAAGCTGAAATCAATGGTATCTATTTGTGTTTAATGTGTTTCTGATAATGAACAATAGCTATTGTTTTAGCATAAAGTTATTTCAGTCACTTGGTGTACTAGTGGCCTGTTATAAATCTTTAAATTATAATCCATTTCTAAATTTTCAGTGCCACAGAAAAATGAGCATGTTATTGGATGATGTAACATATTACAAGTTGAAAAAACAATATTTAAACAAGAATTACATTTAGGACACAACTCGACAAATCATGATGCAGACAGCCATTTGCCTGAAATGGTATAAGGTATAAGGTATAAGGTTTCCTGCCTGAGCAGGGGGTTGGACTAGATGACCTCCAAGGTCCCTTCCAACTTTATTATTATTATTATTATAAGAAGAGGAAAACAGATACAGTAAGTCAGGACAACCTTTGTATAATATTTTGATTTTAAAACAAAGTGCTCAAATGTGATTAGCTTAAATGCTGTATAGCAACTGTAAGATGAAGTCATCCTCCATGTAATTTTATGCATACTTGTGCCTTTCACAAAGAATAGCTGATTCAAAATATTATTTCAGAAAACCTTTTGGCTACTAATGCTCATTATTAGAAAAACTTTGCAAGATGACCAAATAATGAGATGAGCATAAACACAATATAGCCCAATTCAACACGTTTACTTGGAAGCAAGTGCCAGTGGGGCTTATGTTCATGTGTGTATGCACTGAAACAACATTATGAGGACCCAGATTGATGAGGACCCAGATTGTTGGGGGCAATAAGCTGACTTTGTAATAATGCCGCTTGGGGGGGGGGGGCGAAAGCCCTAATAAGCAGGCATATACATAGAATGAAGGCTATTGCTAAGCACATTGGTTTGTGCTTAAATTGTAAGCCGCCCTGAGTCTTCGGAAAAGGGTGGGATATAAACGGGATTAAAAATAAATAAATAAATAAAGTTTGTATCTAGCATTTATGCTTCTCAGAATTTTTTTTTATTGAAAAGTTTTACAGTACATTTTATCTTATGCTTCTCAGAATTTTTGAGCTACAGTGTTTTCCTGTCAGTTTCAACTAGCCTATTTTAACTGTATAATTCAGCTTCTCATACACGTTTTAGAATACTGCTGCAGGTTTGCATTAATTAGACTATAACAGCTGGATAAAAACAGAATCGTCAGAATCTGCTTTGAAATATATTGTGTCTGAATATTTTAAATTTCAAACACCATAACAGACTTTTTACATTAAACTAGTGCTCTAGTCAAAGAATTAAGATTTTATTTCACGTCTTTTCTTTCTTTTCAGCTTTAAAATTCTTTTGTTGGTATTAACTGAAGGAGCTATCAAATCCAAAGACCTCTATCAATGTAACCTTTAACTGAAACAATTTTGCTAGCTTGGTTCTATCAGCAATTAGAAGGGAGCCTCTGAGCATGTATAGCCAAATTATTAAGTTTATGAGGCAAAATGCTCATTTTATACTGGAACAGCAGTATGAACATAGAACATCCTTGGTGCACCCTACATGGTGCCAAGCAATGAACAGACGATTTTGACGCAGATGTGGATACTGCAGAAAGCAAGCCAACATCAGCCAATATGTTTGCTACAAACCCAACGTAGCTGTCGGTCCATAGTGAGATCTGTTAATTCATCTATAGATCTCCAAGTGCATTGGCAGGCATAGGCCCGTGATCCCTTCTTCATTAGCATCTTTGTTTTCAACTTGCTGAATTCAGGCATGTTATTCCTAAGAATTAAGAACATTTTATTTCAACTGAGCTTAGTTCAACTGGTTTTAAAGTATCATTGCTTAGAGTAAAAGAGACACTGAGTAGAAGTACTTTCATTCACAGAAAGTCTGTGAATCTCCAGTTTTGTCAACCTCTGACTTTGATTCTGTTTAGTTCCAGTTGATTCTGGAATCACTGTTACTGTTCAGAAGTATTATTGTTTATATGTGTGCATAGGCATGCAGCTGCAATGGGGAGGGATATGTCTTCAAAGAGAAAAAAAGAAAGTCCAGTTGCCTCTTGAAAAAGTACATTTGGGACAACCAAGGCCTGGATAAATGAGAATCTCCATAGACATGTTTATTGGAGGAATTTGCAAATGTCTCTCTTGATGGGCATAAGTAAACTTTCTGCTTTCTTTGCAAAGCAGAAAAACCTCTAGATATTGCAGAACTGCAACTCACAACCACCCTAAGTAGTCTGGCCAATAGTTTCATCATCTCGATGGAGACCAAAATTCTTCTCTTGTTCCTTCAATGGAAAACCATCAATATAAAATCAATATTGCATACCAGATATTCTGTAAGTGGGACAATTCTTTATTGGCTCCTGTATATTAAAAATAGTACCGTAACCCTATGCTGTTGTACATGCATAATTCTGACATTATATTATAGGAATAATTTCTCCATGTATTTATGAGTTAATCATAATCACATACGCTTTAAAAAATCTCTCTCTTACTACTTGACTTGATTGAATTTAGTCTCTAGTAAATGTGTTTAGGATTGCAAATAGGCAAAACCAAACATGACATGACATGAGAACCATAATCAAAATTTATCTTGCCCACAAGGGAGAAGGGGAAATATCTGTGCTAAAAATATCTGTTGTATTTAAAAAAAAATTGGCATAACCTACAAATAAACTTTCAGTGGGAATACAATTAGAACTCCTGATATTGTCCATAATACTTACCTAAAAAAGAGGTAATCACATGATTTGTCCCATTGATAGTCATTATAATGCAAAACACGGAAGTCACATGCAGTGCAACGTAACTGATCACAAGTTCTATTGAAAGAAAGAAAAGACAAATGTTGTTGGTTTATTTAAAAAGAATATGAGGCCTCCATTATAGTAATTTGAAATATTGAAATGTTCAACAACTGTTCTTCAGTTAACTTTTCCTTTTTTCATTGATAAATCAATTTAGTAAAGACATTGGACAGGTTTGGACTGGAATTAGTTTAGTCTTATGGGGACAAGTACCACCTTTTCCTGTGAGGTATTTATATAGCTATTGAGGTCAGTTGGCTCTCCAATAATATGATTTAGGTACTCCAAAACTACATATACGCTCTTTCTGAAGGAGGATGATACCATTTTAAAAACTTAAACTTCCGATTCCAAAACTGAAGAACCACCATAAACAAAGTCATCATCTTGTCCGGATTCAGTCTTAGTTTAAAGCCGCACATTTATCACATACAATAGCTGTAGATATTGGTTCAGGATGTGCGGAGCCTGTCCTGATTCAGATGTTTATGGATAAGTAGTCATGTGTTATCTACATATTGGTGATATTCAGCTGGAAAACCCACAATGCCTCCGGAGAGGCACTATCACTCTATAGTTTCTGTGACACCCTTCAAACAAGAAGCAGAACCAATGTAACACAGTGGCCCTTAACTCTATTCCCAACTTATGGAGATGGTCCAGGAAAATATCACGGCCAAGAAGCATAAAAAAACTTCTGGGAGATCAAACAAAATCTATTCATTTCCCACATTCTATTGGGAGATTATATATGAATTTCTCCCCAAACCAGGTCTTGAACTGAGACAGCAAAGCATGAGGATAATTGGTCTTTGCTACAGAGACCTGCACTGCAGACACCATTATCTGGCCATTTGTGATAGTGTTGTAGTTGGTAAAAGCCTTTAGATTTTATCACAAGATGGTCTAGCCATGACACTATAGTAAGTGAAATTTCTCTAATATCCAGGCTGTATCTCCTCAAGTTGAGGCAAAAGCTAAATTGAGGGTGTGTTCCACTATATGCATGGGAATAATATTGCGACAGATCCACAATTAACATGAAGAACAGAAAATTCTAAAAAAGCCCTGCTAAGGCAGCGTTTGGGAATCAGTTCTGGAGTTTTCCAGTGTTGCAACCCTGACCTCTCAAAGTCTATCCACCCCTGCTCTACATTTCATTATATGGTTAATGTGCAAACTCAATAGAAACAGCACCTAGATTCCTTCATGTTGTGAGATAGAATTAACATGATTAGCAGTATTAAAAAAGACATCATACCTCTTTGAAATATTTGTTCCAATACCATATGGTGCAGTGCTTCCACCAAGGTATACTGGGCAACATCTACCAGAATTAAAATTAGGAGTCTTTAAAAACTATACTCACATTATAAACATTTTATTTCTTAGCCTTATTATCATAGTATCTAGGGAAAACTTTTTAACAGCTTTGAAGAATGATAAAGCATGGCAAATCAGAATAGGTTTATGTTTATTTATGTTTATTTACTAGTCATAAAATATCAAGCAGAGCTGAAATAATAAATGATGTAAGCACTTAGAAAACTATCAGAGCTGCAGAGCTGGATCCAGATTAGATTGGTTATTAAAGCGCTGTGATTTTTGCTGGTTTGTATATTTGAAACTATTGCCCAGAAAAACCTAATAGAGCCTTTTTTTTACTGCCTTCAGATCCTTCCCCAAACTCATATTTTCTATAGAATCTGACCAGCCTCTTAACTTATAGAAACTTATGGAAATGTTCTAGAACATAGCTTTATCAGAATGAGATATTATTTACAATTATGCTTAAAATTAGAACTGAACTAAATCCATAATACTCTTCCAGACAAAATCTTTTTGTTACTCCCCCTTTTCATGTATATATTTAACTCTATAATTTCAGGAGACGTTGAGTCATTTTGTTGTTGTCATTAGGAATTAGGAATCGTTTTTAAAAAACAAAACAAAAAAAAAACAAATTTACTGATCCATTTGAGATCGTCCAAAAATCTATTAATAGTTCTTGATCTGTTTGTCATCACTTCTGCTAGCACATTCCTTATGCCCACTGAACCCTGTTTTCCTTAAATATCTATGATGTTCTTAATTTTAAAAATATGAATAAGAAGCTGGGATGTTATAAACCAAAATCCTGTTGTCAGCTTGTATTTTCACAATGTCTCTAGGCCCCAGGTAAAACCTAGAGGCTAGTCTAATCTTTTGCCTTCTGCTATAAGGACATTGTAAGGATGTATGCAGCCATAACTGCAACTATTTTGTGTATATAACAGTTTCAAAATTCCAAATGGCCCTGTGTTTTCTGGTCTACTCTAACTGAAGCTGCATAATTATCTGAGAATGAGTTCCACTGAACTCAGCAAAACTTACTGTTGTAAAGCCAGATATATTTTATAGTGGAAATTCCACCACTCATAATAAAATTTATTTCTATATATAAGATTATCATTCTATCCGTCCACCCAGGTATCTAATTTGTCACCCTTTTCTCTACATTTTTATTCAGCATGCTTATGGGAAGATGGAGTGACTGCAACTTAGACTGAGTATATATAGCTGAAATAACCACATTTTCCCTGCTTTCATTTCCTTCCACATATTCTGTTGCTTTGCTTATTCAGTTTTGAATGCTTATGCACACAACTGTTGCAAAAGAGATGTAATAATAAAGGATGGAATCTAAGTGTATCTAATTCTGGATCCAACCCAATATCTCTTTCTTGACTGACTGCCAATACAATGAAATTTAAGTTAGCCATTTACTAAGCATTATACATTTAATTGTAAATCTTACTTACTTCTTACCATGGGTTTGAATGGAGGTATTGTTATTTTCAGATGATGAGCAGAATAATCTAGGAGTTTGTTTCTAGCAAAAACAAAGAGAACAAAGGACCTTTTAACCAATTGTATAATTATTGGGAACAGGTGAAGAGTTAGGAAAAAGCATAACCCCAGTCCCTGCTTATTCTGATTGATCGATGTGTTTTTCTTTTCTCAGATATGTACTTACTGTGAAATTTCTGAAATAAGTACTTTCATCTATATCCTTAATTATTTCATCAATATCGTCTTCTTCATTGGCTCCTTTTGTCAACATTTTGGTAAATCTAAAGAAGAAAATGGAAGAGAAGCATCACTGGGTTAAAAAAAGATGTACCCGTATTTTCCCGTGTATAAGACGACTTTTTAACCCATGAAAATCTTCTCAAAGGTCAGGGGTCGTCTTATACGCCGGGTGCTGAAACTTTAGGGACAGGGCTGGCTGGAAAACCTGGAGCGGATCTCCCATTTAGTCTGTGCAGGGAAAGCGGGACCAATTGGAGAAGAAGCTGCAGTCTGTGATTTTTTACAGGCTGGGGTCTGGGCGTCTTTCCTTCTAAAGTTGAAGAGCAGCTGTAATTTATCCCAACTTGAAAGGCAGGTGGGGAATGCAGCAGTCAGAGCAGCTGCTTAGCTCTAAGGACACATTTGACTCAGGAACTGGGTGGGCTGACTGGAAAACCTGGAGCGGATGTCCCATTTGGTCTTTTTTTTTTTAATCCCATTTATATCCCGCCCTTCTCCGAAGACTCAGGGCGGCTTACAATTTAAAGCACAAATCAATGTGCTTAGCAATAGCCTTCATTCTATGTATATGCCTGCTTATTAGGGCTTTCACCCCCCCACCACAACCAGCATTATTACAAAGTCAGCTTATTGCCCCCAACAATCTGGGTCCTCATTTTACCTACCTCGGAAGGATGGAAGGCTGAGTCAAACTTGAGCCTGGTGGGATGCGAGCCTGCACTAATTGCAGGCAGCTGGTGTTACTTAAGGCTCTGCGCAGGGAAAGCTTTAGAGTGAATTAGGAAAAGTGAAAAAGTGAATTAGGAAAATAGGGAATGGTTGCTGGAATTGGGTATGTGTAGTTTAACGAAGAGAAGGGTGAGGGGTGACATGATAGCAGTGATCCAATATCTCAGGGGCTGCCACAAAGAAGAGGGAGCCAAGCTATTCTCCAAAGCACCTGAAAACAGGACAAGAAGCAATGGATGGAAACTAGTCAAGGAGAGAAGCAACCTAGAACGAAGGAGAAACTTCCTGACAGTTAGAACAATTAACCAGTGGAACAACCTGCCTCCAGAAGTGGTGAATGCTCCAACACTGGAAGTTTTTAAGAAGAGACTGGACAGACATTTGTATGAAATGCTGTAGGGTTTCCTGCCTGAGCAGGGGGTTGGACTAGATGACCTCCGAGGTCCCTTCCAACTACTACTTCTTCTTATTATTATTATATTATTATTATTATTATTATTATTATTATTATTATTATTATTATTATTATGTTTAATCCACTTGCACTGTTTCATGTTTACATGTTTCATGACAAACAGCCTTATGTTTATAAGTGACAGTTTTCCTACTAAGTACCTGCATGTCATAAGCATTTGAATTAAAATTGCCATATTAAAATCAAATCTGATGTTTTTTAATTTTTATTTGGTGTGCGTTGGAAGAGGGGTAGTCTTATACGGTGAGTATAGCCCAAACCCTATAATTTAACAGGAAATGTAGGGGGTCTTATACGCCCAGTCGTCTTATACGCCGGAAAATACGGTAGTCATACCAAGTGCCCACTCAACCAAAAAACCCCACTCCTCTCACAATACCTTTATTTAAGAGTTAACCATAATTCAACCAAAAAGGCTGCAAGCTTTGAGATTTTGCAGAAATCCTCAAAAGTTTAGGTAGGATAAAAAGCAAGGAAATGTGGAAAAAAGGAAAATGTCAACAATCTGAATGTTCTGGCCACAACACCTGTATTTTAGACTTGTACTGTACACTGTATGAACCTAAAATATAGTATCATCAATAAAACACAGTGTACTCATATAGTATGTAATTCACCGGTCTGGTAGAGGAACAACTACCAGATTGAGGACCCAGATTGTTGGGGGCAATAAGCTGACTTTGTAAAAATGCCACTTGGGGGGGGGACGAAAGCCCTAATAAGCAGGCATATACATAGAATGAAGGCTATTGTTAAGCACATTTGATTTGTGCTTAGATTGTAAGCCACCCTGAGTCTTCAGAGAAGGGCGGGCTATAAATGGGATTAAAATAAAAAAAGAAAAGAAAAACCCATGGACTTCTGAAGGAAAGAATGATGGGCTGAAGATGGCTCTGCAAACAGAGAGCCAATGAACATGGCAGAATGAAGAGCTGATGGGTAGATATGCTGTTTGAAACCTCTCTGGACACAGAGAAGACTTGAGGTCATGCAAACCCAACCTCCCCCTCCCCAGGCACCTGGTCTTTAATAAGACTGCAGCAGCAGAGCCATCTCTGGCACTTTTAGAACTCTGAAGATGAGGGAATAGCCATCTTGTTCATACTGAGGTTGGCACCTTTGAAAGATGACTAAGTTCACATACTTCATACTTTTCTAATCTCTTTTGAAATAGCTTAACTGCTTTTTGGTTATTAGAAACTTTTGCATTTACAGGTTTCATGGCACTGGATGAATTTCCTTGAATACTTAGAGAAAGAAGTTTTAAATACTAGTCTAAGGACTTAATTTTTTTCTTTTTTAGAATAAACAGCAAAAGGGCAATTAAAACTTTGATTTTAGAAAGTTAAAAATGGAATATTACAAATTTGAAATAAGGTTTTGGAATTAATTATAAAAAATCTCTAGGAAAATTCTTTTGTTTTGATTTAAAAATGATAAGCTTTGAAAAAACATAAGACTCTTGGAAAGAACTAAAGATAACAATGAAGAATACATACTGTACATTCAACTTACAATTACAGAATAAAACAAAATATATTTTCACACTGGACATACTGAAGAATATTTTTGAAAAATGGACTCAGACATTAATATTAATAGTGCCAACAGAGATATCTGCTTCTATAGAAAGAGTACTAAAAGATGCCATAAAAGAGAATTAAGTTTTAACCTGACAAGATTGAGACTGAGTTGAATTGCTCGAAGCAGGAAAAAAGGGAGAAACATGCTGTTTCTGAATATTATTAGTATGAAGCAGAACCCCAAAAGGTAGCAACAATTGCATAGAAAGAATTATTGGTGGTTGGGACAACATCCACAAAGACAGAAAAGGGTAAAATCATAGAATTATGCATTTCCCCTTTGGTTTCTGACTGAGCACTGCTATATGCTAGCTCCGAGCATCATTCGTAATAAATAGGACCGCTGTTGATGGCCTTTTGCAAAACTAAAGAACTCGTGAGTCTTTTAAAGCAATCATTAACTGAGAAGAAACTCCTTGGATTCAAAAGGACGTACTCCTACGTGTGCTTATAACAAGGTTTAGGATAATATGCATTAAATAACCCCAAAGGTACTTTTTCAGGAGGCAACTGGACTTGCTTGGGGGTTTTTTTGGAAGATGTTTCACTTTTCATCCAAGAAGCTTCTTCAGCTCTGACTGGATATTCCTTGCAGACTAATATTCCTTGCTGACATAAATATAATATTCCTTGCATAGTCCTTCCATTCCCCACCACCCAGTCAGAGCTGAAGAAGCTTGTTGGATGAGAAGAGAAACGTCTTCAACGAAACACAAGAAAGTCCAGTTGCCTCCTGAAAAAAACATCTTTTGACAATCATGACCTAGATCAGGGGTAGGCAACCTCGGCTCTTTTATGACTTATGGACTTCAACTCCCAGAATTCCTGAGTCAGCATAGCTAACTCAGGAATTCTGGGACTTGAAGTCCATGAATCATAAAAGAGCCGAGGTTGCCTACCCCTGACCTAGATCAGAGGTCCCCAACCTTGGCAACTTTAAGACTTGTGGACTTCAACTCCCAGAATTCCTCAGCCAGCCAAGCTGGCTGAGGAATTCTGGGAGTTGAAGTCCACAAGTCTTAAAGTTGCCAAGGTTGGAGACCCCTGACCTAGATGAACGAGAATCTCCACATTAAAAATGGGGAATCCTTCTTACATTGCCTGGGCTTCCGGTGTGTTTGGAGCTGATTGGGAATCATAGGTCAACCCACCTGGAGGCTGCCAGGTTGGGGACGGCATCGCTGAAGCACCGGAAGTGTTCCAATCGTCTGCCACCTGTCTTTTCCTCTCAGCCTCAGCGACCGAGGAGATGGAGACTCGGGGAGAGAGAGAGAGAGAGAAAGAGAGAGACGGGGAAGGCTGGAGCCTGCGCACTGCTCACCTGGCCCTCTCCCCCGCCGCGACTGCCTCCGCTTCCTCCTCTTGTTCCCTCTCGAGAAAGCGGTCCCTTTTCCGCCCCTGGCTGGCTCGGAGCCGCTCCGAGTAATCCCGCCTCGAGAGACGACAGAACTTGTTCTCTACTTCGTCCAGCAACGTATCCAGGTCGTCCGCCATCTTAAGTCAGTCTCGGCCACTCGCACGCTGGCGCGCTGTCCCATCGCCACGGTAACGAATGGTAGGCGGGGAGGAAAGCCGCGCGCATGCTGGCCACGCCCCTTAGGCGCCTCATCTTTTCCAAAATCTGGTTAATAAACTGAAGTATAAAGACAAAAGTGAACGAAACCTCTTTTGCTAAAAATGCGTCTGAACTGGTCTTTCCTATCAAAAGAAACATTCCACAGGGAACATTTTTTTTTAATCCGTAGTCGGCAGGATTCGAACCTGCGCGGGGAGACCCCAATGGATTTCTAGTCCATCGCCTTAACCACTCGGCCACGACTACAGAACGTAAAGACTCTTTTTTTCGACACAAGTGAGCTCGTCCTGTGTTGCGGCTAAACTGCAATGACGTTACATTTAACAGGCCACGGAGCACTGTTGCGAATGTTTTCTAGAAGTCACGGAAAGGAAAAGCCTTTAGTTTTTCACAAAGGGTAATTATAAAATTTTCCAATTGTTTGCGCTTTGAGACTCTGATACTTGACTTCATTTCCGCAGCGTTTGATTTTAAAACAAGGCTAAATGTATATTGCCTATTTGCACTTTCTTTCATTTTATTCAACTTGTTTTGGAAGAGAAGTGCAGCTAATCAAATCATCTTAAGCTTCATTGAGCTCAGTGGGGCATTTTCAAAAAGTGCTTAAGTTAATGCCTGCCAGTGAAATATCATTCAAGGTCTATCTACGCCTCTGCTATGGGACGTTTTTTATGCAGAATTTGAATTAAGGGATCTAGTACAACTAATAAATGAATACCTTTAAAGGCATTTGCAATTCATAATTTTAGTAGATGTGACTTTATTTTTCTCTTTGGTCAAATTTCATGCCACACTGCCACACCAGCCAGATTTTTTTTCATGCTCAGATTATTTAATCATGTGAGTTTTAACTGATTAGTCCATCAGATATAATTTGCAGATTAACAACATCAGGAAAAGCTATTTTTCTCTTAATAGTATGTATGTAATTTAATGTAAATGCTATTACTGTATTTATTTTCTCTGGCCCGTTTCACTTTAATTGATGATGCCAAGTAGGCAAAAGAAAATCCAGGGTCACAAAAGACATCCATGTTATTTGGTAGCACATAAGAGAAAAATGCCTTTTTCCAACAGTGCATAGCAACTGAACTTTGAATAAATCATAATCATAATCATAATAGTAAAGTTGGAAGGGACCTTGGAGGTCATCTAGTCCAACTCCCTGCTCAGGCAGGAAACCCTATACCAGGGGTCAGCAACCTGAAACAGTGAAAGAGCCACTCGGAACCGGTTCCCTCACAAAAGGAAAAACTGGGAGCCACAAAAAATGTGTGCGCATGTGCGTACATGCGCGCATGCGCAGAACAGGGTTTGACTGAAGAGTGGAGCCAAGGCGAGATAGGCACCTACCCTGCATATTTGAATTGATTGGTTGAACCTTTTTAGTCCCACTTCTTTTGTGGGGGGGGGGGGAAACTGCACATGGCAGAGGACTGGGAGCCGCGGGTTGCAGACCTGTGCCCTATACCATTTCAGACAAATGGCTGTCCAGTCTCTTCTTAAAAACTTCCAGTGTTGGAGCATTCACTGCTGGAGGCAGGTTGTTCCACTGGTTAATTGTTCTAACTGTCAGGAAGTTTCTCCTTAGTTCTAGGTTGCTTCTCTCCTTGACTAGTTTCCATCCTTTGCTTCTTGTCCTGCCTTCAGGCACTTTGGAGAATAGGTTGACATTATCACTTTTGTTATTCTAAACGGTTACCAACGAATAAGCTAGCAGTATCAGAAGCAATACTATAAAGTTTCTTTTTCTGTCAAGTGACAAGGATTCCAAATTTAGACTTGTAGCTTGTTTAGCCAATAAATTGTGATGAACATGTTTTAACTTAGTATAATTCATATAATAACATTTAATAATAATTTAAGTCTCTGACTTGTCTTGCAGACCAATTAGGGCATTTTATGAAACCAAGAATATGTGTCGAAGTGCAAAAAATTGGAAACAACTACCTACAAAAGCAATTCAAGTAAAAAGTAAGATGTTAATAGTATGTGGTGTATTTTGCTAACATACCACTGATCAACTGCTGAAAGAAAAATTGCCTAACATACCAACAACTCTTTTCCATACATAAAATTTGAAGGAAATTTGGATGCATCCCAGATGAAATTAAATACATATGAGTAACACACCACAGTGCTTAAACTGGCCCCCTTTTCCAGGAGAACAGTTACATGCTGATTTCTTGTCCAGACTATTATTTGCTTGTATTTTCAGAATCACAATAATTTAATTGTGGTTGTGGGCAAGTTTCAAAAAAATATCAAAACAGAATCAGCACAGGATGTAAACTATCTGAATTAAATGGCTTGTTCAAGCAACTTGTGAAAGAAATATTAATAATGTAACATGTACTTGGGTCCTGAATTGCACTTAGTTATGAGAGATCTGCTCAGTTCTTTAAATACAGCAAGGAGAACTAGCCATCTTTCCCTTTTCATGTGAATTTGTTGTTGTTGTTGTTAGTTGTGAAGTTGTGTCTGACCCATCGTGACCCCATGGACAATGTTCCTCCAGCCCTTCCTGTCCTCTACCATCTTCTGGTGTCCACATAAGCTCACGCCTACTGCTTCAGTTACTCCATCTAGCCACCTCATTCTCTGTCGTTCCTTTCTTCTATTGCCCTCAATCTTTCCCAGCATTAGGCTCTTCTCCAGTGAGTCCTTCCTTCTCATTAGGTGGCCAAAGTATTTGAGTTTCAACTTCAGGATCTGGCCTTCTAAAGAGCAGTCAGGGTTGATCTCCTCTAGGACTGACCAGTTTGAACGCCTTGCAGTCCAAGGGACTTGCAGGAGTTTTCTCCAGCACCATAGTTCAAAGGCCTCAGTGCTTTGGCGCTCAGACTTTCTAATGGTCCAACTTTCACTGCCATACATTGCAACTGGGAAGACCATGGCCTTGACTATACACACTTTTGTTGACAGGATGATGTCTCTGTTTTTAGTATGCTGTCTAGATTTGCCATGGCTTTCCACCCCAGGAGCAAGCATCTTTTAATTTCTTGGCTGCAGTCCCCACCTGCGGTGATCTTGGAGCCCAAGAAAATAAAATCTGTCACTACCTCCATTTCTTCCCCATCTATTTGCCACGAATTGAGAGGGCCGGCTGCCATGATCTTGGTTTTCTTAATGTTGAGTTTCAAGCCCACTTTTGCACTCTCCTTGTTCACTCGCAACAAGAGGCTCTTTAGTTCCTCTTCACTTTCTGCCATTAGAGTGGTATCATCTGCATATCTTAGGTGTTGATATTTCTCCCGGCAATCTTAATTCCAACTTTCGATTCATCTAGCCCTGCCTTTCTGATGATGTGCTCTGCATATAAGTTAAACAGGCAGGGTGACAGTATACAGCCTTGCCGGAGTCCTTTCCCAATTTTGAACCAATCAGTGGTTCCGTGTCCAGTTCTCACTGTTGCTTCTTGACCCGCATATAGGTTTCTCAAGAGACAAATAAGATGGTCTGGTACTCCCATCTCTTTAAGAACTTGCCACAGTTTGTTATGATCCACACAATCAAAGGCTTTAGCATAGTCAATGAAGCAGAAGTAGATGTTTTTTCTGGAACTCTCTAGCTTTCTCCATGATCCAGCGTATGTTGGCAATTTGATCTCTAGTTCCTCTGCCTCTTCGAAATCTTGCTTGTACTTCTGGTAGTTCTCAATCCACATACTGCATTTTAAGCATAACTTTACTAGCATGTGAAATGAGTGCAATGGTGCAATAGTTTGAACATTTTTGGCACTGCCTTTCATATGAATACAATTCTGAATTTATTTTATTTATTTATATCTCACCTTTATTATTTTTACAAATAACTCAAGGTAGCAAACATATCCAGTAGACCTTCCTCCTCCTATTTTCCCCACAACAACTCTGTGAGGTGAATTAGGCTGTGAGAGAGTGACTGGCCCAAGATCATCCAGCTGACTTTCACAGCTAAAGTAGGACTAGCACTCACAGTCTCTCAGTTTCTAGCATGGTATTTTAACCACTAGACCAAACTGGCTCTCTACAATACAAGTTTAGTTGCAGTTTGTGAGGTGCAAGAAATTCCTGAGGCAAATCAAATCTGGTCTGTCTGGAAACAGCTATAGATGAAGATAAATCTAGAGAAATGCGTTTTCCTCTCAATCCACCTCTGGATTTTAATTGTAGACCTGCCACAGGTCCCAGTCAATATAGTCTCTCCCCTAAAATTTGTAGTTTTATTGTATCTTGCAAGAATTTATATTAGTTGCTATGGGAAAGAAGTCTCCCAAGGTGTATGGTGCATGTGTGGTTTATTGTATACACATTGGCAATATTAAGCATTTATGTTCTGTATAATGCTAGAGGGATTGGGTCAGATCAGTTTTCAAGATCAATAAATGTCTCAGAAGTTATAAAATATAAAGATGGTGGCCAAAGATATATATTTAATTGGTTGCTTTTTGTTTTTACTTCCTTGTAGATCAGAATCGTGAAAGCATGATATTTCCTGTGACATTCTATAGAAATAAATGTTGAGTCCAACATTAAAGGAGCATGATAGGAAGAATATTGATGCCTTTGAACGTTGATGTTGGAAAAGACTGCTGAGAATACCATGGACAATCAAAAAAACAAGTGGATAATCAAACAAATCAACCCAGAGTTCTCAATTAAGGCACAAATGACCAGGCTCAAATTATCCTACTTTATAACTATGATTATTACTACTATTATAATTGTATTTATTAATACATTATATTTATTTATAATTATAACTGATTATAATTATCTACTTTATAACTATGATCTGTGATATATCAACTATCACTTTGTTGAGAGCTCATGCACTGGAGACAAATTCCTTGTATGTCCAATCACACTTGGCCAATAAAGAATTATATTTGGACACATTATGTGAAGACCTAGCTCTCTGGAGAAAGCTGGAAACCTGGAAAAATGGAAGGAAATTTAAAAAAAGATGACAGCAGTAAGGTGGATGGATTCAGTTTCAGGGGCTATGAGTGGCTTGTTGGAGTACTTGAAACAACAGGTTAGGGATAGATCATCATGGAGAAAATCTGTGATTGTTAGGAGTTGAAAATGACTTGCTAGTACATAATATTGTAGACAACCCTGATTATGGAATGCTATAGAGTATCATAGGAATCTTTGGGCAAGATGAGACCATAAGGCTTCAGTCCAGCTCAGAAGGGACAATGCTAGGGCAAAACCTGTGTTTGGTTCACACTGTGACATGTACCCAGAGTTCTGGCCATTCCCCACTTGTTCACTAGATAGACGAAGGGAAATATCAGCCCAAATTCCTCAACAAATTTGCACCTGTGTCAGCCTATGCAACAGAGCAGATATGGAGTCTGCCAGCACCTTGAAGATTTAAACAACTTTATCAAGACATAAGCTTTTGTGAGGAGCAGCTTGCTTCATTAGGCCCTTCTGCTCACAAAAGCTTATGCACTAATAAATTGGACAGTTTTGAAGGTGGTACTAGATTCTTTGGCTTTCTATTTCATATTTGTGTCTGTCAATGTGTTGATGCCCCTCCAACTTGTTTAAGATTCTGTTGTATGCTGTTCCATTTTGTTTTCTCTCTATCTCAAGGCTCCATTATTTCTGTCCTCTACTGCCAGATGAATTGGGTAGAGCAGTTGCAAATTTCTTAGTGGCTGATGCTGTAGACAAAAATCATTAGCATCTGATGTTGCTCTAAGTCTCTTCTCTTCTCTTCTCTTCTCTTCTCTTCTCTTCTCTTCTCTTCTCTTCTCTTCTCTTCTCTTCTCTTCTCTTCTCTTCTCTTCTCTTCTCTCCTCTCCTCTCCTCTCCTCTCCTCTCCTCTCCTCTCCTCTCCTCTCCTCTCCTCTCCTCTCTTTGCAGGTCATAGTGTCATATAAGAAAATTAAGTCCAGAAGTTATGGTTCTTCAGCTACAAATTTTGCATTCATCCTCTGCAGCTGCAGAGAATTTAACCTAATCATATTTCTCCCTGGTTTACTGTCATTGCTATACAGTAATTTAAAAAAGGATCAGGAGGAGCCTGAAGGTTCAGGAAAACCCTGAAAAAAACATTTTGTCTCAACATCTATCAGATGTGGAAAAGGGGGCACTTGTTGCTTTAGCTTAGGGAGGTTAATGAATGCTTGAATCAAATATGTCTCTGCCAACTTTTCAAGTGGCATTTAAAAATTCAATAGATTTTGGCATTAGCAAAGTAACATCTGCTCCACTTTAATCCAGTTTCTCGTCTTCTTTGAGCAAGGTGCTCCAAGTACATTTATTTATTAACAATATTTGTAGTATGCCTAATGCTAATGCTTGTCAACCCGAAAGCACAAGAAACACTTATCAAGGGCCTTAAAGGTAACAACTTTCACTTTGCTTTAAGCTTGAAGGTATCCAAACACATGCAAAGTTAAGTCTTCTAAACAAGGAAAGGCCATATAAGTGCCTTCTCTACAGCTAAGTCATATTGTGGGCAATAGATTTATAGATGCAGAAAGCAGATGCATGCCGGTTTGATTCCAAGAAAATGCGGTATAGAATAGGATTGACAACAGCAGAGGGCAGACTTTGAATAGTCATATTATGCTCTTTGATTTGATGAGTGTGTGTGTGTGTATTCTTGCTTTTATCACACTGATATACTGCCTCATACATTGCCTTTTGTTCTTCAAACATTTCTTTTTTTCAAGATCTCAATAATTCTATCCAGCCGCAACTTCTTAGGCTTCTCGTTCCTCTCATTCCATTCATTTTTCCTTCATATACTGTATTTATTTTGCAACTTGATCTTCATCCATTCTTTCTATAATCTATATGATCAAACCACCTCAGAGTACTTTTCTCACATTGGTCTCTTAATTTCATATTCAATCCACAATCATTCAGCACCTCTTCATTCTTTATTCAATCAACTTTCTGTTTTATCACACACATTTTTCAAGTATCACATTCTGCTTGCATTCAACTTTTATGTTTGTCCAGATGTATCCAGCTCTCATTTCCACACAACAAAGTGACTGAAGCACATTCTTATATGCACATTTTTACTTTAACTGACAAGCATTCGTTCCTTGCAGCAGACTTCAAAACATCCACCTCCCTTTGTATCAGGATTTTCAAAACATTTCTCCATTCATTTCCCCTTCTTTAGAAAATTCTATCAAGCTACCCAAATTCATCTACTTGCTCTACCTTTTCACAGCCATGTGTAAGTTGCAATCATTCACCCAGTTTTCTCTATTAAATTAAGCAACAATGTATCCTTGATATATTAATTTTCAGATCCACAATTCTTGTCATTTTGTATAACCTGCCTAACATTTGCTGTAAATAATTCCAACTCTTAGCCAAAAACATGGCATCATCTGCATAGAAAAATATACATATACTCAGATCTTCATCTCTAACATATTTAAGGTTATCACAAATATTACTTGTACTGTACATTTATGCATATCTATGTTACACAATGAAGAGGATATCTTATATATTTGTTTTATTTCCTACATAACCATTTGCTATGCATTTAGAATAGAATAGAATAGAATAGAATAGAATAGAATAGAATAGAATAGAATAGAATAGGATAGAATAGGACGGGATCCTGGAGGCCTTCTAGTCCAGCCCCCTGCTCAAGCAGGACAACCTATACCATTTCAGATAAGTGACTGTCTAGCCTCTTCCTAAAAACCTCAAGTGGTGGAGTGCCCATGATTTTGAAGGCCAGCTGTTCCACTGGTTAATTGTCCCCACTGTTAGGAAGTTTCTCCTTAATTCCAAATTGCTTCTCCAACCATTGTTTCTTGTCCTGCCCTCTGGTGCTTTGGAGAATAATTTGATCCATTCTTCTTTATGGCAGCCCCTCAAATACTGGAATATTGCTATCATGTCACCCCTATTTCTTCTTTTCTTTTGACCAGCCAAACTCAAGTCCTGCAGCTGTTCTTCATGTGTTTTAGTCTACAGTTTATTTTTATATATTATACTTCCACCATATACTGCTTTTTCTGCTGGCACGCTGGATTTTTTTTGAGGGAGAAACACCATTGTTATATTGTAGCAGCACTGCTCAGGTGGGTGAAGTTTTGATAATAAAATCTCCTTCCATTGGGGAAATAGAGATTTTTGAGGTTGAGAGATGAATTTGCTTTGATTTCCCCAGGAGAAAATGCCAGTCGCCTCATGCTCTGTCTTGGTGTCTCTCCTGCACTGATCATTGCAGCCCTTCCCCTCTGTGCCTCTTAGGCACTTTTAAATGATGTAATGTGTTTTGAACTGAACTTCATAATGCTATAGTTGACTCACCTGTTCCAGCAGTCCGGCCTGGCCTGATAGCTCTAATTGGGGTCCCAGTTTGTTTTTACTATTGTTTTTTCACTATTGTTCAATCTGTATACCTACCTTATTCTGTACACCGCCCCGAGTCCCTCGGGAGAAGGGCGGTTTATAAAAACAAATACATAAATAAATAAATAAATAAATTTTCAGAATTTGGACCCTCCTGTGCAAGGAGAGGCAGAGCTGAGTAGAAGCTGGCCAGGAGGTATGAACAGCTGAGTCTGCCACTTGCAAAAGCAACGGGTAAAAGAAACCTCTTTGACTATTGGAAGACCTACTACTAGATTATTTATTTTTTACAGTTATTTCTAGGCTGCTCTACTGCAAAATGGCATGTTGTTACCAGAAGTTAAATCCTGAAAAATATTTGGAATGGTGGGGGTTGGGAAGGAGGAATGAAGTGTCCTGAGCATGAATTAGGTACTTCCTTCTTTTACACTGGGTTAGTCAAGTTCTCCAACCTATGATTACTTGCTTCTTTGGTGGGCTTGCAAATTTCATGATATGTGCTTGTAGAATATCATGAGAGCAAGAAAAATACACAAATATTCCTGGATACAGAACATACTCCAATAAACAATTTTAAATCTTTGTTAGGAGAAAAAAATGGTTACAGTTTTCTATTGTCATTGTATAGATGCATATATGTCGGTCACTTACTAATCCTTTGCTCATATTTGGAATTGTAGATTAAATTTTTAGACTTTTTTTTGCAAGTCACATTCTCTACTACTAATAATAATAAACAAGTCAATTGACCATTCCTGGGCAGTTACGTCCTAATTTTTCTGTAATGTTAAACTATTTGCTGTTAAGAAAACCACTGTCAATGGTAGCTCACTTAGCAATAGTTTTTGATATCTTGGCCAGGAAAAAAGTGTATTATTGATAGAAGCCGAAGCTGAATTATTCAGACATGTCAAATGAACTTAAACTGGAGCAAGAATTATCCCAGCTTGAATTTGGTACATTGCTCCTTAAACCAAACTGCTAAAATGAACTCCATTATGTATATGGAGTGCACTATATCTGAACTGACATCATCAGAGGTTAAATTTTTTTGCCACCTGTTGCCAGTCTCTTAAGCCATCTAATATGTCTGTTTATTAAAAGATCTGGAATGTCTCCCTTATGACTTCAGCTCGCCCAGGAATAACATATTTTTAAGTGGTTACAGCCACAAAGGAAAATTATTGTTGGATAAGTCAGACAGCCTTGTAACAGCACAGGTGTTCTTCATGTACAAGGCACAGCAGGAATATAATTTTTAAATAAATAAATGTGGCAATGCAAATTAAATAAATGGAGGAGGGACCTCCCTTTGCCTATTTCAACCCCAAAGCAAGTCTTACTATGAGCCAATATTCTTCTTAATAAATCTGGCACTGTTGCAACATCCCAGCTCATTATCATGCCTCTTGGAACTCCATAAAGTATAGTAAAGAATTGTAAAACAGGATCTGGCATAGAAAACAACAATGGAAGCACAAATGGCTTATGCTAGTATCTATAATGAACAGCCCATTTTCAAATCAGGAATAATTATGTGCACATCATATAAATATATCCCCTCCCTTATCCCATGTCTACTGTCCCTGGCACTCAACTTCAGAGTCATCATTAGGTTTACCAACTAAGGTTTGATTTATGAAGAAAGAGAAATTTCAGAGCTATATTTGACTTGGAGGATAGAAAATGTGATCATCTTGAGAGCCTAGCTGTTATAATCACATATTAGAGCATTTTGTGAGAGATGACAAATTATTTGGGAAGAAGGAGCCAGGGGACATGTAACATGCTGAATGGCTTTGAAAAGAGGAGGGGATAAAAAAATGGTTTCTATCAACAACCATTTTGCACCCCCACTGGGAGAGCCCAAACTTTTATTCTGTTTCAACGGGGAGAGTATTGTACAGTTAGTCCGCAAATAATGACCATTCATTCAGTCACTGAAGTTACAATGGCACTGAATGAGGAGACTTACAGCCAATCCTCAAAGTTGTACCCATCACAGCATTCCTATGTTGACATGATTAAGAATCCGGCACTTGGCAACTGGTTTGCAATTATAATGATTGCAGTGATCTGTGGTCATTTATGGCCTTCATTGCTGGCTTCTGACCAGTAAAGTCAATGGGGAAGCCAGCAGGAAGTTGCAAATAGTGATCATCTGACATCATGTTTAAGAACTGCATGGGATTTGCCTAACAATGGTGGCTGAAACTGCTGTCATAGGTTGCCATGGTCATGTGACATACCAGTTTATGAGCATGTTTCTTAGTGACAGAGATCCAAGTCTCAATTACTGTCATTAACCAAGGACTACTTATAGAAGCTTAAGGCATCCTATTCAAACCTTAAAGTCAACATCCCCTGCAAATCCGGCTCCCTTTGGCATCTGTGACCATTGTTTGTGTAATGGAGGACTCAACCATTGGCAAACCATTGGCAGCCACTGAGCCAATGGAAATGGCATATCCCATTTCTTAGACACTGAAGCTCTACATGGGATTTAATGTTAGTTTGGAATGGAGACATCTCTCTTGACATTTTGGAGAGTGAGTGTGGAGTGTATATAAAAGATGACAGTGTACATCTTTAGTTGGAAAAAGGATTGTTAGTGGATTATGGAAAGACCTCTGCTTGAGAGCTTGAGAGCTACTGCAAAATGATTAAAAGGATGTCAAAGATAAATCAGCTGGCCTAGTAAATTGACACTTTTTATGTCACTTTGATATGGAACTATTCAATCTTCCCTGGGAAGAAGCAGTTCTTGAAATGCTGAGTGAATGATTTTCTTTACAACTGAAGAACCTCTTCTCAATGAAGTTTGGAAAAAATCTTAATTCATTTATCTGGTGACTGTGTGCGGAGGTGAGATGAATGGTGGCCAAAGGAAGAGACTTTTCAGGGAAAGCACCAGGTAATGAAACTTACTTTCTGTATGCTGGGCTCTAGGCCATTAACCCCTTTTGGTATCAGGAAAAAAGTTTAGATTGCTATAAAATGTTAGGTTTTATAGAATGGGATTGCTCAAAATAATACATATAGCTAATTTCATTTATACTGTGTTCAATTTTGCTTTTCCTGGACCAGCAGAGGGCACTGTGGTGTGGCATTTCAAGCAATATATATATATATATAAATCAGTTACATTATTATAAAAATAATATAAATAGGCTTAGTTTAGGAGAAATCAGTCTGCCAAACTAACCTATGCAAGTCAAAATCAAGTTATTTTTAGTTAGAATACAAGTGTCAGGCACAAAAGATCATGTCCACAGTGAAATTTTAATTAAACTGATTTAATAACGTTCGACATTTGGTTAAAGTTAGTGTCAATGGTACTCAAGAGCAGTTGGACTTAATTCACTTATGACTATGTAAGGATTCTTGGCTGATCCCCATTTTTACTCCACCCATAGGTTCTGCCATTCCATCTTCTACATCTAGCTGGTATTTGTATTCTAGTTAGAATAAGAGCTAGTATTTGAATATCAAATACATAGATACTGTGAGACACCAGCAATTCTTTACATCACAAAGATAAGAACAATTTTTGAATAATGAGGGGCCATTTGTATAAATGGCACAACCTGAATTCACTAGTATCTGTTGCAAAATATTTTTATTTGTTTTTCATATTTTTGAATCACCCATCTCCCTTGGAGAGGGACTGTCAGTGAATTTTCAACTTACAACTGGCATACTTAAAAACATGTTTGGGAAAGTTGCACAGACACTTATACAATTGTATATTAGAGTTAACTACATACAAAAATATAAATAAGAGATGCTATATCTTAGCATGTATGAAATAAAGAAATCTGTATAAAATGTATATATTAGGAAATGATGGATGGCAAGTAAATATAACAGAAAGCTGCATGTGTAAACCAATACAGATTTTTATGAGGTTTTAAAACAAACTGTTTATAGAAATTCCTGTTGAAGAAATTTGGTGAAACAGACTAAATACTGAATATTTCCAATACTTCCATGGAGTAGACATAGGAAATTTCTTTACTAGTGATTTATACTATCTTATAAGATTATCTAGCCATCTATGTGTAAATATAATACCAATGAATTCAAACTATATCTCCATGGTGATGTTTGGTTGATATTATAAGAACCTGTAAAACACTAGTGAGCAAATGATTATATATTTTAAATACATCTCTATCCATCATTCACAAGCAAGAACAATAAAATTCACTTTTCTTAGACTTCATGCAAAAATTACAGTCCAAAAAATATAATAGAAAATTTGACTCCTCATTTATAAGTTCTGTTTTTTGATATAATATCACAGTCATTTTTAATTTCACTGAATGCTAATAAAGTCTTATGATAACAAATGCATAAATAGTCAAAGAATCTTAAAAGTGATAATATTGCTAACTCTTCTGTATGGAGAGTTACCGTTGCTAATCCATCAAAAGTATGTTCTATCACTCAAACAATTTTGGATCTAGAAAACCTGGATAAACATCTGACTGGTCAGAATAATTGCCTTTTGGATGTTTACAAATCTTGCTCCATTTTGGCCAGCCTTGAGATGTGAGAACTTCAGCTCCCAGAATTCTTCACCAAATATAAATATTGTTAAGAATTATGAGAATTGAAATTGCACAGGATAGTTCCTGCACTGAAGAAACTTTTTTTAAATCTGTTTATTCTTGCAGAATCCCACATAATGGATGGTTATTCCCCTGCCAATAGGTGTTGGCGGTAGGAAAGAAAGAAAATTACAGAAACCCTCCTATCATGTTTATTGATTATTCTGCATTGTTTTTTCCTAAGCCTGGTAGGAAACAATTGCAGTCTGGAAATGTGGCTTCACACATGAAAAATGCCGTAGATTTTTTTACATGGATATGAACATGGCACATACAAAAAGAGTGAGATTTCATATTGATCGGATTTGAATAAAGTGGTAAATCCTAATCTGGTTTGTTCACTGGTGGTTTAGTGTGACATTTGGCTAAAACTACATTCAGTTTGGCATTAAATGTGTAAACAATCAGAGAAAAATTAACTGTTAAAATGTATGGACCCTGACTATGGTCTACCGCTAGAACTGGTTCTAAAATTCTGAAATTCAGTCCAAACCTGAGAAAAACGATGCTGACCATAATCTGAGGACCAAAAAAGAAAGGACACTAAGAACATCATTCTCTTAGAGCTGATAATTCCTGGACTGTGGAAAATGATTAAGAACTGCATAATCTGTCCTATAAATTAAGCGGGTATGAAAATGGACAGAAGGCTCCTAGGAGTTAGTGTGAAGAGTTAACAGTGTAAATATTATATGTGAAAAGAGCTTATGGGAATTGTAGGAACCCGTAGGTATAAATCATTTGTCAGGACAAATACTAGCCTTATTCAAAGTGGCCCTTTTTATCAGAATGAAGTAATGATTGAATCCAGATTTTGTTAGGTTTCCTTTTCAAGTCTTCTCTGTTTCTGTGATGAGAATCTTTGATAAGAAGCAATTTACATGTGATGATCTCACTTGCTTATGCAGTACTTGATGATTGCATTCCTTATTTCTTTTAGGCATTCATCATCCTGCATGAAAGATACCGTGTGCAAGATTAGAGTCCGTTCAACTCTTGCTGATAGTCTGCACAATATATGTTTGCACATATATTGAATACATATTAACTAGATGACTGATTCACACTCTAGATTAAGTTTGGAAGGCATGCTTTGAAATGTGCAGAAGCACAAATGCAACCCCTGTTTGCAATTCATTACAGCATATGCATGGCTGTCCTGAAGTCTCTCCAATGCTACCATGCCATCCTAAGGTGGGTGGCTTTAATGAGTCACAGAAAGATGTAGTATTCATGCTCCCACATATTCCAAAGCAATTTCCCCAAAACTTTGTGCAGCCTTGATTGGCAGGTAATGTCAAATGGGAGCAAAGGACAATGCTAGCTGATACAATTTTATTTCTATCCTCTAAGCATGTTCAGTGCAATATGTGAAGAACCTTATCAATTTGATTATCAGACCTGATGTGAAAGTGGAGCTGTTTTTGCAGTTCATCTGTGTAATACTGCGTTTAAAGATAAGATACTGAACAGAAAAGCTGCATGAAGTCATTCATTTTACAACATCAGGGATGTACAACCACCGACACTAGGCTCCCTCTAAAAGTCCACCAAGTTGTAATTTAAAATGTCTACCATATTTGAACTCATGGCCTTCTAAACACAAAGCATGTGTTTAGTTGGAAGTCTTTCCTCAGGGATCTCCTTTTAGAACTCCTAAATACAGGAATGCTTTTTAGCAGTGTTTCTCAGCCTCGGCAATTTTAAAAAGTGCTGGCTGGGGAATTCTGGGAATTGAAGTGCACACCTAAAATTGCTGAGGTTGAGAAACACTGCCTTATAGGATACCTTCTTTAAAAAGTGGAATTCCAAAAGAGACACTGAGTTTACTGGGATAGGTCAGCCTTCTTGCTTAAATTACTCTCAGATAGATGTTTTGATTTGGAGAATTTCTGAGGGAGATATGGTGAAGATAGCTCCATAAAAGCAATTATGGCAAAGACCAAGGAACTCATCAGTAAACTAGTTCCTTGGAGTCTTTCCGGATAAGGAGAAAATGGGAGATTGCCCACATGTGCTCCAGATGACTGTTCTATGCAAGGAGACTGCAGGACAGTAGTTTTCTGGGGTTTGAGTGCCAGGAGACAACAGGATCAGCTACCTTACTTGCAACTGTAGTGCAGCCTTTTAAAGGACAATACGTTTGCAAGAGGAACGCAGTGGCTCAGTGGGTTAGGACGCTGAGCTTGTCGATCAGAAGGTTGGCAGTTTGGTGGGTCGAATCCCGAGTGCCGCGTAGCAGAGTGAGCACCTGTTACTTGTCCCAGCTTCTGCCAACCTAGCAGTTCGAAAGCACGTAAAAATGCAAGTAGAAAAATAGGGACCACTCCGGTGGGAAGGTAACAGCGTTCCGTGCGCCTTTGGCATCTAGTCATGCCAGCCACATGACTACGGAGACATCCTCGGACAAGGCTCTTCGGCTTTGAAATGGAGATGAGCACCGGCTCCTAGAGTTGGAAACGACTAGCACGCATGTGCGGGGGAACCTTTACCTTTACCTTTTTACGTTTGCAAACCTCACTTTCTAATCACTTTGAGGAATTGCCTGTTAACCCTCTTAAAGTTATTAGACACCTTCGGAATGACAAGTTTGAAAAGTCTTCATCAGGTGAGTTTATTTTCAACTCCAAACAAAAGAAAAAATAGTTATGAGCTTAAGAACTTAAAGAATTTGAAATAAACAGCAAAAGTAAAATAAGATTCTAATCTAAGAAAGTTATAATCTGATTAAGGATTCAGGTAAATTTGGAATATTGACTTTTACTATAAAATTTTTGGAATTAATTATAAAAAAATAAATAGCTTCTCATGGGAAACAGATTTATTTTGACTATCCTGGTTATTATAAGTCATAAAAAGATAAGTGATGATTTAGAGAGAACTAATTCTAAGCAGGAGAAAAAAAAATACAAGCCTGTTCTTGATGTCAGTTAATACTGGGACTTCCAAAATGACACAAAATGTTACAACATCCAAAATATTAAAGGAGATCTTTAAAGAATGGAGCCATAATTAGTAACCACAATATCAACACAGTCAATAATGATGTCTGCTTCTATGGATAGACTATTTCTGAAACATTTTAATGGAAGAATGGTAGATGTGAAACACGTTTTATCTGACAAGACAAAGTACAGAATATGGAAGTACAAATGACACCCCAAGAGAATGATTTGAAAAAGGACACTTTGCTGGATATATAAGAAGAAATTGGTGGAAGTTTTAAAACTTCAAATATAAACAATAAACCAAGAGATCTGGAATCCGTAAAATTAAAACTGAAATTAAAAAAGAAATGCAAATGATAAACCATGATCTGGAAAATGATTTCTTAATGGAGCTACAAAAGAGGCTTGTTAAAGCCTTGAAGAAATCTGTGATGGGATGAAGAAGAATTGAAGAGAAATCAGTTCCTATGACAGTATTTAATAGAATTAAAAATTAAGGATACTAGAAGTAAATGAAAAGAATATAAACTTGGTTTATTTCATCAAGGTTAAAATAGGATTTTTATTTACAAAGTTCTAGCAACACTTTATGGACTTTTGCTGACATCAAGATTGAAAAACTTTTTTTTGTGGATTTGCTTATAGATAAGAGAAAGACTATGGGTAGAAGATATACTTATCTGTTTGTAACCTGATAAGAGTGAAGAGATAAGATAAGATAAGATAAGATAAGATAAGATAAGATAAGATAAGATAAGATAAGATAACCTTTATTGTCATTTTTTTTACTGTGGGCACAATGGCACACATCAAAAATGAAATTTAGTTGCCCACTCTCAAAGAGAAACACATACATGACACATACCTAACCATACTATATGAAGAGTTATTAAATTTGTTTATACAAGGTTGGAAGTAACTTCTTTATATATTTCTTTTTCTTTGTTTTTTTCTTATTTTTCCTATGCTTTTAATTCTTTTTTCCCATTCTTCTATAAGTTATTTTTTGTACGAGTTTTTACTGTTGTTATTAAAGTTCTTAATAAAAATTTACTAAAAAAGATCAACTTTTTGATCCAACTTCTCTAATGGCTAATGGACCTGATCTTTATAGAAATTTGTTAAGATTGCAGTTGAATGACCAAATAATTTCTTATAGGAATAAGATAATCCAGTAAAAAAATAAACAGTATGTTTATCAGTTTTCAGCCCTGATTTATCAGTAATATTTATGAAATAATGTGTTAGTGAACTAGACTTTGCCTCTTTTCCTTAACCTGAATCTTAAATGGCCAGTATTATTTTACATTGTTGTTTTTCACTTTAGTGTCTAAGATAGCTTGAATTTGCATACTAGTTAGTAAGTGGCTATAGTTCCAAGTTAATTGGAAGCTAGTGTACTGTAATACAAACCTAGAATATTTGCAGTTAAGGGAAAATGGCAAATGTGCACTTAATAAGGGCGAATTTCGCTGAGGTTAAATCCAGGACAGGTTTAGTTCCTGTTTTGTATTATTTAAGTCCCTTGCCAAATATTTCCAGTTCATATAGATTTAGATAAGACATGTTCTGGAACTTGCATAATTTTTACTTTGACTTTTATAGCACTTATTAGGGCTATGAAAATAATACTTTGACAACTTTCTAATTAAATATTAATATTCACCCTTGAATAACTAAGTGGAATGTCTGATCATTTTCATTAGACATACTAAGTGGAGATATGATTCACATCATTATAGACCAGTTTCTTTTTCCTTTAAAATATTGTTATTTAGCATGTTAAGTTCCATTTCAGATGTAAAATAAATAATCATTTAGCATTTCATGGGCCAGCTGCAGTGGGCTTTGGCTTTGAATGGTTCTCCTTCTCCCTTTTTTACACCCCAGAGAAAGGGACAGAACACTTCTTGTTTAAAAGTAACCAAAAACTTAATTCTGAACATGCTGAACCCAGGTTAATCCAAACAAGTTAACTAACTGTACTGTTTTTTTTATTGTGGATTTCTCCCTCCACTTTCCTGTATCTTAAATACATCAATGCTTCTGCAGACATTAGCCATAATGAGACTGGTTCAGAATAAATGTTGGGTTTATAAGGATTGTTTACATCAGTAGCGAAGAATCCTGCAAGAATGGAGAAAGGAGGAAGATAACTCATAAGTTTCATTCCGTAATGCTGTTCTTCCATATTGCATATCTTAATAGAAGCATAAAAAAACAAGGTCTGATGATCTAAAAAAAATCATGTATAGATGAGACTCAATGGTGAGTTTTAAAGACTTTTAAATCATATCCTGCTTTCTGGATTCCTTTACATTAGAGCTCAATAAAGTAAAGCTTGAGGAGCCCATGGTTATTTATTTATTTATTTATTTATTTATTTATTTATTTATTTATTTATTTATTTATTTATTTATTTATTTATTTATTTATTTGATTTATATACCGCCCTTCTCCTGAAGGACTCAGGGCGGTGTACAGGGCAATAAAATAAGAATACATTAGTTAAATAATTTTAAAACCCAAATCCATCAGGCCAGGCCGGCTTGTTCGAATAGATAAGTTTTTAGATCACGCCGGAAGGAGCGAAGGTCGGGGGCCATCCGGAGTTCAGCTGGTAAGCGGTTCCAAAGGATTGGTGCACCCACAGAGAAGGCCCTCCCCCTGGGGGCCACCAGCCGACATTCTCTGACCGGTGGTACCCTGAGGAGGCCCTCTCTGTGGGAACGTACCGGACGGAGGGACGTTGACGCCGGCAGTAGGTGCTCCCGCAGGTAATCCGGTTATAAATCTGTTTCCATCTGGATTGTGCTGCAGTTCCAGTTTTGCATTCCAAAATTGCAATGGCAATTTTGTGGTAAGGACTAGCTTTGCACAAGAAGGTTTTAGGGAGATGCTGGAAACACTTAAAGCAGTGGTCCCCAACCTCTGGGTTGCAGCCCGGTACCGGGCCATGCAAGTGGCGGGCAAGGGCACTCGTGTGTGCAGCTCTACTTGTGTGAGTGGTGGGAAGGCATGGACCCTTGCGTACAAAGCTCCCTTTCTGTGAGCACCCTCTCTCTTCCCCCCACCCACTGCTACCGCCTCTGCCATCACTGGTCCACAAAGCCGAAAAGGTTGGAGACCGCTGACTTAAAGAATGTGTTGCAAATAAAATGAGGTGGAGCTTTGATTGCATGGTCATAGTTATCATCTTGAGTTTTTAACCCCCCCCTCCTCACCAGATGCCCCTAATTTGGACTTCCAGAATAGCTTTTTTAGCACTATGTATTCTAATCTGTGTTTTTTTCCTTAATAAAAATCTCCAAGAGCAAAATAAAATAAGATGGCTAAGTGTAAAAGAAAAGAATCTTACAAGAACCAAACCATCCACTTATATTCTTTTAAAGTTTTCCCACTAAGGAAATCATTTTCTTCTCCCCCTTCTGCTGGTTTTCCTTCACAAGCAGTACAGCTCGGAGGCCAAGTGGGGAAATGTGCCTTTCTCAGTGGATAAGAGAGTCCTGCCTTCTTCCTTTCTCTGAAATCTCTGGTTTTATTCATTTATTCATGAACCAAGAGGACCTACTATGGATAAGATGCCATGGGCTGAAATCCATCGCTTAAGATCCATAAAACAATGATGCATGCTATGATGCATGCTTGAGGCTTTATGTGATAATAAGGAAGGTAAACTGCACATACTCCAAAACACATGCAATCCTGTCCCCTTTTTATGTGTGCCCAAGCATGTAACATACATTAAAAAAGTGTGGGGCTTTAATTGTGTGTAGTAGCCAGCCTTTTGACATTTCAAAACCCCTTGCAGGTCTCCTGCAAAATCAAACATTACCAAGATGGTTGGGGCCTTTGCCTGCTTCCAAATTACACTGCTAACTAATCTGCAAAAACAAATTGAACTTGAAATGTGTTTTCCCCTTGGCCAACCTTTACTGTGTCTCTTTTTTATTTGGTGCCTTCCTAGGGTTTGGGACTAAATGCTTATACTAGACAGCATTCTGAATGGAGAGTGATGCTGGAGATGGTAGTTCAGCAATATCTGAAGAGGTACAGATGTTGCTCTTGTCATAAGAGATAAGGAAAGCAACATGGCGAATAATAGGGTATTTCAGCTTTTTAAATCTTTCCTTTTAGAACACCTTAGGGCATTGTGATTTTCATATATTTTCTAGAAACTAAATTTGCAAAGGTTTATGCTAAAGAAAACAGAAATCAAGCCTTTTTAGGTGCAACTTAGAAAAATAAGTTGGGAGATGGGAGATGTCTCTATGGGAGATGTTGGTAATAAAGTAAAAATTTCTTTCAGAAGCCTACAAGTTCTCTTGGAAAAACTGCTTCTCTGTTGCCTTGTTTCTCAAGATTCTCAAGTCAATATATGTCATGCCTTCTTATCATGAGCTTGTCTGTACATGAGCCTTCTGTGATCTTACAACTCAATGTGATGGGAACCAGGACACAACTGGAGCAATACAATTGCGAGATGTGATCTAGAGACAGGACCCGACATGATCGTATGAAAAAAGGGTTTGATCTATCTGACATAATTTATAACCATGCACCTATGTCTGCCTTCTCTAATCTGATTCCCTCAAGCTATTTTGGTGTATATCCTCAGAAATCCCAGGCATTACAGCATACATGTTTGTGGGGTAACCAAGTTGGAGGAGGCTGATTTTTGAATCTATACAGGAAAGATTTTTTTTTTATTTTATTAAACTTATATACCGCCCTTCTCCCGTAGGAATCAGGGCAGTTCACAAGGTTTTTTAAAACAATGCAACAAGTTACAAAAATTAAAAACAATTAAAATAATTACACTAACCTTGCAATATAACCCAATTACAATTAAAAATACAATTAAAACCCCAGTTAATACTCTCAGTCTAGGCCAGAAAGCTCGAAGAGCCAGGTCTTCAGGTCCCGGCAGAATGAGCGAAGGTCAGGGGCAGTCCTAAGCTCTACAGGCAGCTGGTTCCAAAGGGCCGGTGCACCCACAGAGAAAGCCCTCCCCCTTGGTATTGTCCGCCGGCAATCTTTTACCGGCGGTACCCTGAGGAGAAAGGAGGAGAACCACTGCAAGACAGTGCCTCCCACTCCTAACCCCCTGAGACGCCGCAATAGGATACCATGGTTGATGGTATCAAAAGCCGCTGAGAGATCTAATAGAACTAGGACAGAGGAGCAACCCCTGTCCCGAGCCCGCCAGAGATCATTCACCAGTGCGACCAATGCCGTCTCCGTGCTGTACCCGGGCCTGAAACCTGATTGGTACGGGTCCAGATAATCAGTTTCCTCCAGGAACAGAGGAAGCTGATGCGCCACCACACTCTCAACAACCTTAGCCAGGAAGCGAAGGTTGGAGACAGGACGATAGTTGTTTAAAATTGCTAGGTCCAGGGCAGGCTTCTTGAGAAGGGGCCTCACCACC
Source organism: Vipera ursinii (assembly GCF_947247035.1). Taxonomy (NCBI): domain Eukaryota; kingdom Metazoa; phylum Chordata; class Lepidosauria; order Squamata; family Viperidae; genus Vipera; species Vipera ursinii. The sequence continues at coordinate 188,272,995 of NC_139516.1, forward strand.
GCCTCCTTCAAAGCGGCAGGGAAGACACCCTCACTCAAAGAGGCAGATATTACTGCCTGGAACCAGCTTCGTGTCTCCTCTCGAGCTGCATAAATTAGCCAAGAGGGGCACGGGTCCAATAAACAGGTGGTGGAACTCAGCCTCCCCATAATCCTGTCCACATCATCAGGGGAAACAGGATCGAACTCAGTCCAGATAACATGCTCAAGACCATCCGATTCCTCCATGTCAGACTCTGCCCAGTTAGAGTCCAAACTGGCCCGGATCTGAGTGATTTTGTCAGTCAGTTGTTGACTAAACTCCTCGGCCTGCCCCTGCAAGGGCTCCTCTCTCACCTCCTGATTAAGGAGGGAGCGAGTCACCCTAAACGGGGCGGCCGGGCGATTATCTGTGGACGCGATGAGGGTGGCGAAGTAATTAGACTTCGCCGTTCTCATCGCAGCAAGATAAGACCTTATAAAGGTTCTTAACTGCAATCGGTCAGATTCGGAATGGCTGGACCTCCAACCGTGCTCTAGACACCGTCTCCGACGCTTCATCTTCCGGAGCTCCACAGAAAACCATGGAGCCCAGTGGGATCTGCGCCAGGTCAGGGGTCGCAAGGGTACAACACAGTTGAGTGCCTCAGTAGCCGCCCTTTCCCAGGCATCAACCAAGGCATCAACTGGGCTGTGAGTGAGGGCGATGGGTATAGACCCAAGCGCCATCTGGAACCGTTCTGGGTCCATTAGGCGCCTGGGGCGGAACCATCTGGTCGGCTCCGCAGCCCAGCGGTTAAACTTTGAGTTTTGTTTCAGAACGGGCAGAATGAAACAATACTTTAAATAATAATGGGGCTATACAGTATAATTTAAACTAAATTGGAAACATCTTTTTTTAAATAATTTGTATGGGTACCTATCCCACAATAATAACTCTGGGTGATGTATTTGGATTAAAGCAAGACCCAGAAGCACTGGTTCAAGGTAGTGTAATGTAATGGCTGGAAAGGCAGGAAAAATAATATTTGCCCTAGTGAATCCTAATATGAAAGCTATCACTCAGAACTCCAAAGAACAAATCTTTCTGAAGTTCAGTATTTTGTGTCCAAGACTTAAAGGTGGCCTGATGAAGATTGTTACATAATTTAATCAAGGAGGCATGCAAAGTTTTTATTGCTATTTAGCTTTTTTTTTCTTTTCAAAAATAGCATTTGGATTCAAGAGAATTGCATCATCTCTCTTTATTCGCTGACAGCATTTCACCCATGAATGTCGCTAATGCTGAACTGCTAATGACACAACTCATTTAACTTTTCCCCTCTTGCTGTGTTAGTGCAAAGGTAACTGTAAATCTTGTTGACTATTACTTGTATATGTGTTGGCAGCAAGTCAAATTTTGGCTCAGACAAATTTTGGAACAATATGTGCAGCAGAGCTAAACCCATTAACTGTCTTTTTCATTTCTTTTGATGCTCATAGAATAGGCTTAAGTCCCCAGCAATTGGCTACTAAAATATTAATATTAATATTACTCTGGCACCAGCTCAGAATAATGCATTTAATTGTATTCACATTTCAGTAATAATTCATAATAATTCTGCAACCCAAGGTGAAGGGGATTAGTTTTGCCAGTCAAAAAAGCAGAGGTAGATGAAGTGACAATCTTCTTCTCTCTTAATCCTGGCAATGGGACTTTGTGAAGTATCTAGTAAATCCATAACATGTTTTTCAGGAGCATTTGCACTCATAAGCAAGGCATTGTTGTATAAATGGAACCTGCATCAAATGTATCTGAATGCTAGTGACATGGGACAATATCATAAATGTGTCAGAATCCATTTATATCATATTCATAAATGGAATGTTTCAAACATTATCCCATGGATTCTGTCATCTCCCAAAGAGAAGAGGATAGATGTGTATTGAACCGGCAATAGGCATTTCAAAGGAAAGGAGAAGCCTTTTGAACTGGGGAAACAAAAGGGGGGCTAGCATCTGGGTTTTGTCACGGTAGACAGCAATAAACAAAAGGGTCCTAACTTCCTCTTTCCCACGAGATGGATGATACGAGAGGAAGGATGGGGGGGGACTGACCAAATGGGGATTAAGGGGGATTAAACCGGGAATTCTTTATAAGGGTTTACATCGTGGAAATATTAAGCCCTGTCTCATTTCCTACAACTGAGCATGTCATAGTAAAGATTTCTTTTGGACTAAAACCCTGACTCCAAGAGTTTTGTCTTCCTAAGACGTGGTTTGGGGTGGGTCCTGACATTAGACAGGGCTTGCAACGAAAATCAACCCGGGAAGAAGAACCTTACCGGGGGATTTTGCAAATAAATATGATGTCTGACGATGAAGCAAGAAGGGAAGAAAGCCCCACGGAGAAGGAGCCTTCCCCCCAGCCGAACTCCCAGAAACATTGGGAAGCTGAGGCATCATATTCCTCCTGGGAGGAAACGGAGCAGCACGAACAAAAACCCCGGTGGTCGATGGGCGTTGGAAGGAAAAGTGAGTGGAAAAAGGCTTCGAGAGAAGTGACCCTGAGACGGAGCGACCACCAACCGGAATGGAAACAAGAGATGGAGAACTCCCTGCACGCCAGTGAGGAAGAGCGGATTCTGGAAAAAGCTATTGACTTGATGAAAACAACCCTGAGCTCACTAAGGGAGGAGAGAGCTGGAAACCACAACACCTGGGGTCGCAACTGGAGGGGTAACGGAAGGGACCCAACACCTGAAACCCCAGGGCTGTCCAATGGAACAGGAGCCGCTGACTCAGCGGTACCCACCCCCCCCAGACCCACAGATGGGGATCGAGATGAGGAGCGATACACTCCGCGGCGCAGACAACGCTCCAGCCAAAGATTCCCACCCCTGGAAGCAAAATTCAAGGGGGAGCCATCACGACTGGGATTTTTCCTAACCCAAGTCCTCAGCTACATGGAAGAGTACGGACGGGACATCCCCAGTGACAAAACACGCATCCGAATTGTGCAATCTGCCCTGGACGGGACGGCCGCAGACTGGGTGGTGAACCTGCATGACTCCAACGCCCCAGAACTCAATGACTTCAACCGATTCATGTCATCCTTGAGACGATGATTTGAGGACCCTTTGGCTGACCGGAAGGCCCGGGAGAGAATCAAGACGGTGAGGCAGGGCAGGAGAACAGTGGCCGAATATACCCAAGAATTCCGAGCCATCGCCAGCAAGCTGAACTGGCCAGAAGACATCCTCCTCAGCCATTTCAAAGACGGTCTAAACTACGACCTGTATGACGCTTGCCTGCCTCGGGGAGACCCCTACCATCTCGATGACTGGTATGTCCTGGCAGAGGAAGTGGAAATAGACCTATTGAAAAGACAACGCAGAGGAAAACCATGGGGCCTCCCGCCATTCGAGCAAACACGTGAGGGGGAAAACCCACCGGCCACGGCTAAAAAATCAAAGGGATGTTTCAATTGTGGGAGAGAGGGCCACCGTGCTGCAGAATGTCGTTCGAAAGCCCCTCCACGCAAAACAGAGGCACCATCTTCCAAAAAGCTGGGGAAGTCTCAAAGCAACCCAAAAGAATCTTCCATGAAGGGGACAGAGGCTGTAGAGTCCACAATTTCTGCCAAAACCTGGGATTGGACTCCGGCCTACACTGCAGGGGCGGTGGACACCTTGGAAGACAGCTCAGAGGGAGAACCTTTGGTAAGTGGACCTCTTCCACCCATACTTAAGACAGTAACTATATTAGCTTCTTCTGCACCAAAAGCAAATGAAATAAAAGCTTTGATAGACTCTGGCTGCATCCGCTGCCTCATCAGCCCAACACTGGTGGAGGAACTGAGCATCCCAGTGAGGAGGCTAAAACAACCAATCTCCTTCAGTCAATTAGACGGGTCTATAGCAGGGGGGGGACCAGCTACCCTAGCCACTCTACCACTCCACATGTCCCTGGGGTCCCATGAGGAAGACATAACATTTATAGTGGCCCCAGGCATGGCATGCCCAATGATTTTAGGACTGGAATGGCTGAAGAAATGGAACCCCGGGATAAACTGGAGGACTGCAGAACTCAACTTCCCAAAAGGGGAACAGGAAAACGTAAAACCCCCAAACACCCCCCCAACCCAGAGGGAGGAAAAAGCAGCAGTGGGGGAAAGAGAAGGGGCTAACAGAGATACCGGAGGAATACAGGGACCTGGCTGAGGTTTTCAGTGAGGAAAGAGCAGATGAGCTCCCCCCCCCACCGCCCCACAGACTGCACCATAGAATTCAAACCTGGGGCAAAACTCCCAAAACCCAGGATGTATGCCATGAGCCCAAGGGAAATGGCAGAAATGGAAAGATTCATAAAGAAAAACTTAGAAAGAGGATTTATTGAGCCCGCCAAACCCAAAGTAGCCGCCCCGGTTCTGTTCAGGGAGAAGAAGGATGGTTCCTTTCGTTTGGTTGTAGATTACCGGAACCTAAATACAATTAGTGAATGTAATCTATACCCCCTTCCCCTAATGAAGGATATGCTATCCCACCTATCGAAAGGAAAGATCTTTACCAAACTAGACCTGAGGGAAGCATACTACCGTATTAGGATTAAGGAAGGAGACGAATGGAAAACTGCATTCAACTGCCCAATGGGGTGCTATCAATTCAAAGTATTGCCATTTGGACTGCAAGGGCCCCCCGCAGTCTTTATGCAATTAATTAATGACGTACTGAGAGAGCACCTATATAAGGGGGTCCTGGTTTACCTCGATGACATCCTTATCTTCACAGAAACCAAAGAGGAACATATCAAACTAGTCAGAGCAGTCCTGAAGAAATTGCGAGCTGCCCATTTATATGCTAAATTATCGAAGTGTGAATTTCATAAGGAAAAAATCGACTACCTGGGATATCGCATATCCCCAGAGGGCATCGAAATGGACCCAGAGAAGGTCAGGGCAGTACTAGAGTGGGCACCCCCCCGCACACGGAAGCAATTGCAAAGTTTCCTGGGGTTTGCAAATTTCTACCGCCAATTCATCCCTGCATTTGGCCAAATAGCCATGCCCCTCACAAATTTGTTGAAAACGAAGGGGGGGTCACCCGTGAAACCCAGCCAGCCTCTGAAATGGTCAATGGAATGTCAAGCAGCATTTGAGAGACTAAAGAGACTCTTTTCTGCGGAACCTGTACTTAAACACCCAGATCCCAACAAACCTTTTGTAATACAGGCAGATGCGAGCGACGTAGCAGTCGGAGCCGTATTACTACAAGAAAATGATGAGGGGGCGTTGCAACCTTGCGCATATACATCCAGGAAACTTACAGAAACTGAACAACGATGGCCAATATGGGAGAAGGAAGCATTCTCATTAAGGTGGTCATTATTAACTTGGCGTCAATTTTTGGAAGGAAATAAAATACCTTTTCAAGTCTGGACTGACCACAAAAATTTAGAAGCACTAAAAACGCCCAGGAAGCTCACTCCTAAGCAAGCCCGCTGGTCCCAACACTTTCACCGATTCAATTTCACTCTCAAACACTTACCGGGGGGAAAGAACTTCCTGGCAGATGCATTATCCCGCATGCCCCAATATAACAGCACAAGAGTTACTGACTTTAAACCACTTGTACCGGAACAACAACTGGCAGCACCAGTCACCACCAGGGCACAAGAAAAAATGAAACCGAAGGTAGATAGCCAAACTGGAATAGAATTCAGGAAATCTTTGGAAAGTGATGAATGGTTCCAGAAAAATAAACATGTGTGCACAATTAAAGATGGACTGCCGTGGGTGGGGGAGAAGCTATATATACCTGCCACACAGAGAATCAATTTCATGCAACTGTGCCATGATACAAAATCAGCAGGACACTTTGGCTTTGTAAAAACCTTACACTTAACTAAAAGGCAATTTTGGTGGCCATCTATGAAAAAGGACATAGAAAGCTATGTGGGTAGCTGTCAAATTTGCGCAATGGCCAAGAGGTTACAAGGGAAATCGCCAGGACTGTTACAACCAGTGGCGAATCCCTCAGCCCCATGGAAAGAAATAGCCATGGATTTTATTGTGGAACTACCAGAAAGCAACGGAAACACCGTTATCTGGACTGTTACTGATCTGTTCTCTAAGCAAGTCCATTTCATACCTTGCCCAAAAATTCCTACTGCAAAAACATTAGCAAAACTTTTTGTACAACATATTTACAGATTGCATGGAGCACCACTACGCATCATATCTGACAGAGGGGTGCAATTTACCTCAGCATTCTGGAAGGAATTTTTATCTCTGTTAGGAACCACCCAAGGACTGACATCTAGTCATCACCCTCAGGGTAATGGTCAATCTGAAAGGGCTAACTCTGTACTTGAACAATATTTAAGATGTTATGTACATTTTCAGCAGAACAATTGGACAGACCTGCTGCCTTTCGCAGAAGTGGCATATAACAACGCAATTCACTCCAGCACAGGTTACACTCCTTTTCAAGTAGCCACAGGCCAGAGCTTCAACCCCATACCTGACCTAACTCCAAAAGAACTGGTAATTCCAGAACTAAAGGAATGGATTGCTCAGTTACAATACACCTGGCCTATTGTCAGAAAAGCATTAACAGAGGCTAGATTAGCACACAAGACACAGGCAGACAAGAAAAGATCTGATCCCACACCGTTCAAGGTGGGAGAGATGGTATATCTGTCTACAAAATACCTTAAGTCTCTCCAACCCTGTAAAAAACTAGGACCAAAATACATTGGACCTTTTCCAATTAAAAGAATCATAAACCCAGTAACAGTTGAATTAGAACTACCTAAAAATCTTAGACGAATACACCCAATCTTTCACTGCAGTCTAATAAAGAGAGAACAACAATCTCCCCTACGAACAAAAATTCCACCACCACCACCTCCCATCATGGTGGAAGGAGAACAACATTTCGAGGTGAAGGAAATTCTGGATTCCAGGAGACATCATGGAACAACTCAATATCTAGTGGCTTGGAAACACCTCCCCTCCTCAGAAAATGAATGGGTCAGCAAACACCACGTTAAAGCACCAAAGCTGCTTAAGAGATTTCATACAGAATATCCAAACAAACCGAGTTAACATTTACACATGTTATTTTTTCTTCTCTTTTCTTTTCTCCCCCTACAGATGGACACATCTTTCTTCTAAGGAGAGCGGACTGTCAGAATCCATTTATATCATATTCATAAATGGAATGTTTCAAACATTATCCCATGGATTCTGTCATCTCCCAAAGAGAAGAGGATAGATGTGTATTGAACCGGCAATAGGCATTTCAAAGGAAAGGAGAAGCCTTTTGAACTGGGGAAACAAAAGGGGGGGCTAGCATCTGGGTTTTGTCACGGTAGACAGCAATAAACAAAAGGGTCCTAACTTCCTCTTTCCCACGAGATGGATGATACGAGAGGAAGGATGGGGGGGACTGACCAAATGGGGATTAAGGGGGGTTAAACCGGGAATTCTTTATAAGGGTTTACATCGTGGAAATATTAAGCCCTGTCTCATTTCCTACAACCGAGCATGTCATAGTAAAGATTTCTTTTGGACTAAAACCCTGACTCCAAGAGTTTTGTCTTCCTAAGACGTGGTTTGGAGTGGGTCCTGACATTGAATCCTTTAGCACCTGTCAAAACATAATTACAAATACTGAATTTGAACTTCTACTAAGTCACCAAGGCTAAAGCAAACAGGCATCTCTATTAGGTCAGCAGCAATATAGGTAGAAGAGGTGAATGATAACTTTAGTGGCAATACATATTTTATACTGCAAGAGAAAAGGCAATGATTGAAATATAAAATGATTGACGATATAGTGCCACAACATGGTCTCCTCAGGTTGGATGGTGCTCAACATACTGTAGTGCTGAGGAAGAGTTGAAGATCTTTTGGAGCAGTAATAGTGTTTATGAATGTGGCAACATTAAAGCCTTTGTGATATCTAGATGTTGATGCTATGGAACAGATCACAAACTGCTCATGTACAAATCCCAAGTCAAGCTAAAGTAAAGGAAGAAAGTCAAGCAGTTCCCATGATTGGAGTTTGAGTATATTATACTATATTCAGGACCCTGGGCTCAGGCTTGTGTATTTTAATGCCAGATCCGTTGTGAACAAGGCTCCCCTCATCCGGGATTTGATCGAGAAGGAACACGCGGATCTGGCATGCATTACAGAGACCTGGTTGGGCCCAGAGGGCTGTGTCCCTCTGATTGAGTTGTGCCCTCCAGGTTTCTGTGTACTACACCAGCTGCAGGCTCAGGGCAGGGGTGGTGGGGTGATGGTGGTTATTTGGGAGACCTTATGTCTGTGGGAGACCACCATTGTACAGATAGGTGGGAGTGAGTCCCTCCTCCTGAGATGTGGCCCTCGGGCTCAGTTGGGCCTGTTGCTAACATACCTGGCATCCAGCTGTGTGGCAACGGCCCTGCCCGAGCTGCTCGACACCCTCTCAGGGTTGATGGTGGAGTTTCCCAGACTCATTGTTCTGGGCGACTTCAACCTGCCTTCCCAGGGAGGGTCATCAGAGTTAGCTCGGGAGTTCATGGCCTCCAAGATGGCCATGGACCTGACCCAAGTAATTCAGGGTCCGACTCATGGGGGGGTCACACTCTCGACCTGTTTTTCTTATCTAGACAATGGTTGGATGATCTGGGAGGGGGCTTACCAACTACTGTCCCCCTGTCATGGTCCGATCACTATCTTCTGTGGTTGGTCTTCCGCTATGTCACTCCCTGCTGCTGGGCTGCGGAACCGACCAGGTGGTTCCACCCCAGGCGCCTAATGGACCTGGATCGGTTCCAGATGGTGCTTGGGTCTATTCCTATCTCCCTCACTCACAGTTCAGCTGACGCTTTAGTGGATGCCTGGGAAAGGGCTGCCACTGAGGTGCTCAACCGTGTTGTCCCCTTGCGACCCATAACCCGGCGCAGATCCCAGTGGGCTCCATGGTTTTCTCCGGAGCTCCAGGAGATGAAGCGTCAGAGATGGGGTCTAGAGAGCTGTTGGAGATCCAGCCAGTCTGAACCTGACCGATTGCGGCTAAGAGCCTTTACAAGGTCTTATCTCGCTGCAATGAGGACGGCGAAGTCTAATTACTTCGCTGCCCTCATTGCGTCTGCAGATAATCGCCCGGCCACCTTGTTTCGGGTTACTCGCTCCCTCCTTCATTGGGAGGAGAGGGAGGACCCCTTGCAGGGGCAGGCCGAGGAGTTTAGTCGTCATCTTGCGGATAAAATTGCTCAGATTCGGGCTGGCTTGGACTCTGACTGGACAGAGTCTGATGGGGAGGAATCGAGTGCTCTTGAGAGTGTTATCTGGACTGAGTTTAATCCTATGACCCCCAATGAGGTGGACAGGATCATGAGGAGGCTGAGCTCTTCCACCTGTTTATTGGACCCGTGCCCCTCCTGGCTGGTTTATGCAGCCCGGGAGGAGACACGAGGCTGGTTCCAGGCAGTAATAACTGCTTCTTTGAGGGAGGGTAGCTTCCCTGCTGCCTTGAAGGAGGCGGTGGTGAGGCCCCTCCTCAAGAAGCCTGCCCTGGACCCAGCGATTTTGAATAACTATCGTCCTGTCTCCAACCTTCGCTTTTTGGTGAAGGTTGTTGAGAGTGTGGTGGCGCATCAGCTCCCTCTCTTCCTGGAGGAAACGGACTATCTCGACCCATACCAATCGGGTTTCAGGCCCGGGCATAGCACAGAGACGGCATTGGTCATGATGGTGAATGATCTCTGGCGGGCTCGGGACAGGGGTTGTTCCTCTGTCCTAGTCCTATTATATCTCTCAGCAGCTTTTGATACCAACCATGGTATCCTACTGCGGTGCCTCAGGGGGTTGGGAGTGGGGGGCACTGTTTTACAGTGGTTCTCCTCCTACCTCCTGGGCTGCTCGCAGTTAGTGTTGACGGGAGGACAGAGGTCCTCCCCGAGATCTCTCGTTTGTGGAGTCCCTCAGGGGTCAGTCCTCTCTCCCCTCCTGTTCAACATCTACATGAAGCAGCATCGGACTTTTCTTTCACCACCAGACACATCCACAGCTGAGTGTCCTTTCGGCTTTGGCCCAGTCGCTTCATTCTTTCTGGCGCTACTAGTACTAGCCCTCTGCTCTTCCCCAGTAGCATATTGGATGCCTTCCGACCTGAGGGGCTCATCTTCCAGCGTCATATCATTTTACCTTTTGGTACTGTCCATAGGGTTTTCATGGCAAAGATACTGGAGTGGGTTGCCATTTCCTTCTCCAGTGGATCACGTTTTGTCAGAACTCTCTGCTATGACCTTTCCCTCTTGAGTGGCCCTGCATGGCATAGCTCATAGCTTCATTGAATTACACAAGCCCTTCGCCACGACAAGGCAGTAATCCATGAAGGGGAATGTCCACGTAGGGCTCTAATCTGTGTTGGATAATCCTAAGAATTATCTTGCTAGCTGTTTAAAATTATAATAACTTGCACATTCACTTAAATATGCCTTGGTACAAATAAGTAGATTGGCTTCTTCCAATCTGTTAGATACTGAAATTATCCAGATGTGCTAATACAGCTTGGTTAATCCCATCAATTCTGTAGCCTTCTAACATGGTAACCATCATATATGCAGAGCACATCATGAGAAAGGCAGGGCTATATGAATCAAAAGTTGGAATTAAGATTGCTGGGAGAAATATCAACAACCTAAGATATGCAGATGATACCACTCTAATGGCAGAAAGTGAAGAAGAACTAAAGAGCCTCTTGTTGCAGGTGAAGAAGGAGAGTGCAAAGGTTGGGTTGAAACTTAACATTAAGAAAACCAAGATCATGGCACCTGGCCCTCTCAATTTCTGGCAAATAGATGGGGAAGAAATGGAGGTAGTGACAGATTTTATTTTCCTGGGCTCCAAGATCACTGCTGATGGGGACTGTAGCCAAAAAATTAAAAGACACTTGCTCCTCGGGAGGAAAGCCATGGCAAATCTAGACAGCACACTAAAAAGCAGAGACATCATCCTGTCAACAAAAGTGTGTATTGCCAAGGCTATGGTCTTCCCAGTTGCAATGTATGGCAGTGAAAGTTGGACCATAAAAAAGGCTGAGCGCCAAAGAATTGAGGCCTTTGAACTATGGTGCTGGAGAAGACTCCTGCGAGTCCCTTGGACTGCAAGGCAATCAAACCGGTCAGTCCTAGAGGAGATCAACCCTGACTGCTCTTTAGAAGGCCAGATCCTGAAGCTAAAACTCAAATACTTTGGCCACCTAATGAGAAGGAAGGACTCACTGGAGAAGAGCCTAATGCTGGGAAAGATTGAGGGCAATAGAAGAACGGAACGACAGAGAATGAGGTGGCTGGATGGAGTCACTGAAGCAGTAGGCGTGAGCTTAAATGGACTCCAGAAGATGGTAGAGGACAGGAAGGCCTGGAGGAACATTGTCCATAGGGTCACGATGGGTCGGACACGACTCCACAGCTAACAACAACAACAACATGGACAGGAAAATGCCAGATGTTTGAGTTGGCTTTAAAAATGTTTTAAAAAGTGTATAATGTACTATAACATGGGGGGTGGGATTGGGAACTTTGGGGAAAAGGTGCTTTCTGTTTTCAGAGTCCATGAATGCATCAAGGGCAGATGGACTGGCATCAGTCTGAGCAGATGTAGCAGTTACAAATTGTCCCTCTAAACCTGTCTGTGACTGTAACCTGAGAAGACCAGCAGAACAGCTAGGATCAGTTCATTTCTAAGCACACAAGCTGTGTAACCATGTGTGAAGCAGGCACTTGGAGCCCAGCCAGCTCTATAGTATTGGACCTATTCCTCCAAGTGTGCCATAGAATTATTTCCCTCAAGACAATCTGCTGGATAATAGAATTTCTATAATAGAAAATGACCAGCGGAATGTAAAGTATCTGATATCTCCCTAGGCTTCCTCGAGACTATTTGCTGCAACTGTTGCTTTGCCAAAAGCAACAGAAAAGTGATTCTGGGATTGTCAACTGTTTTCTAGCAGAGATATCTCAGAGTGGAATGATACATTTCCAGTTGCGGAGATAGTGTTAATTGAACTAAAAAAAAAAGACTGGACTAAGAAAGGATTCCTTGAGTCTATACTGTTGCAGCATTTGTCACTTTAAAGTACTTAATATCATACTTTGTGATGATCTTTAGGATTTCATTAAACATTACATTCGTTCAGTGAGTTACTCTCCCGGAAAGTCATCTCACACTGTTGCTCTAATGCTTCAGGCCTATGATTATGTGGACAGAACCAATTCAGAGGTGGCTTTACATGACATTCTCACTGTGACTCTGGCTGTCTGCCTACATGACTTCAGTGTTTGTGACTGAGGATGCTATGAATCCAGTGAAATTGCCTCTCAGAATTCTGATGTGACAGTTAAATGGAAGAGAAGGGTAAGATCTGAAGATGAGCTCTCTAAGATGCTCCCTTATTATAGGATTTGCTTTAAACAGCAAAGTCCATTAATCTATGTAGGATAACTGGATATGGGGAAGCACTGAAATAGGCAGCAGTAGACAATCAGTTGAAAGGGACGTGGTGGCTCAGTGGGTTAGGACGCTGAGCTTGTTGATCAGAAGGTCAGCAGTTTGGCGGGTCGAATCCCAAGTGCCGCGTAACAGTGAGCGCCTGTTACTCGTCCCAGCTTCTGCCAACCCAGCAGTTCGAAAGCACGTAAAAATGCAAGTAGAAAAATAGGGACCACTACGGTGGGACGGTAACAGCATTCCTTGCGCCTTTGGTGTCTAGTCATGCTGGCCACATGACCATGGAGATGTCCTCGGACAAACACTGGCTCTTTGGCTTTGAAACGGAGATGAGCACCGGCCCCTAGAGTTGGAAACGACTAGCACGCATATGTGGGGGAACCTTTACCTTTACCTAGATAATCAGTACAGGGTAGTATGAAATACAACCTTTATTTTAATTGTTTGTAATTCTCCAGTAGAGTTTATTTATTTATTTATTTATTTATTTATTAGTTGAATTTATATACTGCCCTATTCCCGAAGGACTCAGGGCAGTTCACAGGGCAGTTAAAACAGTACAAAAGAGAATAAAATGGAATTAAATTAGTACAAGCCCACAATTCATAATAACAATAAAATTTAAAATTAATTTAATATGATTTAATATGATTTAATTAAAATACTTTAAAATTTAAAATCCCTCAGTCCAGGCCAGACAATTCGAACAACCAGGTTTTTAAGTCCCGGCGAAACGAGCGAAGGTTGGGGGCAGTCCGAAGCTCCATCGGCAGTTCGTTCTAAAGGGCGGGTGCACTCACAGAGAACGCCCTCCCCCTGGGAATCACCCACCGGCAATCTCTAACTGGCGGAACCCTAAGGAGGCCCTCCCTGTGGGCGCACACAGGATGATTGGAAGCTGATGCTGGTAGCAGGTGCTTCCTAAGGTAATCTGGACCCATGCCATTTAGGGCTTTATAGGTCATCACCAGCACCTTGAATCTCACCCGGAGGGCAACTGGAAGCCAATGCAGCTCGCGGAGAAGAGGTGTTACATGAGAGTATCGGGACACTCCCATTACTATTCGCGTGGCTGCATTCTGCACCAGCTGAAGCCTCCGAGTGGTCCTCAAGGGCAGCCCCATGTAGAGAGCATTGCAGTAGTCATTGCAGTTTGAGGGCTTTATGAACAATTAAACAGCTGCATTTAGTTCTAGCAATCTAATACTGGCAGAAACATTTTTTTGAAACAAGGACCTAGACTACAAGTCAATGCCAGGGTGAAGGATTTTGAATACCAACAGTTACCCAACTTGGCTACCAGATCTGGACTGATAAAATCTGGATGACCACTAGATGACTGCAAAGAGAGACAGAAACATTTGCCAGCTAGTGGTTGCTATTGTTACACTAAAAGCCTTCAGGTTTTTGCCTTTCGAAAACCTAGTTTTTGTGTTCAGAAAGATATTATAAAAGACCTGAATTTTTGCCTCTATTCCATATATGCCACCAAATTTATTTTCTCCTTATATTGCCACTGTGAAAGATAGCCTCAGGATATCTAAAATCTGCATGGCCACCTATGATTTGGAGGGATATCAGATAAATGCAGAAACTTTAGACAGGCAATAGAGGCAAAGGATTGGCAACAAGGACAATGCATCTCTTGTCAAAGTAGTTTTCTACTGACTCAAGGAGAGATGATAGTGCTTCATCTCAGTAGTGCAGGAAGACCTTTTGATATATGACCTACTCTTGCATTCTAACAATCACAACTCCACCAACTTCTTCATAAACAAAGGAATTGTCCAGTTCACAAAATCAGTTATCTAACTATAGTAGTTTCCAAAGATATATGAGTCTGTGTATGTGTGTTTGGGAGCATATGTATGTAAAGAGTTTGTCCATTATTGAGCTTGGAAAACAAGCAGGATTTTCTCTTCCCAGAAGATTCCTTGTTTCAGGTTTCTTCATGGCTTCTCAAGACCATAGTACATCTTTTTCCATGCAAAATGATCATATTGTTCATCTTTCAATTCAGAACTGAAGAAGCTTTTTGGATGAGAAATTGAACATCTTCAAAGAAAAACAAAGAGAGTCCAGTTGCCTCTTGAAAAAAACACCTTTGGGACAACCATGACATGGATGACTGAGAATCTCTATAGACATCTTTCAATCAAGTAGATTGAAAGATCTACTAGATCCAAAACAGCTTGTCTTAGGTTCACAACAGAAAAATAGATAGATATGGGGACAGTAGGGTGTTTTTTGAGAAAATTAAAGGACAAAATGGAATGAGTATTATGAAAGACAAACAGGAGACAATACAGAACAGAAATTCATTTGAGTGAATTTAATTCCATTTTGCAAGGTTTTGGGTTAGAAATGAGCCATTGCCTGGAAATGGTATCTTTTAGGGTTACCTTTCATTGCCTTGTTTAGGCCAATATGACATAATTAAGAAATAATTATAAATACTGTAAGATAACTATTAATTACAGTAGCATGGCTTTCAAAGTATGGAATTCCTTCTTTGCACTGACATACTTTATTTTTAAAGTATTTTACAAAAGGCTTTGGTGTGTTTTTTTTAACCAGAAATGCATCTTCATTCTTGAAACTGAGTGAAACATATTGTAAGTTATATGTCAGATTGTGGAACAGCCTCCCAAGGCAAGTGGATTAGACAGCAGAGTCCAAATTACTCTGTTGGGAACAATCTTGCACTGACAGTGTGATGGAATAGATGACCTCATAGTACAGCTGTGAGGGGGAAAAAAGTTACTACATGAGGTTTTTTCTCTCCCATGAATCTATGCAGTGATAAACCACCAAAGAAATAAAGTTAGACATATAATGCAATCATAGATGGTAAAGTTTCCCTTGTAAACTTTCTGCTCAGAACTGTTTTATATTGCTCTGAGAATTTCCATCTTTATTTATTAGGTTGTATACATAGTAAACACAGATAACCTCCTTAAGCTCTAGAAGAGCACAAATTATCTCCAGGCTTCTGATTATTGTAATACAGCTTTTACGAGCCCAGGGGGATAACATTTCTTCTCTGATCTTTGCAGTGACGAGGTCTATCATACCATAAATCAGTGTTTCCCTGACTTTTAATACATGGGGCACATTTTCTGAACTTGTCATCTGACTTTTATTTAGGTTAGGTTCTGGCCTAAGTTCAAACATAAATGTTGAAATAATGGCTCAGCTTCTGTTTTGTGCAGGAGGAAAGGAAAGTCAGTCCTTATTTGTTTGGGTTCAATTTGAGTTTGATGCCCAGATGTGGATGTGGTAAAGTGGTTAGAATTTCAAACTACAGGGTCAAACCGTCACTCAGATGAAATTGTGAAGTTTCCTGCTGACTTTCAGGAAAGGATTCCAATTCCGTGGCAAAACACATGCAGAAGACTCAGGTTCAAATGTTTCATTTGCGGTAGCAGGTGAGGTTAAAGATGTAAAGAAAGCAAGAATTTGGGGGACGATTGTGATGTCTTTTGGGAAAAAGCTATGCCATGCATCAAATACCTGACATATCTTGCTAGCAATTTCCTTTGTCAGAATTTGAAGAAAATATAACATGTCAATTCCAGGATTGGACATGATTGTTTCTATTGTTTCTAAATATTAAGAAAAGTTGGTTGAGGAAGATAAATTGATGGGAAGTTTGAGGGAAAATAATCATGATATGCTATTGAATTTATGGAAAGACAAAGCTCTATTCAAATGTGTACTTTGGCTAGCTAAAGCCTAGTATGAATAGAGGCAGAAGAAAAATGCTAAGAATAAGTAAAAGAAATTTTATAATATTTGAAACTGGAAGAAATAAACTTTTAGGATGGTGAGAAAATTATTCAACTCTTTAATTAATTATGACCAACCTCAAAAATGATTAAGTAAAATCTTTGGTTCAGTAGAACATCTACATGTTGAAAGGCTGGAAGTGTGTCCAACTCCTTAGAATCTTATAGCTTACTGGCTACAGGATTTGGTAGGGCATGGAGAGAGGTTATTGCATCCCTCTTTTGGTTTTCCTCTGCCTGCTTTTTGACTGAATTGCTAAATCTGGAACTTTCTTTTTATCATTTTCCAAGATATACAATACTTTTTTTTCTCCTGATAGCTAGTAGGTATTAGAATCTGACTGTTGCCTTCAGATATTTTGTTAAATATATTTCGGTTAAAACTATAAATTTGCTTTACTAATCCTTGCTGAGGCCAGATTTTCATTCTCGGGTATACTTTATTATACATCAATTTACTTCCTCCAATGTTATACTCAGTGCTTTTTTGTAAGAAAAAAAGGTGCCGGAACTCACATCTTATTTTTCTTTTATTTACCTTTTGTATGTAGTCAATCACTGTACACACACCCACACACACCGGTTGTGTAAGGAAACATAATGGTCGTTGCCTACAGTAAGCACTCAGCATGTGACCACATGACCATTCACAAGCTGAGCACTGCCCCAAGCCGAGGAGTCGGGCGAAATATGCATGCATTGGACTTGACACACAAGCAGCCCGCATGCACCGTTTTAATGATTTTGCCACCAACCTGCTATGCTCGACAGGGCGATTCAGGTCCATGTGGACCAAACATCAAATTTTCAAAAGTTACTTTTAAAACTTGGAAAATCTGGGGAAAAAAAGGTGCCGGAACTTTGTTCCAGTGAGTTCTATGACAAAAAAGCACTGGTTATACCAGGGGTGTCAAACTCAATTTCATTGAGGGCTGCATCAGCATTGCGGTTGCCCTCAAGGGGCTGGGTGGGTATGGCCTGGGTGGGCATGGCCTACTGGGTGGGCGTGGCTAGAGTGCATATGGCCTACTGGGTGGGCATGGCCAGCTCTACATCATTCGCATCAAGGGTGCCTATGGGGGCCTGGGCAGGAGTGGGACAGATCTGAGGGTCTCTGGCAGAAGGAGGGTCTCTGGGCCAGGGCTAAGGCAGTGGGGGCCGTTCCCTCACTGTTTCCAGGATGGCTTCACGGGCCGCATGAAACCACTTCGCGGGCCGGATCCGGCCCCCGGGCCTTGTGTTTGACATGTCTGGGTTATACTATATAACACTGCTATCCAGTCTTTAAAGTCTAGTAAACTGCATCTTAGGGCTGCTAAAGAGCTTACATGTGCTTTTTGAAACAGATTTTATCTCTATATGAAACATGATAGCGCCAAAGATATCTACAACTTTCTAAGAAATTTTTAGTTAATCTTTAAGAACCTTTCTTGCAAATGCAGTGATTAACAGAGATTGGAAATACAAACAGTTGCAATCTATCTTGGTTTCAGTAAAGCATTTTGATAAAGTTATTCACTATATTTCAATTAACAAAGTGCTTTGGGTTACCTGATAACATTATCAAATAGAACCATAGTTGCTTCAAAAATCTCATTCAAATAATAAGCATGAGAATTTTGTCATCAAATTGAAGTGGGATGGATTCAGATAGGGCGCTACTGGGCACAGTCCTGATTCTGATAGCCTTAATTTGTGCTAGAAATGTCTATATTTCTCACACAAGTATATCAGAAAGGAAAATGACTTTGAATTTATATAACTTTCTGATAAGGTAAGCAGAAAAGAGTCTTTCCCCGCCCCCCTCTGTTTCTAGAGTCTCTGCTCATCTAAAAAAAAAGTATCTTATTTTAAAGATAAATGATTTAGGGGGGAAACTATTCTTTTTTGGGGTATAGAGTGAGAGACAAGTTCAGCTTTTTAATGATATAATAATCTATGCCATTAAATGTTTATATGATGTATCATACAGTAAGAACTATATAAGGCACTTCCTATGTCATGCATTTGCAATATAAGGCAGTGAAAGCTGGACCATAAAAAAGGCTGAGCGCCAAAGAATTGAGGCCTTTGAACTATGGTGCTGGAGAAGACTCCTGCGAGTCTGTTGGACTGCAAGGCGATCAAACCGGTCAGTCCTAGAGGAGATCAACCCTGACTGCTCTTTAGAAGGCCAGATCCTGAAGCTAAAACTCAAATACTTTGGCCACCTAATGAGAAGGAAGGACTCACTGGAGAAGAGCCTAATGCTGGGAAAGATTGAGGACAAGAGAAGAAGGGGACGACGGAGAATGAGGTGGATGGATGGAGTCACTGAAGGAGTAGGCATGAGCTTAAATGGACTCCAGAAGATGGTAGAGGACAGGAAGGCCTGGAGGAACATTGTCCATAAGGTCGCGATGGGTCGGACACGACTTCGCAACTAACAACATGTCATGCATATGTGACATTGGGATTAGTTGGCAGCTTGCTTTGAGTAGTAGTGTTTGAAACCATGGTCAGCCACCAACACTTTCTTTTCCAAGGGCTGCCGCTTTCCCCAAATAATTATTTGATATCAGAATATTGACTCCTAAGCTGAACTGTTACACGAAGAGGCAAGACTCCCTGACTTTAAAAAAAAAAGGTATAAGGAAGCCACTCTAGTCCCTGGCAAGGAGACACTGTGTATCTCTCCCTACTTTTCGATATGTTCCTACTGTTAGCTCAAAAATTCAAACAATGCTCACACATGCTTGCTCGGGAAGGTGATTTTTCTAATACATTAACGACAGAGGACAGCTTCTCACACAACATATAAAGTCATCTGTTATTTTTTCAACTCGGGGAAATTGTTAGTTTTTAATGTTGCTTTTTCAGCTGGAACAATTTAGCGAGCCAGAATCAATGTGAAATGCAGTACATCAATCATCTCCTATGGATCACAAACCAAAAGCCAAGCCAAAAAGGAGAGAGAGAGAAAAAAAAAAGGCTGTGCTCATCGATACTAAATCAGGCACCCCACAGTTCTGCCACTTTTTTTTCTTCCTTTTCTTTTTTATTTGCACAGAAGGAGCAAAATGTTTACGCAAATCACTTCAGTTCTATCATATGAAATAGCTCATATTTAAGAAGCTCATATTTTCACCATATTACTTTTGGGAACCCCGGTTCTTTACTGAGTGACTTACCTCAGGGATGGCTGTATTGATTCACTCTGTGCAGATGGTCAAACATATTTTTCCCTTGACTTGAAGTTAGATGCTGGTTGTTGTTATGCCTTCATTGTGCGTACCAAAACTTTGTTATTGGCAGAGGAGAATGGCGGGGGGGGGGGGGGAGGGGGAGGGAATTGAACTAATTACTGTAAGTCTGCTGTCATGGTAGGACTCTGGAACATCTGATCCAAGAAGTCAAGAAAGCTCCACCGAAGATGGATGATGGCACTCCAGAGGCTTCAATCTTCTCTTTTTGTTGGCTGCCTCCTTAACTATGATGGGCTACCAAGGGTGGGGGATGGCACACTCTGCATTTTTTTTAAAGTGCAATGGGTACTGCCATACTGGAAGACATGGCTGGTCCCACACCATTAGAAGAATCCTTTTTCTGTGTTTTCTTTGAACTGGAAAGGACACTTAAACACAGGACCCAGATAAGCAGAACAGAGAAAAGAGGGGAAAACAGACAGAAAAAGGGTTAGGGTTAGAGTTAGAGAAAAGTATTCATCCTGCCAGGAATCTTTTTCCACCCTAATGCATGTAGATGAAAGAAATGAAAGAGGGAAAATTGCTTACTATTGCTTACTATTTATTGCTTTGTACCTGCAAGAAAAGTTTCACCTCCTTAAAGTCTTTCAAACAAGTACTTGGATCAGAAAAACCTCCACGGATTACATAACATTATAAATGGGGTCTTGTAACTGTGGGGTTTTTAATGCATTCCTATTTCAATGGTGTGAGGTTTATGGACAGGGAAGTGCTGTTTCAAAGCAGCCAATGCCACTTCGGAAATGGAAAGATCATGCCACCATCTCCAATTTGCAAAGTCTACTTTCCTCTCATTCTCCAGTTGCTACATCTTCCAGCTACATCTTCCAGAATCATGTTGGAGCAGAGTGCTAGAGTGGAGAGAAAATGGATTTTAAATGCAGAATAGTGGTCAGCCTGTCATTAAAAGTTTGGTGATTTGACACCATAGTAAGTGCAACAGCATGGTGAAATACTCCTAAATTATTCTTATTTTTTTATTGGCACAAATAAGAGAAATATGTGCAATTTTAGGTGTGGATTAGGTATGAACAATGTACAGTTGATGACCATTTGAAGTTACAATGGCACTGAAAAAAGGTGAATTGTGACCATTTTTCACACTTATGACCATTGCAGCATCCCCAGGCTCACATGATCAAAATTTGGGGTGCTAAGCAACAGTTGTACTCTCCCTGGGGTCATGTGATCACCATTTGTAACCTTCCCAGCTGGCTTCTGAGAAGCAAAGTCAATGGGAGAAGCCATATTCACTTAACGTCTGCATGATTCACTTAATGACTGCAATTATTCACTTAACAACTCTGGCAAAACTCACGATGACTGTCTTGTTTGGCAACAGAAACTTTGGGCTCAATGGTAGTCGTAACTCGAGGATTACCTGTACTCAGGAGCATTTGGCAAATGAAACTGATTTGTTCTTTGTTTGGACAGAAACAGCAAGCGCTGTCTAGCTAGTGGTTCTCTGCAAAATCCAAAGACTCACCAATATGTCCACATGCTCATATTTATGGTGCCCTGATATCTGAATAGATCTAAAAATAATCTATACAGCCTGGTGGATGGAGTCACTGAAGCAGTAGGCGTGAGCTTAAATGGACTCCAGATGATGGTAGAGGACAGGAAGGCCTGGAGGAACGTTGTCCATAGGGTCGCGATGGGTCGGACACGACTTCGCAGCTAACAACAACAACAATACAGCCTGGATCGGTCTCTGGTGCGCATTGAACGGGTTTCAGAGGAATTAGAAGAGAAAAAGCGTGGCCATCTGGAAGTCCTTCAGATACTTACAGAACAGAAGTAAGCTGGATTGATCTTTGTTATGCTTGGCATTTCTTCCCCCTCCCCCCCTTATTCCTTTTATTTTTTTGTTCATTTAGGAATCCTAGTAGCTTTCCGTTGTTTAGGATGTTGACCTTTGAAGACTAGCGCTCTTGTTGCCTGAATACAACCCTGCATTTACAAGAGGGAGGTTTCAGTAGATTGTCATCATCAAATTGAGATGACCAATTGCACTGGCTAGCTGGCCCAGCTCCATTTGCGGTAGGACTTCATATGAACGTTTAGCATGAAAAACAAGGAAATGAAAGCCAACATCTCTTTTTGTAGGTCCTGAAGCATTTTGGGTACCATTTCCCGCCATTTTGAAGTGGTAACACAAAGTGACATGAACAGTCTAAAATAGATTAAACAAACATAAATTAATAAGCTCTACAAACTGTTCCTGTTCTAAACAAAACCCAAACCAAAAATAATCCCAAACCAGCAATAGATCTCTTTATTTACTCTTTCTGCATGGATGACACAGTCACAATTCAGTGGCTCACCACTTAATATAGAAAAAAGTATATTCTCCCATTGTTGAATATAATATCACTACAGTCATCAGGTAGAACAACCCCCCCCCCCCAATCTTTATTCTCAGCTGTTGAAGTAAAGAACTTGAATGCTGCTCTGGAGATACGAATTCCTGAATTCTGCCTTTTGGAAGGTTCTAGACGAGACATTTTTTCTTTGTCTATTTGACACATATTTGCAATCTATTACATTTCCTTTTAATGCTGAACCCATTGGAAGACTTAAATTCATATGGAAACATCGCTGACTTAAATTAGTGGCCAGCCGCCTTTTATACCCTTGTTATTGTTATATAATATTGATCTGCTAATGTATAATGAAAGAAGACACTCAGGGGAAAGATTCAAGCAATAGGGAGTCCAGAGAGGCATCGAAGTGGGAATTTGCAAATTTTATTTGCAGATATTTGTATATATACTGTATAGTTGCAGGTGTGACAGCCATTTTCTTAAGAAAACAAATGTACACCTAGACTCTGATGTCATTTTATTGGGCTTGCATGTGAAAATATATATTTCAGAGAAGGATATAGGATTCTATTTCTCTACACACACACACACACACACTCACACTCTTTCCCCATGTCTGCATTTTGCCTGTTTTGTCATCAAAGTCAACAGTCCAATTTATTTCAGACAGAAGCTCTGTTGCCCTCTGTTTCCAGGAGGGTAGAGTTGAAGAATCACAGGACCACCTTTTGAACAAAATTCTTTAGCAAATCTTGGAGGACTAGGCAGAGAGGGGAGGGAGTACTTGTAAGTAGAAGTCAGCATGGCATTCTCAAGAACAAGTCTTGCCAGGCTAATCTCAGTTTTGATTTTTTTAAAAATTAATTTCCTAACAGTAGGTTTAGGAATGCTGCAAACTAATATCCTGGTTTCAATCAAATATTGATAAAATACTTTATGACATTGTCATTAGTAAATTATTTAAGTAGGTTTGATGACACGAGAAAAGGATCGTCTCTGGCTTGAAAACATACATAATTAACATTTGTCAACAGCCCTTCTTGAAAAAAGGGTGAGATTTGATTGAGGTGCTCAAACCTAGACCCAGTTCTCTTCAACATGGTTTTTGAGCTGGATGAAAAACATGAAGGAGATGTCTATCCAGCTATAGCTGATAGATAGCATAACTAATACATTAGAAGACAGAAATAAAATTCAAAATAATTGTGTTAGCAAAACGACTGAAAAGAAGACAATGAAATGTAAGATACAAATACAGAATTCTTCACTTCAATTCTGCACAAAGTTTCGGTAGCGCTGCTGCGCCGAATGGCGGCGTTCTGAAGCCGCCCGATCCTGGGAAGCGTCAAAACGCCCAGAGGCAGCGAAAATCAGCTGTTCTGCAGCGCTGGAGCTTCTCTCTCGGGAGAAGAGGGAGAGGCGAGCCTGCCTGGATAGAGGTAGAGCTCCCCTGCGATTCTCCCAAGTAGTTTGGGGGATAACAGGGTGAGCCCCCTCGGAGCCCAGGCTTTCTCCGCTCCCAGGACGTCTTCGCTCCAAAAGGAGTGGAACAAGACGCGACAACTGCACCTGCTGCTTAGAGGGGATTGTGAGTATTTTGTTCCTTTGGAAAGCAGGCAGAGCAAAGCAGGAAGATCTGAATTTATAAATTGGATTTCAACTTTAACTCAGTTTCATTATCTTCTTCAAGTTTCAAGTTTGAAATGGAGTAAAAATGGCGCTGGAATGTTTCTCTCCTGTGTGAAGTGACTGTGTTTGAAAATTGTTATATTTTGCTACAAAGCAAGAGATACAATTTTGGATTTTGGATTAAAATTTGGTGGAACATTCAAAAGATTTTTAAGAGAAAGATAAAGTTTTCCCCGCAATTGTTTTTATTGGGCATTGTTGTAGATTGTGATGTTAAAGAAACCAACTTGATGTTGAACATGATAACGGCAGCACGGTTACTGGTGGGACAATATTGGAAGAAGGATAGTTTGCCCACTGTAGAAGAATGGGTGTTTAAAGTTTCGAATCTTGCAGAAATGTCTAAGATTTCTGCTTATCTGAAGGATCATTCACAGTAAAGATATATTTCAGTTTGGAGGAGATGGATAAATTATATTCAAAACAAATATGGGACTAAAAAGTATCATTTAGCTTATGAGTAGATTTTAGTGGGATATTGTTATTGGTACATTGTTTGTAGTTATGTTAAAAGAGAGTTAAAGCGCATTATGAATTTGGTTAATTGTATATTATGCATAATTTTTATTTAGAATATGATTATTGTAACTATAATCCTGTATTTAGCTCTGGGAAGTGGGGGGAGAAGTGGGTGGGTTTGGGGTGGGAGGGATTTGGGGATATATTGTAAAATTTTGTTTTTGTAAAACTCTTTAATAAAAAAAAGAAAGTGGAAAAATTCTGCACAAATATAGGATGGGGAGTGTTTGTTCTAGGAATAATATACATGAATAGCAATAGCACTTAGATTTTTATACCACTCCATAGTGCTTTATAGCATGCTCTGGGCAGTTTATAATGTCAACATATTGCCTCCAACAATCCGGGTTTTCATTTTACTGACCTCGGAAGGATGGAAGGCTGAGTCAGCCTTAAGCCCTGTCAGGATCAAACTCTTGGCTGTGGGCAGAGTTACTCTGTAATACTGTATTCTAACCACTGCATCACCACAGCTCCATACAATCTGTTAGCAGTAGCAGATAGCAGTAGCAGATCACAACCTGAGTATGAGTGATGTGCCCCCTCCCCCCCAAATCAATGCAGTACTAACTTTGGATGAGATCATAGAAAACAATTCAGGTAACTAGAATGAATAAAAAAGATAACAAGAAAGATTAAGAGATGGGATACCAAGTCCAGTGAGGAAAGCCTGAAGGAACTGGGTATATAGTGAGATATGATACTAAGGGAAGAAGTTACAATATCACTCTGGACTATGACACAGAAGAAAACTGTGATCTATTCTGAAAGGGCATGACATGGAGTAATGGTTTTATGTCACAGGAAAAAGGTTTCTGATTAAATGTCAGGACAACATTGCTAATTATAAGAGCAGTTAAATAGAGGGAAGTGGTTGGCTGTTTTTTGTTGGATGTGATCTAGTAGAGTTTGGACAGCCATCTGTTAAAGATATTTAATTTGGAGTTTGGCATTGAATAAGAAGCTGGACTCAGTAATGTAGCTAGTTCCTTCCAACCCTGTGATTCTGTGGGTACTTCCAATCTGTTGTGGTTATCACTTCCATTTCCATAGAAGGGTTTGAAGTCAACTATTAATCATCTTCTTTGCTACAACTTCAAAACACAGAGAAAAAACATGAGCTAATTGTGAGGCAATTAGTGGTCCCTCTAGCTGACCTACTGGAGAGTAAAAAACAAGTCAAAACAGTGCGTATTTCAGTCCCCCACCTGCATGTGTGTTTTGATTTCATTTTGGTTGCATTTCTCTAGGAGTCCCCAAAATGTCAGTACAATTGCCAAGATTCTATTCATCTGCTGCCTTTTAAGTGCCTGTGAAATAACAGCATTTTGGCAAGATGCTACAGGGAGTAGGGCGAGACTGTGTTGAGCCTAGTACCCAAGAGTGATGTGAGATTTCCAGCCAATAGCAAACCAGCCTCTCCACGGGTTCTGCAAAACTTCAGCATATCAGAATTAATTATATATTAAATGGCAGCACAATTGCATTGGAAAAACATCAGTTCAGCAGATGAAGATAAATGGAATGTAGAGGTGCCCAGAAATGCAACCAATTCTATTGTAATTTTAGATAGGATGCTGGGTAAATAATGTAGACTGACTTCTTAGTTTTCCTCACTTAGAACTTGAGGGGACCTTCTCTGTAATCTTTTCCCCCCTCTCTACCTTCTTCAGCTCTACTATCACAGTTGTCTAAAGATTTTCTGTTTCCTCAAAATATTCTATCCTCTCTCCTTTATCTTAATTTAATTTAATTTAATTTATTAATATTTCTATACCGCCCTTCTCCCGAAGGACTCAGGGCGGTGTACAGGGCAAGAATAAAACACAAAGCTACAAAAATTAAAAAGTAATTAAATACATGCCCAACAATAAATACATTAATAAAACCCCAATAAAATGATAGTAAAAACCCCACCAATCCCCCCTCAGGCCAGGCCGGCTTGTTCGAACAGGTATGTTTTCAGATCGCGGCGAAAGGAGCGAAGATCGGGCGCCGTCCGGAGCTCAACCGGTAACTGGTTCCATAGCTCTGGGGCACCCACAGAGAAAGACCTCCCCCTGGGGGCCACCAATCTACATTCTCTGACCGGTGGCACCCTGAGGAGGCCCTCTCTGTGGGAACGCACAGGGCGGAGGGAAGTTGACGCCGGCAGCAGGTGTTCCCTGAGGTACCCTGCCATGTAGGGCTTTAAACACCATGACTAGTACCTTGAATCTCACCCGGAAGACAACTGGCAACCAATGCAGCTCACGGAGCAGAGGTGTAACATGGGAGTATCGGGAAACTCCCAACACAACTCTCGCGGCTGCATTCTGTGCCAGTTGGAGCTTCCGGGTGGTCCTCAAGGGCAGCCCCATGTAGAGAGCGTTGCAGTAGTCTAGTCAAGAGGTCACGAGCGCGTGAGTGACTGTGCATAGATCATCCCGGCTTAGATAGGGCCGCAACTGGCGCACCAGGCGAACCTGGGTGAAAGCCCCCCTAGTCACAGCTCCTATGTGGTCTTCCAGAGTGAGCCGTGAATCTAGGAGGACTCCCAAGTTGCGAGCCCTATCTACGGGGGGTAATAATTCGCCCCCCATAGAAAGAGATGGAATGTCCGAATAAACCCGGGATGAAGGTATGCAAAGCCACTCGGTCTTGTCGGGGTTGAGTTGAAGTCTGTTCCTCCCCATCCAGACCCGAACCGCCTCCAGGCAACGGGACATCACGGTGAGGGCATCACTGGGGTGGTTTGGGGTCGAAAAGAAAAGCTGGGTATCATCAGCATACTGATGATACCCAACTCCAAAACCACGAATGATCTCACCCAGCGGTTTCATATAGATGTTGAACAGGAGAGGCGAGAGGACCGACCCCTGAGGAACTCCACAAATGAGAGACCTCGCGGTCGACCTCTGCCCTCCTGCCAACACCGACTGCGAGCGTCCCTGGAGATAGGAGGAGAACCACTGTAAAACCGTGCCTCCCACTCCCAATCCCCTAAGACGCCGCAGCAAGATACCATGGTCGATGGTATCGAAAGCCGCTGAGAGGTCTAATAGGACCAGAACAGAGGAATGCCCCCTGTCCCGGGCCCTCCAGAGATCATTCACCAGCGCGACCAATGCCGTCTCCGTGCTGTACCCGGGCCTGAAACCCGATTGGTACGGGTCTAGATCTTAGCTGCAGTAATGATAGTAGAGCCAGTTTGGTGTAGTGATTAAGGCATCAGGCTAGAAACTGGGAGACTGTGAGTTCTCATCCAGCCTTGAGCATAAAGCCAACTGCATGTCCTTGGGCCAGTCACTCTTTCAGCCTAAAGGCAATGACAAGCCACTTCTGAAATTTTGCCAAGAAAACTGCAAGGTCTTGCCTAGAGAGCCACCAGGAGAGAAAGAGAAAGAGAAAGAGAAGGTAGTAATGAAAGTAGAGGAGAGCATCATTCGAAGAAGGGGCAAGCTAAGGATTGGGGGTTTTTTTCTTATTGATTTCAAAATCACTCTGGGAAATTCTGCATTCAGTTAGGATCTTTGCCTTCTTTTTTCTAGCAATCAGAATGAGTTGGCTCAATGGCTTCCTTTAAATGTTATGAAACAAAATAGACAGCACATTCAAGAAAGGACAAATATTGATGCTTTCCCCAGAATGACACAGATGACATATATAGTATTTTCTGATTGCCATCTTTTACCTCATTGTGAGAATATCATTGGAGACAAGATAGAAAATAAATAAGTAGATACTCTAATGAAGAGCATCTTGCTTACACATTCCAGTTCAGTGGAGGAAAAAATAGACTGGATGATGACTGCAGTGTTGATTTTCCTGCTAAACTTTTGCTGCTCAGTTATACAACAGATTAGCTCAAGTCTCCATTCCAAGCACCTGCCCATACTTTAAAGAGAATGGTTGGTACTGTTTTACCTTAGTGGTTGGTGACTAATGTTAGGCATATGGTGTTAGCCTACAATGTTGGGTTGAAAATATATTAACCATGATGTTATGTCTTTAAGATGTTAATTGGCCAATGGGTGTGTAAGTGTTCTCTTGGCCATAAGAGGAAGCTAGTAATGTAGCTTCTCTCTCTCTGAAGTCACTGCTCTTTACTGTTACTGTTTTTGCTCTGTTACCTGAACTGTGTATTGACCTCTGGACCGGTAAGAAGACTTTGTATTTTGGATTACTCCTTGGACTGTTGCTATTGTGTATGACCTGGACTGTTTATTTTTGACTGTGCATTTTTGTTTTTACACCACCTCAAAAGTAAACTACTTTTTTGCTTTTACAACTCAGTGTACTCTTGTGTGACTCTTGCTGCTCTCAGTACCCTTTGGTAGCACAAGGAGACCCTGCACAACAAATTCCTTAACAACTTTGTCTGATGATTTGGGGAAAATGAAACTAAGGGAATCTATCCATCACTGCCCTTTAATTATCCCTCACTAAAGTTATAAAAACAGGTCCACTTGCAAGGTGCACAACTGAATAACATTAGAAGTTTTTTGGGGGGTGGGTGGGTATCAGAGCTCTTCCAACTAAAGGAATACACATTAACACAGGGTGAAACAGGAAGAACTCATATGGCACATGAAGAGGCATTGTAGATTGTTTGTTCCCCAAGATACATTTGAAGAATATAAGAAAACACTACAGTTGAAGAAAAAGTTGGTGAATTAAGAATGAGAAGACAGCTGTTTTGTGAGGATAGGTCCTCTAGAACTGGCTAGCAGGAATGGCAGGAATGGGTTTCAACTACCAACAGAGTTCATTACATGAGCACTCCAGATTTCATAGAACATGAACAGAGATATTTTGGTTTTTCTGTTACTTCCTTAGAAGTAGAATTGAAATGCTTTATCTCATGAGTTGCCACCAAGATGCTATCAAGACATTCCTCAGCATCTGCTAGCTTAACCCAGCTTTCTCCATTCTCATGTCACGTGGTTTAGAATTATGATTCCAAACATTCCCATCACATGATTGGCTAGTGAATTCTGGGATTTGCTGTTCTAGCACATCTGGAGGGCACTAGTTCGGAGAAGACTGACCTGGAATTCTCTATTTATCATGCATTTTGAAGGTTGTTTTGAAGCTAAATAGAAACCATGCTTCTCATCAATCTTATAAGACCATTTATATGAATTAAAGTGTAAATCACTCCTTGGAGATTTTTATATTTTCCAAAAATAGCTCCCAAACCTCTGCCAGCATTGACATTGCCAGAATTTCCATGGAAAGCATTATTGGTATGGAAGGGTTGATGCCAGTCAGTGGACCAATAATGGCAGTTCAGACCTTCTCGGCTTCCTGTTTCAGCTGACTTGTGGCAGAGATCTTTTTATGGGGTGGGGTGAGCAGAAGTTATTAAGTTTTTGGAATGAAATCATAATTCCCAAGTTCAGGAAGAGATCACCAAATCTTTTTTAAAAAAACATTTTGAAAATATGCCTCGCCAGAGACTTTTAAGAAAACCCAATGGTCTTGGACCAAGATGTGAAGTCCCACCACAAAAAGAAAACTGGGAATAGAAAGCAAAAACAAAAGGAAAAAAGTTGTCATTTAAAAATGGGTGTTGGGTAGAATGGCTATTTACACATCACCAGGAAAGAGAAAATACATTGCCTGCCAAAGAAAGAAATGTTGATTGAATAATAATAATCTATATTTCTTTTTAAAATTTATATTAGTTGATTGCAATATAAAATACAAATAGAAATAAGAAAAAAAAGGGAAGAGGGGAAAAAGTGTAAAGTAAAAAAGAAAAAGAAACAGTGATTTCCGACATATAGACTTCTGGGATCGGTCTGTAATTTTTCATTACAGTCCTATCTTGACTTTCCCTTGGCAATAGGACAATATTGGTTTTGTTCTAAGACTGAGGCATCTTAGATCCCTGCAAAATAAAATTTATTACCTCCTTAAGTGGTTTTAAGACTTGGTCTTCAAAACATTCATAATATTGACTCGGATGTCCATCTGATGCTAGTAATAATTTATATCTCTTTATGCGTATAGAATTAAATTGAAATAGGATACTTTTCACCACAACAGAGAAGAGCAGGACTGTGTCCTGAACTGTGCCTTGTTTAGTATTATGCTGAATTTTCCAGTTTTGTTACTGCATTGTCCTGGTTCCCATGTTATGCTTTATTTCAAAGGAAGCCATGGTATCCTGTTCACTGAGGCTGCTTGGAGAAAGTAGGTCGAAATATCAGCATGGTGGCCACATCTACGCAATCAAAGCCAAACCTCTTTGTTACACAAATCGCAATGCATGTAAATATGAGTGGGACTTTGATCACATGGCGGACTATCTTGAGTTTTTTTTTACCCCTTTCAATTAACAGTAATGGGCTTTTATTAGAGCTTCAATGTGCTTGCTCTCAGCTTCCATCTTCCTCTCCTTTTCCATTCCCATCTATCTTTATTTTGCACTTCAATTATAGGTTGAGTGCAAATTAACCTTTAAAATGCAATGTGCCCAATTTGTTATGGCAACTTCAAGATTTTACCTTCACATCTTTAGTTAATTATCCATACTTTGCCTCCTTTTCATCCATTTCTCCTTCTAAATGGGTGACAATCCATTAAGATACAAAAGCTCAGATTAAAAAAGTGCCTTAATTACATTTCACAAGCTTAATATGAAAGTTGTAATGTCATCAGTCCTGGCTATTGCACGGCTCTTATTTATTCCCTTACATGCCTGAGTTATGTTGATTAAACAAAGCACAAAATTCCTGGGGAACCTCCAAAATGACACAGAAAAGATATATAGGAAGCTGTTGTAAGGAAACACATCATATTCTCAGGCAATGTTTATATGGAGAATGGAATTGTAACAGGGAATTCCATGATGGGGGACAAAGGCTGGAATTATGTGGCCAACAGCAGGGCTGCCTCTTACACTCCAGGGGTCCCAGCACTTTGGCCTTCAGTATCTATGGACAGAAGCCATATGAACCTCCTTATTTACTCCGTGTAGTTCTGCATTTTTTTAAAAAATAAGGACTCTAAAAAGGAGAAAAGGGGGCAGCCTTTTGAGGCTATTTGGAGTTAAAAGAATATCCAATATTTGAGCCCAGACACATGACATCTAATGTGTAAAATGGCTCTCTAAGTCTGCATATCCCAGATTTCATTGGCTTTCTGATATATACATATAAAGATGTCTATCTGGAAAATGAAATCAACATTACTTCTGGCAAGCCATTTCTTCTTCAGTATGGAATAATATAGACATCACTTCCATAGATGAATGTCTGATGCTTGTGTTGATTGTCCCAAAGCACCACAAGCAAATGGAAGGAAAGTACTTACATATTCCTGCTGGAAAGTATATTTAAAACCATGTTCTTCAGAAAAAAAAACCTCACTCAATTACATCATGCCAGAAAAAAAGGCTTTTTGGAGGCCTTGGACTTCGATGAGATATTATGGTATCTCTCACTTTGAAATAGCATTTTGATATTTCTCTGACTTTGGAGAGAAACCAGAATGTTCAAGAATATATATTTTTTTAAAATGCAGAAAAGAAGTTTTTTTCTTCTCTTTTCATGGTAATGGGAGTGTTTTAAAAATTTTCAGAACTTCACTTCCACAAGAAGAATTATCTGGTTTGAGGCCTTGACATCTCCCTTCCCAATTGTTGAACACAGCCAGTGATACCCACTAACAGGGATATTTGGGGGAAAAGCTGCTACTCACTCTAATGGAGTAACAAAAGAACATGTATTAAAGTTATGCACCTTAACTGTGATTCTTTTTTTTTAAAAAAAACATATTGCTAACAATTAATGCAGTATTTTTGCACTAGAAAGCATTTCTTACAGGCTTACAGGATAGCTCTACAAACCACAGTTCTCCCTAGAGAATTTTATTTTGGTACAGACCTGCCATTCCTAATAAGGTTGGTCTTTTTTGTCTTTTTAACTGTATAGATACTACTTACAGTAGCTCTGTAGACATAGCATGCAAGAACATCTAATAACATACAAAGCTTATCCACTACTTCTAGTATATTGAGCTACTGTTTGGTTGGGTTCTTACAACCCAAGTAGCTGCATCTGCACAATATGCTAAACGTTGTTAGCCAGTTGATTTGTGTTTTGCATTTTTAACCTAACATTTAAATCTAGCCTATCTGTTAGTTTATAAAAATGGGTTAATTCAGTAACCAGATTGTTGTGTGTGCAGTGTTTATCTCAGTAGAATAAATTAGCTCATTTACAGGTCCAGGGTCAGTCTCATTTTGTTATGTTATCTTTTTTCTGAAGATCTGCAAGGCATTCAAAGAATGGAGGGTCCCCTGCCTTGACAAAGAAATAGTTTTTATGATTCTTAGAGAAGATCAATTAGAGTCCTTATGCTAGATTAATTTAGAAGATGTCCCAGGGGCCACTAGTTTCCCGGACTTGCAGGTTGCTGTTAATACTTGCACCTGGGAGAGAAAACCTTTGCCAGCACATCTGTCCACAAATGTGTTAAGTGTTGTTTTTTTAACCAAATGGTAGTTAAATGTAGAAAGAGCCAGCAACAACATGCTCTTTGTAACACCAAAAGAAACAGTGCTTGGAATTAGTGGGATTAGGGATTTTCCCTTAAATAACTTTTATTTCTGAGTTACTCTAATCTGAAATAGTAGGGACGAATATAGCTGGAAAACTGATGTAGTCAAGAGTAAGATTCATGGAATTATTAATACTTGTTCAACAGTTTTATTCTATATATATATATATTTGTGGAAGGGTTTGCAGGATTGAAAAGTAATTTTGAAGGAAATTAAACTAATATTCTAAGCAAGCAAAATGTTTTGTGAAAACAGGATACAGGATCTAAACCATGTAGAGGACTTTATCACCTGAGCAGGGGGTTGGACTAGATAACCTCCAAGGTCCCTTCCAACTTCTTTATTATTATCATTTTGAATAGACTTTGCACTTGCCAGGGTCTTGAAACCTACTGGTAACTACTGCAGCAACCGCAACATGGTATTGTGATGCTGTGACAGCCAATCCCTTCAGCATCTGGGCTGCTACATTCAGTTACATGTTCTGAATCATTTTCAAAGGGAGCCCAATGCAGAGACTTTGCAAAGTAGTTTTACCAGTGGTGGTGAGGGTACAAGTTACTGTTGGAAGAACAAGTTCCTGGGGCTGAAAATATCATTTTTGAGAAACTTTTTTTTCCCTAATGGTGAAAATCCTTGTTTAAGGAGATTTAGAGTGCTTATTTCCACCCTTATTTAATGTATAAGGTTAAAATTGCATTGACCCACATGGGCCTGTTCTTCTCACTTTCTGTGCTTTGATCTGAGGATGCTTTGAAGGTGTTTCAAGAGAGAATTATAGGAGTGAAGTGAATAAGTTTGCCCCGCTGAGGCAATATATCCATTTTCATTCTAATTTATATATTTTTTTAAACTTAAACATGTACTGGTGTTTTGTTACCAGATTTCAGGAGCAGGATCTCAGGTGCTCTGGGGGCTATAAATGGACACCAAAGGACCCCATGAGGCAATAGGATATTAATCGCTAAGGTCTCCTATTTCTTTTGATGAGTTACTGTCACCCCAATCAGTTTTGCTTCAGAGGCTCCTCCCACCCCACCAAGGCAAGCCAAGGCAAGCCAAGGCAAGCCAAGCCAAGTGATGAGTAACCTGAGCTAACTATATTAACATAAGCTAACACTTGTGACAGCAAAACCCACAAGTATCTCCCTCTTGAAACATTAACTGCTTGGTACAATGATTT
Organism: Vipera ursinii; assembly: GCF_947247035.1. Lineage (NCBI taxonomy): Eukaryota > Metazoa > Chordata > Lepidosauria > Squamata > Viperidae > Vipera > Vipera ursinii. The sequence continues at coordinate 188,306,762 of NC_139516.1, forward strand.
AACAGTCTGAGCTTTTGCGTGTCATCTCACATTTGCTGTCTGAAGCAATCTACTCACAGTGCCCAATGCAGGGAACTCTCTAGAGCTCTGTTCAGGTTTTACTTACACAAAAGAGTAAGAGGAATGCTAGCAGCTGTGTTGCTGAACACTTTGCCCTATTCCTGAGTTATTACGGCTCTTTCTGAGCAAAACTATTTTTATGCCATTCAAATACGGTGATGAGAGACAATGAAGATTTTCTGTTTACACATCTGTGAGAGGCACAAGAACTTCCCAGAAAGAAAAAAGAAGCTGGCAATCAAATCAATTACCTAAGTTTTATTTTTCTTTCTCCAGCTTGAAGGGGGAGCCTTCCTTGCCGTTCATATCCTAGCTCTGAAATGTTTATATTTTCTCCACTAGATGTCCTTCTCTGTGTAAAAAAGCTGCATTCAGAAATGAGACGAACACCAGTGATGTTTAAATGAGAGATTGTTAGAAAACTTCTTTGATTTGAATATTTATCTAGTCTTCAAAGCTGATCAGCAGAGAATTACTTCAGAAGGGGAAAAATATCAGTACAACATACAGCATATATTGCATATTTTTGTAGATTAGTTTGGCAATATTGATACTCAAAATAATGGAAGAAAAGTCAATTTCCAGCTGATTGAATTAAAATGCTACCTGTTCCTCCCTGTGCCCAAAGAGAACAAAGCCATGATAAAAGTGACTATTCCACCTTTATGCCAATCCCTGACTTGTCATTGTTGAGACTCTGCACCAAATTGTACTGTTAATCTTGTTAAATGATTTTTGTAGCTAAGATTGATAGGGATCTTAGAAATGTCAATTCCTGGCCTGGAGACACTGTCAATATTTTAAATTTGAAGGAAAGGTCTATATGTAATTGTCTAAATAATAGGAAGGTACATTTTGGCTCAACATTAAGTATAAACATCAGGTGGTTAGGGAAAGGTGAGAATGCAGCCACTTACTTGAAGATTGGTGTGTTCCCCATTATTTGAGAATTTAAAGCAGAGGCTAGATGTCTGATAAAGATGCTATAGTTCTGGATTTCTTTTATCAAGCAGTGGTTGGACTTGATGATGTACAACAAAGACATTTGTGAAATGCTATGTAATATACTGAACCAAGTTTTAATTCAGAGGTTGTTAATTGAGGCCTTAAGTTTCCTCCTCTGCTGCTAATCTGAGTCACTCTGTATTTTTCAGCCATCAGTGGTCTTTAAAGTGAAAGAAATAGCAAAAGTTTTACATTCTAAACCAGGGGTCTTCAAACTTGGCCATTTTATGACTTGTGGACTTCAACTCCCAGAATTCCTCCCAACTTGTAAATTTTTGAATTAACCAAAATGCATTTTTATCCTAGGTCCTCCTTGCTTCAACTGCTATACATCTCTCTGCTTCAACTCCTATACATCTCTCCATCTCTCTGCTTCAACTCCTATACATCTCTCCATCACTTCTACAGTGAGTTGATCCTGATCCTGGTCAGAAATGGGAAAAGATGTTGCCCAAGAAAAGAACGGAAAGTGATAGATGTTATCTCTGGTCAGGGCCTAGCAACACTAAGACATCTTGTACCTTTCCCCCACAGTTTGCTTTTTGACTGCCTGCCATCAGTTGTAGAAAATGCAGCAGCCAGAAAGTTGCCAATCACCACGTTCCTCCTTATTCTGATTTTCTTTTAAAAGATTTGAAAAGCAAAAGGAAACTTATATCCAAAGCAGACCTGACTTGGCTTTTAGAAAACAAAGCCTCAAAAGAATGGAGATTTGTAGAATCAAAACCATACCTGATTTTTCCATCAAACCCCTTAAATGTTCATATTTTGGCATTAAAAGCCATGAAGCGCCTGCAGGATGGAAGTAGTAATTTATCATTTCTCTGCAATACAAAACAAGGCTTCTCCATGATGTCCAATTTCCTTTCAATAGAGGAATTAGTGGTTTTGTTGGTTTTGGGCACTAATCAAAATGTAAAGCTATTAAAATAAAAAAGTACTCTTGGGTGTTCCTATAAAGCGAACCTAAAAATACTGTCCATCCCCAAATATTTAAGAGTAGCTTCTCAGTTATTTTTTTTTAAAAAAATGTTTCTTGAAGTTTTACAAATACAATTGATTTCAACTGAATAAACCTGCACATAGTTGTGGTAAACTCTGGCTGTGATTCTGGGATGCGGGTGGGATGGAAGACATGAAAATATTAGATAGCCTTTCAAATACTGCCTGAGTTGCAGTTTATAAGGGTTATGTTTTCCTTGGTTAATTTTCTACTTTTTTCCAGTGTTGGCTCATTAAATAGCTTTGGTCACAAAACATGCAAACTGAGCTGTTAGACTGACTTTCCTGTAAATGTATACATGCTAGAGTTTGATGGACTTGAAATATGCCATTACAAGTCAGAGTTTGGCACAGGTTTTAGTCTGGAAATGGTACTAATTGCCAGTCCTTCTGACCAATCACCAAGGTGGTGAATTGAATTGTATATGTATTGGGATTCTTTATGAATCATAGCCCAAATTGGTGCTTCTGATTACACCATGGCAAATGTTGAAGGCATCTCATCACGGGTTAACATCAAACAGATAAGATTTCATCAAATTATTTTATATTAGGAAAATATCAGAAAGAGTCTGGTAGTACCTTTTTCTACACCGCTTTAGTAATTTCTATGCAACTGATGAAGTGAGTTGCAGCTCATGAAAGCTTCTACTTTTAAATAAAATGTATCCATCGGAAAAGGTACTACCAGACTTCTTCTGATTCAGTGCATGATATAGGACATAAGAAAATCTTTTCCATCTGGCCCATTTTGTCTGCTTGTTCTTGCGTTGGCTTCAGAAGATTTTAGGAATGGATTTTTCTGAGACATATATCTAAAGATGCAACGAAAAAAGTCACTGAATAAATTGAACACAGGGACTTGCATTTCACAATCAATTCTCCAGTGACTGCAACCTCTCTGGCTCCCATATTTCAATTCAATTGCAAGGATAAACTTCAGAAAAGAGCAAATGTCTATGGAGATTCTCAGTCATCCAGGTCACGGTGTCCCAAAAGTGCTTTTTCAAAAGGCAACTGGACTTCCTTTGTTTTCCTTTAAAGACATTTCGTTTCTCATCCAAGCAGTTTCTTCAGTTCTGACTGAATAATAAAAGAATGGAAGGATTTATATTCCTTGCAGTCATCTGGTTGTTTGCACTCTTTCTGAGAATTGTTGAGGCCATTTGGAGGTTTATCCGTGCCCTCAGCAATTCCAAGAAGGTTCCATACCCATTTGCACTACTCAGATGATCCTGAGGGCACAGATAAACCTCCAAGTGGCCTCAGAATGAGAGCTAATGATCAGATGACTGCAAGATATATAAATCCTTCCATTCTTCACCATTTAGTCAGAACTGAAGAAGCTTCTTGAATGAGAAGTGAAACGACTTCAAGGGAAAAAAAATAAAGTCCAGCTGCCTTTTGAAAAAGCATCTTTAATTCAGGAAGGAGTTCAATCCAAGGTGAACTTTCAGAAGTGGTAGTATTGTCACCACCGGTAGGACTGCTGCCAGTGATAGTAAATTTCTTCTTCTGCTTGATAAATTGGGAGACACATTCCACCCAAATTCTCTGTCTACAGACTTGATGGAAAATTTCAGAACTTTGACAGAGACCTTTAAATAAAACTGAATGGGTTGGGGGTAATAAGCTGACTTTGTAATAATGCCGCTTGGTGTGTGTGTGTGAAAGCCCTAATAAGCAGGCATATACATAGAATGAAGGCTACTGCTAAGCTTGTAAGCCGCCCTGAGTCTTCGGAGAAGGGCGGGATATAAATGGAATAAAAATAAAAATAAAAAATAAAATAAATAATAAAGGATTTTTCTTTTAATGTGTGCAACAAATTAGCTACTTGGGAAATAAGATAGTTGAACTAAGATATAGAAGGCATAAGGTAAAGGTAAAGGTTCTCCCGCACATGTGTGCTAGTCGTTTCCAACTCTGTATCGGAGAAGTTTGCTTTTTTAAAAGGAGCTTGATGGACTTTTAGCCTTTGCACACATTCCAGTGCAAATATATTTAAATCTGTTGAAATTAGTGAGCACAGTGCATTAATTGAATGATACTATTTGTTATAATAGGGGAGATCTGGAAATTATTTGGATAATCACCCAAAGACCTGTTTGGGATTATTTTCCCCTTCTGAATAATAGAATTGTTTGGATGGTAGGATGCCTTCTTGCCTACTCCCCATTCACCCACAGCATACCCCATCAATCGTTTTCTGTGAGGTGACAGGAATAGCCAAGGTCAGATTCCCTTGTGAGCAGATTTCTCCCTTCTCTTGGAGAAGATGGTCTAAACCAGAGGTCCCCAATTCCTGGTCTGTGGACCAGTACTGGGCTGCGGCATGCCAGTAACCGGTCCACACAAACAAGCAAAGCCCCATCTGTGGGATGCAGGGAGCACACAAAACCACGAACCCTCTGCTCTGTGGAAAAACCTCTCTCCACGGAACCTCCGGTCTAAACTATTATATAAAGGTAAAGGTTCCCCCGCACATGCATGCTAGTCGTTTCCAACTCTAGGGGCCGGTGCTCATCTCCATTTCAAAGCCAAAGAGTCAGCGCTTGTCCGAGGACGTCTCTGTGGTCATGTGGCCGGCATGACTAGACGCCAAAGGCGCACGGAATGCTGTTACCTTCCCACCATAGTGGTCCCTATTTTTCTACTTGCATTTTTACGTGCTTTCAAACTGCTAGGTTGGCAGAAGCTGGGACGAGTAACAGGCGCTCACTCTGCTATGTGGCACTCGGGATTCGACCCGCCAAACTGCTGATCTTCTGATCGACAAGCTCAGCGTCCTAACCCACTGAGCCACTGCGTCCCTATAGAAGGCATAGCTATACATAAATAATCAAACAATTAAGCAACAAATGGGCAGAAAAATTGTTCAAAGAAACACCTGCCTATATTTTTTCCTGCCAGTGTTACTCTACTGATGTAATTACTTCTAGGATTTTTAGTCAGAGGACAATCAGGAAATCTCCTTCAGTCATTTTTCTCAGGGCTTGCAGCCAACTGAGATTAGGGAAAAAAGAAACAGCCTGAACCCTACCCTTTCCCATTTGAGAGGACAGTGGCACTTAGAAGTAGAAAATACTTCAGATTATCCGACAACCCACAAACCCTTAATTCATTCTATAACCACGAAGCAAAAGTTTGCAGTCAGTTTGTAGATGTCATTCATTACTGTTCCACTTTTCTTCCAATAGGTATTTTTCTATCTTCTGGATTTAACAGGATAACAGCAATGTGGATAGCCTTAATTTCTGTAAATGGATGCAAAAGTGGTAAGATTTAGAAAAGTATTTGTTAGCAATAAAGTTTACTTCAGGATTCCCCCCCCCATATCTATAAGAGCCAGAGGGGTGACAGTAATATCAGACTGATTTACAAGCTCCCAATCTTACATTATTTTACCTAGGTATTTTTTCTATCTGTATGCTTTCAGTCCTTGACCTGGGTTCTAGTTACTACAAACAAACTGGTCTCCACTTGCTCTTTCTCTCACACACATAAAAATGGGATCCATCTTTGGTCTTTCTGGCAAACTTCCCCCCCTCCCCCCCACTTCTAGTCAATTGTGTCCAATTCTTGGAGATCCCTAATCTGCTGCTGATGTTACCAAGATAATGAAATGTATGGAAGAAAACTATCAACCTCAGAGAGCACCAAGGACTGCACAGATCAGCTCAGTGTTATAAACATTCTCTTCTCATGGTTAAATTAAACTCCAAATGGAACAGAGTGTTCAGGCTTGGCTCTGGGCAATAAAAAATATTTCATGTTCCAGTAGTTCCTAGAGCTGATTCAACCATCCATCCACCCAGCCAGCCAGTAAAGTCAATTTAAAAGTCATTCTCAACATATTTGGCTCTATGAAAAGAGGACATGGAGAGACTTTTGCAGTAAACAAGTCATTTGCAATAGAGATGGGTAATGTGGTCAGCAATGCATGTTGTTAGTTACTGATTTGCTGAGTAGCATTTTAACTCAAGTGAAGAAGAGCTCCTGGTTGACTGTGTGTCATAGGAACATGAGCTATACTTCTCTAGAATCAAATAAACCCTCCGTATATGCATGTAGTGATCTAAGGACAAACAAGTTTGCTAGAAAATATTAACAGATAATCCCTTGCTTTGAATTCATTCAAGTTTGCCATTGTTCCTGATGAACACTTGAAACATTCCAAAGAACTCTGGGAATATTCACCAGGAACGCCCCAGGGAATTTGTGTAGCTTCCCCGTCCCAAGGCCTTTTACAAAGTATTGATCATTGTTGTTAAATTTGATCAGAAAAGAGAGGAAGGGGAAAATAAGACCTTTTAAAAACCCAATTCAGCGTAATTGGGAGTAAAAAGTGATTTTTGGTGGGGCTTTTTGGGCCAGGGGGAGGAGCCTTCCTGTTTGAATATTTATTGCATCCCATTACTTAATAGTAAAAATTAATCAATACATGTGACAAGTATGTGGTCTCTTTTGTATTAAATTTAGTGCATTAAAAACATACAGAAGAAAATAGACAAATAATTCTTCATATTTTTGACTATTTCAATCCAAAACATGCACAATTTCTTTTTAGTCTCCCCTACTTTCGACAGCAGAAAAATGAACCCCATGAAAAATTTCCCAAGAGAGAGATTTTTTAAAATGATCCCAGTAATTTCATCCTGCATTCCTAGTCATCTTAAACCCACAAATTAATAAAAATGACCATTTCAGGAGAAGTTTTTACCTTGTTCCCCCTATAACTGACCTTTCAATTTTTTCTTCTAATTCTACTTTCTTTCTTCTATTGGCTTCTAAATATTGTTTGGGGATTAAAAATAGTGAATTCTCAAAATGATTGCTCCCAGCTTGTTGTGCTGTATTTTATTTATATCCCCCTTGTTTGTGTTAAATATGCATTCTATTAATAGTTATTTATTGTACTTTGGAATCTTTGGCTGTTTGGTGAAATGAAATTAATCAAGTATATGCCTTAGTATAATGTACATTAAAATGAAAGGAAGCTGTTTAACAAAATCTGCTACATTCTCCAACTCTCTTTTATCTCCTTTTAAACTGTTATTTCCTTAATCCTTGGTTCTATCAAGATTGACAAGGATGAAACTCAATATGGTTTCTTGGAGAAAAGACTATCAATTCTGCAGTCTCTTGGGTGAGGCTTGCCTTCATCCATCCAGGTAGAACCTCTGTTCTCACAGAAGTCCCCTGAATAACACAGTAACTTGTTATGGGTAGAGCTAACCATTTCTGGTTAGTTGCTGTTCAGGGTCATAGGTCCCATACCTGATGGGTGCAGGGAGACTGCCCAAAGTAAAATGACTCTGGTGCTCAGGCATCAGAATCTCAGGATTCTAACCTTATCAACACTCACCTAATGGTGTGGCATTGGTGAAGTGCATCAGATTACAGTTACAACAAAGGGTACTGTAGCTTGTTCCTTGATTAAACAGGGAAATTTAAAAAAGTAAAGGTAAAGGAATCCCTGTGGAGTTTACTTCGCTAATTGTTGCTGACTATAATGGGTGATGTTCATCTCCGTTTCAAGACTATTGAGCCAGTGCTGTCTGAAGACATTTCTGTGGTCAAATGGCCAGCATGATGTCATGGCATGCTGTTATCATAGTAAATAAGTAGTGAGGATGGGAACTCAATCTGTAGCATGGCGCTTGGGTCTCGAACTGGGCTGCTGGCTTTCCAGTCAACAAGCCCAGCATCTTAACCGCTGAACCACCACCCCGCCCAAAAACAAACAGGGAAATATTAGACACAAGCACAAAAAGGCTTTCTGTGAGCATCTGATACCATAGAAGAGTACACATTCTTGCCTTAATTACAGGTTTATACAATACACTAAACCATAATATCATTTGGTTTTGGCTTAATGTATGCATCAGTCTAACTATTATGGTTTGTAAACCATAGTTTATTCCTTAATGTGATGTGTAAACCCAACCAGAGGTAGTTAATTCAACAAGGCACAAGCCCATAGTTTAGTATGCTATACAAATCAGGTCACAGCATATTTCCAACTAGCAGGTAAGTTTCTTTAACCAAAAAGTCATTAATAGTAACTTACTTTTCAATACTTACACTTTTCAGTAGCCTGGGAATAAGGTCAAATAATTCACTAGAGTGTAATATATTAGCATGGATAAGAACTGTGGTGAGTTATGTCATAAATATAATTTTATAAAGATGTAAACAGTAGGAAGTGGTTCTTCTGACATGAGGAAACTTTACTTGGAGTGGCTTGGATATAATGCAAAATTTTGTGGAGTCCCTCCAAATTGGATTGTTTCAAAGTTGAGTTTCCTTTAATATACATAGCTTCTTTCTTTCTCTTTTGTTCCATTTAGGTTTAAAATTGCAGATGCCACAAGAAATATTGTCCTTGTGGCACATCCAGGCCAAACAGAAGCAGGAAGTAATATAAATCTTTTAATAAATCATGTTTTCATGAAAATTCCATCTCCACTTTTCAAACCCAGGAGGTTTGCATAAACATCCCTCTTAGTGCACGTAAAACTGAATCAAACTTCTCAACCTGTAAAAGGCAAAGATGGAGAAACCAGACCAAAGCTGTAGGGAGCACCGTGCTAGGGCAATGCAGGAATACCAGAATCTTCTATTTGGTGGCAGGTCTAATTGCTGTAAAATGTCCTATGTACATGGTTATGGAAATTCAGGGCATTTAAAGGCAGACTGGAGAACTATTAGAAAAACAAATAAAGCTTATTTTAATTCATTGTGTAGATTGTACTGTACAAATAAGTCAATGCTGTGTTTCAATAGCTACCTGAGAGTTAGTGCAAAATAAACTATTATTCCTATGCATGAATAAGCCAGCGCAGTTAACCTCCAGCACCATTATTTAATTCTGGGTTGCTATTAAATAGATGTTCAACCTACATTGAATAAGTCTCAAACTGACCACTTTCAAGAAACTAATCCAGTCTTTCCCATGGACAAACTAAATGGGAATTCTAGGAAGCTGTCTTGTAGATTGTAGAAAGTTGAGCTAATCAGGTGCTTTAATAAAATGAAGACAGTGGGCTTAGTAAGATAGTAATCTCTTTATGAAGGGGAGAATGGAGAGCATTGCTCTCTATTAATTCCCAAACCACCTTCAAAGTGGCCTCAAGGGGTATTATTCTGCTCCACATTTGAAGCATATTTTCCCCCATTATATTGCTGTACTTTTGTCCATTCGGATTTGGGCACTTCATTATATGGAGGTACAACTTAGATGTGTCAATGAAAACATAAGAGCAGGGCTTTTTTTGTCATAGAACGCTCAGAATGGAGTTCCGGCACCTTTTTTGGATGGAACCTTGTAGGGTAGGCAAGGCAGGTTGTATGACATGTGTGAGTTCCGGCACCTTTTTCTTTTACAAAAAAAGCACTGCATAAGAGTAAGTTAAATGCAGTGGAGATGGGGTACTTAAGAAGTGATACAGAAGAAGTAAAAGGTTTAAGAAGGAATGTACTGAAGGAAGATGGATTGAATAGCAAAGTGAGGAACAAGCATGAAAGAATGAATGAACAAAGGAAGGAAGCATTAATGGGACAAGAAGAAGAAGACGACAACTTGGAAAGTCTTGGATAAAAAAAGTTGATGAAATCCTCAAAAAAAGTGAGAAGTTTTAAAGAACCAAAGACAATGCACAATGGTTTATTGAGACAGGCAACTGCAGAAATAAAACAAGATTAATACTCCAAATTGGCTAGTAAGGATAATTTTGAAAATGGTGGTTTATGTCTCAGTCTCGTATTACAGTGGCAAAACCACTTTGTGGAAATGAAATTAGCCAGTGTTACCATGATAACAACTGCAAAGATTCTCAAAGTACATTTGTATGACAGGCAGCACTTCTGGAAAGACAATAACAGGAAAAATTCTAAGGTCTGATTGCCAAGCTGGAATTTTTTGCTTGTCAACAATTCCCTGTTACTTGTGAATTTAAACTTACACCCTTTGCAGTAATGTTCATTTTACTTTTGTGCTGGTTTGAGCTTTGAGGCATTAAAATCTACTGCCATTTTAGATTATTTATAGGCTTATGCCTTCTTTGTCCTGGGGAATACAGGTGATGTGCTCAGTTCAGCACCAAAATTGGAAATAGTAAAAAATAATAAAATAATAAAAAACCTTCTATCATAGGAGAAATCTGAACCAGAATCAAAGGCTTCTCCCCCCCCCCAAATCTATCGATACATATTCCTGCACTACAATTCCAGATGTTGAGGTTTGTACAGTATGTTTGTGGATAAAGCAATTATTTGAATTTAGATCTCTCTTACTGCTGTCCAGATGGAAAGAAGCATGTGATTGGTCCCACACATATACAAGTTACTATTTACATATCAACCTTTCTGTGATGGTTGCCAGACCAACTTACATTTCAGGTTCCTAGAATTTGCCAGCAAGCATAACAAAGGCCAAGAGATCTTGAAGCTGCTTTTCTATGCACATGCTCATTGGAGGTTGATGTATGTATGTGCATGTGTGCATGTATGTTTATGCATCTGCATGTATGTATGCATGTGCATATCTGTGTATGTACACACTATATTACAGTGGAGTGAATCTTTCTGTTCTTACAGATATGTGTTTTGTCTTCTTTATAGGTAGTATGATGAATAGAAAAATGGTTTTGTTTTTTTAGCGCTTTTAATTTGATTTCTGGAAAAGAAAATTGTAATCCACTCTCACACTATCCATGTGATTCATGAAGTCTATAAATTGAAAGAGATAAGGAAAACATCGCTTAAATCATTATGATTTTTTTTTGCAGTGAAATATTAGAAGGAATAAAGTATAATAATTTTGAAAGTAACAGAATTACAGAGTTGGAAGAGACCATGGAGGTCTTCTAGTCCAACCCCCTGCTCAGGCAGGAAGCCCTATACCATTTCAGACAAATGGCTGTCCAATCTCTTCTTAAATCTTCCAGATTGGAGCATTCACAGCTTCTGGAGGCAAATTGTCCATTGATTAATTGTTCTAACTGTCAGAAAATTTCTCCTTAGTTCTAGGTTGCTTCTCTCCTTGATTAGTTTCCATTCATTGCTTCTTGTCCTGCCTTCAGGTGCTTTGGAGAATAGCTTGACTCCCTCTTCTTTGTGGCAGCCTCTGAGATATTGCAACACAGCTATCACATCACCCTTAGTCCTTCTTTTTATTAAACTAGACATACCCAATTCCAGCAACTATTCTTTATATGTTTTAGCCTCTATTCCCCTAGAGTGCTCTTCTCTGCACTCTTTCTAGAGTCTCAACATCTTTTTTACATCAAGGTGACCAAAACTGGATGCAGTATTCTAAGTGTGGCCTTACCAAGGCATCATAAAGTGGTATTAACACTTCATATTATCTTGACTCTATCCCTCTGTTAATGCAGCCTAGAACTGTGTTGGCTGTTTTGACAGCTGCAGCACACTTGCTGGCTCATATTTAAGTGATTATCCACTAGTACTCCAAGATCCCTCTCACAGTTTCTATTGAGCCAGGTATCACTTATACTATACCTGTGCATTTGGTTTTTCTTGCCTAAATGTAGAACGTTACTTTTCTCACCATTGAATTTCATTTTGTTAGATAGCACCCAATGTTCAAGACTGTCAAGATCTTTCTGTATCTTAAGCCTATCTTCTGGAGTGTTGGCTATTCTGCCAATTTGGAGTTGTCTGCAAATCTGATGAGTTTCCCATCTATCCCCTCATCCAAATCATTGATGAAGTTGTTGAAGAATATTGGGCCTAAAACAGAGCCTTGGGGAACCCCACTGCATACTTCCCTCCATGTAGATGTAGTTTCATTGAGGACTATACGTTGAGTATGGTTGGTCAGCCAGTTACAAATCCATCTGGTGGTGATTCTATCTAACCCACATGTCATCCGCTCCAAACCTGTGGTCTTTTAATCTGCATTTAATCTTTCCATAATTTTAATCTGTTTTTATAATTGTTTTTATATCTTTATTTTTTTACTATAGTGTAAGTGGCCCAGAGTCACCTTGAACTGTGAGATACGTTGTATATAAATTAAATAAATAAAAAAAAATACATTTTAAACTTAAGGAGGGGACCCTTTAAGCATTTTTTTCAGACTACCCTGGAATTTTGGAAAACTGGGCTGCTTTAATGAATGAAAACATGCATGGTCCTGTTAGAGAAATGGGTACAACAGTAAGAGTGCTTTAATGACTGCCTTTTAAAACTGTGCTAATCTGAATAATCATTTCTGCTCACATGCAAATAACATACCTGCTATCCCTCAATAATAAATTTAGAAAAATTCTACCATTTTTATTGGAGCTCAAAGTGGCATGTATAATACTCTCTCCTCCCATTTTCCCCATAAAGCATTCCTGTGATGTAGATTAGGCTAAAGGAGAGTCAGTAGTTCAAAATCAAGGGTGAGTAGGAAGTTGGGTTTTCCTGGTGCCAGCCCAACATATCAACCCAGACAACCCCACATTAGTTTCGTAGGTATGTACATATGTATATTTATTTCTCTTTAAGAAGAACATCCAAATGATATGGCTAAGCTGGAAAGTTACACATAAGTTTTTAAAAGGAGGTGAATAGTTTTACATTAAACATTTATGAAAGCACCCGCCATCCAGATCATCTGTCTAAAAAAACCTAGGCTGATCTCTGCCATGTGAATGTCTTTTATCACCCTGAGTACAAAGGTTAAGCCTTTTCTTTCTCTTCCTTTTTTCTCCCCACATGAGTGAGGTTACTGTTATGGTCCCATATCGGTCTGAAAAAAAATCCAGAAGGCTTGTACGGTGAACTGTTTCAATAATCCGTTGCGGGTTTTTTGTGTTGAAAGGTTCTGATATTGCATTGCATGAGAAAGCAACAGTATATCTACCAGTATGAAACCCAACTGCCTGTTTGTAGTAATGCTTTGGTATATAGAGAGTCTCACTGCAGAATAGGCTCACTGAGGAACATTTTTCACTTACACAATAGTTAGCATAACATTTCTCCATTTGAAAGCTTCTTTTGAAGTCCTTGTCCAAATAATAGTTCTAGCTGGCCTAAGATTTTTTCTTTATAATAATAGCTGAGCTATTAAAGCTTTGTTAAATAGTTGTTGAATTCAGTGCAAATATTTGGCCCCTTTTACTTAACTGTTCCAAAACAGAGTTCCTGTTAAATGTTTTTTAAAAGTACCCGATTATGTTTTCAATTGTAATTGCTCAACAAGTATCATGGTACATATTGTATTTTATAGACAAAAAGGGATAGGATTTTTTTTAATCAAGTAGAAGCCACTAATAAAATTAAAAGGTGAACTGTGTTGTACTATATCTGCATACTTCTTGAGATCTTCTATGGGAAGAAGAAAGAAAGACATAGTTTTTTTTATCATGAGGTATATCTGCTAAATTAGAAAAGATCTCTGAATGAGATCTACTATTTATGGGAAAGCACTTGGTACTTGGTCCAATATTTAAGTAAGGAAGACCTAAGTAACTCAACTGTATTCTATTTTCAGAAGGTTTCAGAAAATTAAATCACAGAGAGATTTGGCAATTACAAGAATAAGAATTCTTGGATCAAGTATGTCATATTAGACATTAGGTGGAGTTATCAATATAATTCCACATACCCATGATAGAGCTGCATCATTTTCAGTCCTCATTTTCTTCAAACATGTGAGGTAAAGTTGATGGAAATCCACAAATTTATGGTACCTTAGATACCGAATTTCGTTCGAAGTAAATTTGCCTTCCATAGAAGTTTCCTAGAGCAACTGGAAGTGTGAAGGCTTGCAAACTCATAAACTTATAAAGATAGAAAAATATTTGCCAGAATTTGTCATGTATTCTCCTCACTTGTAATTGTCAGATTAATTCAAGGAAACAATGCTCTCAGACATTTTTTATTTCATTTTCAAAATGTTACATAGTATTTTTTCCTGATTATTGGTATTTTATAAAGTCAAGACTGAGAGGAAGCTTAATGTTATGTGAAAGGATTTTCTTTGGGTAACCATTTCAGTCTTTTCTCAAACTGAACAAATGACTTTGATCTTTCAACCGTGAGAAGTAAACTGGGTGTGACCTTCTGTCATCGGGTAATCATCTCTTTTAATGACATCTGTTAACTTTGTTCTGATATTAGATCATGCCCTTCTTTGTACTGTCAAGATTTTTCATCCAAGGTCTAATTATTTCACTTTATGTGTATAGAGATATCATAAGAGTCACTTCTGTCCAGTATGAAGTTTTTCATTTTCCATATCAAATTTCTAAAACTGATAACAGCATTCTCAATCTTTTCTCACAGCATTAGTACATTGATGCTTTTTTTTACATCAAGAAATCATCTTCAAATGTAAACGTTGTATATTTCTTGAATGGGTTCTATTAATCTCTTATACTGTGTAGCATTTTCTAATAAAATCTTTAATTTTTCAGGTAATTATTTTTCAAAGTAAGTTGTAAAAGCAGTTCAATATTCATTTGGAAGCATCCTTTTGATAGCGATTTCATCAATTCTCTGATCAAAAATGACTTTCTGAATTAGATTGTTGATAAAATAATCAAATTGAATTGACCTTCTAAATTACATTGATCTTGATTTTATGCAAAGCAGTGAACAGATGCATTTGAAATCACAGTTAAAGGAATTTTTTCATAGCCATTAGTTTTCATGTTCACACTGATTGAATTATAGTTTACTGTGCTAAAATATGTCAAATGTCCTAAAATTGGACTTTTTCTATTCAACATTTACTAACTTTTAATGCTTTTATATTGATTTACATTCTGATGCATACCTTTCTATTCTGAATCATTCTGGCTGCTCACTCAATGGACAAGGATCAGTGAGAAGCTTCCTATGTCTTATTTGGTTTTTAGTCAGAAAGTCTGCAGTCTATGGGAGAGATCATTGAATAATGAAAGATGATTCATACATGTCCCTTTGAATAGCCCCTTACTCCTTCTATCATAGTTTCTCTAAACCAGACATGTCAAACACAAGGCCCGGGGGCCAGATCTGACCCGCGAAGTGGTTTCATGCGGCCCGTGAAGCCATCCTGGAAACAGTGAGGGAACGGCCCCCACTGCCTTGGCCCTGGCCCAGAGACCCTCCTCCTGCCAGAGACCCTCAGATCTGTCCCACTCCTGCCCAGGCCCCCATAGGCAACCTTGATGCGAACGTTGTAAAGCTGGCCACGCCCACCCAGTAGGCCATACGCACTCTAGCCACACCCACCCAGTAGGCCATGCCCACCCTGGCCATACCCACCCGGCCCCCCGAGGGCAACCGCAATGCTGATGTGGCCCTCAATGAAATTGAGTTTGACACCCCTGCTCTAAACTGTTCTTTTTTTTGGGGGGGGAAGATCCTCAGTATCAATCCTCTTCCTTTTGGATAATAAAAATTTTAAGGGGAAATATTTTTTAATAAAGCAGTATTTTAAAGGTAATATTTTCTTATGGTATTGTTCACCTTCCATCTCAAAATTGACTGAGTAATAAAGATTATCGATGGTACAGTTCCAAAAGACCACTAGATGGCAACAAAGAGAGCTTTCAGTCTGTCTTGCTGCCATCTTGTGGACATCCAGATTTTTTTAATCCAGATATGTTAACCCTAAATCCTGTACTTTGGTTAGTCACATAACAATGTGTATTCAAAAGAAACCTAAAAAGCAAAGAAAATGGAAATCTGTAATTGTACCAATCATAACAGACTCAGAACTATTTGCTTCTATAGGATACTGTATAACTATAAAAGACTGATGTTTTGAATCCCTTTTCAGTCTTTTACAGAGCCATCCTAGGTATAGGATAAACATAAACCCTGCTGAGTTAAATGGGATATCTTCCCAGGTCAGTATTAATAAAACTGCACCTTTTGCTGGGCTTGAGCAATCTTCCTTCCTAGCCTGAAGCCACTGCATGAAATGCAAGTAAAAGGGCATAATGGTTGTATAAGATGCAAACTGAAGGAATATATGTAGAACAAATGAATTAAAGCAAACAATACCGATCAAAAGCAAAAACAAGCAAAAACAATACTCAGTTTTCATTATATGACCATGTGAGAGTTAGATCCTGGTAAAGTTCTTTTTGCCTGTTTAGTTGAGATTCCTCTAAAGATGGATTTTCATCACTGCAAAGTCATTCTTGCAGGGAATTGGTGCTCAGGAATATAGATACTTGTTCTGTATTAACAACTCATTTCTTCTTTCTTTGTCCAATAAGGAGGAAAAAAACGAAAACAAAACAAGCATATATTGGAGCCACTAGTTTTTTTATTGGTGAGTGTATGAAAGCTAGGAAATAATTTCATTTTGCCTGCAAATATGCGCTCTACTTTGGCTTCATGTATTTTTAATGAACATCTAAATAATGAAACAGACACTGAAACTGCGATCATGACAGAGTGAGGTCTGCAAAGGTCAAAGATAAATGTCAGATTAAATGTATTATCAAAACATTTAATTATTAACACAAACATTAAACTTTTTGTCCCCTTCCCCCACAAGACTGAAACTTTTAAGCAAAATGTCACACAACACAGTCATATTCAGTACAACTAGTATCTGATTAAGCACATTCCTCTCATGAATCTTAGGAGAACAACATCAATGTCTTGCCAGCTGTAGAAAACTGTAGATCTATTTGCTTTTTTGTCATCCAAAAGGGTCTTTTTAGTTCTATTATCTTACAACTGGAGACAGGCCGGTCCCCTCAGCCCTGGGAAATGCAATAGGATACTTGTGATGATATTATGATTTAATTATTAAACATTATATTATGTTACTTTTGTATGTAGACTATGCCATATTGTTAGCTGAGAAAAGGAATTATTTGCATCACCTACGTAGATTCAGTGATGCAGCAGAGAGTAAGTGGCTGAAAGTCAAAGTATCAAAGACCCAAAGTAATTGTCCATTTAAAAAGAAAATGGAATAAATGAATGGAAGTTATATTTAAACAACAAAAAACAAGGGTAAAGAGATGAATTTGTGTATCTTACTATCATAAGACAAAAATGGATGAATGGAGAAAATCTAAGGTCTGAAAATATTGACAAAAATGTCTGCAGTCTGTTGTAAGGAATAAATATTCCTTGAAAGACGCAAAATGGCTGGGAAAACAAGCATGATCCTATCCATTATATGTTAGGAGAATATTTTTTTTAAAAAATGGAATGCCATGGAAATGGAGTACTCTACTGTCTTGATAAAATGAGAACAGATAGGGTTAAAAATGAAGAGGTGTTGAATGAATGTGAATTGAATACAAAATGAGAGACCAGCATAAAAGAAGTAAGTTGAGGTGGTTTGCTTATATGAAGAGAATGAATAAGGGATGGAGGATTCACAAAACAAATCAGAAGAGTGAATTGGTTGAGAGGAAGGGCAAGATCAAAAAAGTTGTGGTTGGATGGAGCTGATGAAATGCTGGAAAAAGGAGAGGGGAGATGTTTAAAGAACAAATAGAAGTTCATGAAGTGATATATGGACATAAAGAAAGCAAAGATGGATTTCAAGGGCAAAACGAAATGGAAAGGTACCGTGAATGGCATATGATGTACAGTATATCGCATTTAGCTACATTCTTTTTCTTTTCTCATATCTTACTTCTCATTTTTTTAGTGATTTGTATAACATTGCTTTTTCCAAAAGAAAATAGCATGATCAGCATGGTATAAATACATGGAAGGTATACTTAGACACAGTGTATTGGATTTTTTCCTGAAATGCCCATCCTTTCAATCTCTAGTTTAAAATGGGATTGAGATTGAGCCAAACTATTAAAAGTATTTTCAGATCTGTTTGGAGATAAAGACTCTACAAGCACTGGCATGTTTACTTGTTTACAAGTACTGAGACCTTTCTACTGTGCAATATGCTCCTTGAATGTTATCACTAGCATTTAAATACCGAAATATAATTTATATAACATACTAGAATGTAATACAATTCTAACAGATTAATTTGCAGAATGGTTGTTCATTAATAGGAGAATATTCCATCTCCAGCGACATCATTTCATGAATACACAAATGTGATTGTTGATGAGGTAAAATGGCATAAATACAACAGGATCAACATATCCACAGGGTAAGGTAAAAAGGTCAAGAGGGCAGCTCCATTAGATATATAAATAGGTGGATCTTTCATTCCATTGCCACAGCCATCATCTTATTTTATCATACCTGTAGACACTCCATTCTTCAATCTAAAATCTGTTGTACTGAGATCCTTGGTGGAGCAGTGGGCTAATGCCTCCTTAAGTAACACCAGCTGCCTGCAATTAGTGCAGGTTCGCATCCCACCAGGCTCAAGGTTGACTCAGCCTTCCATCCTTCCAAGGTAGGTAAAATGAGGACCCAGATTGTTGGGGGCAATAAGCTGACTGTAATAATGCCGCTTGGGGGTGTGTGTGAAAGCCCTAATAAGCAGGCATATACATAGAATGAAGGCTACTGCTAAGCTTGTAAGCTGCCCTGAGTCTTCGGAGAAGGGCGGGATATAAATGGGATTAAAATAAAAAAATAAAATAAAATAAATCAAGGAATAAAAGTTCTTTAACAGACTACTGCTTCCCTTACTATATCTAATATTACTCTTGACAGCAATATCTCCATACCACTTTTATAACTCAGTGGAATAATTGAATTACAAAATAGTTGAATCTTTTAGTTGCCAGACAATTCTAAATAAATTAATGTACAAGTATGTGCAATGTGGGGATGGTATTCTCCAGTGACTCAGCAATGTAACATATGGCAAAATGCTTAATATTTATTTCCATTTCACATCTCTATTGGAGTCAGATTGAGATATTTTATTATTTTGACAGTCAGACAACATCTGTTGAGGACACAGTCAGCTGAATTACAGCCTTCCTGGCAGGTTTTGGGACAGGCAGCATTAATTTCAACAATCCTAAAACGTCTTCATGTCATTTTCTACTGCAACAAACTGATTTTATTGCAGAAATTTAATTTATGGAGTTTGAACAGCTTTACATCTATACCCTGAAGAATCTAAATATATTCATATTGACAGAATTCCTTAAAGAAGGCATTGTATATTATTATGTTGCAATACCACTAGATTTATTTCGATTCATCCCTCAAGTGCGGCCAATTGTTTTAAAGAGAGAAATGATGCAATTCATGTGGTAGGGTTCATCTGATGAGAAAAAGGAGGTGAGATTCCAGTCTAGAGGTGATATTTGAGGAATCTAGTGATGGACGTTAAGGCAGATCAGGCTATTTTAGAATATACCATCCCAATCTATATGTTGGAATAACCATACTGACAATTCTGGAAGATGCACCGTTAAAACATTTGGATGATCTGAGATTGGGAAATATGACTGAAAAGAAGATTTTCAGAAGAGCCCCTTTTCTTACTATAAACTCTTGCATTCTCACCATGTTATTATACAACTACCAGAATACTGTTCTAGTTGGCTTCTGTTCTGTTCCTGTGTTGCTCTTGCAGGTCCAGAACAGTTTGATCTGCATTACAACTTTTGGATCTTTCTTAAGTATGAGCCTGCAGTGTGCTGCAGCTGCCAAAAGAGCCAAACAGTCCTAGTTGCATCAATGGAGAGATAGTTTCAAGATCATGTGAAATGATAGTGATGCCCTATACTGCACTAGTGAGGCCACACTTGGAATACCGCACCCAATAGGGCTCGCAACTTGGGCGTCCTCCTGGATTCACGGCTCAGTTTTGAAGATCACATAGGAGCCGTGACCAGGGGGGCTTTTGCCCAGGTTCGCCTGGTGTGCCAGTTGCGACCCTACCTGGACCGAGATGCCCTACACACAGTCACTCATGCGCTCGTGACCTCCCGTTTAGACTACTGCAACGCTCTGTACATGGGGCTGCCCTTGAGGACCACTCGGAGGCTTCAGCTGGTGCAGAATGCAGCTGCGCGAGTTGTGATGGGGGTTTCCTGATACTCCCATGTAACACCTCTGCTCCGCAAGCTGCATTGGCTTCCGGTTGCCCTCCGGGTGAGATTCAAGGTGCTGGTGATGACCTATAAAGCCCTAAATGGCTTAGGTCCGGGATATCTGAGGGAACACCTGCTGCCGGCATTAAGTTCCCTTCGTCCTGTGCGCTCCCACAGGGAGGGCCCTCTCAGGGTGCCGCCGGTAAAAGATTGCTGGTGGATAACACCCAGGGGGAGGGCCTTCTCTGTGGGTGCGCCTGCCCTTTGGAACCAGCTGCCTGTGGAGCTTAGGACTGCCCCCAACCTTAGTTCATTTTGCCGGGACCTGAAGACCTGGCTCTTCGAGCTTTCCAGCCCAGGCTGAGAGTTTTAATTGGGGTTTTTATATTTCTTCAGGGATTTAATTTAATCTTTTAAAATTGTTTTTAATTTTTGTATTGATGTTTTAAGTACCCTGTAAACCGCCCTGAGTCCTACGGGAAAGGGCGGTATATAAATTCAATAAAAATTCAGCAAAAAAAAATTCTAGTCACTTTGATACAATTTTTTTTTGAGGCTTTAGAAAGAGGAGAGCAACAAAGATGATAAGAGGCCTGGAGGCTAAACCTTGTAATGAACAATTGAGGGAACTAAGTATATCTAGGCTAACTTGTGCTGGACCAGTATATATTCAGCTGCTCCATTTTATATCTAGTTTAGGAATTAAGAACTGTGTTAGTGTATACAGCATTTACAGGGTTAATAAAGGTAAAGGTAAAGATTTCCCCGCACATTTTTATTTTTTTTAATTTTAATTCCATTTATATCCCGCCCTTCTCCGAAGACTCAGGGCGGCTTACAAGCTTAGCGTGCTATAGCATTGTATGTAAGAACATGTAGCATTTACAGGGTTAAACGTTATTTCCTCAAGAAATGCCTTATGGGAATTGTAGTCTAACTGTTTAGTGAATACCATGCTTTCTAGTTAAGTGGGTGGAGCTTTCATGGTTTATGGCAGGACTTCCTGCCTTTGTCTTTGTACTATCTCTCTGGATGAACCCTGGCGTGGCTGGGGATATCAAACTCCATTTTCAACATGTAACTTTGCACAGGATGGAAAGTTCATCATTTTTTTACCTAATGAGATGGGTCCAAATTACAACCTTGCATTCCAGATGGACCTTTGCTGTAACCGTGAGTTATTGACATTGGATGCATGTGAATAAAGTAATTTGTTATTCCCATTTTATTTGAGTTTATTCTGGCTGTTTCAAGTGGGATTAGCAATCACATAACATAACACGGAACATAACATGGAACATAACTAATTGAAGGACTAGGGGTGATATGATAGCAATCTTCCAGTAGTTGATGGGTTGTCATAGAGAAGTCAATTTATTTTCTAAAGCACCTGAGGACTGCACAAGAAGTAATGGGTGGAAGATCATTAAAGTGAGATCCAACTTAGAGCTAAGGAGAAATTTCCTGACTATTACTACTAGAATATTAATCAGTGGAAGAGTTTGCCTTCAGAAGTTGTGGGTGTGCCATTGCTTGATGTTTTCAAGAAGAGACTGGACAGCCATTTCTCTGAATGGTACAGGATCTCCTACTATGGGCAGGCGGTTGGACAAAAACACCTCTAAGGGCCCTTCCAACCTTATTATTCTATGTTCAATGATCTGTGTTTTCAGTGCCTCCGAAATATTAGTAATATAAGGAATCTTTCTGCCAGGTAGCCACTCAAAGACTGCAGACAATAATGTTTAGTAAGCAGCATTCTCTGTGTAAACATTTTAATTTCTTGTTATGTGCCATCTTGACTGTATGAACAAAATATGATATATAATTTAAAAATATGTTTTTCTGGAGAGTCCCCACATAAATCTCACCATTTGTTAAAAAAACAGGGGCTCTAAACTCAGCAAAACACTATTACTCTGCTGGTTTTAAAATTTCTGTTAAAATAATATGCTCTTGATAAGAAGTTATGAGATCTCAACTCCGAAGAGAGGGGAAACCTGGTTTGATTCCAGGAGCTGAGCTGATATGGGAAATCCTTTCAATGTAAAACTGCTAGCTACTACCTATCCACACTCCCCATAGTGGTTTTTTTGGGGTGGTGGTGGTGATTTGGTTACTTTGTTATGTGAATCCATCTATTGTTCATAAGTCATTTTTATAGTTTAGTGCAGTATAACAAGCACAGTCTTATTAAACAAACCATGGCTTAGTGGAATATATGACCTCATTCAAAAGACAAAGTGAGTTTGTTTAATATGCTTCAGACTGATGGCGGAAAAGGCACAAGTATTTCTTTATCCCTTCCCACCAGCTACGTTTCTTGGCCCACTTATATGGGCAAAGAGATTCAGTCTATTTGGCAAGTCTACATCTTCTTTTATTTGGTTGCTAAATGGTTGTGATGGGTAAAACAATCTCAGTGTTTCCGAGGGGCTTGTTTTTGCTTTCTTGGACCCCTCTAACATGTTTCATATGACACTAAATGTACCTCAGAGGACCTGTTCTTCAGATCTGCTTAAAATTAACAAAATGATTGTTGGATTGCTTTGTATTTAAACTCAGATGTTTTTTCCCCTTTAACTTAGGAAGGGTCTTGGAACCAAACTCTGAGAACACCTGGTTTAGATATAGGAAAAAGAAAATGAATAGAGGATTAAGAAGCTACAACCACCTGGATGAGATTGTATGAGCATTCCAACTTAAAAGATTATGATTTCATACATTGTCAGTGTATATGGACCCTGATGTAAATCTGGTTACTACATAGATCAAACACTTTGAAGTGTCCTACAGTCCAGTTCTATACATATTTACTTAGATCTAAATTTCACTGACATCAATGGGAATTGCACCCATATAAAAATGGTATAAGATAGGATTATAACAACCTGCAATACAGATGGAGAGAAGATAGAAATAATTTACTTCCAGTCTCTGGATCCATGAATATAATCATCATAATCCAACTTATTGTCAAAAAACCTGGTTGTTGTTGGGGCCTAAATCCCAGACTCTTATTTCAGCAGCTTAAGCAGAGTCTGTTGAAAAATGGCCAACTGCCAGATTTGGCATTTAATTTGCATTTGCCAGAAGACCTCTCAGAAAGGGATGAATAAATTACTATATTCAGAAAAACCAAACTGAATTCTGAATAACACTGAATAACTCTCTTTTTCTGAGAGCTCTCCTGGGTTCATTCATAATCTGCTTCTGTATAAGCTGTGTTTCTAATGTGCTATGTCTAGTATGGCTCTATGTTCCTAGAAATTTCAGACAAACTTAATAATGATTCAAAAACAGTCTAATCAGGTGACTTCCGGTGGCTCCGCGGCGACGGAGACAGCCTTCCCGGGCTGCCCGCGGCTCAGCTGTTGTTTTTTCGCCCGAAACAGCGCCGATCAGCTGTTCGGGCGAATTCGAAGCCCCCTCCTCAGGAGAAGAGGAGGAGGCGAGCTCCCAGGTAGGGGTAGAGTTCTCCAGGGCCGCCTGAGCTTATGGCTTGGGCGGCTGAAGGATTGAACTCCCCCGTAGCCTGGGCTGCTCC
The DNA here is from genome assembly GCF_947247035.1 of Vipera ursinii. Classification (NCBI taxonomy): domain Eukaryota; kingdom Metazoa; phylum Chordata; class Lepidosauria; order Squamata; family Viperidae; genus Vipera; species Vipera ursinii. The sequence goes on from NC_139516.1 coordinate 188,330,327, forward strand.
CAGCTGGCCGGCGCCTCTGCTCCTGACTTCTTGGAGCAGAGCCAGCCGTCTGCGACCACCCCTGCCTGAAGGAATGACTATGGATTAAAGGAGCAGGCAGAGCGATACAAGAGGAAAAGGTGAAGAAGATTATTATATTTTACTCTCCAGCTTGATGGACTTTTTTTGGATTATAAAACTGAAGTGAAACTGCGTCACAATTGGTAAAAGATGGCGGCTAAACCACCCCCTAAAACTCTTCGGAGTGCTGGAACTTCTCCTGTGCAACAATCATTACTGCAGGCGCTGCATCCTCCTGATGTATTGACATCAAAGGACCTGCAAGATGCTCTTGAAAAACACACCCAGGTAATTTTGGAATCAATTAATGATAGATTTGCACAGATGGAGGAGAAATTGGAGAAACTGGAGAAGAGAATGGAGGAGAGGATGGAACAGAAGCTCAGGGAGATGAAGGTAGACATCTTGTCTTCAGTGTGTAAAGTGGCTCGTTGTGTGGAAGAATTGGAGGAAAAGCTAGAGGACTTGACTCAAAAGAATGCTATATTAGAAGCAAAAGTATTGGAGAATGAAGATAAAATGGACAAGGAACTGAGTCTTGCTCAATATTACCAGATGCAGTTTGCCATTAGAATTAGAGGCTTAAAGGAGAATACTAAGGAAGATCTAAAGCAGCTTGTTTCTGAGGCTTTCGAAGTAGTGTTGAAACAGCCAGCATCTGAAATAAAAGGAGGCATGGATAAAGTGTTTCGTGTGAATTCATGGATTGCTAGACAGAGAAAGTTGCCTAGAGATGTGGTGGTATATTTTGCAAAAAGGGAAACTAGAGATGAAGTTATACAAGCTGCTTATGATACTAAAGTTGTGATTGCTAATCAAGAAGTTTTGGTCTTAAAAGAAATTCCTCCAAAGATTCTAAGGAGAAAGAAGGACTTTACATTTCTTGTGCAAGAGCTCAAGCAACGAGATATAAGGTTCAGATGGGAGATCCCAGTGGGGTTGATGGTGACGCACGAAGGTAAAAGGTACCGTTTGGTTACTGTGATGCAAGCGCGAGATTTTTACAATAATGTTTTAAATGCAACGCCATTAACACTTTTGGAAGCTGAAAAGGGATCTGGAGAAGGAGTGCATCAAGAGGCCGAAGATGGTCAGATAGAAGATAACGGTGTTGGAGGAGATCAAGATACAACCTCGTCGGATGAGTCTATAAAACAGAGGGTGACGCGTGCTGCTGCAAAACGATCTAAGAAGAGAAAATAGCAGGATTTGCAGAAGTCTATGGAACTTCTACGATATAGTCAAGTAGTCAAGTATGGGAGGTGGGAAAAGGTTTAGGTGTAGACGCAAGATATTTCTATATGTGGTGGTTTTGTGGAAAGGATGAGTTTTTTTTTTTTTTTGGATTAAAGTTTGGTGGAATATACAGAAGTTTTTTAAATGGAGGTTAAAGTTTTGTTCGCAATCTTTTTTTTTCTTTTTTTCTTTTTTTTTTCCTTTTTTGTTTGTTTGGAATAATTATAGATATGGTACTGGAAGAGGAACGGCCGATTATAGAAGAGTTGACTTTAAAGTTTTTCGATTTGGTTGAGGTGTTTTTTTTGTCTTTAATATATATTTAATACTATTAAGGTTTGTTTCATCCTATATAAGCTAGAGAGTGTGTCTTTTTTTATTTTTTAGTTTTTTATATATATTTAATATTGCTAAGGTTTGTTTTATCCTACATAAGCTAGAGAGTGATGGATTTTAGAATTTATAGTTGTTAGTATATGGTTGCTTAGGTTTGTTTTTTTCCTATATATATACCTTGTATTTAGCTCTGGGAAGTAGGGGGGGAGGGGGGGAGGGGGGGAGGCGGGGGGGGAGGAGGGAGGGGGGTAGGGGGGAGGTAGGGGGGGAGGAGGGAGTGGGAAGGGGGGTTTTTCAAAGGAAAATTGTATTTTAAAACTTTTCAATAAAAAAAAACAACAGTCTAATCAGTTGCAATTGGCTCTTTGTCACTATCTTTAATATAATCAATATCTCATTTCTCATCTATGGCTGTGCAAAAACAGTTGTTTCAATTATACAGGATTAATAATTAAGTCATATTTTAGGTTTGACTGATGCTGAAAGTAAGTAAGACAGTATTGAAGACATAATTTGAAGTACATGAAGTTACATGAATACTTACTTTGAGACTGTTGAACCATTAAAGGGACAGATTTGGGAATGGAAAAAAAATACTATTGGAAGATAGAAGAGTTGGTGAAAACATGCATAGGGTGCCCCTGGAAGCAAGTAAAGGACCCTTTCAAACCATCATATCTTAAAGAAACATATCTTTCTGAAGGCTTGGGTTGCTTTCCTTTCATATGAGATGTTTCTCTCAGCCCCAAGGGCAATCTCAAAGGAGTGTCTTCACATATGCTCAGAAAATGTTGGTAGGTCTTCAAAACCATTATGCTGGCTTTTGAGAGTCTCAGCATCTCAATACTTGAAATAGTATTTTTTGAAAGACAATTTCTTGCTTACTTCTCAGAGTGGCTTTTGAATAGTTCCCTAGCAGACAGTCCTTAGTTAACCAAAGGCAATTGGTCTCATCTTGGTTGGGATATGCAGATTTTTGCTCCTGCAGTCCAAAATGAGGAGACAGTTGTTTTGCTTTTAAGCTATTTGGTACATTAAGCAGGGAGCAATGACTTTATATATTTTAAAGAGGGAAGAAGTGGAATCATTCAGTCAGATACATTCTTTAGGCAAAAATCTGTATGATGCCTTCAGATCCAATTGGAAAAAAAAACAAAACCTCACTAAAATTGCCATACATGGGTAATTTCATTGCAACAGTCATCTCTTGTTTTCTTAAAATGATATTATTGAAAGATTGGCTGTTCTGTTATGGTTACATTTTTAACCTGTATCCATAACAAACTTTCATCCATACAACAAAAATTAACATGACATTACTTGACTGGTTTAATGTCAAATAGCAATTTAACATTATTGTTGGATGGTTTTGAAAAATAGTCAGAATGAACAGATAGTAAGTGTTGGGTAAGAATAAGGGGACAGAATAGGGAAGTTGAGAAGACAATAACATCATTTAATATAACAGTTGTAGTAAATATAGCTTCAATAAACTGCAATAGCTTCAATTGGCTGGCTAAAGTTTAGTGCCTAGGTACATGGTATTAAGTCCTGCTCAGTTTAGTGTACAAGTACTGACATAGATTTGGTGGGGTGTACCTGGTACTGGGAGGAAGAATGGCTTAAAGAATGACACAATCATTCTTGTGGTGCCCTACATGAAGTTACAACTTCTATTTGTACTTATTTTTGAAAGGAGAGGGCATAAAGGCATCCCAAGCAAAAGAGATACAAGGTTAGCATTCCCTGCACTATTGTTGTCTGCTATGAAACCAAAAGCATGAGCTATCAGCTCATTCTGAACAGACTAAGCTTATTCCAAGGGAAAACAATTGTGCTAGATCTCCAGTACAGAAATAGCACAATAGAAAAGATTACCATCACCATTCTATCCCTGGGCACCATCCAGCAATAAAAGTAGATGGCTGGGCAAAGCTTATAAAATGAAAGACTGAAGTTCTCCAAGGTGCTCTGTCTTTCTATGGCTGCTTACTGGCAAACAGAAGGGAAAAAAGGGACAAAAGTGAAATACATTATATGACCCGATCTATTGGCACCAATAGTTTTGAGGCAAGTCACAGGAGAAATCAATCTCTCTCTCTAGGGAATTACTTCAATATCACCATGTATAAGTAAAATCAAAGTAGCTTTAGGAAGCCACGCATAAAAGTGATCAAAGCTGGAGGAAATAAAAATACAAAACACAATTTACAATATTGGAGGAAATAAAAATATAGTACTGCTTGCAGACAGCATCTTAAAGGAATATCCCATAAAGCAGAAATAAACCTCTGGACAAATACAAGCTCTCCTGGATCTGCTGCTTAGGGTTTCTGAGAATATGGCCTACTGGGTGGGCATGGCCAGCTCTACATTGTTCGCATCAAGGGTGCCTATGGGGGCCTGGGCAGGAGTGGGACAGATCTGAGGGTCTCTGGCAGAAGAAGGGTGTCTGGGCCAGGGCTAAGGCAGTGGGGGCCGTTCCCTCACTGTTTCCAGGATTTAATTTAATTTAATTTAATAATATTTCTATACCGCCCTTCTCCCTGAGGACTCAGGGCGGTTCACAGGGCAAAAGTAGAATACAAAATACAAACATTAAAAAGAAATTAAATAATTGCCCAAGTTTAAAACAATTACTATTCAATTATAAAACCCCAAAGATAAAATTAAGAATACAAAAAATAAAAAAACCCACCAATTCCCATCAGGCTAGGCCGGCTTGTACAAACAAAAACGTCTTGAGATCGCGACGAAAGGAGCGAAGATCGGGATCCATCCGGAGCTCTACCGGTAACTGATTCCACAGCTCCGGAGCGCCCACAGAGAAGGATCTCCCCTTGGGGGCCACCAATCGACATTCTCTGATCGGTGGCACCCTGAGGAGGCCCTCTCTGTGGGAACGCACAGGGCGCAGGGAGCTTGATGCCGGCAGCAGATGTTCCCTGAGGTACTCCGGCCCCATGCCATGGAGAGCTTTGAACACCATTACTAGTACCTTGAATCTCACCCGGAAGGCAACTGGCAACCAATGCAGCTCACGGAGCAAAGGTGTAACGTGGGAGTATCGGGAGACTCCCAACACAACTCTCGCAGCTGCATTCTGTACCAGTTGGAGCTTCTGGGTGGTCCTCAAGGGCAGCCCCATGTAGAGAGTGTTGCAGTAGTCTAGTAGAGAGGTCATGAGCACGTGAGTGACCGTGCATAAATCATCCCGGCTTAGATAGGGCCGCAACTGGCGCACCAGGCGAACCTGGGCGAAAGCCCCCCTAGTCACAGCTCCTATATGGTCTTCCAAGGTGAGCCGTGAATCTAGGAGGACTCCCAAGTTGCGAGTCCTATCTACGGGGGGTAATAGTTCACCCCCCATAGCAAGAGGTGGAATGTCCGAATAAACCCGGGATGAAGGTATGCAAAGCCACTCAGTCTTGTCGGGGTTGAGTTGAAGTCTGTTCCTCCCCATCCAGACCCGGGCCACATGAAACCACTTCATGGGCCGGATCTGGCCCCCGGGCCTTGTGTTTGACGTGTCTGCTTTAGACCTATATCCAGCTAGGGGACATGGAATGAATGAATAGAGTAGAGCTGGAATGGACCTTGGAGGTCTTCTAGTCCAGCCCTCTGCTCAAGCAGGAGACCCTATACCATTTCAGACAAGTGACCGTCCAGTCTCTTCTTAAAAACATCCAGTGACGAAGCAAGCTGTTCCACTGGTTAATTGTCCTCACAGTTAGGAAGTTTCTCCTTAATTCCAGGTTGCTTCTCTCCTTGATTAGTTTCCATCTGTTGTTTCTTGTCTTGCCTTCTGGTGCTTTGGAAAATAAAGTGATCCTCTCCTTTTTGTGCCAGCCTCTCAAATACTGGAATACTGCTATCATATCCTCCCTAGTCCTTCTTTTCTCTAGATTAGCCAAAACCAATGCCTGCAACCGTTCTTCATATGTTTTAGTCTCCAGGCCTTTAATCATCTTAATTGCTCTTCTTTGCACTTTTTCTAAATTCTCAACATCTTTTTTGTAATATGGTGACCAAAAGTGGAGGCAGTATTCCAGGTGTGATCTTACTAAGGCTTTATAAAGCAGTACTAATACTTCATGTGATTTTGAATCTATGCCTCCATTTATACAAACAAGGATTGTATTAGCTTTTTTGGCTGCTGCTGCACACTGCTGACTCATGTTTAAGTGATCATCCACTAGGACTCCAAGGTCCATCTCACGGTTACTGTTTTTGAGCTAGGCTTGCCTATTCTGAACTTGAACTTTTAGTTTTTCCTGCACAGGTGTAAAGCCTTCCTTTTGTCCACATTAAATTTCATTTCGTTGGATAGGGCCCATTGTTCAAGTCTGTGAAGATCTTTCTGGATCCTAAGCTTGTCTTCTGGGTTGTTGGCTATTCCTGCCAGCTTAGTATCATCTGCAAATTTGATGAGTTCCCCTTCTATTCCCTCATCTAAGTCATGTATGAAGATATTGAAGAGTACTTTAGTTGTGTCATTTATTTATGCCGCTGAGTAATTTATGAAGATATTGAAGAATGCTTGGGCTCCATTAAGGTTCTTCATGTTGAAGTCCTGTGTATATAGAACTATATAAACCACCTGGTCCTTTCATACAATCTTACATTGCATTATATCTGAACATGGGCATGGTTGTTGATAACCTACAAATTTTGGTCACAATGTTTCTAGACTGATAGTTTTTAATACTAACCAAAGGCAAAGTACAGCTATTCCATCTTCTCCTCCTTAATATTTTTTTTGAAAAAAGATAGAAGAAGTAATGAGAACACCCAAGAGGATTACAAATGGAAAAGATTGTCATATGGATCCCACTCCTACACCAAAAAATTACATGAATGGTGCAGGGCGATTGCAATAAAAATTGCCTGGATGCACAGAATTTCCCATCATTGACTCCAATGGAATTTAAAGAGTTATAAACAAACATTGAAGTAATGCCCAAAATTTGTAGCCTGTCTGAATAATGATTGAATAAAGCCAGAAACAGGAAAGAAAAAACCAGAGGAGAGAGGGGTAGAATAAAATCAGAACTGGTCAAGTTTGAATAATAAAGGTTTTCCCAATTTGGTACCCTTCAGTTGTGCTGAACTGCATTTCCTAGAATCCCTAGCAATATTTTGACTTATAGCAGGGGTGTCAAACTGCCGGACCACGGGCTGGATGCGTCACATGGAAGCCGCGCCCACCCCATTGCCGGCAATGGAGAAAAAGCTCCGATATGTCGTGTGACGTAACATGACATTGCAAGTTTGACATGTCTGACTTATAGCAATAGCACTTAGACTTCTATACCACTTCACAGTGCTTTACAGCCCTCTTTAAGCAGTTTACAGAGCATATTGCCCACAACAATCTGGGTCCTCAGAGAAGAATCCAAGTTGGGGGAGGCTGTACTAGTAACTTATGTAAGCTTCAGCCACACATCACCTTCATATTCATAAGGCTTGCCATACTCCTTCAGACATCTAAGGAGTTGTTGTTTTAATGTTGATTTTCTACAGATGTAAAATGAGTAACCTGAATTTATATAACCTTTTCCATGTCAGTTCTAATAAGAGTGGGCAACCTTATGCCAAATATGTCAGGCCTCTATATGATGAAATATTAACTCACCATTAGTGTTGTAGGATAAAGGAAATGTTAATTAATTTGTCGAGTACAGAGGTTAAGGTAGACTACAGTGAGCATTCCTGTTGTGGGCGAAGGGATGCAACAGAACCAATCTAATTCTGAACATTATCTTGGGGGGTTGTTGTTGTTGATGATGATGGGAGCACAGGAAGATTCATAGATCCATCAGAAGTCTAACTAGTGCAACAAATACAGTATAGAAGATCAATGAAAGCAAGTATTTTTTCTGTTCTTAGTATGAAAGGTCCATTAACCCAATTGTTTCTCAATCCTGGCAAATTTAAGATGTGCAGACTTCAACTCCCAGAATTTTAGGAATTAAAGTCCTCACATTTTAAATTTGCCAAAGTGGGGAAACGCTATATCAGGGGTGTCAAACTCAATTTCATTGAGGGCCGCATCAGCATTGCGGTTACCCTCAGGGGGCCGGGTGGGTATGGCCAGGGTGGGTGTGGCCTACTGGGTGGGCGTGGCTAGAGTGCGTATGGCCTACTGGGTGGGCGTGGCCAGCTCTACATTGTTCGCATCAAGGGTGCCTATGGGGGCCTGGGCAGGAGTGGGACAGATCTGAGGGTCTCTGGCAGAAGGAGGGTCTCTGGGCCAGGGCTAAAGCAGAGGGGGCCGTTCCCTCACTGTTTCCAGGATGGCTTTGTGGGCCACATGAAACCACTTCGCGGGCCAGATCCGGCCCCCGGGCCTTGTGTTTGACATGTCTGCACTATATTAACCAATTTATGTGAAATAAAAAGTTTGGAGAGTCAGGGAGATATTGTGAAAGTTTACAAGTGGGAAACTATAACCTTCCAAATGTGGCTGAACTACTCCTAAAGTTCTTCATCCTTGGCTGCACTGGTCGGGCTGCCTGGAATTATTCTATTTTTCCCCCCAATTGAATCACTTTCAAAACAAGTTTCATAGGAGGCTTATGATAATGAACAGCTTGAGCACTTGAGGATGGTGAGTTAAATATTCTTAGAGTCCAAATCTGCAAAATCTCACTTTCATATGGTTATATGGTCTAACAGGCAGCTTTTCTATTTACCTCTGTATCTGTCTGCTCCAAAGCTGTCATTCCGTAGTTCTTTTCTTACGAAGATTTCTTGATTACATCGTTCAGCTGGGAGAGGCTCCTTTCAGGTAACTGCTGCTGTTCAGATGGCAACAGTTAAGAACAATCTTCCATCTGTTGAGAACAATCAGCCAAATGGTAATTACTGCTTCAAATTTGTGTGACAGTGAAAAGACACTAGTCAGGCCTGTTGTGAGCTATTTAGGCCATTTTCTGCCCCAAATCTTTGGAAGGTATCTTTGAATTTATTCAGTCCAATCTTATCCCACCAAACTAGAGCTTCTCAAACTTGTGAACATTAAGATGTGTAGACTTTAATTCCTAGAATTTACCAGCCACATGGATTCAGGCTGGGGGTTAAGATTGTTCTTAGCTGTTGCCATCTGAACATTTTGACCTTCACAAGGTTGAGAAACACTGTTCCTAGCATGCAAAAACTAAATATATGAAATATTTTATACCAAAATACTGAATAGTAGCATTACAATGCATACCCAACTGCCATATGTATATATAGCTACAGCAAAGGATTAAAAAAGTGACTCCTTGCTACCTTTATAAGTGTTAAGTGTGTGGTTAGAAAGAACTATACTACAGGTGTCAAACTTGCCGCATCACGTGATGTGTCACGACGAATTGCAGCTTTTTTCACATTGCTGGAGCTGGGGTGGGCGCGGCCTCCACATGATGCAACTGGCCCGTGAGCTGGCAGTTTGACATCCCTGAACTACACTCTCTCTCAAACTGTCTTTCTTGCCCTTAAGTATAAATACCTCCCTACCTGTAGCTGTTAGCCATGCTGGTTGGGAGATTGTGGGAATTTGGGGACTAGAAGTCTGAAGTGTGGTAAGAAATATATCCAAACTCTAACCTTGTTCTTCTGCTGACTATCAAACAGATTTGTATTCATGTCATTGAATTAAGATAATGGTGAAGTATTGGGCACACTGGAATATTGTTAGAGCAGATCAGTTTACAGATAGTTCTCAAATTACAGACATTTGTTTAGTGACCATTCAGAATTACAATGGCACTGAAAAAAGTGTCTTATGACTGGTTCTCACATTTACGATTATTGTAGCATTCCACACGGTCATGTGATCAAAATTTGGATACTTGGCAATTGGCATCTATTTACAATGTCTGCAGCATTCAAGGACTATATGATTGCCATTTGCAACCTTCCCCATTGGCTTCCAACAAGCAAAATCAATGAGGGAAGCTGACCTTGCTTAACAACCATATGATTCACTTAACAACTGTAGTGACCGCTTAACAACTGTGGAAAAAAAGCTCATAAAATTGGGCATGACTGCTGAAAAACTGCCTTGTTTAGCAATGGAAATTCTGGTCCAATTGTCAAGGATTGCCTGCATTTGATCCTTTACTTAGACTTGGCTTGAGTACAGAACTCAAGTAATGCAGATATGAATATTGGGACCCCCAAAAGCTGCCAATATTAGAGTTCCTTTTGATGCATGAAAAGGTGTTTTCTTCTGATACTTCAAAGGATAACAATTCATCATTTTACTTATTCAGTGTATCTTGTTGTAGGAAACTGTCATCCAGGAGCAGATTTCCTACAGAAAACTACATTTTCTGAATTTCTTCCAACAACACTGCCAAGGTAAATTTTGAAAACTGAGGTCATAATTTTGCACATGAAATCACAGGTTCAGGAAAAAAAATCTCAAAGTTTCACTGCTCTTTGGATTCAAAGCCAAGGTTTTTATGCTTGCTGTTGTAAATTTGGTTTGATGATGGATTAAAAGGTATTTCTCTTTCTGGTTATTTGAAGTCCAGGTTTTGAGAGAAGTGAGTACTGTGGAATGTATTACCTGATGACATACCAATTCTAACCAAGAACAACACTATGACATACTCAAGCAGCTCAGGGCAAGAATGACCCGTTACTTCATTGGGGGTGCTTGTTCCTTTGAAACATATTACAGAACCAACATGACAGTTTTCTAAAACATCCAAAGCTTGCTATGGTTCAACTACAAGAAAACTGAATGAAATGATAACACAGGTAATACTATGGACAAATACTTTTGTATGCCCACTGATTCCCAGTCTTGTGAGAAAGAAAAAAAAAACTTCATGTATGTTTATAAGAGACATGCATCCTTGACTTAAACCATTCATTTAGTGACTGTTCAAAACAACAAACACTTGTGACTGGTCCTCACATGAACAACTGATGCTGGTTGTTATGGGATCAAAATTTGCTTGGCAACTGGCATGTATTTATAACAGTTGCAGAGACCTGGGATCATTTGATCACTATCTGCAACCTTCCCAACCAGCTTCTGTCAAGCAAAGTCATGATTAACAACTGCACTAATTTGTTTAACAACCATGGCCAAAAGATTGTAAAATCAGGTGCGACTCACTTAACAATTGCCTTGTTTAGCAATATAAATTCTGGTCTCACTTGTGGTTGTAAGTTGAAGATTGCCTTTAGCTGTTTTCTGCAGACTACAAAGTACCTGACTTAGGCAGCATGCAATTTCCAATCTACCAAAGCCTTGAATAAGAGATTCAAGGAGCCAGTCCAATTTTGTTGCTGAATAGTTTTTAATATGGCAGCAAGGAATAGTTATTAAATATATGGAGAATAATAAAATGAACTGTTTAAATTAATGTGATATCAATTGTTATCTTGCCTCTGCCAAATCTCTTTGTTTGCAGCCCAGTAAAGAGCTTAGAATCTTAGAAAATCTTAGACACTGAAGAGGAGGCAGTTCCTAGTATTCATTGCTACTCAATATTCTCAAGAGTAGAAATTATAGGCTTTCAGAACTGATGGAAGAGGCTTCTCTCATACTCAGTTGGTTGTGATGAACAATGACGATGGTTCTCTATTTTCTTTACAGAATATCTGGAACTTACTTTTTAGCATTTTTTCCATGCATTATGCAGAACACCAGTCTTATTGCATTCCCTAGCCACTAATGTTCAAACATATTGGAACAGCTGGTATATAAAGCAGCTTTCTCTCTGTGACTATACAATGAATTACTCCAGCCTTCTCTAGTCTGGTGGCCTTTAGTTGTGAATAACTCCTTAGAAGGCCCAAACCCATTTGTTATTGTCTGAAATGTGGAGAGTGGAAAAGAGAGTACATCATATCTGGTTCTTGTGACTTTTTGCTGCAGCTCCCTGGATCACTTTGTTTCTGGTGAAGTTCACATGAAATCTCTTGGGGACTGTGTATCTATAGTAAGTAGGGTTGAAGCTAGCAATCTTCCTTTCTTTTTCTGCCATTCCCTTTATTTTTTTATTTCTCCTTATCTTTCTTAGGAGAGCCTAAATTATTTCTGGAAGCATTTAAAATTAAACAAAAGGCATTGAGGCTTAAGGTCTTAGAAACAGATAATTCATCCTATAACTGCAAGAAAGCAAAGGTTTTTGAACAGTTCATCCTGCTCTGATTGAAGCAATGGAGAACCTCTAAATATGTGCCCATATCTATTTGTAAAACATTTAAGTCAATAGGTTTTTCATATGAGAGAGAGAAGGACAGAGATATGTACGTTTCAATTAATTAATGAAAAAGTGTAAGTCCAATCAACCACACTGCTACTGTGGCTTTCAATTACTGTAACAGTAGACTGGCTAAAATTGAGGGATGTGGTTTAGGACTTCCCAAATCCTAAAAAAAAATGATCCAGCAGCTTGTGGTTTTTAAGTTTTCAGGAAAAATAACAAATGAGTACAACTTCTGTGAAGCCACATCAACATAACCACAGGCCATTCATCTTCTGGAAATCAAGACATACATCCAAAAAACTAGTTGGAAGCCCTTTTGAAAGAATCCTTATTCTTCAAAGCAAAGATATATATATATATATATAATCTTAAATTGAAACCACACTGGAATATTGGTACTACAGCTTCTGTTTGTCCTAATGTTGTTTGTCCCATATGTAAAATATCACACTGACAAATAAGCAAATATTTCTATCAAAACATATTATTTACAAAAGGAGGGATGTGGAAAAATAATCTGGTGTGTTCATACTAGAACTTTTATTATAAATTCAAAAGAGATTTATTAAATCAAATCCTTGCTCAGTTTGCATCGCTCCATTCAGAAATAGTTGAACTCTGCTAATTTTGAAAATACATTGCATTAAAATAAGCACTTTGAAGTATTATCAACTCTCTTTTCCCTACCTTATGTCCTACATTTAAAATTCCAGTAGAGGTTTTAAACTAGTTTTCCAAACCTAATGACCTCTATCAACATTAGTTTGGTTCACACTGCATGTTAAACTATGGCTTGCTTCACTATTTGTTGAATAAGCTCCAATTGGCTGAGTATATACTGAGGATGAGGATATAAGCCAAGAAAAAGCAAACTACATTCTGGCTTAGTGCTATATGAACCTTAGCACTAGAATGCTATTAAAACATTCTAGAAACATCTAGTACTTTGGAGGTACAGTATTTAATATTTTTGTATTTCCCTTAATTAAAAATGTAATGAGCCCTAATAAACTTCAATATTTTTAATAGATAAAAACTCCCTTTTTACAACCCTGTAATCCCTTAAATTGGAGTAAAGTCAAGGCAACTGGATGGAGCTGAGCGTTTACTAGCCAAATGCCCTTCCTGACACCACGTGGAGTTCACAGCAGATAATTTTTCTTTGTGCACTAAGAGAGAAATATCTGCTGTTACCTAGGATTGAACTCTCAAGTTTTTGAATCAGAGACGGGTATTTTTACCACTTGACCACCATATTTCAAATAAATACAGGGTGTGTAAATCCATGTTTCCTGAAATTTGGAACAGGTCTGAAGAAACAGCCACTCCTTTCATACTCTGGGCTGGAAGAAGCCTGTCTCGGCTCTTTCCTGGTTCTGCGGCAGATGTCCCCAACCTTTTTGGGCATCAGGGACCGGTTCCAAGGAAAGACTTTTTTTTGCGGACCAGAGTGTGCAGGGTTTTGTGTGCTGCCTGCATCCCATGGATGGGGCTTTGCTTGTTTGTGCGGCCTGGTTGCTGGCATGTCGCGGCCTAGTACTGGTCCATGGAGTTGGGGACCCCTGTTCTACGGCATGTTCCAGAAAAAACTGAGCTCTACCCTTTCATATATACTTTAAATAAAAAACTATTTAAATGCCTAACAGTTTCTATAATTTGGGTTAAAAAAGGAGAAATGGACCCATTTTGGAACAAACGTAGAATGTAACTAGGATGAATCATGTTAAATTTCAAAAAACAGTACATAATTTATGAGAGGAAAGGAAGAAGATGGGTTTAGAGAGGAGGAAAAATATGATTAAACAAACTGAGGGAGAATAGAGTTCATTTGGAAAAGAGATTAAAATGAAAGATCAGGTAGTGAGAATCATTATCAAGTGTAACCTAAGACAGGGAAGTTTACTACATGAGTTGGAGTAAGCCACTCTTTTAGCTCCACCTAACTTGATGAGGTGTGAAAAGTTGGAGGAGGGGCCACTTACTCCTCTTTGAGTACAAGAGAGAGGCCATCAGTACTCCAGACTAAAATGTGTTGCAATTCTCTCTCTCTCTCTCTCTCTCTCTCTCTCTCTCTCTCTCTCTCTCTCTCTCTCTCTCTCTCTCTCTCTATCTCTATCTCATCAGCTGTCTTCCTTACCACATGATCTTTCACCCATCCAGCTGTGACTGCTGTTATGTAAACCTCTGGCTTGTGCTCTCCCAACTGTGTGTAATGGGGAAAACTGTGGTTGTGTTTCCTAGATTCAGGGCCCTTCATGTCTCCAATCATGCCCTGGTCACCTCATGGCTTGACTACAGCAACATTCTTTACATGAGGCTGTCCATGAAGACCATCTAGAACAGGGGCCCCCAACCTATGGTATGCGGCCCACTGCCGGGCCATGGCCTACTGGCCTCTGGGCTGCAGGACAGGCTGGTCAGTACATGTGTGTGTGTGCACTCACCTGCAGACTCATTTATGCATGTGTGCATTGCTAGCAGAGGGACAGCTAGCACGTGCATGCACGTGCAAATGGGGGCACTAGCGCCATGCAGGTTGGACGGCCCGTTCATGCACGCGTCTGGTGCTAGCAGCAGTGGCTAGCAGCTGCACACCTGCGCAAATGGGGCCGCTAGCTCTGTGCAGGTTGCATGGCCCCATTCATGCATGGCTGTGTTCCCGTGTGTGCGCATGCGTGTTCGTGTTCGCAAATTTTACAGCTGCTCCCTTTCCCTCCAGGCCACCAGCATGAAAAGGTTGGTGACCTCTGACCTAGAAGCTTCAACTGTACCAGAATGCAGTGGTGCAGCAATGAAGGGCATGCCTGGATATGTCTATGTAACATCTCTGCTTTCTAACCTGCACTGGTTGCCAGTTTGCTTTTATATATGATTCACTACCTATAAAAACATTTGTTACTTTAAGGATCATTTGTCTCCCACAGTATCTGTCTTACTGGTTTGATCTGGCATGGTTGGCACTCTCTGGATTCCGTTGATTAAACAATGCCAACTATGAGGACCCCTTTAGCACACCTTCTTTGCAGCAGCGCCTGCCCTATAGAATGAGATTTCCCCTGAAATTTGAACAGTTCACACCTTACTGCTATAACTCTTTCCCCCAGGTCTTTGGAGATGGCAACTAATGCCTTCTTCTTCCTTTCTATTCCCCTCTGGGTTTCTTTTCTTTGACATTGTTGTTTCTTTGTGTTGTGCTGTTTTTATGTTTTTGCATTGTTCTCTGTTTTTAAATGTTTTAACAACTGCCCAGAGCCCCTGGAACTGAAAAGCATATAAATTTAATGAATTATTGTTATAAACTATTGTTTCATTAATTAAAATTTAATTAAAATGATAATTAAAAATCAGCATATCAATATAAAAACAAGCAGTCACATACATAGCTTGGATGAACCAATTTTCCATATTTGGATGAAATAGGAAATCATCATTTGCAGAAAAGTTTATAGTTCCCTTTATTATGAACAAAGGATAGAGAATAACCCTAATCGAGCTTTTGCAGAAAACTAGCAAATTTGGGCTTATCTTAATTTCTGAATTGTAAATATTTATATCATAGCTTTTGTTCCACTTGCATAACACGGTAGGGCATGGATTTGTGACCAGATTTCACGCTTGAAAGACAATCAAGATAAACGGTTAAATGAGTGGCTGTAATCTTCCTTCTTCCTTATGGCTTAGCTAACACGAAACCATTTTGGATTATAGTAAATACTCATCAGGTTTCAAAATCTAAAAAACTTAAAAGGCTGGTTTTTCAAACATAATTCCAAGGCTTTTTGTGGATTACTTTCTTATTGCTGCTGGTAATCTGCATTCCTGAGGTAAAAAGATTGAGGATTGTTAATGAGCAAAGAGATTCTATTAAAAGTAGCAACTCTGCTTGCTTTAGTTTCTGGGATTATACATGCTATGTAGCAAAAATCAGTTTTGTTTGAACAACAAGGAACCCTTTCATTTTTCGTGCACGTATCATGTTATACCACAGTCATTAAATCTATTATCCGAGTCTAATTTGTATGCTTTTCATCTTTCTTTCTTTCTTTCTTTCTTTCTTTCTTTCTTTCTTTCTTTCTTTCTTTCTTTCTTTCTTTCTTTCTTTCTTTCTTTCTTTCTTTCTTTCTTTCTTTCTTTCTTTCTTCATAAATGACAGGTATTCTTACAGATTAGTGCCTATTTCAACTTGGCTTTCCCTCTTGCCCAAATAGTTAGCAGCATCAAACCAATCTTGACGGATTGCCCGATGCTAGACAACATTGTATTTGGTTGTATTTATTTATTTATCAAATGTATATGGCTTCCTATATATATATATATAAAGGTAAAGGTTTCCCTGTCAGTTGTGTCCGACTCTAGGGCAAGGTGCTCATCTCCGTTTCTTGGCTGAGGGAGCCAGAGTTGTCTGAAGACAATTTCTATGATCATGTGATCACGGAGGTACATGGAGCGCTGTTACCTTTCCACCAGAATGGTACCTATTAATCTACTTAAATTTGCCTGCTTTTGAACTGGTTAGGTGGGCAGGAGCTGGAGCAAGTAATGGGAGCTCAACCCTTGCACAGAGCATGGGTCTCAAACCTGGGCTGTCATCGTGATATTGATATATATATATATATATATATATATATATGTTTTCTGAGGTTTTCGCGGGTGCCTGTATGTGGATCCTTGGTTTTTCGGGTTTTTCCCGCGTAGAACTAAAGGTGTAGGCGCAACATTTCGACGGAATCCCATCCGTCATCATCAGGCTTTAGCTTCCTTCTTCTGGGAGAAGCATGTGGCTGTTTGTTCCTCTTTTTTTAAACTGCCAGAGGGGGTGTGTTCTGTGGAGGTGTGCTCTGATTGGGTAGGGGACCAAGTGTGTTCTGATTGGGTGGGAGTGTGTTTTGAATGGTGGGTGTGTTCTGATTGGGTGGGGGGTTGTTCTGAGTGGATGGGCTGGTCTCAGCTGCCAGCTCCAGACCTGAGCTGGTGAGTTGTGCTGCTTTTGTTCGGCTTCGTGTTTGTGGTGGTGCCATGTTTTTATAGTGGGTGTCAGTTTGCTTATTGTGTGGTTTGGAGGGGTTTAAAGTGGCTGATGTTGCAGCTGTAGTTAGGTTTCTGTTTTGTGGTTGTGTGTCTTTATCGTTGTGGGTTCGGATTTGCTTTTTGAATGGTTGTGTGGTGGTGATGTCATGTGATGTTATCATGAGTTTGGGTCTGGTATCATTCTTGGTGGTTGGGCCTCGTCTGTCAATCAAGGCGGGTCTCCAAATGGCTGGTAGACGAGAGGTATCATCTCGTTTATTCATGCTGTGGGGGCGTTTTTCTATCTCAATGGCTTCTCTGATTATTCTGTTGTTGAAATGTTCAATTTTGGCGATAGTTTTTGTTTTTTTAAAATCAATTTCATGTCCCGTGGCTTCAAAGTGTTGGACCAGGGATGAAGTTTGTTCTCCCTTTCTGAGTGAGTTTTTGTGCTCTTCAATGCGTGCACTTATTCTTCTGGTTGGTCTGTCCGATGTATGTGGTGGGGCAGGTGGTGCATGGGATTTCGTATACTCCTTGGTTTTCTAACCCAATTATGTCCTTGGGGTTTCTTAGGATGGTGGATATTTTTCTGTCTGTGTAGAATGCTGTTTTGATGTTGTTTTTTGGAGGACCTTGCTGATTCTGTCTGTGGTCCCTTTTAAGTATGGGAGGAGGGCTTTGCCATTTTCTTGTTCTCTGTCTTGGGTTTTTGTGGGTGTCTCTCTTCGGATTAAGTTGGTAATCGTGTTTCTTTGGAATCCATTGGCTGTTAGTGCATTAGTGAGAGTGTGTAGTTCGGTTTTTAGGTGTTGTTCGTCAGCTAGGTGTTTTGTTCTGGAGATGAGTGTCTTGGCTACGGAGTTGATCTGTGCTGGGTGGTGGTGTGAGAGTGTGTTCAGATAGCGGTTTGTGTGTGTTTTTTTATGGTAGATAGTGTGTCCTAGGGAGCCGTTGGATTTCTTGTAGACTAAGACATCAAGGAAGGGAAGTTGATTGTTAGCTTCTGTTTCCATGGTGAATTGTATTTTGGGGTGTAGGCTATTGAGGTGTATGAGGAAGTCATACAGAAGACATAAGAAACTTACACACCCACCATTCAAAACACACTCCCACCCAATCAGAACACACTTGGTCCCCTACCCAATCAGAGCACACCTCCACAGAACACACCCCCTCTGGCAGTTTAAAAAAAGAGGAACAAACAGCCACATGCTTCTCCCAGAAGAAGGAAGCTAAAGCCTGATGATGACGGATGGGATTCCGTCGAAACGTTGCGCCTACACCTTTAGTTCTACGCGGGGAAAAACCCGAAAAACCAAGGATCCACATAGAAGAAGGAAGCTAAAGCCACCAGCCTGATGATGACGGATGGGATTCCATCGAAATGTTGCGCCTACACCTTTAGTTCTACACGGGGAAAACCCGAATAACCAAAGATCCACATACAAACACCCGCGAAAACCTCAGAAAACAAATATATATATAACGTGATCCACTGGAGAAGGAAATGGCAACCCACTCCAGTATCTTTGCCATGAAAACCCTATGGACAGTATCAAAAGGCAAAACGATATGACGCTGGAAGATGAGCCCCTCAGGTCGGAAGGCGTCCAATATGCTACTGGGGAAGAGCAGAGGGCTAGTACTAGTAGCGCCAGAAAGAATGAAGCGACTGGGCCAAAGCCGAAAGTACGCTCAGCTGTGGATGTGTCTGGTGGTGAAAGGAAAGTCCGATGCTGTAAAGATTTTTTCTCCATAGGAACCTGGAATGTAAGATCAATGAATCAAGGAAAGCTAGACATGGTCAAACAAGAGATGACAAGACTGAACATTGACATCTTAGGTATCAGCGAACTAAAATGGACAGGAATGGGTGAATTTAATTCAGATGACCATCAGGTATACTACTGTGGGCAAGAATCCTTCAGAAGAAATGGAGTAGCCTTCATAGTCAATAAAAGAGTAGGAAAAGCAATACTGGGATACAATCCTCAAAATGACAGAATGATCTCAGTTCGAATCCAAGGCAAACCATTCAATATCACAGTAGTCCAAGTCTATGCCCCAACCACCAGTGCTGAAGAGGATGAAATTGACCAGTTCTATGAAGCACTACAGCACCTTATAGAACTAACACCAAAAAATGATGTTCTTATCATCATGGGGGATTGGAATGCTAAAGTAGGAAGCCAAAAGATAACTGGAATAACAGGCAAGTTTGGCCTTGGAGTGCAAAATGAAGCAGGGCACAGGCTGATAGAATTCTGTCAAGAGAATACGATGGTCATAGCAAACACTCTTTTCCAACAACCCAAGAGACGGCTCTACACATGGACATCACCAGATGGTCAACACAGAAATCAGATTGACTATATGCTCTGCAGCCAAAGATGGAGAAGCTCTATACAGTCAGTAAAAACAAGACCAGGAGCTGACTGTGGCTCAGACCATGAGCTTCTCCTTGCAAAGTTTAGGCTTAAACTGAAGAAAGTAGGGAAAAGCACTAGGCCAGTCAGGTATGAATTAAATCATATACCTGTTGAATATACAGTAGAGGTGACAAATAGATTTAAGGAATTAGATCTGATAGACAGAGTGCCTGAAGAACTATGGACAGAGGTTCGTGACATTGTACAACAGGTAGCAACCAAAACCATCCCAAAGAAAAAGAAATGCAAGAAAGCAAAATGGCTGTCTGAGGAAGCTTTGCAAATAGCTGAGGAAAGGAGGGAAGCGAAAGGCAAGGGAGAAAAAGAAAGATACACCCAATTGAATGCAGAATTCCAGAGAATAGCTAGAAGAGATAAGAATGCCTTCTTAAATGAACAGTGCAAAGAAATAGAAGAAAACAATAGAATAGGGAGGACCAGAGATCTTTTCAAGAAAATTGGAGAAATGAAGGGAACGTTTAATGCAAAAATGGGCATGATAAAGGACCAAAATGGCAGGGACCTAACAGAGGCAGAAGAGATTAAGAAGAGGTGGCAAAATTACACAGAAGAACTATACAAGAATGAGCTTAACGTCCCTGATAATCACAATGAGGTGGTCACTGACCTCGAGCCAGACATCGTAGAATGTGAAGTGAAGTGGGCCTTAGAAAAGCTGAGCAACAACAAAGCTAGTGGAGGTGACAGTATTCCAGCTGAGCTATTCAAAATCTTAAAAGACAATGCAGTAAAAGTGCTACACTCAATTTGCCAGCAAATTTGGAAAACTCAACAGTGGCCACAGGATTGGAAAAGATCAGTTTACATTCCAATTCCTAAGAAAGGCAGTGCCAAAGAATGTTCAAACTATCGCACCATTGCACTCATTTCTCATGCTAGTAAAGTCATGCTTAAAATCCTACAAGCTAGACTTCAGCAGTATGTGGATCGAGAACTACCAGAAGTGCAGGCAGGATTTCGAAGAGGCAGAGGAACTAGAGATCAAATTGCCAACATACGCTGGATCATGGAGAAAGCTAGGGAGTTCCAGAAAAACATCTACTTCTGCTTCATTGACTATGCTAAAGCCTTTGATTGTGTGGATCATAACAAACTGTGGCAAGTTCTTAAAGAGATGGGAGTACCAGATCATCTTATTGGTCTCTTGAGAAACCTATATGCGGGTCAAGAAGCAACAGTGAGAACTGGACACGGAACCACTGATTGGTTCAAAATTGGGAAAGGAGTCCGGCAAGGCTGTATACTGTCACCCTGCCTATTTAACTTATATGCAGAGCACATCATGAGAAAGGCAGGGCTAGATGAATCAAAAGTTGGAATTAAGATTGCCGGAAGAAATATCAACAACCTAAGATACGCAGATGATACCACTCTAATGGCAGAAAGTGAAGAAGAACTAAAGAGCCTCTTGTTGCAGGTGAAGAAGGAGAGTGCAAAAGTTGGGTTGAAACTTAACATTAAGAAAACCAAGATCATGGCATCTGGCCCTCTCAATTCCTGGCAAATAGATGGGGAAGAAATGGAGGTAGTGACAGATTTTATTTTCCTGGGCTCCAAGATCACTGCAGATGGGGACTGTAGCCAAGAAATTAAAAGACGCTTGCTCCTGGGGAGGAAAGCCATGGCAAATCTAGACAGCACACTAAAAAGCAGAGACATCACCCTGTCAACAAAAGTGCGTATAGTCAAGGCTATGGTCTTTCCAGTTGCAATGTATGGTAGTGAAAGTTGGACCATAAGAAAGGCTGAGCGCCAAAGAATTGAGGCCTTTGAACTGTGGTGCTGGAGAAGACTCCTGCGAGTCCCTTGGACTGCAAGGCGATCAAACCGGTCAGTCCTAGAGGAGATCAATCCTGACTGCTCTTTAGAAGGCCAGATCCTGAAGCTAAAACTCAAGTACTTTGGCCACCTAATGAGAAGGAAGGACTCCCTGGAGAAGAGCCTAATGCTGGGGAAGATCGAGGGCAATAGAAGAAGGGGACGACAGAGAATGAGGTGGCTGGATGGAGTCACTGAAGCAGTAGGCGTGAGCTTAAATGGACTCCAGAAGATGGTAGAGGACAGGAAGGCCTGGAGGAATGTTGTCCATAGGGTCGCAATGGGTCGGACACGACTTCGCAGCTAACAACAACAATATATATATATATATATATATATATATATATATATATATATATATATATATATATATATATATATATACCCGAATGACCAAAGATCTACATACAAACACCCGCGAAAACCTCAGAAAACATATATATATATATGTTTTCTGAGGTTATATATTAATATATTAAAATATATTAATATATAAAATAAAATATATTAATATTAAAAAAATAAAAAACATAAAGCATATAGGAAATTAAATGTTTAAAAATGTAAGGCATACAGAAGATTAGATGTATTTAGCTAGAGGTTGCTGGTGAATGCCATGGCTGCTGGCTACACTAGGAAGTTAAAACACAGAGAACAAAGTCCAGAAGAAGGTATGGCAAACCACACTGCTACCAAAAAAGGGCCATGAATCGGTTGAAAGTTCACTAAGAATCTTACAAGAGACTTTTACTGTAGAAGGAACTCCAGTGGGGGAAGAAAAAGCCCCCATCTTTCTCTTCCTGTCCTGTTTCCTTTAGCCACAGTTAGAGCATGCAATGAATTGCACTGCATCATCATTGAATGTTTCACTTTATTACAATCATTGTCAATTACCAATGACCTGATTAGACGGCCAGGCAATCTTCAGGAGGACTAATGGTAGCCCATTAGTGTCATTGCCTTTTCTGCTGTTAAAAATAAGCCTAATGTTAGCAGTGATCAGCTTCAATGTCCAACTGGCTTGCCTCAAGGAATAAGAGAAAGAATTTCCTCCAAAATGGGATTTTGCCTCAAGACCAGGGGGTCCTCTTGTTATCCAAGTGAACTAATTTTGTTCCTCGTTTTTTTTTTTGGCTGAAAAGGATCATGGATGATTGTTAGTAAATGCTAATGAACTGCCTTTCCCAGCAAAGGTCTTTGTGTGCTAATCCTGGCTACTAGCAGAGAGGGTTTTGCAGAAGTGGTCATTTCTGCCTTCTGAGCTGGGGCAGATCTTGACTGTGATAAGCCCTGTTGGAATTCCTGTCTGGGTGTTCTGGATATGACCTGGGTGGCAGGAGGGAGTCAGAGGACATCAGTCAACACGCTATAGTGTCAATTTCTTTTTGGCTGTGTGTGCTATATTGGAGACACATTGGCCAGCTCTGAACTTTTTACCTTCTCCCCCAAAGGAATCTTATGGCAATGAACATAACCACGTGTAACAATTTGGAACGTAAGTGCTGGGCCATTAGGACAGGCACTGGTTTTGCAATAAGTTAATTACTGTCTTCAGTGTATATGGTTTGTAAACTTGCAAAGCCACATCAAGTATTAGTTTCAGATTAATTTTGGAATTTAGCTATCATATTTTCATAACTGTTGGCAGCACAGATGGTTTTGGTTAAGCATTTCCAAGTTCTCACAGCAGTGAAGCACCAAAGTTGAATACAATTCTCAGTTTTGATGTGGGATGTTGTCGGCAAAGGCAGATGAATATAGATCACGTCAATAATTGTCTCTACCATGCTGCGCATATAAATCCATATAAAATGTACCAATTACTTTGCAAACGACAGACCTATAATGTTGATGGAACAATTTGTAACTGACAATTAATGATGAAACCTTTCAGCAGCCTGTTTTTTTCCAAATTCAACTTTGATTAAGTTTGCATATACACAAACTTGCTACTGCTGTGTTGAAACTTTTCCCTCCATTTTGTAAGTGTTCTCAAAAGAAACCACTTTCCTCTGCCCCCAAGAGGAAGCATTTTGGTGAAATTCTTATGGATATTTTTTCTCTAGATTTTTGTACATCATTTACTCACATATTAGGGGCAAGGAATATAATTGTCTTGTCTCATTCTCTGTCATAGAGAATGGTGGATTGTGTAGCAGAAAAATAACAGTCCAGTAATAGATTGCTCAATAACAGCAAGGTAAAATTCCCCCAAGATAAATTTGGAATATATTTTATATATGAAATATATAATGAAAATGAGCCACAGAGAAGAAAACTTTTAGGAAACCAGGAAATAGATTTGAACAACATTAACACAACTTACATATAACATTGAAAGAAACTTACAAGTGAATTATATTCTAAGGAACAAGTTGTCTGTGTATGTTAACTATATGCTGAAGATTCATTAAAAATTGAATACTGTATCAGAGTAATTTTAAAATAATTATTTTGATTTCTTTTGGGTATATAATATGTTTCAAGTGAGTTTTATTTACTCTGTTTCTATATTACTATGAATTGGAAAAGATGTCTGAAGGTTTACATCATGGGTGTCAAACTTGCCACGTCACGTGCCATGTCACGATGTATCATGACTCTTTTTGCACTGCCGGCAATGGGGTGGGCGCAGCTTTGGTATGAAACTGGCCCACGGGCTGGCAGTTTGACACCCCTGGTTTACATCAATAAAAGCACAGCCCATGTTAAAACAAGAAAACAATATTAAAATGTGCAAGAATGTTGCTAGATATTGTGCTTGACTATACGTAGTCATTACATTCTTGGAGAAACTCAGTTAATTGGTTTGAGAGGAGTATAAATTTGTCAAGGCCCAAACAGGTTTCCTGTAGGTTTCTTGACCTTGAGCCAAAGGGTAAAGAGAAAAGAAAAATGGCAGTTTAGGGTCATTTCAAGACAAACTTCTTATAACCCATTCTTTTTGAATAGTGAGAAAGAACATGTTGATTAATATTTCAACACCGAGCTTTATTAAAACAC
Source organism: Vipera ursinii (assembly GCF_947247035.1). Taxonomy (NCBI): domain Eukaryota; kingdom Metazoa; phylum Chordata; class Lepidosauria; order Squamata; family Viperidae; genus Vipera; species Vipera ursinii. The sequence continues at coordinate 188,354,457 of NC_139516.1, forward strand.
ATTGTTTTGCTTGTTTACTGAATGAATGGACCATGATGGAAAGCAGATCATCACCAATTCATTTTTGGGCAAATCCTTCACTTTTCTGTTTACAATAGAACTTGAAGGATTTCACAGGGGTATTTGTAACACAGCGCTAGCAGCTCACAATGAACGTTGTCAACTGGGTAAGATTTTTACTTCCTAATTAACTTTTCCAAGCAAATAAGAACTACCTAAGAACACAACTTTCACATATTTAACCTTCTGCCATTCCATTCTATCCATCTAGGTCTAGGACATGAGAACAAAACAACTTTAGAAATATATAATTTCAGACATTTTATAAACTGGCAAAGAGGGTTTTTGTTTTTGTTTAACAAACTCAAACGGTTTTAAAAAGGGTAGCCTCATTAAGTTAGTTAGTGCCAAACATATACTTAACTTAGAAATATACACAATACTGAATTTATCCTGCAAGAGAAATGTTTTGTCCTCTAACTAAAGGCATTTGGGCCAGGAAGTTAAGTGAAGTCTTCCAGTTCATCTCCTTTGATTATAACTTAGTAATAATTAGTTTATTGATTAGCCCATATAGGCCATATCAAAATACAGAGTTCCAAAGATATTACTAACATCCTATACAAACAATTTAAAATGAAATTTTATCTTATTTTACTTGTCTATATATTAAATTATTGTATTTTACTCCAATTTCATTTTAAATTGTTATATGTTTGGAAATCTGTATTTTGATATGATTATAATTTGGAACTGCTTGTTTGTAATGTTGGACTTTATGATTCAGATTGTTAAAATTGTTTTTAGCTTTGTGTGCTGCTTAGGGTCATGACCGTGAAATGGTGGGGGGGCTATATAAATCATATAAATAAATAATTAAAACAGCTTAGCTCTTTAAATAGACAATCCAGTGAAAAGAATGAGAAGATATTAAAGAAATAGGTAATTATTAAAAGAAAAGGAAATGGCCCTTTCCCTATAACCATATGAGCTTTTCCTTGGATCTTCTTAATCATAGCATAAACATGACACAAGGACCATTTTTCTTTTTGCCAAATTCTTGTTATTTTGGTTTACTCCCTTTCCAGGCCATAGATGAGGCATCTGATGATTCTGAAGATGGTCTTTGCTCCAGCAGTTTGAGCCCTAGCACTGCACAGCAGGGTGAGCTCCCATCATTTGCCTCAGCTTCTGTCCAGTTCAAAAGCATGTTCTATGTGAGTAGCTAAATAGGTACCACTTTGGTGGGGAGATAATCTGGTGCTTTGTGCAGGCAGTCAAATTCCTGCCGGCTCTGAACCTTCCTGGTTGCAATGCCCATTTGTAAGGCAGTCTCAGTGGAGGGAGGGGGGCTAGGATGGTGCTGCAGGAGGAGCCATTTTTCCCCTCTCCGGTGCAAAATTAGCTCGCCCTCCTGTGGCACACCTTGGATAGTGCATGGTATCACAATGGAGCTAGTAAAATTGGCAGCCAAACTATTACTCTTTGTTAGCACTGTAGTCTCCTGGCTAAAGTAACACCACCATATGCTTAAAAAATAAATAGTGGTTCGAACTGCTTATTATATGGTTCCTTATAGCATGTTTAATGTGTGTTATGTATGTGTACATTTTTGAGAGCAAGCAACAGACTTTCATTTTTAATGTGTGCCAGTGTGCCCAAAGTAAAAAAAAATGACAATAAAGGTTATCTTATTTTATCTTATAAATAAAATTTTAATGGTTTTTGAAAGAAGATTAAATTCATGCCTACAGATATGCATACATATTAGTTTTCAAGCATCAAAATGATGCTTATGGGTTAAATCTTATATGTTGATTGGCTGACATTTTCTAGGTGTGACTTGAACCCAGGGATTCTTGAGTCCAATATTATTTCCACAAATACCAATTGAAACAGCACCAGAATTTCCTGTATTTATCACTCAAAGGAAAAAGTATATGGAACAGAAGTAATTCATTCCAGAGAGAAGGCTGTTCTTAATACTGGTTGTAAAATCTCCTGAGTATCAAGCATATGTTAATAAGAACCTACATGGGTTCTTATTAACTTCTTGACATGTTTTTGATATATCAGTATTAGTTATTTATGTTATAGGAGAAATGGACTCCCTTTTCTGGAAACTGCTTCATCCTTTGTTTTCATTCCCTTAGTCATGTTGATATCCTGTTAAAGAAGTATGGAGTGGTTGCCTCCTGCTTCAAAAGCAGGCATGTTATGTTTGAAAGCAAAGAATTTCAGCTGCACTACAGGTAGGAAATAACTTCTCTCAATATTTATATTGCTTACAAAACACCTGGAGAATTTCAATTTGTAGCAAATTCAAGAATGAGAAAGGGAATTTTTTTTAAAATGTATTGCCTTAAAGAAAAGAAAAGAAATGTTTATTCTCTTTATTCTTTATAGTAATAAAAGTAATGTCTTGGCTCAAGAAATAATGTGGAACAAAAGATAAATTGTTTTTATAAACAGTGGTAATCTGTCATTAGGTGGTTAGATCTAGTGGAATGTCTGCTATGTTCAGATCTGCACATAAAAAAAAATCTAAGAAACTTAAATTATCAGTTTGATTCTGGCCTCAACAACTTTGCTAGTTCTGAGGAGAAAGTCTATATACAACACAAAGGTAAGGTAGCTAATTGCTATATGGAATGAGATCACACTTCTCCAAAGCTGCCTTTCACAACATAACAGAGCAATAATTCCAAAGCGGTAGAGAAAACTGCCCCAGAAAAAATCAGTCACAGTTAAAGGCTCCTATGTCCAAAGTACTCATCGTGCAGAGTTTGGTTCTCCCAATTTTGGGGGACATTTTACCCCGAAGCTTCCATTTTATATCCTTTGGTTGACTTTACAGTGTATTGTTAGATTGAAAGAAACACTGTGCCGTGACTAACTAACATAATTTTAGCAGGATCCTTGGCTTAAAAAGAACACATATAGGATACTTGGTTAAAGAAAAGTGGATATAAATTAATGTTTTCTTTTTCTGCATTCTGTAACCAGACAGCATCTTCCTAACATCCCATGACTTTAACAGTATTTTTACAAATCTTACAACTTGGCCAAGATGCTATCAGCTCTTGGCTTCAGGAGCACTTCATCATCATCATCATCATCATCATCATCATCATTATTATTATTATTATTATTATTATTATTATTATTATTATTATTATTATTATTATTCCATTTCTTCCACAAACAAGTCAACAAATATACCGCAATACATAGATACATACACGCAAGTTTGGGTGCTGCTCGTCCATTTCCCCTTTCACTGTATCCACCCTCCTTCTCTCTCTTACCTCTTCTCTACTTTCTTTCTCCCTTTTTCCTTTCTTTCCTACTTCCCTCTTCTTCTCTCCTCTTTCCCTCACCACTCCCCTCCCGTTTCTCCCCACTTCTCCTCCTCTTTTCCTCTAACCTTCCTACTTCCTTCCCCCTCCTCAACTCTCTTCCCTCTCTCCTCTCCTATCTTCCCTCCCATACTTCTTCCAATACAATTCAGGGGTAATGTCCGAGCAGCTCCTCTCCTTAGATTTTCAATATCAATATTAGGTATGATAACATTCATTTTCTATTACGTCAATATTTCTATAAATCTGACCTTCTCGGTATATACTTCTACAAATTTTTATACTATCTCCGGTTATGCAATACTGTGTTGCCTGGGTTTCCTTCCTTATCTCCTCATTTTTCTTCCATCTAAATTAGTGTTAGCCGTCTTTTAAGCATATTCTCTTTTTCACCCACTCGTAAAATTTTCCCCAAATTTCATAACTGACTCTGTCTTATCTTTAATTATCATTGTTAATCTATTCATTTCCGCACATTGCATTATTTTCCCGATCACCTCTTCTTCTGGAGGAGCTTTCAATGCCTTCCAGTTTTGTGCAAACACAATCCTAGCTGCAGTGGTTATATGAATAATCAAATATGTGTTCTCTTTACTATATTTCTCTGGTAAAATACCCTACAGGAATATTTCTGGTCTTAGTTCTATACGTTGTTGTATCATCTTTTCTATCCATGATCTGATTATATTCCAATAGGTTTTAGCTTCTGCACACGTCCACCACATATGATGGAAAGAGCCTGGTATTTGATGGCATTTCCAACATTTCATAGATCTGTCCTTAAACATTTTAGCTAGTCTTTCTGGAGACATATGCCATCTGTAGAACATCTTGTACATATTTTCTTTATATGCTGTCGCCATTGTCAGTTTGTAGTTTCTTTCCCATAATTGCTGCCATCTAATTCAGTCGTATATCCAGAATTTCTTGACCATTTTATCATTGACTCCTTAACTTGCTGCTTCAGGAGCACTTATAACAACCTCTGAAAGGCTCACTAATCATTAGTATTGTAGTTCCACTTCCACTGCTCTTTAAGGGGCTGGTCTTTTGATTCTTCAAAGTGTTACTGCCACTAATATTGCCTGTTTTTGCCAGATAAACCCAGCAAGACTCAAGAAGGGAGAAGGGCAGGGGGTCCACCAGGACCTCTTTAAACCCATATGTTAGTTTTCAGGAAATACAATTCCAGACAATTCCAAATGATGTTCATTAGTTTTGGGAATATGTAGGGGTACGAATCCCACATGATGTAGTTCTGTGAGGTAAATGTCAGGGGAAATAGCAGGTTTATTGTACCATGTAATGTGGACTGAGTGATAGATGTGTGGATAAATCCAAACATAGAAGAGCTCTGAAATTCTTCCGTCGGATTAGTGCTAATGACAACCCACAAGAACAAGCCCTTTGTCACTTTTCCGGCAGATTTTCCCCCCAATGGGATCACAGCTTACACAATAGAAATAAATATTTTTTTTTCATCAAGGGTGACTGCTTCCTTAAAAATGTGGCAACGCTCTACTTGTATTTCTTCTATCTTCTTGTGTGGGAGTGAAGTTGGGGAAGTAAACTGTGGTTCAGGTAAAAATTCAGGGAGGAATGGTGGGCTCAATGTAATTGACTTGAAGTCATCTAATGAATTCCATGATCATGTGAAGACTTCAGCCTGGGCCTCCACAGTCCTAGTCCAACAGCTTCACTATATAATTATCAAAATTACATACAAAAGTGTATATGTTATGGAAACAAATTAACAATGTGGAATTTCCAGTGCTTTATGAAAAAAATCACACAAATTACAAATTAATGGCACAGAATAATAGACAAAAACCTGGAAGATGGCCAAGGATAAAATTTAAATGGAACGGTATATTTTTTTATCTTTACATTCTTCTCAGAGTGTGGCATTGTGGCTTTATGCTTGTGAAAGACTGACACTGAAGTGCACATTAAGCAATAGCTCTTTTGAAGCCACAGTGATGGCTAAGACTACAGTTATAATGTGGGGGCAAAATTAGCACAAGTTCTATCTATTGTGTAAGAGATATATGAATTTATAATTTCACTCATTCATTCATTCTTCCTTTTTTGTCATTAAATGTTAGAGAGAGAAATGTCCCTTCTAACTCATTTTTTTAAATTCCATTTTTTAAAAAATGTCATAATGGGCTGCTGTAATTGTAATCTTTAATAAAATTACTACAAAAATGTCACAATGGAAAGGAGCATGTTTATTTCATCAAAACTGAACAGTCAAGACAAGATAAAAAAATCATAGTCTTAAAATGTTGCATGCAAATCAAGACACTTGGCTTTGGGGAGAGGAGAAAATGGCCTTTAAAGGAATATTCATATGAATTTTGCTTAGATTGGCAAAGATACATGAATGAACTATTCGTGAAGAATTAGACACTAGTGGTCCTGTTTACCCCGTTGTTTCCATGGCAACAGCTGTGCTTGATGGAATATATCCAGCATGCATGATCCATAGGCATCTGGTTTGTCAGTTCTTGTTCCAAACACTTGAGAAATGAAATGTAGGTAAACTTTAATCAGCTTTATAATGGCTGTGGTACTTATAGAAATTACTTAACATGATTTTGCAGCTGCCTGAGTCAAGGCCCAAAGGTGTTATTACTGTTTGATGGCCATGTTTAAAGAGCTGTACTAAGAATTGTTTGGGGTTTTGCACACAGATGCCACTGTACATCTTACTTTTTAAAAGTTCTCCTACAATGACATCATGTCAGATATTCCTTCTCCCTCCCTTAAGTTCCCAAAGGTCAAAGTTATTTTTTTCTAAATGACTCTGTCAAACATAAAAGTTAGCTAGCTTTTGAGGAGGACTTGTATTTGTAATATATGGTTATGTTAGACTTTCTGTCAAAACAGGGATTAAAGATAAATGTAGCCAATTAAAAGAACATTTTCTGAGAGCTCCTGGTAATAGATACCTCATTGTGAGGTCCTGAAGTATGGCTTTCTTTACCAAGTGATGTGGTTTATGGTGTTCATGCTGAACAGTAGAGAAGACTGTTTGAATTTTCTAAATTCCATTGAATAGCCTAAGTACAATCAACCTAAAGCTATGAAGAAGGTGAGGAAGACAAGCTGGGGTGGAGGCAGGGGGAAGGCACTGTTTTCTTTGCAAAATGTTCTTGTCTGCTTCACTTCCTCTACTTCATCATTTCAGATAATGCTTCCCAGCAGTACATGTGTGTAAGCAAAACCTGCCCTCACACCCAGGGAGGAGGGAAAAATCCTGTTGGCATAGGATGAGTCAATGTGCTGTAAGTTGTCCAACAAGGTAAATAAAATATTCCCTTTAATTAGGTAATTGTTTCCTTTTATCTTGCTTCTTGACAAAGCAGCTGTGCCCACAACATTAATTTAATTGCATATGACATCTGTGTTATCCAAGGAACTCCTGTAGGAGAGAGAGAGAGAGAGAGAGAGAGAGAGAGAGAGAGAGAGAGAGAGAGAGGGAGGGAGGGAGGGAGGGAGGGAGGGAGGGAGATGGAAAAGGGGGAAAATCACCAACTACTCATATATTAACTTTCCACAAACTTTCAGAGTGGGTATGTGTTCATATACTTTGTTTAACAGAGAATTGTAGTGTAATGACATGTAATTATACACCACTCAATTCTTATTTCAGGATTTTAATAGCATTTTTCACAAATTGCAGAGATAACAGATCACACTCCCTTACAGATTTATGGGAAAAAATGGCCTACTTGTAGTCATCTTTGAAAAGAATGTTTTTCACAAATCCAGATGTTCATTTGCCATGCATAGTGCTCTCTATCTCTAAAGTGGCCTTTCCCTCCTAGGCCCAGAGTTTGCCCTTTTAGGAATTTCAGGTGTAATTCTGTAGAAGCAAAGCCTGGTAAAACTAAACTGATATTGATGGAATTGCATTGCTAGTGAATTTCTACTCCTACCATTATTTCTATTGCAGTGGAGAAATTTTAAATGCAGAATCCAGCATCAGACAATGTGTGCAAGGTGTTTTTAATGTGTGAATGTAGCAGGAAGCCTCTTAAAACATCATTTCAGTAAGTAGGAAGGCTGTGCATCAGATTCAGCCAGACCACAGGTCCTAAAGGCCAATATCAGAACCAATTCTCACTTCCCCAGGTAGAGTGGATAAGCATGACTCTGTTCAGCTCTGGGTTCAGATTCTGGGTTTAAATGAAACTCATCTCCATCTTTTTTTTAGAACCTTTGGGTGCTGAAACTGATGCCAAAGCAAAGCAAAACACCCTTTCAGCTTTTATTGAAAATGATATGATAGGAAGGAAAAGGAGAATGGATTTCAGTGGATCTCTGGGAAGTGAGGGAAACTTACTCTTTACAATTTATTCCATAATATCACTCTGCTTATCATCTGGAGTAGCCTGGCAGTCCTTTCTGAACTCCATTACCTAGCTGATCTCACCTAGATTTAATTTATGGTGAAGAACAGTGACTTAATGCCTGGAATAAATTATATTCTGAACACAGGGGTGGAAAAACTTGTTTGGTGAAGGAAACTTGTCACGTTAGTCAATACTAAGTCAGGGCAAAATTTTACAAAAAATGTTTTACAATCAACATTAGAACAAGCAAACACATATTCAAGCATATATGTGCTTGAATATCTGCTTCGTTGCTGGCAATCAAAAATGAAGTAAATGCTCGCATTAAACCAATCTGCAAAGAAACTTTTTAAAAATACTTTATACCTGTGTTTCTCAAGCTTGGTGGCCTTAAGATTTGTAGACTGCGGCTTCCAGAATTCCCCAGCCAGCATCTCTGCTTTATTCAGTCTTGGTGAATTCAGGGTTGAGAAACTATCCAGATTAAGGACTCCGCCTTTGCAGAAAGGATGATGAGAAAAAGTGCTATTTTGGGAAGCAGAGACTTTCCCTATCTGAAAATTGTGATCCAGATATTGTTTGGTGTCTCTTCCTCACTACCACTTCTCAGTAAAAAAAGGAACTTTTCAGAGAAAATCAATCTGTGGAGCGGTTTTCTCCACCCTGGTTGTTCTTTCACCAAGGCTCCATTTGGGAACATGAGAATTTCTTTAGATCTCCCAGACAAACCATTTTTAAAGACAAGACTACCTACAGTATTTCTGATCAGCATCTGATCAATAGGCTCGTGAAGTTTCAGAGAGAAGGTGAGAAAAATAATGCCCTTCACAAAAAAAACCAGGGCCCTCATTTTAATCTTGCCCCTCCTCCCCAAATTCCTCATCCCTGCCTTAAATCACTAGGATTCTCTTAGTTTTACTTTGCCATCCCTGGCAAGCATTGACATCTATTCCTACAAATTTGTTGAAATGCAAGTCTACAAAGGCATGGAGAAAAACCAACTTTTCCATTGGGGAAGTATTCCCATTTGATGCAATTTTTATTGGCCACCACATACTCATTATGGCCCAAGATCACAGTAATCAGAAAGCAGCATGCATTATTCTTTTAATCACATTTACAATACTCATACCTAAGAACCATGGTGGTGGGAGTACAGTGAATCAGCACTTGACATTCATAACATACATTCCTGCCTTGCCCTTAAATCGTTGCCTGGAATTTCCAGAGAATAATATTTTCACTGGCAGTTAATCCACCCCAATGACTTAAACAACTTGCTGTTGTAGCTTTCATCTATTGTATAATTGCAGGCTAAAATATGGATATACAAATCTCCAGGATTTTGCCAAATAAAGTTCCTAGTTGTTTGTACAACCATTGCAGTAGGACTAAGGCTGACTATTCTACTGAAGACACTAAATGACTGGACTAATTTCTGGCATCTTACATTCCACAAAAAGTAGCACATCTATAATAGATTCACTTTATGCTCCCCTTCCTAAAATCCACGTGCACTTTTTGAAGATGAAACTATTAAAACCACAGTTAAAGGACTACCGAGTGCTTCTTTACATAGATTCTCAGAGAGTTTTCTTGACTCGGCTGCCTTGACTTATGTCGTCTTCTCCATCTTAGCATCCTTCAGATAAGCTGAAAATCTCGAAATTTTCAGGTAGCCTTGATCTTATTTCTACAACACACCTTTTTCTAAGGACAAATGAGGGATGATGATGATATAAATTCATTGAATTCAGGTTATTTTTAAGCCTAAAAATGAATGTTAATGCTGACTTCTCCTAGTATCACATTTCTATCACCATGAGAGAAAATAATACCCAAATTAGAACCTCCACATGAAAAAATTGATCAGTCTATGCTAACTGAAGGGACGCGGTGGCTCAGTGGGTTAGGACGCTGAGCTTGTCGATCTGAAGGTCGGCAGTTTGGCGGGTCAAATCCCGAGTGCCGTGTAGCAGAGTGAGCGCCTGTTACTCGTCCCAGCTTCTGCCAACCTAGCAGTTCGAAAGCACGTAAAAATGCAAGTAGAAAAATAGGGACCACTTCGGTGGGAAGGTAACAGCGTTCCGTGCGCCTTTGGCGTCTAGTCATGCCAGCCACATGACCACGGAGACGTCCTCAGACAAGCGCTGGCTCTTCGGCTTTGAAACGGAGATGAGCACCGGCCCCTAGAGTTGGAAACGACTAGCATGCATGTGCGGGGGAACCTTTACCTTTACTTATGCTAACTGAGTTCATTGCTGCACTGGGCATAACATTGTTTGTTCTGAGCTTTGAAAGAGATGTTTCAGCAATCCAAACTGGTCAATTCAAGTGGATCTAAATTTGACCTCTAATTGTAAAAATAGCGTTAGTCACAGAATTCTTCCATGAGAGAAACATGGAAGATAAATTTCCATATGCAGGGATAGAATAAACAGGAATGACCTATAGAAAATTATCAGGGAAAGTGAGGCTCCACTGTCACTGTCAGTCAGGGACAATAATTTACTAGCAGCTGCTTGGTGACCCAGTCAAATGTGATCCAAAGCCTGATGTCTACATCGGCATCCCACATCCACACGGCCAGAGACTTAAATAACATTAAATGGTTAGTTGCTAATCCCCAACCCTCAGAAGTATTTTAGGAGCAATCTTTGACAGTCCTGACTTTTGTACTCTTCAAACACTAAGAGCAATTAAATGGAAATTACTGCCCCAGATTCTGCTGCAACAAAAAATTCCTCCTATCCACTTGACAAAGAGAAAGAAAAAGAGAGAGAGAAAGCAACAACAACAACAACAACAACAACAACAACAACAACAATAATAATAATAATAATAATAATAATAATAATAATAATAATAATAATAATAATAATAATAAAGTTGGAAGGGACCTTGGAGGTCATCTAGTCCAACCCCCTGCTCTGGCAGGAAACCCTATACCATTTCAGGCAAATGGCTGTACAGTCTCTTCTTAAAAACTTCCAGTGTTGGAGCATTCACCATTTCTGGAGGCAGGTTGTTCCACTGGTTAATTGATCTAACTGTCAGAAAATTTCTCCTTAGTTCTAGGTTGCTTCTCTCCTTGACTAGTTTCCATCCGTTGCTTCTTGTCCTGCTTTCAGGTGCTTTGGAGAATAGCTTGACTCCCTCTTCTTTTGTGGCAGCCCCTGAGATATTGGAACACTGCTATCATGTCACCCCTCACCCTTCTCTTCGTTAAACTAAATACTATGCCTTCCAGACCAGCTTGTCTGTTGCTATGAGAAGAGGACAATTGTCAAAACACACATCAGTTTCACTTCTCCTTCTTCTGTGGTCTGTCTTTATTGAGAGGGAGCCCTCAAGCCGTCAAGCTGACATTACCTTTGGAGGACCTAAGAGAAGGGGTGAAGCACAAGTGCTCTCTAGTGGATATTAGTGCTAGCGAGTCTCAAAAGGAAAACAAAATTAAAATCCTTTGCAGCAGTTTCACTACATCTTATATATCAGTTGTGCCCTTTCCTAAATTGGGGTGAATAGCTCTTAGTCTGTCATGCCTTAGTAATTTTCCAGTTGGACTATAGCAGTGTGCTGTACATGGGGCTGCCCTTGAAGAGTGTTCTGAAGCTGCAGCTGGCCAGGATGCTGATGGGGCTGGTAAGAGATATTTGATTGATGAATGTGAGTTTTATTGGGACTTTAATGTTTGTTATTTTAAAAATGTTTTATTTTTAGTGTACTTATTCAATTTGACGCCCAGAGTTTCATCTGGTAGGTGTGTGGTTATATAAGTGTATTAAATAATAAAATAAAATGATCTACTGTATACTTTAGTTGAGTTACAAATAAATCACATTTCCAGTGTCATGAGAACATGGAGGTCTCAAACTGCTTCAAAACTGGTGTAGAATTTTCATGTAGAAGTGCTCTAATTTTGTTATTTGATTCCAACCTATCATACTGTATGGGTTTATTTTAAATTGTATATCTAATGGAGTTCCTTGTCTCTCTCTCCTCTTATTTCCTTGTATAAAATTAATTCCAGCATTAATTTTTCTGTATCTCTAAATTATCTGTTATTTCCCTGGTGATGACTATACTGTATATGTGAGGATAATTAAGATGTATCCATTTTCTCTCTCTCTCTATTTTACCTTGTTACATTTAACTCCTATTTTCTTCTTCAAGGCTTATGGTATGAAAACTGGGATTAGGTTTTTGTTGAAATCTTATCCTTCTGGAATATTTAAAGGATGTCGATCCCCATTGTAGCTGCCTGAAAAAGTTCTAGGGTGTTCAGCAACCTATTATTGCTGGCGGACAATACCCAGGGGGAGGGCCTTCTCTGTGGGTGCGCCTGCCCTTTGGAACCAGCTGTCTGTAGAGCTTAGGACTGCCCCTGACCTTCGCTCATTCCGCCGGGACCTGAAGACCTGGATCTTTGAGCTTTCTGGCCTGGACTGAGAGTATTAATTGGGGTTTTAATTGGATTCTAATTGGGATTTTTATGTATTCAAGGTTAATGTAATCATTTTAATTGTTTTTAATTTTTGTAATTGTTGTATTGTTTTTAAAAAACCTTGTGAACCGCCCTGAGTCCTACAGGAAAAGGGCGGTATATAAGTTTAATAAATAATAATAATTATTATTATGTCCGTATTTTCAGAAATGAGAGGAAATGTCACAAATGATAAGATCTTATAGTCTCACATATGGCCTTTATTAAAAAATTTAATTTTTGGTTAAAAATACACTTATGGTTGGAGAAAATGACCAAAAAACAAATAGACTTTAAGCCGTAATTATTTTTGTTAGGAATAATAGGAGCAAATTATGAGAAAGACTGTATATTTAATTCTACACGGACTAACTGCAGCAAGAATTGTATTTGCCCAACACTGGAAAAATTTACCAACTGAAGAAGAATTAAGAAAATTTTAGAGTGTGCAGAAATGGATAGATTGACTTTGAAGATAAAAGAGAATGAAGACTCAGTGTATTTTAGAACATGCATGGGATAATTTTTATCAATGGCTAGAAAAACGAGTTAGAGAGAAAGGAATGTGATAGGTAATTTGGAATATCTATTAGCAAGAAGACCATCGAGCGATTAATTAACACATTGTTTATGATAATCAGCTATTACTCATTGGGGTGTTTTTAAACACATGAACCCAGACATTATGTTGTTTGCCAAATATTGAGAATGTTATTTGAAAAAACCCTAACCTCAACCCCAACCCTAATATAGAATTTAAATACACTGGGTGCATTGAGTGTAGTTCAGATAAGACAATTATCCGGCGCGGGTTAAAGACCCATTTATTTGAACAAGCTGGCCTGGCCTGATGGGGAATTACTTAGGGTTTTAATACTTATATATATATATATATATTTATTGTTTTTTATTGTGGGCAATAATTTAATTCTTTTTTAACTTTTGTATTTTTGTAGTTTTAAGATATGCCCTGTTCACCGCCCTGAGTCCTTCGGGAGAAGGGCGGTATAAAAATTTAATTAATTAAATAAATAAATAAATCTTATGTAGATAGAAGCAAAACAACACTTCAGATATCAGAATAGATTCAAGAGTTGTTCTCAGTCAATTTTTTGAATGTCTTTATATTATACTGTAAAAATGAAAAGCTAGAGCAGTATTTTTCTACATGATGTAGATGTAACAATATGGTAAAGACTGAATTAGTTTCATATTAACACTACATGGATCTTTTTCTTTTCTTTTTTAAGTTTTAATTCATATCACTATACATATTTTATTGAATTGTCATAGATGTATCATTTTATCATCCTTATTAATTGCATTCATATATTTTTTTATAAATGTGGGTTGTTTTTGATAGCTATTACATGGTTTAGTCACAGTTGAAACTTTGTGATCAAGGGACAGTACAATAACATATTAAATAAAATACAAATTAGTTTAGCTTTAAAATATAACCACTTTGATATATAGGCAGAAAGATGGTATATATAAAAAGAGAATATGATCTCATGGTTGGCAGCCAAAAATCACTCTTGAGCTTGAATATCAAACTGTCATATAAAACATGTTGAAAAGAAGTCTTGAAGAGGCAACATTCTCTCCAAAACTGATCCAGTTTTTTCCCCCAATTAAAAAATAATATTAAATCTGAGAGATATCTCAGCTTGGGAAATGTTCTAAGTACACATCAAAAGAAGGGTAAATGCTGAGCATGCTACACCAGTGATGGAATTTCCAAGGGAAGAAAATTAATTGTCCTTTTGTGGAGAATAGTTTTGTAGAGACATTAACAAGAGCAGGAAATAATTTTCCCACTGGGCAAGAAAATTGGCAAACTGATCTCTTTTCCTAGTCACCAATCTTATTATCATAAGTGCTTTTGTCACCCAAAGGATACAAAAGGCAACCATTACAGCTAGCCATGAGAAAATGATGAATGCCTACTTATATTAACTTTGGAAAGTAACAATCTGAAAATCCTTTGAGGAGTTCAGTAGGTTTTCCCATGAAATACCATTGTTGGTTAAGACAGTCCCTTACTGGTAAAGATTGAGGCCTGTTTTTAATGGGTCCTTATAAGTGTTTTATAGAGATTTTCAACTGGCTAATGAGAGCAGAGTTTTGGAAACATTATATAAAAATGTTATTTATGACAGATGGTTCCTGACTAAATGTCTAAAATTTAACATGGCATGACACTGTAAAATTCAGTAGTTTTTTTATTTTGCATGGGCAAATGTAGTTACTTATTGACTTAATTATTTACAAGCTTTATACCCTACTTTTACAAACTCTGAGTGGATTGCATGATCTCTCATTTGAAACATAGGAAGCTGCTTAAGAGCAGCTAAAAGAAGTGCCTTAGGGATATACTGTATATTAGATTCAGCTAATCTAGGCCAATTTATTCCAGATTCTCTTCAATTTTCCTTACCCTGGAGCTTCACAAACTTTTATGTTCAATGTGTTATTTTGGAGGGCTACAGTACGAAGGCAATATGTCAATATAAAAAAAAGAAAAAGATGCTGTTTTTATGTTAATTTTTCTGTTTCTGGAAAATATCAACATGAATGAAGAGTAGAATAAGTGGAGTGACGAATGGGACCATCATTAATTCAAAAGGAACATGAAAATAATGTAGTGGAAAAGCTTTCAAGGAACGGTGTAAAGCAGGTGTGTCAAACTCGCAACGTCACGTGACATGTCACGACGTATCGTGACTTTTTTTGCCATTTCCGGCAATGGGGTGTGTGTGGTTTCACTATGATGTATCCAGCCCATGGGCTGGCAGTTTGACACCCCTGGCGTAAAGGAAAGATTATATCTTCATCATTTTCTTAACCATTTGGTGGCTATTGCAACAAGGGCAGTTTTTCAACTTAATTTTCTGCAGAACTATTCCTCCTTGACACATCTCAGGACAACACGGCTTCATCTCACTTTATTCTTTTAAGCCCTTTACATACTGTATATTTGTTGCCTCATCTGCATTCAAGATGATATGTACTTGATGAGCAAAATGCATTCCATCTGGAAGCCAGGATCTTGCTTTTCCAAGAGATAAAATTTCCACCACCCAGATACTGCTTCTTCACCAAAGGCAATATATGCTAATATTTAACATTAGTATGTACAGATCTGTTCCCAAGTTAGTATCTGGATTTCTATGTATGCTTTATTTTGCAGGGACATTTGATTGTGGATAACATGGGATTAATGTGATACATTGAAAGACAATTGAATTGTAAGTAATGCAAGATTGCTATGAAGCCTTCCATCCTTCCGAGGTAGGTAAAATGAGGACCCAGATTGTTGGGGGCAATTAAGCTGACTTTGTAAAAAAAATGCCGCTTAGGGTGTGTGTGAAAGCCGTAATAATTAGCAGGCATATACATAGAATGAAGGCTACTGCTAAGCTTGTAAGCCGCCCTGAGTCTTCGGAGAAGGGCGGGATATAAATGGAATTAAAATAAATAAATAAATAAATTATTGTTGGGAGTAATATGCTGACTCTGTAAACCGCTTAGAGAGGGCTGTAAAGCACTGTGAAGTGGTATACAAGTCTAAGTGCTATTGCTATTCTAAATGCTGCAATTAGCTATTTAGATTCTACTGGATTAAATTTGATTCCTGCTGACAATATAGACAAATCACAATCCTAATCTGTATTCAATAATGCCTCTTAACATTTCCAAGAACATTCTACTTGAATCCTCATCCTATCTGTTATCTTCCCTTTCTTTTAAATCTCGCCAAACATCATTATTTTTTCTCTAATTATCTGCTTAAATCTTATGCTCATAGTTTTTACTTGCTAATCATTGCTCTAAGAGAACAGCCAACCTTAATTTGCTTGAGAATTAATTCTTGCAGCCCATGACATACATAGTAGCCATTTCAAATCCATGATTCAAAGGCATTTATCTACTTTCTTTTGTTCTTTATCAGTGCCCAGTTTTTACAACAGTATAGCACTAAAAGTACCATTGCCATAACTATTTTGATTTTTTCCCCCTTTATAATTTTGTCAGTCTCCGTTTTACTCTCTACCGAAGAATTAGTTTCCTATTTACCTATCCAGTCCATTGTTCATATTTCTGAGCCTGAATAACAAAACTATATATTGCCTTTTTTTTTCTTTTGTGGTCAGGTTGATGTTGTCTCTCATTACAGCTAACAATTTGGATTTTTCACTCTCCATTTTTTGCATTTATAATTAGTTTTCTAAGTTTTCTTTGCTTTTGCCTCACATACGTGATACATAGTTATATTTCAAATTGTTAGCACTTTGATATCAGCTGTCACCTTTTCCATTCCTGCTACTTATATTATAGAGTGGTGGTCTTGTAATTTCTAAAATAAATAATATTCAGGGTATAGGTTAAACAGATATGAAAACATGACATAACTGTGTGTTATTCCCTTTCATTTTCTAAACCATTTTGTTTTGCTATATTCAGTCTTATAATAGTTTTTTGTTTAGTATCAAAAGTCTTAATATAGAATAATAGGGGGCTTTGGCTGTCCAATTATTTTAATATGTTGCATGCACTGCCATGAACATGAGCCTTGGTGGAGCAGTGGTTAGAATGCAGTACTGCAGGCTACTTCTGCTCCCTGCGGGCTGCCTGCAGTTTGGCAGTTTGATTCTATAACAACAACAACAACAACAACAACAATAATGGAAGGGACCTTGGAGGTCATCTAGTCCAACCCCCTGCTCAGGCAGGAAAACCTATATCAATTCAGACAAATGGCTGTCCAGTCTCTTCTTAAAAACTTCCAGTGTTGGAGCATTCACAGCTTCTGGAGGCAGGTTGTTCCACTGGTTAATTGTTCTGACTGTCAGGAAGTTTCTCCTTAGTTCTAGGTTGCTTCTCTCCTTGATTAGTTTCCATCCGTTGCTTCTTGTCCTGCCTTCAGGTGCTTTGGAAAATAGCTTGACTCCCTCTTCTTTGTGGTACCCCCTGAAATATTGGAACACTGCTATCATGTCCCCCCTCATCCTTTTCTTCTTTAAACTAGACATACCCAGCAGCTGTTCCTTATATGTTTTAGCCTCCAATCCCCTAATCATGTTTGTTGCTCTTCTCTGTACTCTTTTTAGAGTCTCAACATCTTTTTTACACCGTGGTGACCAAAACTGGATGCAGTATTCCAAGTGTGGCCTTACCAAGGCATTGTAAAGTGGTATTAATACTTCACGTGATCTTGATTCTATCCCTCTGTTAATGCAGCTTAGCACTGTGTTGGCTTTTTGGGCAGCTGCAGGACACTGCTGGCTCATATTGAAGTGATTGTCCACTAAGACTCCGAGATCTCTCTCACAGTTACTACTATTGAGCAAGCTACCACCTATACTATACCTGTGCATTTGGTTTTTCTTGCCTAAATGTAGAACCTTACTTTTTTCACCACTGAATTTCATTTTGTTAGATAGCGCCCAGTGTTCAAGTCTGTCCAGATCCTCCTGTATCTTAAGCCTATCTTCTGGAGTATTGGCTATTCCTGCCAGCTTGGTGTCGTCTGCACATTTGATGAGTTCCCCATCTATTCCCTCGTCCAAATCATTGATGAAGATGTTGAAGAACACTGGGCCCAGAAGAGAGCCCTGGGGCACCCCACTACACACTTCCCTCCATGTAGATGCAGTTCCATTGAGGACCACACACTGAGTATGGCCGGTCAGCCAGCTATGAATCCATCTGGTGGTGATGCTGTCTAACCCACATTTTTCTGTCTTATCAAGTAGTAGATTCTCACCCACTCAAGGTTGACTCAGCCGTCCATCCTTCCGAGAGGACCCAGATTGTTGGGAGCAGTATGCTGACTCTGTAAACTACTTGGAGAGGGCTGCAAAGCACTATGAAGTGGTATATAAGTCTAAATGCTATTGCTATCTATACATTCAACATATAGTCAGCAAAACAAAACTAGATCTCCTTCTTGTACTTTCTTGCTGTTTCCATTTCCCATTTTATATTAGCAGTATGATATTATGTCCTTGTGGCTTTTCTGGATCCTAACTATTTATCTAACTTCTTTTTCCAATGTGATTCTATTTTGTATAAGAAATTATGCAAAAATTTTTTTAGAGGAATTAATATACTTCTTTTGCATCACTTTTCTTTGGTACAGTCACACATGCTGGTCTTTTTCAACTTCTGGGCCACACAGACTTGTTTCATGTTTTTTGGCATAAATTTATTAACACTTTATCTGCCTCTTCAGCTTTAAACAGTTCAGTAGGCATTTCTTTTGTGCTTGGTGCTTTCCTATTTGACAGACGGTCTAGTAACTATTATACCTCACTTTCTATTGAAGAATACATACCCTTTCCATTACATTTCTTTCATTTTTCTAGTCTGTTCATAAAGAGCTTCAATATATCTGGTATATTTTCAGAAATTCAAGTTTTTCTTAGTTCTTGATTCCCACCTTCAGCATCTGACTACACACGTTTTTGTAAAGTGAAGAACTTCTTGTTCATTACTGGCACCATCAACGACCAGATTTCCTTGCAGTTTTTTGCTCTAGTAACTAGAAAAGGGCTCCAGATCTGAGGATCCCATAACTGAATCCCATAATACTGGGATCTAAAGGATTCAGTTATATCCAGAAAAATTGGGGGGCAATGAGAGAGAAATAATTTGCCGTTGCCTTTTGTTAGGTTGTTGTTTGGAGTTTCTTTTCCTAGATAGGCTGATGTGCTTCCCTCAAACCTCCAGACTTCCAAATGTTCTTACGCCATGATGAATTATTCTGAGCATCATCCTTATTCCTTTCAAGCCACTGGGATTGACCCACCCTACCTGTGCTGGCAGAAAGGATATGCTGTGGGGCCCTTCGGCCCAATTATTCTGGCTAGTGGGGCTCCAGGACCTTCTCTATCATTGCACATGCCCTCTGGAACATCCTGCTCCTGGAGCGTGGTTGGCTCCAACCCTCCTGACCTTTGGCAAGAGCTTAAAGACCTGGTTCTGCCAGTTACCTTGGGGTTTCAATGGGGCAGCATCATAGTGAAGATGGTTGATCAATTAACATTAACACCCCACCTCCCTTGCCATCCGGCTCTTGTTCTCCCCCTCTTTTAATTGTGCTGTAGTGTTTGACTGTTTGTCCTAATTTATTTACGTTTTAGTTTCTAGTTTTTTTTAATCTTTTATGATTGTAAGCCGCCCAGAGTTACCTTGAGGTAAAATGGATGGGCAATAAACTTTATAAATAAACCTCTGAGGTTCATCCTCCTCTTTTCAACTATCCTGGCAACATTAACTATCAAGAGTTTGTACTTCTGCTGATAGTGCTTTCAGGATCTTTGGAATTACTAAGCCCTCTTACTACATCAAGGGGCATATTCCTCGGCAACTGTGTATCTAGCAAGTAGAGGACTGCTATCAGGTGCTAGCTATGCCCCTACATCCAAGCCTGAAAAGATAGTGTTTGAATTAGGAAGTATTGTTTAATCAGAATATGCAACAATATTAGCTTCCACTTTATACTTTGCCTAGAGACGCGGTGGCTCAGTGGGTTAGGACGCTGAGCTTGTCGATCAGAAGGTCGACAGTTTGGCGGGTCGAATCCCGAGTGCCACGTAACAGAGTGAGCGCCTGTTACTCGTCCCAGCTTCTGCCAACCTAGCAGTTCGAAAGCACGTAAAAATGCAAGTAGAAAAATAGGGACCACTACAGTGGGAAGGTAACAGCGTTCCGTGCGCCTTTGGCATCTAGTCATGCCAGCCACATGTCCACGGAGACGTCCTCGGACAAGTGCTGGCTCTTCGGCTTTGAAATGGAGATGAGCACCGGCCCCTAGAGTCGGAAACGACTAGCACGCATGTGAGGGGGAACCTTTACCTTTACCTTTTATACTTTGCCTAACTTAACAGAATAATAATTTATTCACATTTGGATAAATTTCCATTGCCTAGGAATTTTTTATGTATTCCATTGTTTTTAGCCACTGCAGACTATGTTATACTGCCCAAGATAATATCTTTGTTTTCTCTTTCACATTTTACAGTGCCCAAATGCCTTGTATCTATTATCTGAATGTTGTCTTTTTGCAATGTTTAGGTACTATATATCTGAGGCCTCTGAGAATTATTCCATCATGAAGACTACCTTTATTTTAAAGTGAAAATTGACCTGACTAGCCGTAGTGATAGTTTTGATTACTGACTACAGCATGAATGAAGTCATTTGTTGTGGCTTCTCCAAATTTCTGCATTTTTTCTGACACAAGGCAGCTTTTTGCTATCAAGCTGAAATGGATAATACCAAATTTCTCAGCATTTTCTCTGGCAGTACTTTCAAAACTCTGGATAATGTGTTTGCTTGTACCTGATCTTTTCCTGGCATTAAGTCAATAGTTAAGTCATTTAATTGAGACTAGGAAATGACTCTTTGTATATACCTTTGCTTTCTTAGCAATAGATAATAACGGTTTGTAGTCAAATTCTGCAACAAACAAAGCTTCCAATACTTTAAACAACTGTATATTTGGCTAGTTTTTACCACTGTGATAGTATGATAGTACTTGTCTATGGAGATTCTCATTCATAATCATAATAGTAAAGTTGGAAGGGACCTTGGAGGCCATCTAGTCCAACCCACTGCTCAGGCAGGAAACCCTATACCATTTCAGACAAATGGCTGGCCAGTCTCTTCTTAAAAACTTCCAGTGTTGGAGCATTCACAGCTTCTGGAGGCAGGTTGTTCCACTGGTTAATTGTTCTAACTGTCAGGAAGTTTCTCCTTAGTTCTAGGTTGCTTCTCTCCTTGATTAGTTTCCATCCGTTGCTTCTTGTCCTGCCTTCAGGCGCTTTGGAGAATAGCTTGACTCCCTCTTCTTTGTGGCAGCCCCTGAGATATTGGAACACTGCTATCATACACCTGGTTTTTAAAAAGTCTTTTCCCTCTGTGCCCTACATAGGCTCTTATGATCTTTACACTTTGTGTTAGTTGATTTTTTTTCTTCTTAAGTTACTGAGTCTTTTGGTTTATTTAAGATGTTTTGGAGGTCTTCAGTTGGTTTATGTGATATGGTGATGGGTGAGGTCATAATAGTCTGTTGGCTGTTTCTGAAATGTTTTTGATGAAAAGTGTTATTCTTTTCAAGGCTTGTGTTGGTTGTGCTGTAGTGGATGAGTGGTCAGCTACTTTTTTCCCAGTGGTCTAATATTATTCAGTGAGATTTTCCCGTTATTAGCAGATGTATGGACTTTAATCTTCACTGGAACTTCATTACAGGAAGATAGAGGTTGAAAGCCCCTTTTTTTCTGATTCCATAGCATTCTGATTTCATCCCAAGAGTGCAATTTGATTTTTGTAAAACAAACATTCATAGAGTTGTTAACTTGCAGGAACAGGATATTTTTAAGACAGAAGAAAGTAGAACTACAAAGTGATTCAGCAGCAATATGACCAGGCTGGCATTTGATGTTCATCTTCAAAAGCAAAG
Source organism: Vipera ursinii (assembly GCF_947247035.1). Lineage (NCBI taxonomy): Eukaryota > Metazoa > Chordata > Lepidosauria > Squamata > Viperidae > Vipera > Vipera ursinii. The sequence continues at coordinate 188,376,132 of NC_139516.1, forward strand.
AACTGAGTGTTAGATCAGACATAGATGCCAGTCAGTGTAAAATAGTTGCAGAGAAAATGATTTGATTTAAAGTTAAATTAACATCAAAATAAAGGAGAGAGAGAAAAAAGAGCACAAAAGTTAACCAAGTTGACATCTACTTTAATTTACCATTTCATTATTAGGAGAAGGATCTGGGTGGAGTGTTGTGGTAAATATTTATAATACCTATGGAAAGAGCCAGTTTGGTCTAGTGGTTAAGGATGCAGGCTACAAACCAGGAGATTGTGAATTCTAGACCTTCTTTAGGCATAAACACTCTGGCTGGCTGGCTTTGGAGTAGTCATTCTCTCTCAGCCCAGTGTACCTTGTAGGGTATGTGGGGAAAATAGGAGGAAGAAAGAGTATTAGGTATGTTTGCCACCTTGAGTTATTATTTTTATTAAAAAATAATAAAGGAGAGATAAAATATCTAAAACAAATTTATCTATGAGGCATTGATAAAATGCTTGGCTTTCTAATCTATTTTTTTCACTGCTTGGTCTAGAAGTGAACATTAACATTTCTAACTTATAAGGGATGTTCTAGTTTGAATAAATTCTAGGTGAAGTCAATAAATTTCAAGTGGAAAATTCAATTAGAATTAAATTATTTTTATCAGGTTTTTTTTTTTAAAAAAAATTCACTGGTAAAAATGAATGCATGTCTTCATTTCTAGGATATTACTCTGCAGTGAGATAATTCTGTTGAAGGTTCTTAGGATTGGCATCCTAAAAACTATTAATAGTCCATTTATCAACTGTCAGCTGTAGATGTGTAGCATTACTATTTCTTTTCTACTTTTGTATGCTCCCCGCAATACTGTAAGTCTTTCACATTTCATAATAAACACATTTTTCAAGTACTGTGGTTGATGAAAGAAGGTCTTCTGTTTCATTTAAATCATACAATCACTTTCTGAAAAGTAAAAGAGCTGGCACTGGTCATTCTAGCCCATGCCTGGCCCAAATTTTAGTAACAGAAATAACAATAATATTAACAATGAAACCCCCCAGGAGCACAGATGGGATCCATATGGAGGAATTCTGCTCATTCTGATTCTCCTAGGGGTTAGGGGGCTTTTTGTATGTTTTTAGCTATGTCTCCCCGAGAGCATTTCAGTTCTGTTGGCACTTTCTATAGCAGAATTAATAATGACATTCTCCTGGCAGGCATCCAGTTGTGTAAGTTTATGGAGTAATTTTGTAATAGAGCTGTGAGAGTTCATTGGGAAAAAAAATTACCAGCAGGTGAACAAGCTGTCCACCTCACTCCTCTAAAAAAATCAAAACATACACATACACACCAGTGCACACCCCATCAGCTTAGCAACCTTGGAAAGGCTATCACCCCTATGGTTTCTCTCAGAGTCAGAGGTTCGGAGTGAGGCAGGTCAATAAGCCCACTCTCTCCCACTTCCAGCTGTGAAAATCATACCCATGTTTCCCATTTGTACTCCTTCTATTTATAAATCAAATGTCTGAGCTGACTTTGCCCTCTGTTCCAGCTGCATGGTCCCTGCCCCAGTTCTCTGCCATTCAAAGAAATGATTTAATGGATGTATCCCAAAGATCAGTCATCTCCTCTGAATGCCCTCCCTCATCCAGCTGCAGTTTCCTGCCCCATCTCCTTTATAAGCAATGATGAATAAATTAAACTCATCTCTCCCCACTCCCTTTTTTTATCCATGCAGCTGAAAATCCACAGCCCTCTTTGCTAGGCTGCCCCCCAGCTTCAAACTCCAGTTGCTAGGTATGCTTCAAGAGAGGCACGGGCCTAGGACAGTGGCTTCTCCTTAGCCTAAATTTTGCTTTTCTCTTATGGTCATTCTGAATAATTAGACACAATAGCTGTTCCTACATGTCAATTGTGAATATGGGGTAACAAACTCACCTGAAGAGAATGTAAAATCTCTTTTGTTTTGAACGCATGGCCTGATCTCATAGAGACCTGGGTCTTACTGGCAGATATGTTCTCCAGGCTGGTTCTCCTGTATGAGTTGCATCGCCTGAATGGGGATTCATTTCAAATGACAAATGCTATGAAAATTTCTTGTGAGATGCCTCATTTTTATGAGTTGTTTTCACAGGTATCAAGTGATAAATTAACTTCCATGTATAAAGTTTTCAGCAGCAGGATGACCTATCAGAAAGTAACCCCAGATCAGGACTGGACAACACCAACCATTAGCAGGACCCTTCATTTTTTCTTGTGCTTCATACCATATGCTTTGATTATGAATTTGGATGAGAGATGGCATCAGCCTGTTAAATATCAAGACAAAGTCATTGACTGCAAATTTGGGATACATCTGACCCTTTTCCCACAATAGGATTTATTTTAAAGATCATGATACTGTCAGCCTTACCCGGTGGACAAGACGGGAAACATGAACAGATGAACTAATCCTACTTCATTGTAGGGCTGCATTAACAGATTCTTGCACATCTGAAAGTACAATTCTCCTTCACAACCTAAGAAATTAGAGAGGGTCTCTTCTGAGCTTCTTCTCCGGCCCTCTGTCCAACTGTGAGCTATGTTGACTCTTATCTGATCATTCCCTAGGCCAGGGGTAGGCAACCTTGGCTCTTTTATGACTCGTGGACTTCAACTCCCAGAATTCCTGAGCCAGCATGGCTCAGCTTGGAAACCTCTCCCTTTCCCCTCAGCATGGCTGGCTCAGGAATTCTGGAAGTTGAAGTCCACGAGTCATAAAAGAGCCAAGGTTGCCTACCCCTGCCCTAGGCAGTGTCCCTGGGCCTATGTCATCCCCACATACAGATATAAACAATTGACTCAACTGGGACAAGTATGTAAAATAACAATGGAAGCTAAAAACAGTTAAGTTACCTTTTTGAAAAAAGCAAGTTTATAACCTAACAGGTACTTAAGATACAAATAATTATAGGTAGTTCTTGACTTACAACAGTTCAGTTAGTGACCATTTAAAGTTACAACGACACTGAAAGAAGTGACTTATGACCATTTTTCACACTTATATCTGTTACAGCATCCTCATAGTCACATGATTTACTTTCGGATGCTTGACAACTGACTCACATTTATGACGATTGCAGTGTTTCGGGGTCATGTGATCACCTTCTGTAACTTTCTGACAAGCAAAATCAATGGGGAAAGCAGATTCACTTAACCATGTTATTAATTTAACAACAGTAGTGATTCACTTAACGAACATGGCAAGAAAAGTCATAAAATGGGGCAAAACTCACTTAACAAATTTCTCACTTAGCGACAGAAATTTTGGGCTCAGTTATGATCATAAGTTGAGGACTCCCTGTACATCTTGTGGCAGGACAGCTGAAGCAAATATAAAAGCTATGTTACTTGTGGGTAATGCCATTACATGTGTATTGTTTGCCTCCTCTTGCCTGTCCCACCTCCTCCCCCACCCAGCACACAGATAAATTGTAGTCAGTGTGATGTGGTGGATAAGGTGTTTGACCAGCATCAATGAAACCAAGATTCTAGTCCAGTCTCAGCCCAGGAAGTCTCTTGGATAACCTTGGGACAACCTACCTGACAGCATGCTTGTTGTGGGGAAATATAGGAGGAAGGAACTGAAGCTTCCGTACAAATGTTATACTTCTGTACTTCTAATAAAATAACTAAATAAATGCTTAATGCTGGATCTGAAAATACAGCAAAGCCTTTGCCATCTTCTCTCGATCTTCACTGATGGCAATATTAACCAGCTCCTTACCATTCTTTTTAAAGATCTAATCTCTTTAAAATTTGGTCAAGTGTGAGGGAAGTTAGTAGAGAGAACAAAACATAACATACAATTAACCAGTGGATCAGCTTGCCTTCAGAAATTGTGGGCGCTCCATCACTGGAGATTTTTAAGAAGAGACTGTTCTGCCTGAGCAGGGGGCTGGACTAGAAGACCTCCAAGGTCCCTTCCAGCTCTATTCTATTCTACCTCCAAAGTCCCCTCCGGCTCTATTTTGATTGATTGAAACATTGAAACATTGTATTCAGATATGCAAATCCTTTAAATGAACTTCCCTGCCCTGAAACCCTGTCAAATGTGTTAGAGTTAGACTACATCTCCCATAACCAGCACCAAACTTTACAGTTGGTATAGGGGTAGAAATTGCAATCCTACACATCTGGCAGATAATAGAGGGAGGGTGACTGTTGTAAACATCAAACAGTATTTGATGTGGAATTTATAGGGGGTTTTTCCCCAGGATTTCCTGGAATCCAACAATCATATTTTAACTTGAGTGATTGAAAGCTTTGGCAATTTGGAATGATGGGAATGAAATCCCCTTACTTACCATCTGGTGGCAGCAGAGTCTGCAAATAAATAATAAAAGCAAAAAAGAAACAGGAAAAAAATGCGGCCTTTCCCATTACCTACTTAATGGCTATCAGCAGCAGGGGCTGCAGAATGAACAATAGGCAAGCTCTGAGTGCTTGCAAGCTGGCAGGAGAAAGAATTTAAAAGAGGATGGCTTGATTATTTTAGCAGGGGTGGAGTGGGTGGGTGTCAGAGTTCCCAAGTTGTAGGCAGGAGCCACTAATGTAGAGCTAAGATCTTAAGGAGAGGCTTAAGCTTTCCTGTATACTAGTAACCTGAATTAAATCAGCTAAAGGTATGGTCAAAACACAAAACAAAGGGATCTTCAGAGGCAAGCTAGGAAGGAAATACAATATCCACTTGGACCTTAAGCAAGGAATTACGTCAAGCACTGACTGGTGTTGCCTTTACTTTATTAGAAAGGAAGCAAAATTAGTACTTGACTTAAATGCAGGCATTGAGGCTGGGTGGCTAGCCCTTAATGGAAATGCTTTGATTAAAGTTGATAAATGGAGACCTGTGTCCCATCGAAGTATTTTTAAAGTGCAGAGAAGATCTTCTATTTATTTATTTGATTTATACAGCCACCTATCTTGCAAATGCTTCTTGGGGTGGTTAACAGCATGTGAAAGAAAATAGGAAAAAATCCTCCAACATCAACAAAAGTCTACAATGGCTGCTGGGGATAAACCCAAACAAAGCGATCAGCAAAAACATCTCAGGGATCCCCCTGACATCGTTGCTGAGAAAGCAGTCAGGTGGATATGGATGGTGTTGCCTGGGCTAAGTTTTAAGTAGAGTGTTCAAGTAGGGTTACCAGAGAGCTGAACAGGCACAGGAGGACTCAGACAATAGGAAAGTAGGACAAATGGAGGGAAAGAATGACACATTGTTTAACTTCGGTGGTACCTGACACAAAAATTGGAATAAAAACTGCAAAAAGAAAAAAACTTAGGCCTTCATATATATGAAATTTCTTTTTTCACGTGAGAAAGACTGGTTTTTCAATTGGGATATCCTCAACAAATCTTTACTTTCAAGAACATATGCTACCGATAATATTGAATTGACTACAATGCACTTTTCAAATTCCACCACAGAAACATATGATGTATTTTACGATCTACAGATTGCAGTGATCATAGATTTGAAGGGGCTGGATTGAAGCCGATTGCTGGAATCAGGGAATAAATTAAATAACATAAAAATAGGCTGTTGAGTCTGTCAATGGATAAGTGAAAGAAAAAAAAAGAAAAGAAACAGACAATGTACAAGACCCCATCATAGGAAAGTTTGAATGACTACTGTAAAAACTGACCAAACGACTGAAACAAAACACCAAGAATAATAATAATAAAAAAAAGATAATATTGTTGTGATTCAGGGTCAGCCTGTGGGTTCGGCAGTTGGGTCGGACGACTCAGAGGAGGAGGAGGAGGGGGGTGTTGAAGAGCTTGCTGAGGGGGTTGGACAGCTTGATGAGAGCCCTCAGCCAGGCCCCTCTCATCTGGTCACAACGCAGACCCAGCTGTGTGAGCCTGACAGCGTGGATGAAGATGACCCACAGCTGGCCCTGTTCAAGGACGCCCGACGCAGGAGGCAGTCAATCAGGAGTAAACAGAGGAAGGCAATGGGGCTCCTCGGAAGGAGGCAGAGAGAAGCCACGCCCTGAACTGTATTTAAGGGGGAATGCGTGGGAGGGCTGGTTTTGCTGAAGGCAACCGCTTGAAAAGCTCCTGTTTCTTGGTTCGTGTCTTGTTCTATTTGTTTTTGTAGCAATAAATTTGGCAGGCGTAATTCCAGCCTCTTGCCTTCTTGTAAAAGGGGTTGTCCCTGCCTTTTCTGCAGGGCTGGTAGCAGGCTGGTACAGAACAAATATTTGATTTTAAGGCCTGTTGGATGGAGGACCTAAAGACATTAAAAGGAGGATGTCATCCTTTTGCTGGATGTCTGGTAACCCTCTCAGTTCAAGGAAAGCACTGAAATCTCATCACCACTGGTTGAGTTCAAATGTATTACTTTTGCAATAGTGTTATTTTAAAACAATACTTTTTAAGCCAAAGAAGAGTAAGTGGTAGTTTCTTCCTTATTTACTTTAAGGAGTCTTCTCCCCTCCATTGCCTGATTTTCTATTTTTCCTGGGCAAATCTGAGAATGTGAGGTTGGGTTGCCATCATGGCCACCAACTCTGAAACCTGAACAACCACGAGGCAGTCAGAGAAAAGAGCCGTACGTTTTCCCCAGTGGAGAAAAGGACCACCAGAAGCTCGGCAGAACTACCCCACTTTAGAACAGAGAAGAATAAACATTAAAGCTGACCCCTTGCTCTTAATTTACACCATAATGTAATTAGTAAAGAATCAGAATCTGCAGATGTTATGAGGATGTGCAGCTCTCAAACAAATTCCAAACTACTGCAAAGCCCATCTGGAAGTGCCCGCTACAATCACAGAAATAATTTGTTTCTGCTAATGGAGCCTCTTCATTTACAAAGAATATTATTGGGGTAGCCACTTATATACTCAGAGAAAGAGGGAGGTTTGTGAATAAAGGCAGAATTACTGTAATATCTGCACTTTTTTTAAAAAAAATTCAATTGTTTTCTAGTAGGCTATTCATATAGTTTCTTAATAAATGTAACACCATAGGAAAATAGTGTTCCGTCCCCTCCCTTTGGGTAGCACTGAACTGTCGGTTCATATTTTGTAGTTTCTGGATTCTTCATCTGAGACTTCAACATGCAGAGAGAGGATTTGAGGCTTGGTGAAGATTTAGTTCTTAAAACAAACCCTATTGCTTGTTAAATCAGTCCGTTTCCTAAGGGAGACGGCTACTAGTCTGTCTTCTACAAGAATGTATTAGCAGCAGATGTTTTCTCCATAGTATTATAGAAAAATATTTTTGCTGCGCAAACAGACGCACTTCTCTATATTTGGTACAGTTTGCTTTGCTTTGTTTATGAGTTTGTCTCTTTCCACAGAAGTTTGATAAAAATGTAATATTGTTCTGGATGGCTATGCAAAATAACAAACACACAAAACTCTAGACTCCTGTCCTTTACTAAACTAAATGCATAGTTTCCTGATATGCAGCCCATGCAATTGGGCTTTATGAAAAGATAAGGAGCATGTTTTTCAACACAAGCAAGCAAGCAGTGGGTCTGTTGTACCTAAGAAAGTCTTTTCCCCCTGACACCATATTTTAAGTAAATATTTCCATCAAAACTTTACATAAACAGGAGAGGAAAATAAAGATTCCTTCAAATTGAGCTTAACTCCTAGTGACTACAAGATCATGGCCATGCAGTTCTCTTGGCCACATGAGGGACATGTGCCTTTGCCCAGGTTCGCCTGGTGCGCCAGTTGCGGCCCTATCTATCTATTTATTTATTTTTTATTACATTTATATACCGCCCTTTCCCGAAGGACTCAGGGCGGTTTACAGGGTGATTAAAAAACAAAGATACAAAAGTTAAAAACAGATTTAAAAAAATTATATTCGTCCCTGCATAAATAAAACCCCAGTTAAAATTAAGATTAAAGCTAAAATTAGAATTCTCAGCCTGGGCCAGAGAGCTCGAAGAGCCAGGTCTTCAGGTCCCGGCGGAATGAACGGAGGTCGGGGGCAGTCCTCAGCTCCACTGGCAGCTGGTTCCAAAGGGCAGGCGCACCCACTGAGAAGGCCCTATCCCTGGGTGTCATCCGCCGGCAATGTCTTACCGGTGGCACCCTGAGAAGACCTTCCCTGTGGGAGCGCACTGGACGAAGGGAACTTGATGCCGGCAGCAGGTGTTCCCTCAGATATCCCGGACCCAAGCCATTTAGGGCTTTATAGGTCATCACCAGTACCTTGAATCTCACCCGGAGGGCAACCGGGAGCCAATGCAGCTCGCGGAGTAGAGGTGTTACATGGGAGTATCGGGAAACCCCCATCACAACTCGCGCGGCTGCATTTTGCACCAGCTGAAGCCTCCGAGTGGTCCTCAAGGGCAGCCCCATGTAGAGAGCGTTGCCCCATGTAGAGAGAGTATCTAGACTGGGATGCCCTGCGTACGGTCACTCATGCGCTCGTGACCTCTTGTTTAGACTACTGCAACGCTCTCTACATGGGGCTGCCCTTGAGGACCACTCGGAGGCTCCAACTGGTACAGAATGCAGCTGTGAGAGTTATGTTGGGAGTCTCCCGATACTCCTATGTTACACCTCTGCTCCATGAGCTGCATTGGCTCCAAGTTGTCTTCCGGGTGAGATTCAAGGTTCTGGTAATGGTTTTCAAGGCCCTACATGGCATGGGTCCGGAGTACCTTAGGGATCACCTGCTGCCGGTGTCAACTTCCCTCCGCCCTGTGCGTTCCCACAGAGAGGGCCTCCTCAGGGTGCCACTGGTCAGAGAATGTCGTCTGGTGGCCCCCAGGGGGAGGTCCTTCTCTGTGGGCGCCCCGGATTTATGGAATCGGTTGCCGGTTGAGCTCCAGATGGCGCCCGACCTTCGCTCCTTCCGACGCGATCTGAAGACTTATTTGTTTGAACAAGCCGGCCTGGCCTGATGGGGGATGGGTTTGGATTTTATTGTTGTTTTAAATGTATTTAACCTATTGTTGTAGCTTGGGCATCTTGTTTAATTCTTTCTTAATTTTTGTATTTTTGTACTTTTATATGTTTGCCCTGTTCACCGCCCTGAGTCCTTCGGGAGAAGGGCGGTATACAAATAAAATTAATAAAAAAATAAAATAATAAAATAATGGTTGGCTACTACTTTCTTCCAGGATGTTTGTTGACTTCCCAGTCTAGTCTATAGTCCTGGAGTTCTATGGTAGTAACTGATCCAAGTAAGAGCAGATTCTGAGCATTCTTAGCTTCTGAGTGCAAACAAGGTATACTAAGGGCTGACACCTAATCAGGCAAATAAGAGCTGTCATGCAAGGATCACATTTTAGACTACTTTTATGTTTCAAATAGGCCATGTACAATTACAATTGTCATTATCGGTCAGTGCCCATTTCCCCAGAAGGGAGGAAACTAAGGTGGGCTAATAGGAACCATCCAGGAAAGGACTAAAGGTAGCACCAATGATCAACCTGTCCCATTTGCCTTTTATGGAAAGTTTTGTGACATATCAAAATTCTCTAGGGCAACCATTTTGTATCATCTAGCATCCACTCTCCAAAACTAAATGGGCCTCTTTGTCCAAACCAAACCAGTGCTATGTGTTTCATTTATAGGACCCTTTCTCATTTCATTTTATGCTTTTGGGGTGAGGAAAAAAGAAGACTGGGAACACAGAGACTACCACAATCTATTAAGACAAGGCTACCCAGCATCCACAAAAAACCAGTGAGGCATTTTGAGGTAAAAGTGTCCATGACTGCGCTGTACAACATTTACTTCAATAGTTCATTTTTTATATAGAAGTAATCTTCAACTTACGATTACAATTGAGCCCAAAATTCCTGTTACTGAAACATTTGTTAAGTGAGTGTTGCCTCACTTTACAACCTTTCTTGCCACAGTTGTTAAATGAATCACTGCAGTTGTTAATAACATTGTTAAGTGAATCTGGCTTCCCCATGGCCTTTGCTTATCAGAAGGTCACAAAAGGACCCCAGGACACTGCAGCCCTCCTAAATGTGGGCTAGTTGACAAGGGTCTGAATTTTGATCACACGACCATGGGGATCTGCAACAGTCCTAAGTCATTTTTTTTTCACTGCTGCTATAACTTCGAATGGTCACAAAATGAACTGTTGTAAGTCGAGGCTGAATTGAGATTTATATTCCATACATCTTGGTTTTTTTATAATTAGTTTTAATTTTTAATATGTATTAACTATTACGGGCATAATGGTTTAATCACTTTTTAATTTTTGTATTCTGTTTTTTATTATGTATTGCCCTGTTCACCGCCCTGAGTGCTTCGGGAGAAGGGCGGTATACAAATTTAATAATAATAATAATAATAATAATAATAATAATAATAATAATAATAATAATAATAATAATAATAATAATAATTATTATTATTATTATTATTATTATTATTATTATTATTATTATTATTATTATTATTGTTCCTTTCGGTGGAAATTTGACTGATGCATGCCATTTTCAATTCTCCTTACTTTAACAATTGTGCCGGCTTCTTCTTTGAGCTCTATTCAGGCTCAGAGTTATTGCCACCCAGGTTTTAGTTTGCTTCCGTTTTTTGCCGCTTAACTTTTTATCACATCGCTCGATTGTGAAACCAATTTGAAGTTTGAAACCCAGTCATGTGGTTTATTGGTGAGCAAAGATAATTGGTTTTGTTTCCATCTCTGAACTTGATTACTTTCAGTAACTTCATAGCTGCTCCAGCCTTACTGACAGGGATTCCTGGTTTCTGTTAAACAATCAGCCGGATTGTAAAAGGCATATTTGGGCATGATGTCAGACGTGAAATGCCACCAAATGTATTCTGTTTCTCAATGCCTTGCTGCACGGACCCTTTCAGTGATGTGGACATCTTTGGAATGGAAGTTAGAAAAGCCATAAAAAGAGCTAGTTTTACTGATAATCTGATATCCTGGAAACGTCCTTTCAGGCTATAAAGGGGAGAAGGAATGGCTGCCAAAATAAAATCTTCAGACATCAAAACTCGCTTTCTCACTCCCTAGGAGAATCAACTGTTTAAAGCAGAAAAGAGTTTTATATCCCCTTGTCACTGGCTACGGCGTTGAAAATAGTTATTTTAAAAAGACATTCTTGCTTTCTAAATCAGTCTGCAAGCACATCTGAGTAGGCCTTTAGGAATTTTATCTCCCCTGCTATCAGCCTAGTCTTAAACAGTGAAAACGGCTCTCAGTCAAGCTTTGCTTTCCTCCAGTCTTTCCTCTTTGCTCAGTCTTGTGCTGTATCCTCTACTTTTAAGAAAGCCTGCATTACATCCATAGACCTGGCACTCCTTTTTTGCTGCTTCTTCAAATTGATTTCTCTTTTTCCTGAAGTAATCCAATTTTTACTTTTTTTAAAAAAAAATCAATGTTAATGAACTCCCAATTTTGCAAGAGGCATACATCTTGCCCATGTTAGGTGACTATTGACAATCTATATACAATCATTCATTTAGTGGCACTGGAAAAAGGGACTGACCATTTTTTATACTTATGACTATTGCAACATACCTATAGTCATGTGATCAAAATGTTGATGCTTGGCAAGAAAGGTTATAAAATGGGGCAAAACTCACTTAACAACTATCTTGTTTAGCAATAGAGATTTTGTGGTTGTAGGTTGAGGAGGACTATCTGTACTACTCTCATTATTGCGACCATTAACAGGATGATACAGAGCATCATAGGGCAATAATTTTTGAATCAAATGGGCTAATTTGCAGAATTTGTCCAAAATCTGAGACCCATGACTCCTGAGGGAATGAACTTTGGGAAGGTTATGACTGCTTCGATGCTACTGGCTGTTGCTGCATTGCTAGGCTGATGTTGTGGTCACATAATCTTCATTTTCAATGTTCCATGACAGTTTCCCAGCCAGTCTCACAATCCCTTGCTCCCTCCTCCACCCAGCAGCCACTTATTAGCCTTCTGGAAAGGGAAAGGGAAAGGAAGGGAAAGGAAAGGGAAGAGAAGAAGGAAGGAAGGAAGGAAGGAAGGAAGGAAGGAAGGAAGGAAGGAAGGAAGGAAGGGTTTTCAAGGCTCCCTGCCAGATTCCCACAATGAAACATGGTGACGAAGCCAGCAGTAAGTTGCAAGTTGCACCTGCTCCCACTGCTTTTTTGCCCATCCATGGTCATTCTGTTTCTCTGTTTGAGTAGGGAAATATTTCTGAAATGATGACTCATCAGGGTATGGGTTGTCTAGTCCTAATAACTGTATTACTTAGCATTTGCTTTAGCAAGGTTCAAAGGACTGCTTTCAGCAGTTGCTATGGTAGATAACGAAAGTTTCTCTGCCCTGAATGCCTTTGCTATATGGCTCCCATGTTATAGTAGAAGTCTGATGTGATGTATTTTGTCATAATTTTTACACGTCTTGTGTACCATATTAATGAAATAGACTATCTACCAAAGTGCAGGCAATAGAAGGGGCACTAAAGATATGAAACTAATGGCAACTGTGAAGATGGGTCAATGTTGCTATAACACCATTGCGTACGAGTGCAATAGCAATGGAGGAAAAACATTCTGCTTTAAAGTCAATTCTGATTCCTGGGCATTGCAGTTTTCTTGACACATTTTTTAATCAATTGCTTGCCAGTTTCTTCTTCCTAGTGTTAAGAAAAATGAGCCCAAGATCACCCAACTGGCTTCATTCCTAAGGTGGGAGTTGAACTCACCAGCTCCTGGTTTCTAGTCTGATACTTTAACCATACCCAAACTGGCTCTCAGCAATGAAGTGTTCAGAGAGGATTGTTAAAATTTATCTACTCCAGATGTCAGTCTACTCTAAGAAATGCTCACATGCATACACAGAGTGCTTATCTCCAGCTCTGGAAGGGGCATAGAACAGAAAACAGACCAAAGGGTAAACTCAGTATATCAGAGCTTTCTATGAAAATGGCTTGGGAGGAAAAGCATGCTAAAGAAAGAAGAGTGCTCTTTGAAAATTATATTCTGATTATACAATAATGTAATAATGGTGAAGTGTAGTAAGGATGTATGTTGTAGCCATGACCTGTAATTTTTATACTCTCACACACACATATAACATGCATATAAAATGCTCTAACACCTTTGAAGAAAGCAGAGTAGTACAAGCACTGCTATTTGCCATGAGGGGAACTATAACTCTAAACAGGTGGATATAAATGTTTACTATTCTTTAACACCTGAAAGCAGAATAACCTCTTTGCATCATTAGCCTATTTCAGAGAAACTCCATGGATTTCTGAAATTCTTGTTGCGTATGTGAGATTACCAGATTTATAAGATAGTCTTATATTATCCAAGGCAGAGACTTTGAAAATATATATTTCCTGTGTGACTGAAGAATTCTCAGATGTAACTCAATCTTTAAATGACTCTCTAAAAAGTCACCTCTTGAAACCAAAAGGCATGAGAAAATGTAAGCTCCAAAGTAATTGGGCCCAATAATAATGTGCATCTCTGGAAGCTATAGCTATCTTAAAATGGCATGGCTATAAAAGAATTGCTGTTTGTATGTAAGATAGGATAAATGTGAACATTTTGCCATTAGAGACTTACATCACATATTAAGAGACAAAGAAAAACTGCTTATTATTTGCTAGTTACTGGCAGAAGAGAGTTGGGAAAGGGTTGACAATCCTATTGATTACTGAGAAATCATGCTGTTAGCAACATGGCTTGGGACCAGGTGATTTGAAGGACTGTCTCTCTCCCATTTCGGTGGTACCTAAGGACTCATCATTAATTGGTTCCTGGAGGAACCATGAGTACCAAAAATGATGAGTATCAAACAATTTTTTCCCATAAGAAATAATATAGTGAGACACAAGGCAGTCAACCTTTGTGCATCGAGTACCAAATGATGAGTACTGGGACAAAAATTTTCCGTCAAAATTTTTGACACAAAATTCAATGAGTAACAAATTTTATGAGTACCAAGCAGGTGAGTACCAAGGTACCACTGTATATCCACCCAACTGAGAATGGGAAGGCAGGGTATGTTGTGGGTCCCATCTTTTAGGGAAGGGATAAAACTTAATGGAAGTTAAATGTGGACAGACTACAAACCTGAGTGAACTATGTTGATATGGTTTCATCATAGTAGAAAAATGAATAAAGACTGAACCACAGCATAAATTCATGAAGGAAGAGTGAATGGCTCTATGGGGAGAGAAAGATCAAGAAAGTTATGGCTGGGTGGAGTTGATGAGATCTTGAAAATATTGAAATGAGAATTTTAAAGAACAAAAAACAATACATGAAGCTGTGACTGGAAGTGATGAATACAAGAATAGTTGCAAAGATTTAAAAAAAGTAAAAAAAGCAAAGATTGCTTGAAGGTGAGATACTTCTAATTTAATCTACATTGCCCCTGTGACTATGGTATGTAGGACAGAGAAGAAGGAAGCTAATCCCCAGACTGCATGACAAAAGTGAGCAGTCAGACGAGGAGACCTGAACTCATTGGTACCTCACATTGCAATGAACATGGACATACTGTACATTCATTTTCACAGCTATTAAAATTGTTGGCCGAGCAGGTACAAAGATAATCAGGGAAATGATTGAAGCCTGGGAAATAGCCACCTTGTCAGTCCAGAGGAGTGATGATTTACCACCAGTTTATCAGGCACTTGGGAGCACAAGGAAACAACAGCCAACAACTTAATAGCCAGTCAGCAACACCCCAATCAACCAATAAGAAGCCACACCCAACCAAGGACCACATAAATACTATACATAGAATAGAATAGCCCAAAGCACACATTCTGGTAAAGAGAAGTTTCCTGAAGATGGGTTTCAGCATGAGTCCAAAAGTTTGTAAGACTAAGCTTCTGGTCCCAGTGACTGACCCAGATTGGATCCTGCAAAGTATGAAAAATTGCAAAGTTTCTGCAAAAGATTACAACTTTTTTCTAATAATCCCAATCTTGCTTTACAGGATCTTTTATGCAAATATGATTGGGGGATGAATGTATCATCCACAAATCTACATCACTTTGTATGTACCTTTTGAGATGAGAATGAAAGTATTCTATATTGATAGCTAATGCTACTTTGATAGGGTTTTGCAGGCAAAACTTTACTACTCCTCTGGTTGCTATTGGTTTAGCCACTGTAGTTAGATGTCAGGAAGAAGTGCTGGAGGAAGGTATAAAAGAATGATTACCCCTAGGAGTCTGTGATTTAATAAGCTAATGGCGACTGTCAGTTGGAAAAAGGCATCAAAACTGAGTAAGATTAGAGGGTGGAAGTTCTTTTATAATAGGAATAGAAGCCATATGTATGTATGTATGTATGTATGTATGTATGTATGTATGTATGTATGTATGTATATATATATTGTATCAAATAGAGTAATTAGACCTTTTTCTTTCTTCTTATTGTATATAAATACAATTTCTCTGCACAGTATAGTGTAATACTAAGTTCCTGTCTAAATTGGAATTTAATAGCAGACTGAGAATTCTGCTCTGTTGGATCTCTATGCCAAATTATTATTATTTTGCTCTCAGTATATAAAACAAATCTTAATTATGCTTTATTATTTAAAATATTTTTATCTCATACACTGTGTTAAAAGAATGATTAAAAGACTGCGACATTCTGCAATGTGTTTTTACAGTATTCCCATCAGTTATGTTCTCTTCTCCATATGTCTCATATGGTTATTTATTAAGGACTTGGATTTCACCCACTAGTCCTTCCAAGCACAGAGGCAATTTAGCATAATGTGTCATGTGCAGCCTAAAATGAAATTCAGATTAAGTAAATCTGTTTTATTTGTCTTCAGCACAAATTAGTTCAAATTTTACTTTTGTGATAATAATCACAGCACAGCAATATTATTACCCAAGAACTACAGGACCTAGAAATATATTTTCAGTTTCATAGTCTGGCCAAATTTTGGAAACCTCCCTCAAGTGTACTAGATGCATCTATTTGCTTCTTCAGTTAAGGATAATGAATAGATGTTGGCTTCTCACCAAACTTTTGGATGAATAAAATGCACAGCTGGAGCCCCAGGGATCAGTAATAGCAGTTTCAAAAGTTCTTCTGAGAGGCAAGGCCCTCTTTACTTGAATGCTCTTTCAGCTCTTTATCACTTCCTGATCTGCAACAGGTATTCTGAGACAAGAATACTGACAACAGATGCCAAACTAATGACTGGCTTACCCTTGACAGCTTTCATTGGCTTCCCTTACTAGTGCCAAAAATGTAGTGGGATGGAAATGGACAAACGCCTTGGCATGGTCTCTGCCAAGACGTTAGAAAGTGTCTTGGGGATGGATACAGCTGTGTTAGCCCTGCTATTCAATCTCAACAGAGACATTTCCCTACTTCAGGTGCTTCTTGGATTTTTGTTTCTCTCTTGTGTTCCCTTTTTGATTGAGACATCATTATCCCTGCATTGTATCTTGGCTCTTTTTCCTATTAACTCATGTCAGCAGCAATCGAAAGAGGATGACTACACATGCAGCCTGCATGCTACTATGAAACGCTTAGCCATGGACTGCTATTGGCTCCCAGAGACATAGCTTCAAATCCAATGGGACACCAAGCATTTGTAGAATACCTTTCTCCAGTTACGTAGGGCAGGGAGGCCCCAGGTCCTTTTATTAATATTGTCATCATCTGGAACCTTGGAGGTGTTCTTTTTCTCTAGTTGCTGTATGCAATATCGTCCCTCTGAATTAACATTGTCTGAACCCTGCTGTTGTTTAGAGAAACTCTTGACATTTAGTATTTTCAGCAGATCTTAGGGCAAGGTAAGGTGTTCGTGCAGGTCAGCTCTTAGAGACTGGAATGAAATTGTTGCATGACTCTTCATAAACAGCTATTTTGTACCTGACAAAGTCAGTCCTTCTATTATTAAGCTGTCAACTTAATCAACCTGCTATATCTAACACTAATGTCACCAGCCCAATCTTCTGTTCTTTTCAAAAGGCCTTGAAATGTAGTCAGCTGAATTAAATCAGTAAAGGCCATCAGCAGCTTTTATGAATTTCATCTGAGAATGGGCAGTTTTTTTGTCTACTAAAATCCTATTTTTTTTCTAACAGGAACTTGATCTAAAAACTTTCTCTAAGTATATTGGATTTTGCAGGGAAGGAACTCCAATGCCAGGAATTCATTTTGCATCCTCCCCCAAATATGCTCCTGATTACAATTTCCCACTAGTGCAGGGGTGTCAAACTGCCAGATGCGTCATGGTGAAACGGTGCCCATCCCATTGCCAGCAATGGGGAAAAAAAGTCACGATACATTGTGACACGTCAAGTGACATTGCGGGTTTGACACCCCTGCTTTAGAGTGTCAGATGCATGTGTGAGACATTATGGTAGAGGTCCAAACACAAACATACCATAGCTTAGCATAACCTGATCTGTATTTATTGTACAAGCAAAGGGCATACATCTCAAAATTGTGAGAAAAATAGGAGCTACATGAAGAAGGTTTCCATTTTGTACAACTTTCTTCCATGAGTAGATGGTGAGAGAAACAGTGAGGGCCATCACACTCATCTGCATTGACCCTCATTATATTTAGAATTTAAATATAAATTCTAGTATCATATCAAATATCTAAAAGTTTGAACATTCAAGAGAAATGTCCAGATGAGATCTGCCCTTGAGCCATTCATAAATGGGTTTTATCCACTCTCGAGATACTTCCAGAGAACTCCTCTCACTCACTTATTATATAAGTCTAATAAAATAAATAAAATAAATAAAATAAAGACTTAAGGCAACCGTTTCACCTCTCTTTTCATTTTTCCATTAAGAAAAAAAAGTTGTAAGAAATGCTGGGATAATAGAAGACAATTGTAAATCGAAGATAGTGACATCTAAATGACTTCTCTCTCTCTCTGCCCCCTCAAAATAAAATTAAATAATAATAAAAAACAGTAGCTGTAATCCTCTCACTCTTATTTCTTATTAACTTACTAAGACAGAGCAGTTTTACTTTTTTCACTGTATTATTGCTCAGAATATGGATTGGTCTCAGAAGGTAAAGCAACTAAATGGTATTTCCTTTTATAATCCTTCAATGTCTGAATTGTATTTTGTTGAAGCAACTGCCTTGCTGTACGGTATGCATAAAACAAATTTAAATAAGGTTGTGGCAACTCATCATGTCTATGCATCAGGCAGCCTACATGTGCTCATGATCCAATAAACATGGATAGAGGTCTATATTATTTTGCACGAGCAGCAGAAGAACAGAGCTGGAAGGGACCTTGGCGATCTTCTAGTCCAACCCCCTACTCAAACAGGAAACCCTATGACATTTCAGATAAATGTCCATTCTCTTCTTAAAAACCTCCAGTGCTGGAGCACTCACAGCTTCTGGAGGCAA
The DNA here is from genome assembly GCF_947247035.1 of Vipera ursinii. NCBI lineage: Eukaryota > Metazoa > Chordata > Lepidosauria > Squamata > Viperidae > Vipera > Vipera ursinii. Next base: position 188,394,468 of record NC_139516.1, read on the forward strand.
GTCATTCCAATGATTAATTGTTCTAATTGTCAGGAAATTAATCTGCAGCATCTCCTTTCCTTTAGTACATGTGTTGATGCATGATACATGGACGTTTGCTTATTAATGTCATATGCTGATAAACATTGATCTTATATCCATTACTTTCGTTACATTTGCACATTACCACCATCCTTCCTCCACACTCATAAGGGAATATCTACCAGGCATACCAGTAACTTTTATGGAAGAAAACAAAGTTTTCTGAGCAGCAGCTCCTTTCATTCAAATTTTCTTTTGGCAAGCTGTAACACTCCCTAATTTCTGCACATTTCAACAAATTTTTGTTGAAAGAAAATTTTGTGCAGATGTTAGTAATTATCTCAGTGTAAAATGTGTCCTTCTTAGATTTGTTCTTTTCACAAACACTCTGTGCAGAAACCATCCATGCTCATTCTAGGAGTATCTTGATTTCTATTGTGCCCAATTTTCTTGTTAAAAGGTAAATCTGGTTCATCTTTCAGCATTTATCTCACTGCGCCCTAAACCTGCAGTGGTTCACAAATACAATGGTAAAGTTAAGCTGCAATAAAAAGAAGGTTTTCTCCTTTCAGCAACAGTAATACAAGTGGCCACATTTCCTGATTGTGGATTAAGTTCAATATTTCAAATAAAGCCGGCCTTGCTACCAATCAGCTAGCTTGATATTTATCATCAACTTCCCTGTCTTCCATATCCAGCATGAGAGAGATAGCACAAAGGTAAACTGAAAGAGGCCTTTCTTTTATTCAACAATTAACCCCATCTGAGTAAATAATACGGTGTTGTGCACTTAAGTCTTTGCTGTGATTCACAGACTTCAGAATCCAAAACGGCTTCAAAGCAGCATTTGTGAAATGATGACAAGATGCTGCAGAAACCGCTTTTCATTGGGAATATAAGGCAAGGGTTGTGTTTCTCTGTACAGTAACAAATAAGAGTATAGCTGCAAGATATATACCAGATAAAGTGTCTGGAAGTGCTTACCTGAATGGAAACCTAATCTTTAATTCAGGGTCTGAAGCTTAGTCAGTGTTTAGCTAGAAATTTAAATATTGGAGAAATTAGTTTTTATTGTATGTTAAAGAAGCAATGTCATTTCTCAAACCAGAAAAATAACTGCTTAATTTCCATTTATTATCTTTGTTCAAGATAATTTTAAAATATTCAAAATAAATAAGGAAGTGGTATATACGTAAGTCTAAGTGCTGTTGTTATTTATTGATTTTAGATGACAAGAGATTATCCATTTACCCAAGAATAAACCCATCTGAACTCAATTGGACTTACTTCTGTTTAGATGTAGCCATAGAATTCTCCTGTTAGTTATTCATACATATATGGTGACAAAATGTACATTTTTGACAACACTCCATAATAATTCATGATCCATGTCAACTGGAAGAATCTGAAAATAATAAGACAAGAACCAATGTGCTAAGACTACAAAAAAGGAGGATCACTATTATGTTTTAACCATTCAACCTGAATACTTTTCTTTAGAAATGACTGAAATAAAGTCAAAATAAAGATTGAATAGAAAAAATTAGTAGAGGAGACAGTCAAGTGCATGTTTTCCAGCAGGTCAAATTCTATTAATAAATTGGAATATATTCCATAAAAAAACCCTGTAGCTGAAAACAAAATCACTGCTACAACTACTATCGAAAACATATAAAGCTATTGCTAACATATTTTAAAAACCAACATTCTAAATACAAATTTGGTTTTTAGTGTTTAGTCCGAAATAAACCAATCCCTTGAATTGTCATCCTGGGTCCGGGATATCTGAGGGAACACCTGCTGCCGGCATCAAACGCCCTTCGCCCAGTGCGCTCCCACGGGGAGGGTCTGCTCAGGGTCCCGCCGGTAAGAGACTGCCGGCGGGTGACACCCAGGGACAGGGCCTTCTCGGTGGGAGCGCCTGCCCTCTGGAACCAGCTGCCAGTGGAGCTGAGAACTGCCCCCGACCTTCGATCATTCCGCTGGGGCCTGAAGACCTGGCTCTTCGAGCTCTCGGGCCCAGACTGAGGAGGAATTTTTAATTTGGGGTTCTTTTTAACTGACTACAGGGTTAATTTAATATTTTTTAATTTGGTTCTTAATTTTTGTATTTTGGATTTTTAATTCCCTGTAAACCGCCCTGAGTCCTCAGGGAATAGGGCGGTATATAAATATAACTAAATAAATAAATAAATAAATCCTTTTTCTTTAGGCATTAATAGTAATGATGATTATGTTAAATAACAAGAAACCCTGTTGTATTTTCTACTTCAGGTGTTTTAGTAGGAAAAATCTATCTGCTGTTGTTGGGAATTATTCATGTGTATCAGGTAGAAAATATCTGCCTTTTTCCTTTCCCATTTAAAATGTCTAAAAGGACATCTTAACATTCTTATTTTCCCCTTATAGCTCTTTCTAACATATGGAAATGTAGGCAAACTGGAACTGTTCAACCCCTCAAATATTTCCAGAAATTCAAGTAAAAGGTTTTTCCCCCCTCCCCTAAAATGCGTAACAGATGTAATAGCACTCTTTAGGGTGAATACAAGTACAGGCTGAAAACTGTCAGCATATCACTCGCAATCACATATTTTCACCTTGTACATGTGGTTTAAACCTGTGTGATCCAGCAAACTTATTTGCTTTGTGCTTGAAAACAAACTATACCAAAAGGAAGGCAAGTAGGGGACAGGAATCAGAAGGGAACAAGTATGTTTATCCACTGATCTGGGGAATTGACCAATAGATTCTGTTAGTGGGAACAATAGAGTTACCAAGAGTGTACTTCAAGAGTACTTCCACATGGGGTATTGTTATTGCTCCTTCCCCGCCCCCGCCCCCTGACATCATGATCATTCTTAGACAAGCAAGCTAGGCTGCCCAACATTTTGAACTGCATAACTGTGAGACATTTTCTTAATGCTGGGAACTCAAGTTCAACATCTCAGCTCCATGCTTTTCTTCCTTCCAGAATAATAATGCCTCCAGAACAACATGGTGCTCTTATACCAGACTGTGGAGAATTTTCCAACAAGACTGCTTTTCTTTTTCTCTTTCTGATTGACTTGTCATGCTTGAGCAGCTGACCAAGGCATTACAGATTCCCTTTCCATTGTTCTATAATTTGTAATAGTAGCTGCTGTTTTCATTATCATACTGTCTGGGAACCTGTTCATGTGCCAGTCACCAGGTTAAGATAAAACAGCCGTTTCTGAACTTGTACCCCGCAGATGTGTACCCACCAGTCTATCCACTATCACTCAAGTTCAAAATTAACACTAAATGATAATTGGGCCCCATTATAGTGTCTGTCCGTTCTTCTATCTCTACCTTATTCTTCATGTGAGGTTTCTATGATCTGAGTGTCAAAGAACCTCAACTTCAGCATATCTTCGAAGCAAGGTCATTAACAACTGAAGCCCACAGGTTGCCTGCCTCTATTGGAATGAAGTCAAAGTACTGAGCTCAGAGAAGGTACATTGGTTTCAGAGCTGGACCCCTCATTAAATGGAGCTGAAATTTCTTAGAGAAAGTCTTCTTTAGAGGTACCTTCTGTAAAAAAAAGAACCATATTGTGAAACATTTCTCTGTATTTCTTCTGTGGTTCATGATAATTTTCTCCTCCAAAAACAAAACACAAAATAAAGCAAAACTAAAAATAAAAACAATCATTTGAAGAATGTTTTCTCTGGAGTGTCTCTTAGCAGATACTATACTTAAATCAGTATAAACCAACTTTCTATGTTCCTAATTAGATATTTAAAGAAAAAAACAATAACATGCACACATAGGTATAAACATTGCTAGAGATTTCTAGCAAAGCCTGGCAGAATTCTGAGACAGGGTAATAGTAATAGTAAATAAAGCAAATTTGATGAGGTTTCATTAGCCTCAATAGTTTAAACTACTGGTGAAATGAAATGATGTCTACTGAAAATATCACTTGAAGTCAAGATTGCAAAACAAAGACTATATACTTTGACCATGTCATGTGAGCTGACTCACTCAAAAAGTCAATCAGCAGAAAAAGAAGGGGCCATCCTAGTAGGGTCTAGAACAATTCAGTGCCACCAGCTCTGTGCCGTCAGAACATGCTGCCAGCTTGCCACTGCCAAGTTGCCTCTGCTAACTAACTGCTGCCAAGTCATCAGAGGACAACTCAACATGGCCAATTTACTACGGGGACAACTTGCTGTGGGCAGCTAGAGGGAGAGCTGGGTGGGTAGGTGAGCAAACGGATGGGCAGAGTGCAGAGCAGCAGCAGTGGAGGGAGAGCCAGGTGGGCAAGTGGGTGGCTACAACACAGAGTGGTGATAGAAGCGGCTGCGCGCTCCCCATTTTCACACACCCTGCTGCTGCTGCCACTGCTGCTCCCATGTTGAATTCTGGGCTGTTTGGAGTTTAGGTCACTCAGCAGTGGCAGCATGTTTGGGCCATTTGGCGGCGGCAGTGGAGGATGTGAAAATTGGATGTGCCTAGTCACTGCTGCCTTCCTCGCACCCCCTGCTGCCATTGAAACAATCCAGACTCTGAATGGCCCAGAGCTTGGCAGTGACAGTGGTGTGTGTGTGTGTGAAAATGGGAATCCCCTGGCTGCTGCTATTCTGTGGTCTGCTCACCCACTCACGTGCCTGCCCACCTGGCACTCCCTCTGGCTGACAGTGTTGAGTTGTCCTGCAATGACTTGGCAGAGGTGAGTTTGTAGAGGCAGCCTGTCAGCAGTGAGCTGGCCACACTGAGTTGTCCCATTCTGAGCTGACTGTGCTTGCATTTTGGTGGCAACAATGACAGTGCTAGTGTTGAGGTGATGGCCACTCTGGTGTACAGCAGTAGTGATGGGTATCTGGAAATCCTTGGTATGGTAGAAGATTTGGATACTCAGAGATTGGGCAGCAACAAAACCAGATCAGTCATCCTGGCACAGAGGAAATGAGACACAGAAAGTTAAGAATTTGCCTCAAATGTTATATCTCTTATGGTGTTTTTCACTATTATTTCTGAAGGACAGAGTGCAACTGGAACTGGACTGCTAATCATTGTGTTGGAATGTTTTGGAAAACATTGTTGGTTTTTTAAACATATTGCAATTGTTAATTGATAAGATATTTGTAATCTTTCCCATATATAACCCACATCTCCACAATCAACCTGTCCTCCTCTCCCTTCCTTCATCTCATTCCAATTTACATCCAACATCAGTCTAGTCACTCCAGCTGATGAAATGAGCTGCAGCTTAGGAAAGCTTTTGTCTTTTAATAAATTTTGTTAGTCAGAAGTGGTGCTGACTCCTCCTGTTTCTCTGTTCTAATCATGCCTGCAGATATTCAGCTAGCACTCCTGTTTGGGTGACTTAGTCCTACTGGAAAAGGAGGGATCAGAAAAACCTTTTCAGTGTTGCTCTGAGGACTATTTTAGGCATGAGTTGGATGAAGTCATTGGATTTAACTCAGAATTGGATTCTGGCTGTGCAGATCCTATGGAATGGATCAAGGCACACTTTTATTCAGGTTTTTTTTTTTTTGAGAAATTTGAGATTCTTGGTCTTGATCAAATTGGACAGGTCCTTTGGACTTTGAGTCCACGTGTTTTAGACTCATGTCCTTCCTGGTGGATCAAGGCTTCTTGGAATTTATATATAGCATAGTTGGATCCAAGTGATAGTGAACATTTGTAGTAGGAGAGGATGGTTCTGACCACTTTAGATGAAGTAATGGTTTGCCTTCTCCTCAAGAAGCCATTGCCAGATTCACTGGTACTAGACAATTTTTGCCATTCTCCAACCTTTCTTTTTAGAATATGGTAGTCTTGCAGCTGCAAAGGTCCTTGCAGCTACAAAGGTCTTGGAGGAAGCAGGTTATCTGAACCTTTTTCAGTTGTGTACAGGTCAGATTATAGTACTGAGATGGCATTGGGTCTGGTTCTGGATGATCTAAGGCTAAGGACAGTGATAAAATATCTATTCAAATTCTCCTTGACCTCTCAGAAGACTTCAATAACATCAGTTGGTTTTTTTCTTGTCCTAACTAACTTAGGGGCTTGGAATAAAGATAGTTTCCTGTTGGAGTGGAGTGGAGAGGCCCAGATCAAGGCCTGTGTTTGGCAAAGATGCCTCTGGGCTCAACATTCTTCCCACTCCTGTTTAACATCTACATGAAACTGCTGGGTGAAGTCATGTATTGGCTCAGGTGCCATGAATAATGGGCAACTACATTTACTTCAATATCTCTGGGGAGATGAATTCTGCCAAACACGATCCTTCCAGGAAATTCCTAATTTCTTTTGCTTCCTTGTTCATTTTTTAAAAATAATTTTATTACAATTGGTGATTAAGGCAAGCAATCTGCCTTACAGAAAAGTATGCTTCAAAGAGGTAATTGAGTAAAGAATGAGAGGGAATCAGTATATGTACAAAGAACTTGTTTCTTCCAGATCTACAATGTCATAAGAAAATAGCTGATCTAAATTTTTCAAGGCAAGGAAATTTATCAGCTTCCATTGATTTTTACATTGCTGTTGAACAGTCCTGTAAATCTAGATTTTGATTCTAGGCTGCCAAATGTCTCCATGAATTTATACTTAAAATATAATCAGCCCCATTGATTCATCCTTTATAACTGAGAGTCAAAAAGTGGAAACAAATATGTAGCAGTGGGGAAAAGTTACAGTCTATAAGCTATCTAGACTAAATTAAAGAAAACAAAGTCCTGTAAACTATCTTTCTAAGGCAAAAGATGGTCTTTTATGAGTTTGTCTTGTTTTCCCTTGATTAAGTGTCTCAGTTTGCATTGTAGGCTAGGAATTTTCCGCTGGCAAAAATCTTGAAATTTACACTGACTTATTCATTAGTACACCCCAAAGATTTTCCTGATCTTTTGTTTCCCTTCAGTTACAATGTGGAAACTTGTGCTTGATTGATGCTATCACTACAAGGTCAGTTTGGGGCACCCACCATAACTCTGTCAGAGATTTGCCTCTGGAGGAGTTGTAAGTTAGAAGCATTTGGCTTTGAGTCTCATTTCTGTTGTCCAGGCATTCACAAAGTCACTCTTGAGTTGAAGTTATGAGGCCCATCTGTACTTTTGTCTTATATCAGAGAGGTAGAAAGGAAGAGCAGGAAAGAGAAGAACTTTTAGGGTCATTAAAAGTCAGAATCAAGACTTTAGATGAAATAAAATATTCAGGCTTCATACTTTCCCCCCCAAAAAATAAACTTCCCATTTATTTTACAAGTTGGAAATGGCTAAAATGTTTGTAGACTCATTAATGCTTCATTAATGGTAACCTTTTGGAGGATTGCTTTGTTTCGCTTTTCTAAGCTGAACATGATAATACTCACCAAGAATACTTTGCTCTCTCTCTTTGTGTGTGTATGTGTGTACCTGCTATAATGGGTCTATCATATCTGGGTTGCAAACATTTGAGCAATCTTTACACAGGAGAATTAGAATTTTCTGTATCTTTTTGCCACCATCAAGTGGTTGCCAGTTTTTCCCCCACAGCCCAAAATAGATACAGGCAGTGGTGGAATTCAAATATGTGAACAACCGGTTCTCTGTGTGGATGCCACTTCCAGAAGTCCATTCTGGGCCTGGGCAACAAAAAATTAGCTACTGGTTCTGCCGAAGTGGTGCGAACCGGTTGAATCCCACCACTGAGTACAGGTAGTCCTTGAGTTGTGACTACTTGTTCAATGATTGTTCAAGGTTATGATAGCAATAGCACTTAGACTTATATACCACTTCACAGTGCTTTACAGCCCTCTTTAAGTGATTTACATAATCAACTTACGGCCCCCAACAAAATCCAACATTTTGCCAACCTCAGAAGGATGGAAGACTGAGTCAACCTTGAGCCAGTGAGAATTGAACTGCTGGCAGTTGGCAGAATTATCCTGTAATACTGCATTCTAAACACTAGGCTACCACTGATGCTGGTCCTCAAAATTCTTGGCAATTGGCTCATTCTAACAGTGGTTACAGCATCCCTGTGGTCACGTGATCATCATTTACAACCTTTCCTGCTGGCTTCTCACAAGCAAAATCAATGGGAAAGCTGGCAGAGAAGGTTGTAAGTTGTTTCCATAAGTCACTCCCACCGTCCTTCCTCTGAAGGAGGCTTGCTATGAAGTATGAGATGCCAGGGATTTTAAACTATGTGGCAACACTATCACCCACACTCTAGAGTGTGCATCCCCTTGCAGGCTGCCTGTGCTCTGTAGTCCCACTCAAGGCCTCTGTCAGGCTGTCTGTGCCTATAACACCCACCAAGTTGTTGTTGTTGTTAGCTGCGAAGTCGTGTCCGACTCATCGCGACCCTATGGACAACGTTCCTCCAGGCCTTCCTGTCTTCCACCATCTTCTGGAGTCCATTTAAGCTCACGCCTACTGCTTCAGTGACTCCATCCAGCCACCTCATTCTCTGTCGTCCCCTTCTTCTATTGCCCTCGATGTTTCCCAGCATTAGGCTCTTCTCCAGTGAGTTCTTCCTTCTCATTAGGTGGCCAAAGTATTTGAGTTTTAGCTTCAGGATCTGGCCTTCTAAAGAGCAGTCAGGATTGATCTCCTCTAGGACTGACCGGTTTGATCGCCTTGCAGTCCAAGGGACTCGCAGGAGTCTTCTCAAGCACCACAGTTCAAAGGCCTCAATTCTTTGGCGCTCAGCCTTTCTTATGGTCCAGCTTTCACTGCCATACATTGCAACTGGGAAGACCATAGCCTTGACTATACGCACTTTTGTTGACAGGGTTATGTCTCTGCTTTTTAGTGTGCTGTCTAGATTTGCCATGGCTTTCCTTCCCAGGAGCAAGCGTCTTTTAATTTCTTGGCTACAGTCCCCATCTGCAGTGAACTTGGAGCCCAGGAAAACAAAATCTGTCACTACCTCCATTTCTTCCCCATCTATTTGCCAGGAATTGAGAGGGCCAGATGCCATGATCTTGGTTTTCTTAAAGTTAAGTTTCAACCCAAGTTTTGCACTCTCCTTCTTCACCCGCAACAAGAGGCTCTTTAGTTCTTCTTCAATTTCTGCCATTAGAGTGATACATCTGCGTATCTTAGGTTGTTGATATTTCTTCCAGCAATCTTAATTCCAACTTTTGATTCATCTAGCCCTGCCTTTCTCATGATGTGCTCTGCATATAAGTAAAATAGGCAGGGCGACAGTATACAGCCTTGCCGGACTCCTTTCCCAATTTTGAACCAATCAGTGGTTCCGTGTCCAGTTCTCACTGTTGCTTCTTGACCTGCATATAGGTTTCTCAAGAGACAAATAAGATGGTCTGGTACTCCCATCTCTTTAAGAACTTGCCACAGTTTGTTATGATCCACACAATCAAAGGCTTTAGCATAGTCAATGAAGCAGAAGTAGATGTTTTTCTGGAACTCCCTAGCTTTCTCCATGATCCAGCGTATGTTGGCAATTTGATCTCTAGTTCCTCTGCCTCTTCGAAATCCTGCCTGTACTTCTGGTAGTTCTCGATCCACATACTGCTGAAGTCTAGCTTGTAGGATTTTAAGCATGACTTTACTAGCATGAGAAATGAGTGCAATGGTGCGATAGTTTGAACATTCTTTGGCACTGCCTTTCTTTGGAATTGGAATGTAAACTGATCTTTTCCAATCCTGTGGCCACTGTTGAGTTTTCCAAATTTGCTGGCAAATTGAGTGTAGCACTTTTACTGCACTGTCTTTTAAGATTTTGAATAGCTCAGCTGGAATACTGTCACCTCCACTAGCTTTGTTGTTGCTCAGCTTTTCTAAGGCCCACTTCACTTCACATTCTAGGATGTCTGGCTCGAGGTCAGTGACCACCTCATTGTGATTATCTGGGACGTTAAGCTCATTCTTGTATAGTTCTTCTGTGTAATTTTGCCACCTCTTCTTAATCTCTTCTGCCTCTGTTAGGTCCCTGCCATTTTGGTCCTTTATCATGCCCATTTTTGCATGGAATGTTCCCTTCATCTCTCCAATTTTCTTGAAAAGATCTCTGGTCCTCCCTATTCTATTGTTTTCTTCTATTTCTTTGCACTGTTCATTTAAGAAGGCATTCTCATCTCTTCTAGCTATTCTCTGGAATTCTGCATTCAATTGGGCATATCTATGTTTTTCTCCCTTGCCTTTCGCTTTCCTCCTTTCCTCAGCTATTTGCAAAGCTTCCTCAGACAGCCATTTTGCTTTCTTGCATTTCTTTTTCTTTGGGATGGTTTTGGTTGCTACCTGTTGTACAATGTCACGAACCTCTGTCCATAGTTCTTCAGGCACTCTGTCTATCAGATCTAATTCCTTAAATCTATTTGTCACCTCTACTGTATATTCAACAGGGATATGATTTAATTCATACCTGAGTGGCCTAGTGCTTTTCCCTACTTTCTTCAGTTTAAGCCTAAACTTTGCAAGGAGAAGCTCATGGTCTGAGCCACAGTCAGCTCCTGGTCTTTTTTTTACCGACTGTATAGAGCTTCTCCATCTTTGGCTGCAGAGCATATAGTCGATCTGATTTCTGTGTTGACCGTCTGGTGATGTCCATGTGTAGAGCCGTCTCTTGGGTTTTGGAAAAGAGTGTTTGCTATGACCATCGTATTCTCTTGACAAAATTCTATCAGCCTGTGCCACCAAGTACCCTCCTCCAATACTGTTTGCCTGGTACTCCTGCCATTTTGCACTAAATGAGTCATGTGGTCCAGAGGTTTCAATGGCAATCAGGACTTCTGGGATTGCTGCCATTAAACAATGCAGTCATGTGATGTTGTGCATTATGACCACATTGCTTAATTGTTATCATAACTCGAGGACTACTTGTAATCTTCATTAAAGCCTAGTTTTCATAAAGAATAGATGTCAATTATCCTATTTCACCCTCTTTGTTGAAATGATTAAATATTCTGCCATGAAATAGCCCTTGGATATAGAAAACTAGAAATCGGGGAAAGTTGTGCTTGACCACCTGCCTAATGCTTAATTTCTAATTGAAGTCTGTACACAATGGACAAAAATAATTTCTTAGCCATTTTACCCATCACAACATTGGTCATTTTGATGCAATATGGCAACCTTCTTTTCAGGGAAAAATAACAATGATGAATGCCAGTACCATTTTGGTTCTGATGCAGAATGTTTTGATGTACTTTCTCAATTCTTGGATATTCAAAATGGCTGCTAGAATAAAAACCAATTGCCTCTCTTGTTATCCATTGGGAGATGCCACAGCGGTGAAACATATCTACCGAAAAACATCCGGCTCCTAAAAAAAAGGAGAAATAATTCTTCCAGCAGCAGTGTTTATTCAAAAAGTTCAGTGTTAAATACCCCGCCAAAGAAAGGGCATGCCTGAAGCAGCCTTGTTTATATAAGCTCCTCACCCTTACTTAATGGACTGAAGAAACAGTGAAAAGATTCTGAGCAACTGGCTTCAAGGAGAAGCCATTTCATAAAACCATTATCAGGTCGTCTCTACAAATTATTGCTCGGATCTTTGTTTCTCCTTAGTCCTTTATTTCAACATATAAGAAAGATGATGCATCAAGGTTTGCTCAGTATTGTAAGAAATCTGTTGTTTATATGGACAAATGTTAATAAAGGCACAAAATATTTCCTCCTAATGGTAGAAGAATTCAGAGCAAGAAAATTAATCAGAAATATATAAGCTGACATACTGAAATGAGAAGAGTTGGATTCTTAGATGCCCATTTTCCAAGTCAAATGCCTGAAATAGAGATAAGAAATGGGACTTATAGTTTATAAGATAAAAATGTGCATTGTGCAATGCATGGCTTCTTCTTCATTTATTTGGTGAGGCTTTCTGATCATACATAAAATTCTTTATGTGCATGTTTAATTTGACTAAATAAAGAGCTAGTAGCTGTATTCATATTATTTGCAAAATATCCTTAATTACAACATTGCCTAGTTTTTCTATGACTCTGGATGTCTCACAGTTCACACACATACACACACACCAATCTCTCCACCCGCAAAGAATCGTAGAATAAATGTCTTAGATGAGAGAATAGAAGGAATGGTCACAAAATTTGCAGATGAGCCAAAGCAGGTGTGGAGATTGCTAACACCCCAGAAGACAGGCTCAAGATTTAAAAAGTTCTTGATAGGCATGAACACTGGGCCTTATCCAAAAGAAAAGAAAAGAAAAGAAAAGAAAAGAAAAGAAAAGAAAAGAAAAGAAAAGAAAAGAAAAGAAAAGAAAAGCTGTTTCATGTGAGAAATGTAAGGGTTTGCACTTAGGCAGTCAATCAGATTTCTGGATCCCTGGATTTCTGACTTCTCCACCTCATGTTTCTCTTCCTCACCTAACCCTTCTTGGTGTTGGAAGAAAAGTCTTCATTGTGGTTCAGTCCAAGCTGGGAACAAACATGGCGGCTGCTTTAGGAAGAAGATTGTAGTTTATTGAAAAGGAGAACCAGACAGGAAGATGGCTGGCAGAAAAGAAAGACTGAACACATGTAGGGAGTGGGTTTTTATACCCTCTGGAGCCTTTTGTTTGGAGCTGCTTCCTGTTCCTGTTTGAGGCTATTTCCTGTGTTATGAACTTTTGACCTGAGTGTGCCTTTCTGGTATTCTGATGGTGATGGGTTAATCCTATTATGTCCAAAGGTCATGTCCTGCTTCCCTGGGGCTGGACTCCAGTTTAGGTGAGGTATGCAGATTTTAGGTGTCTTTGTCTTCTTAATCTCCCAGCTGGGATCCTGCAACCTTCCTGATGGTTTACATCTGCATTTCTATAGAACTGGTTTCTGCTTGGGGAAGGGAGACCTGGGGCTATTAAGAAAACTGGGCATGTTTTCCTGCCTCTTTAAGATCCATTGAGGAAATATATTTTTCTACCTTTTTAATATTTCCTTTTCTGGGGAGCTGACTTCCCATGTTGGCATCCCTCCTCTTCTTCCTTTATTCAGAAACAGTGTCCTTCTTCATTCTTCCGTCGTCCCGGCTACATTCCAGTATGAATGGCACATTTCCCCCCTATGTTTTAAAGAGAGGAAAGCTGCTGTCAGCCTAGACACCCTAATTTGAAACGGAAGAGAGGGAACAGGACAAGGCCTGCTGATTTTTAAGGCCTAAATACTCATCAATACAAACAGTAAAGGAAATTTTGAAAAGACCCCACAATTAAAGAAGCATGAACAAAGTTCTGGACTCCTTCTCCTTCTCCTTCTCCTCTCCTCTCCTCCTCCTCCTCCTCTCCTCCTCTAAATACTCTGTACCAGTCAACTAATGAGCTTCTGTAGCTGAGGATGAACTCAAACCTGGATCTCCCTGGTCCTCATCTAACACATTAACCAGCATGCCTTTTCCATTTATCCACAAGCCAATCTTTACTGTCACAAGAAAAGCAAATACTGTATACTTTAATGAAACTTTTAACAACCTAAGACTGCCATATATAAAATTCAGCACTAGGTCCCAGATTCCTTTTATGCTTTGTAAACTCTAATACTCACAGATTATGCACAAGAGTACAGGTGACGTAAGTTCAGTTTTCTTCTGTTGCAAACCCACACTGGTTTTGCTTTCAGGAGATCAAGTGGTGCATGAAAGCACTTAAGCAAATGCAGAGTTTAGCATGAAAACAACACAAAGGACCTAAAAATCATTTTATTTAATTTTAGGCATCTATCTTGAGCCTTTGAACCATTTCTTGGTCTCCTGGCATCTTGTTTCCAAGGTAATAGCACCTGGAAAAGCAGTTTTTTGTAACAGATGTTAATTCTGATAGCAAGACAAAAACTTTTTTTCAGGTTTTAACAACTCTTGGCAATATAACTGATAATTCGTACCACAGTCTTAGAATATAGAATAAGAATGTAACAATTCCAGTCTAAATAAGCAGATAGCATATCTATTTTCTAGAATAATACTGATAACTACTTGTTGTACTAATATTTTAAATGTAAGGTTGGTTGAATCGTCCTATGTCTCATGTTTTAAATAACTTTATTCTTTTAAGCAGAAATACACAAACACATACAAGCCCAGATTGTGACCTTATGACCCAGAAAAGCTTCAGGTATTGTCTTCAAAGACCTTTTAAAATTATTATTGTAATGATTAAATACCTTTGGCTCTCTCAGAATTTAGGATTCGGTTCGCAGTAGTTCATCAGAGTTAATTTTAATTTGTACTTTAAGCATTTGGATTGTTTAAAAATGTTAGTCAGCCCGAATACTGTCTTGAATGAATACAGGAAATAAATTGAATAGGTGAATGGATGGATAAGTAGATAAAAATAGATGGCTATTTTAACAGTTTGGTATCTTTCAGGTATTCTTTAGGATATTATTGACTTTAACTCCATTTGTGCATATGTAGTTAAGTCTGGTGGTGTATGGAATACTGGCATATCTTTGTCCTGTAATGTGATCAGTTTTAATAAACGTACAATTGCTCTTGAAATTGGAGGATGAAAAAAGTCAACATAGCCAGGCAGGCATGATTGAAGTTGTGTGTGTTGCATATAACATACTGCAAATTTTGCAATTTTGACCCCCAGTGACCCTATTCTAAAATAAAGATGCCAAACTTTAGGGTTTAGTTGAAAAACATAGGAGATTTGTAACTTATGGAAGTTTATAAAATTATTGATAATTGCCATAGGTGCTATACAATTTGGAAAAAAAAACCAGGTCTCAATTTTTAAACATACAAACACAGAGCAGCTGTATATGTCTATCCTTTGGAGATCTGTTTCATGATGTGCCATTTATAATAATGTGTGAAACTTTCTATTCTGGTCTCTGGATGATCAGTGAGATGCAAATAGGAACATCTCTATTTCTTAAATTGGGGCAATTATCAGATTTATAATTATGTGTTATACTGTAACAACTATGAAGAAGCCAGGAAGATATTTAGCAAGAGCCTGCTAACTCTGACTGCCAAGTTTTGATGAAGAATTTAAAGTAAGACATTTGTTGACTAACCAAGCCAGTATGCTATATTTAGAATTGCCAAATATGAGATGGCTCCATAAAACTGAGAAAGAAATATGCTGAAGATCATGTTATGTTGGAAACTAGAAGCTAGGGTGGTAAAGGAAAGGAAAACATTGACATCAAGACTATAACTCAGTTCACATATTACTCAATGTAGTGTATGAACAATGCTCTTACTTTCAATCACTAATCTTTTGATTCCGTAAAGACCTAAGGTCTTGAAAGTTTGGGCCCAAAATGTGGAAATTCTTCATGTTCTCCTCCATTCATTTCCTTTATAACCCAGATGACAGGTAATCCTTGACTTATGATCATAAATGGGCCCAGAACTTTCATTGGTAAGTGAAGCACTTGTCAAATGAGTTGCCCCTGATTTTATGACCTTTTTTGCCATAGTCATTAAATGAATCATTGCAGTAGTTAAAAGAATCCAGCTTCCCCCATTGACTTTGCTTGTCAGGAGCTGCCTAGGAAGGTCATAAATGGTGATGGTGGGATCCTGGGATGCTGCGACCATCATAAGTGTCTGCTCATTGCCTAGTGCCTGAATTGATCATGTGACCCAGGAATGCTACAATGGTTGTAAAGTGCGAGGACTGGTTATAAATCACTTTTTCCAGTGCTGCTTCAAACGGACGTTAAACAAATGATTGTAAATCGAAGATTACCTATATATTCCCTGCACAGCAAACTAAATCATCATATGGTTTGCTTGATTTTGGTTTAATGTGTTGTTTGGAGCCAGCCATTATGGTTTTACAAATCATTATGGCTGTAAATCATATTTAAGGCTTTAGTTGTATGTTAATTTAGTGTTAGATGTCAACGCTGCTAACATCGAATGTTATTGCTTGACAAGAGATGAAGAAGTAGCTATTTCATATGTTAAACTTGTGTATTGCTTTAAGACATTTAGTTTAAGGTTGGGAGGGGGGACAAGTAGGATTGCACCTTTCAAGGCTATCTCTAACTAAGAAGATAAGACCTTGGTGGGTTTTCTAACAGAAGGGAAACTGATTCTTTAAATTAATTGGAGAATATGATTAATGACAAAATTAGAAAGGTGGAGAATTGTTTTTTTAATATATTGTGCAAGGGGTGGAGATTTCAGATTCCAGCTTTCTTCGAGCAAGCTTTTGCTGGTGTATTAGGCTAATAAAGGACTTTTAAGGTAAACAATGCCTCAGAGTCACTTGAAAAGCCCATACGTCGGAAACTTGACATCAATATGGTTAAGCAATCATGGTTTATTGCAATGTATATGCTTGGTAAGCATATACTCAGAATTAATCCCATTTTTATTGATTGCATCTTATTGATATAGTTGAAGGTTAGATCACTGTTGAAATAGGTTTAAAGCAATTGGATCACTAAAACTGGAGAAGTAATTTTACAGACAGACCAATGTAGTTTTCTTGAACCAGTTCAGAACTGGTTTGGTGCTGACTTCTAGAAGTTCTCAAGATACCTATTGTAATGCCTGGATTTCTCTCTCAGCTAGGTTCGATCCTACCTGTGTTTCAAGATACAGCAAAGTCAACTATATGCTATCACCTCTTTTAACAGGGGTCTTCAAACTTGGCCTTTTTATGACTTGTGAACCTCAACTCCCAGAATTCCTCAGCCAGGCATACTGGCTGAGGAATTCTGGGAGTTGAAGTCCACAAGTTATAAAAGTGCCAAGTTTGTAGACCCCTGTCTTTTACCAAGATCCCCCTCCCAAGATCCTGCAGCTTGATGACAAGCAACCCATCCATTCTCCTCATTTTATGCACTGTTAATCATCCTTCTCAATACTTTGAACAGCATATTTTTAGAAAATAAAGATATCACCTTTCTGGGTTTGATGGTGTATGTTAGCACATTTTCTCGATTTTTGGGCAGAGTGGCCAAATTTCTGATTAATCAATAAAAGTTCTGTTTCCTTTATTGTATATTGTCTGTTGTAATCCAGTGTTTTTCAACCTTAGTAACTTTAAGAGGAATGCACTTCAACTTCAAGAATTCACCAGCCAGTTTAGAGTTGGTTTCCATTCATCAAAAAGTTGAGAAACACTGCTCTAATTCCAGTGACAGCAATCATCCATGACCTGTATCTTCCCTCTTCTTCTAAATTGACAACAGAATGCCAAAAGTGTGAAATATGAGAATTCTTAAACCATTTAACACTGTTTTTTTTAAAAATTAACTTGTAGCTTCCCCAAAGGATCCTGATACTATTTATTTAAGAAAGACTCAGCCTCTCAGTCAAGCTACATTTCAGAAAAATATTCGCCATATGCTGTATCATCAGAATTTTTATGACATTCCTATATATTTGTATATTGATATAATTAGCTGTAGATGGAAAAAGATTGCATTTTTTTTCATTTATTTTTTTAAAGCCATACCACAAATCTGAGGGAGTAGAAAAAATTCTTCCCTGTGACCAATATCATGAATAATTTGTGCTTTCTTTTATAAACCTTTTTATTGGCTTTTGATGGGTCAAAGAACCATTCAAGACACTATATGTTACATCAAATAATGGCATTTAAAGTATTTCTTTCCAAAAAATGATGCCATGAAAGATGCTTTTGGAAAATGCATTTGATATATATACACCTACAGGCAAATGTCACAACAAGAATTTTGTAGTGCTAAGTAAGTATCTACATCACTACAGTTTTGCATGTATTTGTTGGGATGAATTTGTTGGGATGCATATAAATAATATCATTTTGTGTTGAATGGCTGTTTGACATATCAAAAATCTAGGAATTAAATCTATATAGAAAAAGGAATCCTCACAAATGCAAAGAGAGCTGTGCCTAGTAATATTATGACCTACAAGGATCATGTTTCTTGCTGCTTAGTTACATATTCCAAGGAAGAAGACAAATTCAGCTTACATATTATACAATATATGATAATTAGTCCACATATATCTAACAGTGAGAAAGAAAACTGAATTCCGATTATAACTTGGATCCAATGAATGAATGAACCTTTATTATCAAAGTACAACGTGTGTACAGTGAGATTGGCTGAGCCACCCTTCATGCCCCCCACAACTCACAGTGACAACAAACCCACCATCTTGTTACACCATGTGAACTAATTGCACAACACACCGCCCTTGCAAGTCAATCATACATAGAGTTATTTCCTGTTCAGGAGCCTGACAGACTATGGATAGAAGCTGTTCTTCAGCCTGTCAGTATGGCTGGCTATACTTCTGTATCTCCTATGTAGGAGAGTAAAGAGGTACCAACCAGGGTGTGAATCATCCCTGAGAATTTTGCTCACTCTTCCAAGGCAGTGAGCCCTGGCGATGTCATCCAGTGGTGTCAGGGGACAGCCCACAATGTTTTGTGCTGTGCTCACCACCCTCTGTAATACTTTCCTATTCACGGCTGTCAGGCAAGCATACCAAACCACAATAGAGTCCGAAAGGATGCTCTCTATAGTACACCGGTAAAAGAAGGTCATTAGTCATTGTTCTACCCTGTTCTTCCACAAGACCCTGAGGAAGTGGAGTCTCTGTTGGGCCTTTCTGGCCACCTGGTTGTATTGACTTTCCAGGTAAGATCTTCACAGAGGTAGACTCCCAGGAATTTAAAGCAGGAGACTCTCTCCACACAGCCCCACCCCCAATGTACAGTGGGGCAGGTTCCTCTCTTTTCATCCTGAAGTCTAGCACCATCTCCTTTGACTTGCCGATGTTCAGGTGCAAGTTGTTCTCTAAACACCATAACAATAGTTTTTGTACCTCCCCCCGTATGCTGTTTCATCTCCACCTGTAATAATACCCACTACGGTGGTATCATCTGCGAACTTAATGATCACGGTGGATGGGTCGGACAACACAAAATTGTATGTGTACAGTGAGTACAGGAAGGGGCTAAGCACACAGCTCTGTGGCGAGCCCGTGCAAAGCTTCAGGGGTGGGTGGGTGAAACAGACCCGACCCTCACTGTTTGTAGCCAGTCCCTCAGAAAGTCTTTGATCCAATCACAGATGGAGGGGGAAAAATTCAAGTCAGTCAGCTTTTCAATAAGGATGCTCAGCAGAATAGTGTTCTATATTCAAATTCTAAATTCTCCAAAAGTTATAAAGCAGTTTGCAACTCAAAAACATACGAAATACAGACATTAGGGAAAAATGTAAACAAAAACATAAATATTCAGAATAATGCACCAAAACTAAGTTTCACATAAACCTTCTGTTAATAAAATATGGATATGAAAAAGGGATGAAATGAGAAAACAAGTTCAACTTGACCTAACTTTGTAGTTATATTGCCCTTAAAAATGTCAGAAAATTCAAAAAAATTTTTTTTATTAAAGTTCTAAATCCTTCAAGATTTTTCCATGTATTGGCTACTAATGCCTGTGAAACAATCATCCTTCAAATGATGCAGAGTTTGAATCTGAATATTCACTAATCAGTTAATCTAGTAATTTACTGGTATTGGGTGTTCTTGACTCAATATTTATTTTGTACTTGTTCTCTCCACTCTTTTCTTGCTGCACGTTACGTTTGAAGAATTTTTTGTTCGAAGGCTCTTCTTCCATTTTCTGAAACATGTAAGTGAACATTTTTCACAGAGATCTGGATCATTCATAATTTTATTGGCTTTTTGTGGCTCTTTTTCCGGACTTTTGACTCAGGGGCTTAGGCTAATCCTGTTGATATTTTTTTTAATGATTGGAAATTGTTTAATGGGGGTTCCACAGGTTATTGTTTTAATGGTTGAGTTTTAATTTTGTATGCTGCCTGAGTCTCTGATGTGAGATGGGCAGCCATATAAATTATTTAAGTAATAATGATATGCAGTGCTAGCTATGAACATCTGCAAGAATGAAATGCATGTTGCTATGTTGCAATACAAACACCACACTTAGGACTGATAGAATGACACAAGTATGAAATGTCACATTGCATTATGATGTTGTGATGCATTTTCTGTTGGATACATCATGTCCGTCTGCCATGTTGTTTCTTGAATGGTATAGTAGAGGATTACTTGTGGTGCTATTTTCCAACTCTATTCTGCTGCTGTTACGTTGAGGATTAAGACTGAAAAAACCTTTTCATCTGTCCACAAAACTTATCACAGTCTTGTTTCCAGTTGTTCTGAAAAACTCTAGTCTACCCCTTTCAGATAGATAGATAGATAGATAGATAGATAGATAGATAGATAGATAGATAGATAGATAGATAGATAGATAACATTTATAGTTCATGTCTGTCTTCCTGATTTGCTTTTCTATGACTTAGTCTTTGTTTTTGACAGTTATTGATCTTTGCTGGTGTTTAATACATAAATATCAAGCTAAATTTCTGTTAGTGGAACCTAGTACCATGTGGGCTTTGATCTGGATGCAGGGATTGACTGGGAATGCGATAGGTTCAAACCGAACTGGAAATTATGCACAATTGGTTTCCAACAGTTTCATGATTTTGGCATCATTGTGGCATGCTAAATTAATCTCCTAAGACTTTCCCTGCTTTGATCTTGAATTAAGATGATCAATAGTAAAAATTGTACTTTAATTTCTTGCTGAAAAGGCAATAATTTCATCCCTGCTTTCTCCGCACACCCATTTCTTTGCAGAGAACATTCTTTCAATCTAGGAGGCTGATTTAGAAGCTAGGTAAACAATTTTTAAAAGCCAAGGGGGATGGCTGACAAAAATGAGGCAGCCTTCCCACCCACCACGTTTTCCTTGCTACTGTATTACAAGAAAATCTACCCACCTTCTCCTGAGAAAGAAAAGAGCCATGCTGATATGCCTAGAACTTAACAAAAATGTTATGCCCAAGAATGAATGCAGGATATTAGGAAGGAGAGAACGATACAGAAATGATTAAAATATAAAAAATTAAAATAGCTGCTTTTGAAACCTGCAGAGCTGGAAACAATTAGAAGCTGGCTGGTAACTGTCAAGAATCAATAAATGAAGGATGCAGTTTCTAATAACTCAAACGTAAAATATGCTGATAAGTTAAGAAGGAACCATAAGGGAAAGAAAGTGGAGACCTGTGAACTGAAATCTGTTAGCAATTATTGTGAGTGCCAGTGTAGTTTCTAAAGGAATCATGTTTAGCCTCCTCCGCCATTCCATCCATTCTGATGGTCTGCATTCAGCTTACTCAGAGGGAGGAGTACAGTACCTGCTCATTTTACCAGGAGCCAGTCTTTCCTGGCACATTTCTGTAACTCAGATGGTTTAAATCACCAATGGTTAGAATGAATCTCATAATCTGTAACTTTCTGATGCTAAACAGCCTGTTTGGTCATTTGAAATCTATATTATGATAGGTTGTAAGATCCAATTAGAGCCCTTTGCAGTTACAAGTGATATTTAATGGCTACTTGACTATTGATGACTGTTTACTATATCATGATAAGCTTAAATCACAGATACAATATTTAACTACTTCAAATGATTCAGAGATTTACTCTATACATATTCTTTACATATGTCTTTGTGGCATGTAGGATGAATTTGTAGCACAATATAGACAGGCACTTTAGTCTACAGCTGAGTTTCTCAGCCTGAGCAACTTTAAGATGTGTAGTTTTCATCTCCCAGAATTCCCTAAAAAGCATGTTACCTGGGGAATTCTGGGAATTGAAGTCAACCCATCTTGAAGTTATTGAAGTTGAGAAAACACTGGCCTAGAACAAAGGAGCTACACTATGTCCTAAGCTATAGGTTTCACCCACTTAGGACAATTTGTATGATCTCAACCCATGGTCTGTTACATATAGCTCATTATGAGGTACAATGTACAGTTATTTGCAGGGCTTTTTTTCTCATAGAATGCTCAGAACGGAGTTCTGGCACCTTTTTTTGATGGATTTTTTCAACTTTAGCACAAGCTGTGCTACTCCTTCTATTGGCTTTCGAAAGCTGATAGGAATTGCTGCTGAGCACACCAAAAGACCCAGACGGCAAACGTTGCACATGCAAGTTGTCTGCAATGAAGATGAGTTGGCAGGAACTTTGCACCCCTCCCTGCTGCCCAACTACACCATCTTCTAGTTGTAAGTAAGAGAGGACCAGGAGTGGGAGGTGGGGAGCAGCACTTAATTCTGTCCTGCCAAAAAAGCAGAGTCCATGTACACTCCTGCCTCGTGCTCACCCATGTCAGCTAGGCTTTCCATGCCATGCTGCAGCATGGAGAGCCTGGCACTGAAGCATGGAAAACATGTGCGCGCCTGCCTCGTGCTCACCTCGTGTCAGCCAGGCTGACCACAAGTCAGAAGGAGAAAACGCAGTGGCAAATAAACCCCCTCCTCAAATAACTCACATTTGTCAAGTCCACCCTGCCCTCTGCTAGCCCCATGGCCCAATGGGGAGGCGAGGCCTGGTGGACACGATTTCCTTCTCCACCTGTTTTTAATGGTAGTCCTGAAGATACCTGGAGGAGATGGGAACAGCAATGCCATGGTGCTGCGGGAGCAGCGGGGCCTGCTCTACATGGCGGGGCTGCACAGGGCAGGCGGCTGGGCAGAGGCAGCGCTGGCGGGGTGGCTGAGAGTGCTGGGGATGGAGGTGGCACGCATGGGGTGTGGTGGGCAGCTGACCTTCCATGGGCTGGGCCAGCTGGTGACCTACCTGGTGCTGGACCTGCACCGCCGCCGCCTCACCCTGTGCACCTACATGGCCACCCTGGAGTGCCTGATCTGCAATGCCTGCTGCCACCTCAGCCTGCCCACCACCGGCATCTGGCTCAGTGACTGCAAGTTCTGTGCCATTGGTGTACATTGCGGCTGGTGCTGTGGGAGCCGTGGGGCCTGCTCTACACTGTGGGGCTGCACGGGGCGGGGGGCGGGGCGGAGACAACACTGGCAGGGCAGTTGCAGGTGATGGGCATGGAGGTGGGGTGCGTGGGGTGCGGCGGGCAGCTGACTATGCATTGGCTGGGCCAGATGGTGGCCTACCCGGTGCTGGACCTGCGCCGCCGCCTCCTCGCCCTGCGCATCTACCTGGCCACCCTGGAGTGCCTGGCCTGTGATGCCTGCTGCCGCCTTGGCCTGCCTGCCGCCCTCGCCCTCCCACCACCCCACACTGGCGTCTGGCTCAGCAACTGCAAGCTCTGCGCCATGGGTGTGCATTGCGGGAGACACATCACCTTGCCCGGATTGGCCCTGAACTGCTGCACTGACTTAACCTGGTTTGACCACATCGTCCCGTGTGGCTTGGAGGGGCTGGGGGGTCACCTCCCTCAGGCAGGAACTGGTGTCATGGCTACTATTTTAGTAGTTATCTGGATTGTTGCAGATTTTGTACGTCTATCTGAAGTAATCTTAAGCATTTTTTTAATAAATTACTTAAGGATATGCAACTATATTTTCTCATATTTATCTAATGTTACTTTTGCATCTACTTTTTTCAATCCATTTTCTTTCTGTCATTAATTCCCCAAGAATAAGAAATGTAAATTGTAAGCTCCTTATAGCACAGTTCTATATCTATATTGTTAAAATACACTGGGCAAATATGGACATATTCATTCATATTCATAAATAGATTGAATTGTAACACTTTTCCCGTCACCTAAGCCTGTTCTCTTGTGTGTATAATTTGAACATAGCCAGTTCATTTTTATCAGCAGTTGTAAAGAAATAGAAACAAAATGTTTAACTCATGTATTAATAACAATTTCTTTGCAATTCATTATCTTCTCAGTAACATGACTCCATCAATTAAACACATATATGTTGAAGGCACAAAGCATATGCACTTGTATTAGACATCTATTATCTCCCACTGCTAGTCCTTCCAAAAGGAACTCAATATATGTCATACCATATATGCAACAGTTGTCTCCTCTATTAAAGTGCAACACATCATTTTCCAAACAGACAAAAAAAAATAACATTCCATCTTTACTATACCCACCTGCAGTATATAAACATGGGGGAGCTATCCCACATTTTTTCACCTCTATGGCAGCCCACTATGCTGTCTTCATGATAAATTTGATAAAACAGAAATTAGTGTTCTAAGTTCATCATGAACTAAGTCTGATGAAAATAACTATTTTGGCAGGGATGAATTAATAGCATGCATTTTGGAATATAGGAGCATCTCATTCACTTGAACCAATGTGATCATATCTTTAAAATGGTATGTACAAGCCATCAATAATGTGGTTGCTAATATAGGTAGGACCGGCTTATGAACTGTTTGTATTTAAGGAGATGCTCACAACAAATTCTAGTTTATTTGGTGAATGCCTGAAACATGCATTACTTCCTCTAAGCCAAAAACAGATGAAAAAACTAAAGGCAATTATGAATTAAACTTGGCTCAAATCTCAAAGGTTTGCTGGACAAGAACTGGACAAAACTTTGGAATTTACTATGAACATTTGCCTTAAATACAATAAATTAAATTTATGTTAAGAATTGACTATATAATGTTGTAATTATATAAATAAATATATAAATAAAATTATATAAATAAAAGATTAACAAGATGAGAGTTCCGGCACCTTTTCTTTTTCCGAAAAAAAAAGCACTGTTTATTTGTATTTATTGCATTGGAAAATGAATGTAGCTTTGTGGTTGTGTGCCTTAATTTCATCCTGTCCTGAGCTAGGATGAAAGGTCTTTTTAGTTACAGGTTTAGGACCATCTAAGAGCCAGCCAACCTGCCATGATCCACTCTAGACTAGATGGATCAGATCTGTAACGTTTGCTCACTTGCAGGTCTCCATCACTTCACCTAATCTGGTAAACACTCCATGTTTTGCAAATCTGTAGAATATGTAGTCCAGAATTCACTTCAACATTATTTATCACCTGATTTTTACAAGTCACATGTTCCTTGATAGTTACAAGTAGGTGATAATCCACCCAATCATACAATCAATTACATTTATTTTTTTGCCTCCTAACCTCGACTCTTGTTCTCTGCCTCAATTCTGCTGGGGCTGCTTCTTGCATTCCAAACTGCTGAGCAACCTTCAAGCAGCCATCATTAAAAAGAACCAGCCACAAATTGTTTCCTCATTTCCATGGATGGCCTTTATTATTATTATTTTTTTTAGCTTTTCCCCCATATCCATTTCCCAAATTACACTAGACCGTGATCCAAGAATAAAAATCTCCACACAGCAACTGAATAGAAGCTTTAAGTATTCAGAAGATTTTTGCGAAGGTGGCAAGGCACTCGCCTTGCTAGATGAAAGAACAGCCATGCTTGTCTTTTAAAAAAGTGACTGCTGGGGATTGTGCAAGCTGTCCCAGAATACCATTACCACGCAATAATGATGAAGTTGCTCCTCACAACTCCTCTAATAGCAGGATATGTCTTACCACCCACTTTATAACTGCTTTCTTTTTTCCTGAGTAGGTGAGCATATATTCAAACAAAGCATTGCACTGCAATTGTTCAATTCTTTGTAAAGTTTTATTTCTAATAAAATATAGGACTTATATATGATTTTTTGCAAAGAAAAAAGATGCTGGAATTGCAAAAATTCCTATTAAATACTCATTGAGATTAACTGAATACTTTTTAAAGTAGCGTTTTGGGGCAGGAGTGCCAAGATGGGTGCCAAGATTCAGAAAGTCTACAAGGTCATTGATGCACAAGAGAACAATACTGAAGACCCAGGGTTAGCATCAGGCAGTTGTACATATGATGATATGGATGAAAGTTGTGATAAATTTAATAATAATAATATAATAATAAAGGTGGAAGGGACCTTGGAGATCATCTAGTCCAACCCCCTGCTTAGGCAGGAAACCCTATACCATTTCAGACAAATGGCTGTCCAGTCTCTTCTTAAAAACTTCCATTGTTGGAGCATTCACCGCTTCTGGAGGTAGGTTGTTCCACTGGTTAGTTGTTCTAACAGTCAGGAAGTTTCTCCTTAGTTCTAGGTTGCTTCTCTCTTTGATTAGTTTCCATCTGTTGCTTCTTGTCCTGCCTTCAGGTGCTTTGGAGAATAGCTTGACTACCACTTCTTTGTGGCAACCCCTTATATATTGGAACACTGCTATCATGTCACCCCTCGTCCTTCTTTTCATTAAACTAGACATACCCAATTCCAGCAGCCGTTCCTTATATGTTTTAGCCTCCTGTCCCCTAATCATGTTTGCTGCTCTTCTCTGCACTCTTTCTAGAGTTTCAACATCTTTTTTACATCATTGTGTCCAAAACTGGATGTGGCCTTACCAAGGCATTGTAAACTGGTATTAACACTTCATGTGATCTTGATTCTATCCCTCTGTTAATGCAGCCTAGCACTGTGTTGGCTTTTTCGGCAGCTGCAGCACACTGCTGGCTCATATTTAAGTGATTGTCCACTAGGACTCCGAGATCCCTCTCACAGTTACTACTATTGAGCAAGCTACCACCTATCCGATACTATACCTGTGCATTTGGTTTTCCTCTTCAGCCTTTAGAACCTCCAAAATTAGAGATTGAAACTTGTGTTTATACGTACAGGAGAAATTACATTGTTTTTGCTTTTATGCAACATACAGAAGTCTTTGCTGTAAATGTATGGAGAGAGAGTAAGAGAGGAGAACCTATGTCAAAGTACATTACAGGAGTAGCATCATCAGTTCTGCTGGCCTTGTGCCCAACATAGCTAAGAAAGCCTCTCGCACAGGGATGTCTGCAGGGTAATAATAATAATAATAATAATAATAATAATAATAATAATAATAATAATAATAATAATAATAATAATAGTTGGTAGCCACAGAGTGCAAGTGATCTCACCATTGTGTCTATCATCTTGATTTTTTTTATCACGCTATGTGACAATCCCTGACATACTTAGATTTTCTCATTGATGCTTTCCGCTTTGTTCTTCAAGCATAATGGCCAGAGAGCATGTAAAGGCATTCTTTCTCAAGGCTGGCCAGGAACCAGAACATCTCTGTCTTATTTTATGTTCCTGTCCAACCTTAAGAAAGATTGCCACTCTAGCCTTGAGGAAGATGGTCTTCAGTAGCTTTCTAGTGGAACCTCGCCTTGGCTAGGTACACCTGTCAGCAGTTGCAGAAAAAGGGAAAGGTAAGTGAAGCCAAGTGTGGTGGTCAAAAAAAAGTCTCAGGTCTCTTGGGAGGGGTGTGTGTGTGTGTGTGTGTGTGTGTGTGTGTGTAAGGAAGAGGCCTGCACTCCAGTGGGCCTAGCCAGCTGAAGCTTCATGACCTGAGGTCATGGGTAGTGAATTTCCCAAGGCCTCCCCCAGTCAACTCTCATTTTCTTTTACATTCTTTGCCTATTCTCTTGAAGTTCTTATCATCACCATCCAAGTCCATTTGTATTTATCAAGATTTAGAATTATGCTAAACAGAAGGGAATTAATGCACACATTGCTTTGTTTGGAAGATTACAACATCTCACATTTGAGAAGACGATGAAAACCATAATGTTTAAATAGCATGATGCATCGCAATAATTTTTGGTCAACTGTAGTATTTATAACCAATTAGTTGGTTGTATGGGATTGGAGTTGATCATTTTATTTCATACTATGCAAGCCAACCCGAGTTTTGAGGAAAGGTGGCATAAATATGTTGCAAATTAATTTTTTTAGCAGATTCACTAATGGAGTGTGACAGGAGAATGACAACAGAAATCAGAAATTACATCTTTCTCTTGTCCAATTTGGTCCAGTGACATGAATTTCAAAAATACAGAAAGGTAACTTTTGCTGTTAGGTATATTTACCAATTATATAATCATCACTAGAAAATTTAACTTGGAAAAAAAAGAACAGGCTGTCAAATTAAACTGATCTACATACAAGATCCTTGATATCTGCAGTTTATTTCCTAAGGACAGTATCTATCTGGAATAAATATTCCATAATGTGAGATGATTAAAACCATATCAAAAGCTTGTTTAATACAAGATCTAGAGTTGTACATCTGGATTATTTCCATATATGTGTATTTGAGATATGCCCTCAGAGGATAAAAGACATCAGAGTTCTATTCCTTACATTTTCCCAGATGAACGCAAATTGGTCCAATATGAATCATCTGTTTTACAGTCCATAAAATTATCTTGTATTATTTTTTTTCTCTGTAAAATATGAACACTATAGTTGTTAAAGCAATATGAAAAACGTGTATATTTCTATGAATTTAAGTTTTTGCTAGAAATAAACAAGAATCGGAATGTAGGTTTTTCCATCCTAGACAAGGCCTGTAGGCTTAGTGAAAAAGTAACGAGATAAAATAGAACTTGTCAGATGATAAAAATAAAGTTCACAGCAGAAAATGTGTATGTGAAAAGTGAAAAGTTCATCTTTACCCATTGGTAGAAGACAGCAAAAGAGAGGGCATCATTTTTAGTATAAAGAGTACATTTAGTACATTTGCTGTGTGCCACCCCTGGAAAGACCTTTCTTCAAGCAGTTGAATTTATGAAAAAAGGCTAACAAAGTAGCTGAATAGGCAGAATGAAGCCAGTAGGCCAAAGGCTTGATGAATATTTCAGAAGCAAGTAGGTGGAATAAATCTAAAACAGTGGAAAAGTAAAGTAAAAACTAAAACCACATTTTTGCACGACAGAAAAGAATGCCAGATTAAATTGCAAACTGTTTTGGCTTCACTTTGTTGCTGAGAAACCTGAATACAGAGCAGCTAATTAGGTTTCCACTCTAGGTGACCCCTGAGATTATACAAATTGAGACTCTAAGGATTAGAGTTTATAAACCTTAGTTGACAACTTGGTGTGATCCCCCACCAAGAGGAAGGAGCTCTTTAGTAGCTCGACACAATATACAAACTGCATTACGATTTTTATCTTCTTTTGGCTCAACACTCTGTTACACAGTGCATAATTCTTCATGAACAGAAGATCTGATGCAGTATGTTTTAAATTTGTCATTAAAAGACATTTCCCAGATGGTAGTAGCAAGAGGAAATCTATACTCTCTTCAGGTTTTTTTTACCCAAGCCTGTAGTAAAACAGAATAAAACTTTCTCAGGGTAATGAGATAATAGACAGCAAAGAGTAGCTTTGAATTCCTACACCTCTATAAAATATGTTCTTGATTTATAAAATGGACAGAGCCCATTTTAACAAAAGTTGCCAGGTGAAATGCATTTACTACTGATTTGGTAAATACAACTGGCTTTAAATACCTTTTAATGATCTTTTTATTTAAAGAAGATTAAGTGAAATGGAGCTATGACTTTCTCCCCCTACTTGACAGGTGCAACGGTTAAAGCAAGAAGCAAGAGCTTTTGTACAGAAACTATTTTTTTAAATTTCTTTTATCAGAGTCAGTTCACTCTCCCTACATCAAAAAGCTGAATCAAAGCTTTCATTTGGTCAGTCATCGCTATAAATCAGCCTAAAGCCTTTTGTTATCTAAATGAGTGTAATAATTAAAGTATTTGCTTGGGATATCATCTGGTGAAGCAATAATTTTTTTTAAAGAGTCAGGCAATTAATGTGCATTCTAGACTGATTGATTCATTTTAAGTCACACCAATTATGACTTAGAATTCCAGTACCTTGAATGAAAGCACATTTATGGAGCAGTTCTGTTGAAATCATGATTACCTTCATCCATTAATATCAAATTTATTCTAAGATAATCTGGAGACAAATATAGACTGTAAAATGTAGGAGGTATAAATCAGCCAAAGTCTTATTTAAATATGAATTATTCCCACTTTCAAATTTCAGTCTGAATTTATTATTCAAGAGCAATAAGATTCAATCAAATTGATCTGAGATTTGAGATTTAATTCAGTAAAAGATTCATGCACAAGGAAGCATATAAATAACTACTATTACTTTGTACTTCACAAAATGAGATGAAAACAACAAGGGGAGTAGACTAGCGAGTAACAAAAAATACTTCAACTTGGAAATAACAACTCAGTTACCAACCATTTAAATTATATATATATTCTGATATATAGCCAAGGTTTGGAGTAGGCATATCAGAGATAACTCAGGATGTTCTACGTGATGCAATGTTCCTGAAGTTCTTCAGAGTTAAGGTGGAATGATCAGACTTCAGTATTAGCTAAACAACTTCTTTTTATCCCTTGAGTCCCTTACAGTTTATTATTTTGTCATTTTATTTCTCATTTGCATTTTCATTTGCATTTCTGTTATATGATCTATGAGTCAATTCTTTTAGCTTCCACCTGCTATGAAACAATAACCTTATTTTGGACTGTATAAAAACACTGAAATGATACAAGTATAGTGCTCTCTGATTCACGTCTTACAAATTCAGCATTGTCATTTCAAGGTCAGGACATTCTGAATGCTGTGTTTGGCCTTTTGTATTGAGGCTTGCAAATGGAAATTGGGTTGTTGTTTAAAGTTCTCTAGCCTGCCAGTACAACCAGAAGGACATAGCATTTTGCAATAGAAATGTTCCAAAGCCTAAATATCTTCTCTGACCTTGCCATAAGTGCTTCAGCATCAAAACAACCTAGTCTGATCTTGCTATTCTTTTAGAAGAAGGATAAATGAATCGGTTACAAGGAAGGAGAAGACTGAAAAACTTATGATTGGCTGGAGTTGATAAGGTCCTTGATAAGAAGTATAAAAAACAAAAAGGTAATGTATGTAGCAATCAGTGAATTCAGCAGAAGCAAATAGAAAGAATAGAAAGGTATGGAGAAGTGTATGAATAGTGCTACATTAATTTTAGTCATGTTTCATTTCCTTTTCTGATCTCATACTTTTAATTCCTTTAGCTCTGCATAATGTTTCCAAAAGGGAACAGCAGGGGTATGTATATATGTGGACCCTATTTGGGATTGCTTGGTAAGTTTCCCTCTCTCTCTCTCTCTCTCTCTCTCTCTCTCTCTCTCTCTCTCTCTCTCTCTCTCTCTCTCTCTCTTCCCCTAAGACCCCAGAGAACTTTGTTCTCAAACATTATGCCCCCCAACATTCCCCAAACTCTCAGAGCCAATCCTGCAATTTCACACAACTGTCTTCTTTGTAGTGTAAGCCAACCAGAACTTATCAGCCCATTTCCCATTGATTGTTAAGGGAGTTCTAAAATTAGCTTCTATCTAGCCAATCCCCACCCCTATTATCATTCATATCATGTACATCTTTTAAAAATGCAGAAAGCTATCTAAAGACAACAGGACATTACTGTGTTTAACTTCAGGAAGTGGGGACAATCAAGGTGCCTGAAGTAGACATTGGTAGGATCTTCCCCCTCTCATTGGAAAACCTGCAAATCAAGTGTTTCAAATTGCAAAATGAATACATGGCAATTTACATTAAGCTCAGTTGCCTGTGGGTGCCAGTGACATGGGATCACTAGAACATTGCATCAATCAGGTAATCCAGAGCACCAGATGGAAGGGCCCCAAACAAGTTCTTAATTTATCTGCATGTTTTTCTCCAGCTAAAAGCTTTCCTATGTGAATTTTTAAAAACTCTTTTTTAAAGAAAGTTATCCCTTTCCTCAATCATTCTGCAAATTATCAGGTTGGCACAGATTGCCTCCATTCCTCCTTTTGTGCTTTTTACTACCATTGTGCCTGAAGCAAAGCACGGAAACAAGAAGGTATAATATAAGACATAAGGCATAGACTTTAAGACATAATCAAATTAAAGGATGTGAAGACCACATATAATAAGTTACTTAAAATATGTCAAAGCCTAAAATAAAATCAAATGCTGCTTGCTACTGAAGGCATGGTTAGGGAAGCTTATGTAATTTAAAACGAGTGAACTTATTTTGGATTAGTCTCAAGGGAGCAAAACAGGACAATTAACAGTCTGGGAGAAAGAAGTACATATCCAAGCCTTTGATGAGTATTTCTAACAGTTTGTTTTTGTACCTTCCTTAAAAACTTTTGCCAAAACAAACAAGTTTTTATGAGCTTAAGCCTTGTGTTCTCTTGTCAATAGTGGCTTTAGGGCAAAATGAAAAATGAATTTAATATAATTAAATTATGTTTTCTATCAGATTGGTAGGATCATTATATTACTGTATTTAAATTTTATTTTACTTTATATATTTTTCCTAAACTTCTGAAAGAGATGTGTTACTCTTAGTTTTACACAATACTTCAATTACAAGCTGAGGTTATTTCTTCCTTAACAATGGGTGGGACAAACATGCTATAATTTCTTTTTTAAAAGAAAAATTCACAGAGATATACTGCTTCTTCCATCAAAGATAATCTCTTCCTCCTACACTCCCCCCCCCACCAGTTTTGAAAATAAGCCTTTCCCTAGAGTTAAGCTTTGGAAAACACAGTTTGGAAGATAAACAGTTGAACAAGTATGAATGTTTACAAATGGAGGATAAAGTATATATTACAGCATGACTACTAGAAGCTGATGTAAATAAAGAAGATTTATTAGATCTTGTGACTTTGCAACAAAGATTGCAAAGTAAGATTGCAAACTGCAAAGGGGTGGAGCAGGGACTAAAATTCTCAACACAAAAATAGTGAAAATGAAATACAATTCAAAAAGTAATAGTCATGGTGAAGAGCTTGCTTTTACACTCTAAAGTAGGGTTTCTCTTGGCCATGTTAAGATGTATGGACTTCAATTCCTGGGAATTCTGGGAGTTGAAGTCCAAATATCTTAAAGTCACCAAGGTTGAGAAACTCTGCTCTATGACTTCTTTTTTATAGCCACATTAAAAGGCACTCTTCCAATTCTTGGGTTCGTGAGGAATTATGATAACAAAAATAGCTTTCCTGATGGCAAGGTCTATTCTGCTTCGGTAGTGAGGCCACTGAATGGTTGCTATCCTTGCATTTTTCATGCAGAATAAGCCAAGTGATAGGTGGCTGCTTTGTTTCCCCTTCTGATGAATTTCACATGCTGGCAGGAAAAATAACCACCATTCTCCTTGACGTCCTTAATACTCCACACAAAGTTGGTTGTTTAGAGCATCTTATAAGCTATGTAAATAAATAAAAGAATTAAAATGTTTGGCGGGTTGGGTTTCAGCCCAATTGCTGGACACTGTCTTCCGCAGATTTCTTATATACAAGACCTTAGTGCTCTGATGAGTGCTAGTTTTGTTTTACTTTTTTAAACATAGTTTTGTGTTCCTTTGAAAGTTACAAATTCCCATCCCTCTTGCTGGTCAAAGCCCTCAGAAGGAAACAAATCATAAATTGCAACAGCATTTCTTTTAAAAAGTGCAAAACAATATGCATGCTAGCAGTGTGCCAAAATACTATAAATTAACATAGCATATGTACTGTTAAAGAAAAGAATAATGCAAGTTAATTAATATAACTAAACCAGAATTCATGAGAACCACTGAGCTTGATTTCCGCTTTCCCTTGTTCTAGGACAGGGGTCTACAACCGAAGACCCCCAAGCCCTCCACAATGTAGATAAAGATATGAGGAATTTCAAAATGTTGCTACTAAACTGTAATGTTTAACATGACAAAAATGGAAACTCATCACTAGATGTTATCCATCTTTATTGTTTCAGAGTGCAGGATATAGAACATGGGATTCAAGGTACAAAAAAGTAGATTCTGGCTGAATGCTAAATAAATAAATCCTGATAATAAGAACAGCTTGACAGTGGAACCATCTACTCAGAGAAGTGAGAAGATCCATTAGATACAGTGTACTATAATCAAAGGAAGGCTAGATAACCATCTGCTGGGGATGATTTAATGCAGACAAGACTAGTTTAAATTCTCTTTTACATCAATGCTTCTGTATTAGAACTTTTGGTTATGCCGTTGCCAAATGAGAAGCAGAATCACAGGGAGAATGTGGCAAGATAATAGATTGGCCTGTAACCACAATCAGAAATGTGGATTGCAGAATCTGCATGCAGAAACTCCAAGTTTAAATCCTCCTTGGCCATGAAGTTTGAGTCTAAAACATCTGTGCAGTAAATCCATTACGCGTAATTAAATAAAGTTGCCTTGACTTCAAAATGGCTTGGATAATAAAGTTTGATTGAAAAAAATCCCACATAGTTTAGTTAGTATGGCCCCTGTTTGGATACTTTTCTGATTACTTAAGAGATAAAACTTTTATAAGACAATGTGGAAAGCAAGGTGTTATGATTGTAAGGGAATCATTCCAGAAGTTAGCACTGTCTCTGTCTCTGGTTTATGTCTTTTTTGGAATATCTTTTTTGGATGGGACAAGGGAGAGGGAAGAATAAACTCATTGCATACAATAGGTTTTCTTAACCGCCAATATTTTTTTAACTTGAAAATAGAACTAGTTTTCTTTGGCAGAAGGATTTAAGATATTAATGGATACAACTCTTTATATATAATGCAATAAGTAGCCAAACATTTTACTTTACAGAGGATAGTCCTCTGAAGATTGTTAAAGAAGGACAACTCACTATTTAAAGTTATATGGTGTTTGATCAATCCAAAAAACTTATGAAAGAAGAGCAAAGGTGCATATCAAAGGTTAATATTAGTGCAGAATATGAGAACAGGTATATTTTTTTATTTTATTTATTTATTTTATTATATTTATATACCGCCCTTTCCCGAAGGACTCAGGGCAGGTTACAGGGTGGTTAAAACAAAAAATACAAAAGTTAAAAACAGATTTAAAAAATTATATCCGTCCCTGAACAAATAAAACCCCAGTTAAAATTAAAATTAAAATTAAAATTCTCAGCCTGGGCCAGAGAGCTCGAAGAGCCAGGTCTTCAGGTCCCGGCGGAACCAGCAGAGGTCGGGGGCGGTCCTAAGCTCCACTGGCAGCTGGTTCCAAAGGGCAGGCGCACCCACTGAGAAGGCCCTATCCCTGGGTGTTGTCCGCCGGCAGTCTCTTACCGGCGGTACCTTGATAACATATGGATTACAAGTAGCCCTACTATACTAAGAAGTGGATAAGGGGAGTGGTAATTTATGAATATTTGAATTTGAAAGGAACCCAAGGGAGGGACTGGCCTCCCAAAAGAATCTCGGTACTAGAGAATTCCACCCAGGTCCTGATATTTCATTCTTAGGTAAAGTGCTCAATTTAAAAATAAGAATAAGAAATACAACTAGCCCATTTTTAAAAAAAAACCCCACAGAAAATCATTTGACCTACCTAAATGAAATGTCTATTACATTTTACCCTTAAGATTGCCCTACATTATGAATACTTTAACTCCTTTCCCAATCCCCAGTTTGGTACCTTCCTGGTGCTTTAGAATTGCAACTCCCAGAATTACCTAGTCCACAGGACTGCAACCCGTGGCTCCTGCGGCTCCCAGTCCTCTGCCATGTGCAGTCCAATAAAAAAAAAGTGGGACTAAAAAAGTTCAACCAATCAATTCAAATATGCAGGGTAGGTGCATAGTTTGCCTTGGTGTTGTGACTCAGGGTCAGCCTGTGGGTCTGACAGCCGGCTCCGATGTATCGGAGGACTCAGATGTGGGGGAGGAGGGAAACGAACCGGCTGATGATGATTTGGAGACTTTGCAGAGTCCTCAGCCGGGAACCTCTGCTCAGCTGTGTGAGCCCGAGAGTGCGGAGGATGATGACCCACAGCTGGCCCTGTTCAAGGACGCCCGACGCAGGAGGCAGTCGAGCAGGGACAAACAAAGAAAGGCTATGGGACTCCTCGGGAGGAGGCACAGGGAGACCACGCCCTGAGCTCTCTATAAAAGGAGTGTTTGGGGAGGGGCTGGTTGCTGAAAGCAACTCTTTTGCTTGAGAAGATAAGCTCTTATGTGTTTACTATTAAATCTTGGCAGAAGCCTTTTAGCCTTGGACGCTTTCCAGTCTCTTCTTTTGATTAGGGGTGCGAGAAGAGGGCTGGTTCAGAACAGTTTGCTTTCAGCCACCCACCCCTTAATACTACGATGGAGCAGCTTCTTGCCGAGAATGCCCAGCTCAACCAGCAACTCACCTTGCTGGCCACTCAGGTGGCACAACTGCAGGCTCAGGTACATGCTGCCCCCCCACCCAGGAGGAAATGTCAGATAGCTATGCCGGATAAATTTGCTGGTAAACCAGAACTGTTTCCTGCCTTCCTGGGACAATGCCAGCTTTATATCAGCGTGAGAACAGCTGATTTCCCCACTGACCGAGATAAGGTGGGATTCGTGTTGAGCCTTCTGTCGGGAGATGCAGCTCGTTGGGGCACGCCTCTGTTGGCACAGCCTAGCCCTTTGTTGGATAACTTTGGGGGGTTTTGTGACCATATGCGCCTCATGTACGAGGACCCGATTAAGGCGCAGACTGCCACCCGACGCCTGAAAGCTTTGAGGCAGGGTCAGCGCCCTCTACAGGCCTATATCAGTGATTTCCGGCTGCTTAGCCAGGATTCCGCCTGGAATGAGGCTGCGCTCGTGGATGCCTTTCAGGATGGCTTGTCAGAGGAGATGTTGGATGAGCTGGCCCGCGTGGACATTCCCTCAGACCTGAATGGGCTGATCCATCTTTGTCTGCGGATCGATGCCCGGCTGCAGCAGCGTAAGAGTCGCCGTGCCACCCCACAGACCCCTGCCGCCCCTGTTGTGCGTGAGCCCCCAGTCCAGAGGGAGGAGCCAATGGAGCTGGGTGCCGCCAGGTCCCGTCTATCGGTGACGGAAATGGACAGACGACGATCGGAGGGGTTGTGTTTTTACTGTGGGGACCCTGGACATTTGGCTGCTTCTTGCCCGAAGAAGCGTCAGC
The DNA here is from genome assembly GCF_947247035.1 of Vipera ursinii. NCBI lineage: Eukaryota > Metazoa > Chordata > Lepidosauria > Squamata > Viperidae > Vipera > Vipera ursinii. The sequence goes on from NC_139516.1 coordinate 188,431,024, forward strand.
GGGCGTCAGTGACCAAGCCTGCCCCGAGAAAGTCCCCTGCTTTGCTATCGGGAAACGGCCCGAGCCCGATCTAGACGGTGTGAAAGATCGGGCGACCCACAACGATCACGCCGAGCGACGCCGTTCCGACGGTGCCTGTGAACCTCCACGGCATTTGATTTTGGAGGCACGACTGATCCTCCCTGGCAAGCCAGAGGGGATTCCGGTCCATGCCTTAATTGACTCTGGGGCTACCACTAACTTTATGGATTCGGCCTTTGTGGCCAAATGGGCTGTTCCCCAGTGTCCAGTGGATCCGCCCATGCTTGTGGAGACCATCGATGGTCGAGTGCTCCTGTCCGGGCCTATCACGGCCGCCACGCAACCCGTGTGTATGGCCATCAGTACCCATGTGGAGGCCATTCAGTTCTACGTCACTTCGGATCTGCACTTCCCCGTGGTCTTGGGACTGGCGTGGCTCCGGGCGCATGATCCACAGATCTATTGGTCTCAGAACTTGGTCACCTTCCCAAGTTTGCAGTGCGTGGACCACACCCGCCATATCTGTGCCGGCCAGGTGGAGGGTTCCCCAGGGGTTTCCTTGCCTCCCGAACTGTCCGACTTTGCTGACGTGTTCAGCGAGTCAGAGGCGGACCAATTACCCCCGCACAGGCCCTACGACTGCTCCATTGACCTAGTCCCTGATGCGCCTCTCCCAGTGGGGCGTTTGTACTCCATGTCGGAGCCCGAGTTGGCTGCATTGCGGGACTTCCTGACAAAGAACTTGGCTCGTGGTTTCATCCGGCCCTCGTCCTCGCCAGTGTCTGCGCCCGTGCTCTTCGTCAAAAAGAAGTCGGGCGAGTTACGGCTTTGCTGTGACTACCGGAAACTCAACGCTATCACGGTGCGTAACCGCTACCCGCTGCCCCTCATCCCCGAGCTCTTGGACCGACTCCGGGAGGCTAAGATCTTCACGAAACTGGACCTGCGTGGAGCTTACAACCTCATCAGGGTTCGGCCGGGTGATGAGTGGAAGACGGCGTTTGGTACTCGCTATGGACATTTCGAGTACACGGTGATGCCGTTTGGCCTGACCAACGCCCCCGCTGTGTTTCAGCATTTTATGAATGACATCTTTCGGGATCTGTTGGACCAGTTTGTTGTGATTTACCTGGACGACATCCTGATTTACTCCCCGTCACGTGAAGCGCATCATCAGCATCTCCGTCAGGTCCTGCAGCGCCTCCGGAAACATCGGCTGTTTGCCAAGTTGGAGAAGTGCCAGTTCTACCAGGTGACCATTGATTTCTTGGGTCACCGCATTTCTCCTGAGGGCATCGCCATGGAACCGAGTAAAGTTGAGTCGTTGCAGAGTTGGCAACCCCCGCGTCGCGTGAAGGATATTCAGCGACTTCTTGGATTTGCCAACTACTATCGGACATTCATCCCTGGCTTTGCTGCCTTGACAGCCCCCCTCACCCGGCTCCTGCAGAAGAAGACTCGGTTCCAGTGGAACGCCCCCGAACAACAGGCGTTCCAAGCTTTGAAGGACGCCTTCATGAAGGAGCCCATCTTGAAGCATCCTGACCCGCAACGGCCATTTGTCGTGGAGGCGGACGCCTCCGACATTGCCATTGGGGCCGTGTTGCTCCAGGCAGCGACGCCCAACGGTACCCTTTTCCCTTGCGCGTATCACTCTCGGAAATTGAATCCCTCGGAGCGCAACTATACCATCTGGGAGAAGGAGCTGCTGGCCATCAAGGCGGCGTTCGAGGCTTGGAGGCATCATCTGGAGGGGGCGCGGCATCAAATCGAGGTCCGGACGGACCACAAGAATCTGGAAAGCCTGCAGACCGCTCGGAATTTGAACCAACGCCAGATCCGGTGGTCCCTCTTCTTTGCGAGGTTTGACTTCCGGGTGCGGTACATACCAAGCGGGCACAACCAGAGAGCGGATGCTCTGTCCAGGAAGCCCGAGTACACCCGAGTGGAAGACAAGCTTCCGCCCAGGACCGTGATCCCCGTCGAGTCTTTTGCTGCGGTGCGGGAGCCGGTGGATATACGGGCTCGGATCCGGGAGGCGCAGCAGCAGGAGGCGTGGGTGGCTCAGCGGAAGGAAGAGGTGGGGCCAGATTCGCCTTGGTCGGTCACGGATGGACTCCTGTATTATCGTGACCGGCTCTATGTTCCAGGAGGGCCACTCAGGGGACTCGTCCTCAGCCAATGTCATGATAACCCGGCTGCGGGGCATTTTGGCCTGTTCAAGACTCTGAACCTGGTCTCCCGTACATTCTGGTGGCCCCGAGTCCGACACGATGTCCAGTCTTATGTCACCTCCTGCGTCCCATGCAGGCAGGCCAAGTCAGCGACAGGGGCCCCGCCTGGTTTACTGCAGCCTTTGCCAACGCCCAAGAGACCCTGGGGGGCTGTGTCCATGGACTTTCTGACGGATCTACCCCCATCCTCCGGCTTCACGACAGTGTTTGTGGTGGTGGACATGTTGACCAAGATGGCGCACTTCATCCCCTGTCGCGGCTTACCGTCAGCTCGCGCCACTAGTCGCATGTTCATCCAACAGGTGTTCCGGCTGCACGGCCTTCCCGATAGAGTCGTCTCCGATAGGGGGGCCCAGTTTACAGCCCGCTTCTGGCAGGAGTTGATGCGGGCGTTGGACATTAAGGTTTGCCTCTTGTCCGCGCATCATCCTCAGACCGACGGGGGTACCGAGAAGGTCATCGGCATCTTAGAGCAGTATCTGCGCTGCTACGTTAACCTGCAGCAGGACAATTGGGTGGACTATTTGGCCATAGCCGAGTTTGCCTTTAACAACTCGCAGCACACCTCCACGCAGATGACACCGTTCTTGGCCAATGTGGGTTATCACCCTCGGTTTTCCCCCCTTTCTCCCGTGGACTCACCGGAGCCGGCAGCGAACGAATTCATGGCGGAGTTACAGGCGATCCATCGGTTGGTGCGACGGCAGCTGGAGAAGGCCAAGGCCGACTACAAGAGGTTCGCCGATCGGTCGAGAAGGGATACGCCTCCACTATCGGTGGGGGATCGGGTCTGGCTGTCCACCAGGAACCTACCATCCACTCGGCCGGCGAGGAAGCTGGACCACCGTTACCTTGGACCGTTCCCAGTCGAGGCCGTCATCAACCCGGTCGCCTATCGTTTAACTCTGCCACGTTCCCTGCGCGTGCACCCCGTCTTCCATCGGTCCTTGTTGGTCCCCGAACAACCGGCTTGTCCACTTCGCCAAGCGGAACCTCCCCCATCAGGACCTCGTGATGGCGACAGCACCCCCGAGTACGAGGTCGCCAGCATCAGGGATTCCCGCTGGCTGAAAGGTCGCTTCCAGTACCTGATCGAGTGGAAAGGGTACGGGCCGGAGGACTTCACATGGGAAGACGCGACCGCCGTTCATGCCCCTGCATTGGTGACTGCGTTTCACGAACAGTTCCCATCCCGACCGCATCCGGATCGGCAGACCCGGGGGAAGGGCCCTGCGGTGCGGGATAGTGTTGTGACTCAGGGTCAGCCTGTGGGTCCGACAGCCGGCTCCGATGTATCGGAGGACTCAGATGTGGGGGAGGAGGGAAACGAACCGGCTGATGATGATTTGGAGACTTTGCAGAGTCCTCAGCCGGGAACCTCTGCTCAGCTGTGTGAGCCCGAGAGTGCGGAGGATGATGACCCACAGCTGGCCCTGTTCAAGGACGCCCGACGCAGGAGGCAGTCGAGCAGGGACAAACAAAGAAAGGCTATGGGACTCCTCGGGAGGAGGCACAGGGAGACCACGCCCTGAGCTCTCTATAAAAGGAGTGTTTGGGGAGGGGCTGGTTGCTGAAAGCAACTCTTTTGCTTGAGAAGATAAGCTCTTATGTGTTTACTATTAAATCTTGGCAGAAGCCTTTTAGCCTTGGACGCTTTCCAGTCTCTTCTTTTGATTAGGGGTGCGAGAAGAGGGCTGGTTCAGAACACTTGGCTCCACTCTTCAGTCAAACCCTGTTCTGTACATGCATGCATGTACGCACATGCACACACATTTTTTGCGGCTCCCAGTTTTTCCTTTTGTGAGGGAACCGGTTCCGAGTGGCTCTTTCACTGTTTCAGGTTGCTGACCCCAGACCTAGTCCATATATGTAACTTCACATAGGCTCCCTCTCTCACTAGCTGTTTGCTACCAAAGGACATAGAAACAAAAGATGAAGAAGAAATTAAACACCAGCACTACGTCTGCTGCCTGCCCCTCCATGTTCAGTTGTGTGGATTTTAGTCAATATGGGTTCCATATAATATGCTACATGGGGTAACTTAACCTTGGTCATTCAGTTTAAATTCATAATACAATCTATTAATATTTAACTCTCTCAAAGGGGTAAGATAATGTCTCTGCCATAATTTGTATTTGAAACTGTTCTATCAATAAGCTAAACCTCCAAAGCATTCATATTTCAATCAGTTTTAAGAAATTACAGACCTGAACAGAACTTAGAGCTGCCAAGAATGTAATATAATACAGAGTAGATCCAGTTTCAGAATAGCTGAACATAAAGCAACACACACACAATGTCTAATTTGGACAAACTAATTTAGAAACAAGAAAAGTTCTGACAAAGAAATAACAAATATTTAGCCCATTGGCTAGTCTAACTCCTTTGTTTCTTTACTGTAATATATTCTCATATAATACTCTGTAAATATGTCCCTTTTGCTATGATGTTTGAAACACATTAAATTCCACTTTTTCTCTCATTATTATTAAAACAGGCAGCACAACAACAGTTAGGCAAACATTTCGTTTCTAGTGATTTAAACTATTATCTTGTCTGGTGAATTATCTACAGACAATTCTGTAGACTTAAAGTGTCAAAAGGAAGGCTGTGATTCCAGATATGCAGCTTTGATCTTCTAAGGAAAATCTTTGCTTGTATTCTGCTTTACTCAGAGGACTTCTTAAATCCTGCCAGGAATATATAAACCCCTCAACAACTGTTCTGGGAATCTGCACATCTTGAAAGTGCTCTCTGTATTTTATTCAGTTTAACAAATATATCAGATGAATCTCTGAAGGCCAGTATCTGAAAATTCCAGCTACTTTAAGTCTGTTTTTCTTGGAAATTAGTTATATTGAGTACTTTAGGTTTTACTTATAATAAAAGTATGACAACAGGATTGGATCTCAGATTGGGAATGATCAGGAAAAGAATTGAAATTAAAACTACCAGTGGGATATTTTTTTCTTGTGAACTGTAACCCCAATCTAATGGGTTACAGTCATATCCCCTTATCCACCTCTTATCTGCTTAGAACACAGGTTGTTGAGCTGCAGGTGGTCTTAATGCCCATATTTGGGTCAAATGTTAGCAACCTATATACTTAGCTGTTTGAGGACAAAGGCAGAAGAGCATTAAAATGGTATTGGATTCTATCTGTCACTTTTCCATATGTTATAACTGCCCACCAAAAGCCACAGGCCATCAGCAATAGGAGCCATTTAAGCTGCACCACCATATTCCAGATTAAAGGAATAGTGACTCTTTTGCTCTGGTGTAGATAGTGTTATGTATTGGGCTCAAGTGTAACACCATGTGGTTAGCTGGAGCAGCTAACGGCTCTCCAGCAACCCAGACTCCAGGGCTCCAGTGTTACTATTGGCTGCCCCTAGGTGGCAATGGGTTACTTTAAATCTATTGGCTGCCGCCTAGGGGCCAAGCTATAAATTGCTGCAAGCTGCAGCCCAATTCTCAGTTCAGATCCTGCAAGCAATAAACCATGAGCTTTGTAGAATTCACTCGCCTCGCCTTCTTTCCTGTGCGAAGAACTCACTACACAACAGATAGATTCCAAAGTCCATACTTAAAACTTTTCTAATCTAAGACACTGGAGGTAGTAACTTACTAGCATTGCTCATGGCAATCTCAAAGGAAGCTGAACACTGAAGTAATCTCATCCATTTCTATCCAGATCTTAACTGCACAATAAGGTGGGGGTCACCTTCAAACTGCATGTAGCCCACTTCTAAATTATAAAATCCAGCTGAAAGCAATCAGTATAAAGTTCTAACAAAGATAAGCACTCCAGGAACAGAAAAAGAGAGAAGAAAGAAAGAATGGTATATGAGAAAGAGGGGTGGTGAGTGTTGTGTAGCCAGTTCTTTGCAGGCATTGAGTGACATGGGAGGTTCAAACAGCAACAGGCTTTATTTAATTATTTATTTATTTTATTTATTTAGATTTATATACCGCCCTTTCCCGAAGGACTCAGGGTGGTTTACAGGATATTTAAAAGAAAATCAATACAAAAGTTAAAACAAATTAAAAAAGATTAAATGAAACCCTGAGAAAAAATAAAAAACCCAGTTAAAATTAAAAATTAAAAAATTCTCAGCCTGGGCCAGAGAGCTCGAAGAGCCAGGTCTTCAGGTCCCGGCGGAATGAACGGAGATCAGGGGCAGTCCTAAGCTCCGCGGGCAGCTGGTTCCAAAGGGCAGGCATGCCCACTGAGAAGGCCCTACCCCTGGGTGTTACCCACCGGCAATCTTTAACCGGCGGCACCCTGAGAAGACCCTCCCTGTGGGACCGCACTGGACAAAGGGAGCTTGATACTGGCAGCAGGTGTTCCCTCAAATATCCCGGACCCTCGCCATTTAGGGCTTTATAGGTCATTATTGAAGGTCAGAACATAACAGAAGCAACATAGGAGCTGCTGTGCAGCTATTTATACAGTTGGCCGATAGGCGGTGACCAACAGGTTTAAAGCAGTGGTTTCCTGCCCAAAGACCTACTTAGCCAGCTGGAGACAACTAGTCTGGGCCAGCCCAGCAACCGTTACAAGCATACATGTGAACTAAGCACTTAGCAATTGAACTAAGCAATTAGCAAGCAGTATAACATAAGCAAACACTTACAGCATGTAAAAGGCCAATACATTACACCCCTTCCCCCTGGATGGTATGTACCTTCATTTGTTACAAAAACTTATAGTTACTTGGGGGGGTCTTCGTGTTCCTTCGGAGCATCGGGGGGTTGCCGGAATCTTCCGGTCTATCGGGTCGCCTGCTGTGCTGGGTAGACCTGGGCTCTGTGGTTCAGTGGAGTGAAAACAACTCGAATCCCTTTGGCTGGCCTGTCCCGGTCTGCCCAACCCAAAGTCTAATGGTGCCGCAAAGTTGGCAGGGCTGCTACTGGGTGTCGGGTGACTGTCCAGCCCCTGTAGCCTGGTCAGGGGAAGCGCTTTTACGGCCCTGGCCCCATTCTCTTTTGCACAAAATGTCTCAGAGCGTATGGACTGCTCTGCTGGAATGTGAGGTTGTGGACTCCCAGTCAGCTCCCCTTGGAAGTCCTGAGACAACGGCTGCTCCGTTAGTCACTGGCACAACTGATCGACATGTCAGCGAATGACTCACCCATCTTCCAGGACCACCTCATAGGAGAGGGGTCCTGACACTTTAACAACTTCCGCTGTCACCCACAACTGCCCTTGCCCATAGTTCCGGGTCCAAACCTGGTCCCCCACCTGTAAATTCCTAGGTGCCCATGGAGCTTGGTCCACTGCCATAGAGTATTTTTGTTTAAGAGCCAGTGTAGTGGCTCTGCCACTGTGACCTTGTTAGGGAGGAATGAATGATAAAAGTTTAGGAGGCCCAAGAAGCCTTGAAGCTCCCCCTTGGACCTAGGGCTTGGTGCCAGCTGAATCGCTTTCAGCTTTGACTCTGCAGGATGGATCCCCTCGGCATCAATTTGAAACCCCAGGAATTTGGTAGACTGCATTTGTCTCTCCTTAATCTAAGTCCCGCGGCGTGGAACCGCTGAAGGATGGCTCTAAGCCGCTCAGCGAGACCTTCTGTGGACTCCCCTGCAATGAGTACATCATCAAAGTAGGGGCAGACCCCCGGAATACCCTTGAGTGTGCGGTCCATGATCCCCTGAAAAATCCTGGAGCTACACTCACCCTGAATTGAAGGCGCTCGATTTTGAAGGCCCCCCTGTGCATAACAATTGTTTGGGCAGCTGCCATGGCCTCGTCCACCGGCAACTGTTGGTAGGCCTGTGCTAAATCTAATTTAGTGAACACGCGGCCTCCTTGCAATGACGCCAGAATATGGCTGATGACTGGGACAGGGTACACGTGCTGCTGTAATGCCCGGTTAATGGTACACTTGTAGTCAGCACATACTCGTACCTCTCCATTGGCCTTGAGTGGAATTACAATGGGGGCCTCCCACTCCCCACTGTCCATGAGCTGCAAAACCCCTTGACTAACAAGCTTGTCCAGTTCTGCATTGATTTTATGCTTTAACGCAAATGGTACACGGTGGGGCTTAACCTGAATTGGCAAGACCTGGGGATCAAGTTTAAAAGCTATTGGAGGACCCTTGTACATTGCCAAACCTGGGCCGAAAACATCTGCAAATTCCTTGCAGACAGAAGACAAATCTGTTGTTTGAGTCCAGTGAATGCTTGTCACTTGGATGCCCAATGCATCGAACTCGTACACTGGCCATCTACCACAATAACATCTAGTGGGCCTGAAAACCCCTTGAATTTCACCACCAGAGTGGCCTCACCCTTGACCACCACCCTGGAATTCTGGAAATCAGTAAGTAGGATATTAGATGGTTATAGCTTGACCCATCTGTTGCTACAGCTGCAAACATGCCAAAAAGTTCTGATGGAGATAATGGAGCCTGTGTCCAGTTCCATTTTACATGGAACTCCTTGAAGTTTGACCTGCAGTCGCAACTTCTGTTTAAAAGGTTGGTGGGCACTGGTGCGGAAAATGCTCCGGCAGCTGGAGCAGAACCCTACTCGGTGTTGCCCCAGGGCTCCGGTATCTCTCCTGAATGGCTCATCTGGCTGGCAGTCCCTCTGGCGACCTTGACAGATGGCGGCAATGTGGCCTGGTTTTCCACATGCCCGGCACGTGGCTGTTCTGAAATGGCAATCCACACATTGATGGCAGTCTCTGCAGCCCAAACACCTCGGGAACAGAACTGCCTTGTCGGATGGCCTTGTTCCTCTTTCGTGGTGCCGCTGGATTTTGTCGAATTTGTGGTCAGAGTCAGTGTCTTCCAATCATTCAGCGTCCTCATGGTGGATGGTTTCTGTAGATAGCATGCTTTTGGAGAGCTGTAATGCCTTCATGGCCACTCTGGTGGCTTCGTCTGCCATGACCTCCTTTAAGGCTTCCTGAAGTGCAAGAGTCTCCTTCACAAAGAGTTTTTGTTGGAGCTCTTTGTTCCTGAGTCCACAGACTAAGCGGTCTCTTAGTCACTCCTCTAGGTCCGAGAAATTGCAGAGTTGCGATGCTTGGCGAAGCACTGTGATGAATTTTGTTGCTGATTCACCGGGGTGTTGTTCGCATTGCTCGAAGGCGTGCCTCCACACTATCACCGATAGCTTAGGCTCAAAATGGTGGTGCAGTTTCTTCTTGAGATCAGCATATGTGATGGTTTCCAGCAGTGCCGGGGTGACCAAGTTCTCGGTGATATCAAAGGTGGCTGGGCTGCACATGCAGAGGAGGGACGCGGCCTTTAGCCCATCTTTGCTGACTTGATTTACATGCAGGTAGTTCTCTACGTGGGAAATGTAGGATGACCATCTCTTCGGGTGCGTCATGTTGAATTCTTCTAGATTTCTGACCTTCACCATGGTGCGTAGTCTTCCCGGCTCATGTCTCACATTGCCTTGTGCTGCTGGCTTCTGTGTAGGCCCTGGGATGGATCCTCAGGGTGGGGTGGTCTCCAGTGTTGCTTGCTAGACAGACCAAGGGGGGGGGGAAATGCTGTTCCCTACCAGGCTCTGTGCTGGTCTCACCCCCTAGTGACTTCATGCTCTTACAATGTAGCAGCACATCCCACCTTCGTCGCCAGTGTTGTGTAGCTGGTTCTTTGAGGCATTGAGTGAGATGGGAGGTTCAAACAGCAACAGGCTTTATTGAAGGTCAGAACATAACAGAAGCAACATAGGAGCTGTTGTGCAGCTATTTATACGGTTGGCCGATAGGCGGTAACCAATAGGTTTAAAGCAGTGGTTTCCCACTCAAAGACCTACTTAGCCAGCTGGAGACAACCAGTCTGGGCCAGCCCAGCAACTGTTACAAGCATACATGTGAACTAAGCACTTAGCAATTGAACTAAGCAATTAGCAAGCAGTATAACATAAGCAAACACTTACAGCGTGTAAAAGGCCAATATATTACAGTGAGGATGGATGAATAGATGTTAAAGAGAAAGGGAAATTCTACCAACTGTAGATTTTAACTTTGCCTGTTCAGACTTCCAACAGATGAATACCAAGGAAATTACATTAAAAGAAATACTTCATTAAAAAAATTCTTCTCTCCATTCCTCACTCAAATATTCTTCAAGTTTGATTCAATGATGGTCCTAATCTCCCAGGAGGTTTGAGTATTCAAAAATATGAGCATTGGCAAAGGCAAACTTATTGGCCAAGTCAATATAACTTAGTTAAGAGAATTGAAAGAATTACTGGTTGCATTCACATGCTAAGTTTGACTAGTTTAGTTATTTATTAGTTAGATTTTTAGTGTTCTGGGAGGTATGCAAGATAAAAACAATATAAAAATAAATAGAAGAAGTGGATTTTAGCACACCAATGCATTAATAGCATTTTTACAGAAGACACTCATTCTAACCAGGGGGAAAACCAAGTCTTCAAGATCCATTTAAAGGATTGCAGTTTCAAGGTAACTTGAATCCCAAGTATTTATTTATTTATTTATTTATTTGTTTGTTTGTTTTTATATACCGCCCTTCTCCCGAGGGACTCGGGGCGGTGTACAGAGCAAGGTAAGTATACAGTTAAACAATAGTAAAAAACAAATGAAACCCCAAGAGCTATCAGGCCAGGCCAGACTGCTGGAACAGGTAGGTTTTTAAGTCGCGCCGGAAGGTGCGAAAGTCGGGGGCCATCCGGATTTCAGTAGGCAAGCAGTTCCAGAGGGTTGGCGCACCCACTGAGAATGCTCTCCCCCTGGGGGCCACCAGCCGGCATTCTCTGACCGGTGGCACCCTGAGGAGGCCTTCTCTGTGGGAGCGCACAGGACGGAGGGGTGTTGACGCTGGCAGTAGGTGCTCCCATAGGTAATCCGGACCCATGCCATGTAGGGCTTTGTATGTCATCACTAGCACCTTGAATTTCACTCGGAAGGCAACTGGAAGCCAGTGCAGCTCACGGAGGAGAGGTGTGATATGGGAGTATCGGGAAGCCCCCAAAAGTGTTTGTGCAGCTGCACTCTGCACCAGCTGAAGCTTCCGAGTGGCTCTCAGGGGCAGCCCCATGTAGAGAGCGTTGCAGTAGTCAAGGCGAGAGGTCACAAGTGCATGGGTGACTGTACGTAAGGCATCCAGGTCCAGATAGGGTCATAGTTGGCGCACCAGTCAAACCCGAGTGAAGGCCCCCCTGGTCACAGCTCCTATGTGATCTTCCAAGGATAGCTGTGAATCTAGGAGGACACCCAGGTTGCGGGCCCTATCAACAGGGGGTAATAACTCACCCCCGATGTTAAGGGATGGAATGCTCTGAGTATCCTGGCATGCCGGTATGTACAGCCATTCAGTCTTGTCCGGGTTGAGTTGAAGCCTGTTCCTCCCCATCCATTCCCGAACTGCTTCCAGGCAACGGGACATCACGTCGAGGGCATCACTGATGCAGTTTGGAGTCGAGATGAAAAGCTGGGTGTCATCAGCATACTGATGGTACCCTACTCCAAAACCACGAATGATCTCACCTAGCGGTTTCATGTAGATGTTGAACAGGAGAGGCGAGAGGACCGACCCCTGAGGGACTCCACAAACGAGAGGCCTCGGGGTCGACCTCTGTCCCCCTGCCAACACCGACTGCGAGCGTCCCAGGAGAAAGGAGGAGAACCACCAAGTAGATACTCTAGAGCAGGCATGTCAAACTCACGACATCACGTGACATCACGCGACGTATTGGAACTTTTTCCCATTGCCAAAAATGGGATGGGCGCGGTTTTCCATGACGCTCCGGCCCGCGGGCCAGCAGTTTGACACCCCTGCTCTAGAGAGTATGTGCTTTAACAGAAAAAACATGCTACTTATGTCCCAGTCAGATGACATTATCTGAACAATATACCTAAGACATGCACACCCCATCAGATCTTAACAGATGGGCCAAAACAATGTAAGAAAGATTCTCCTATCGTGGATGAGAAGGCAGTTTGAGTCTATATTACTTAAAGCTGGATGAAGGAGGAGCAGTCTAGGGAATTGCTTTCTTTCATATTCACCTGCTCATCCATTCAGGATGGAGTCCCGCTGGGTCCCCCCACAGAAGAATGCCAGCTGATGAGATGACAGAAGTGGGATATTTTTTATATCACTGCCCCCCTCCCCCTGTGCTTTGGAACCCCTTCTCCAAGAAGATTTGGTCTGTTCTTTTTCTCTGGTTTCAAGAGGGTTCTTAAGACATGGCCGTTCCACAAGTATAGCAAGAGGGCATGCTATGAGAAAAGTTTGAAACTGATGAGTTGATAATTTTGTTTACTTTTTGATAGTTCTGTTATTTATGTTCATATAGTTTAGATGTGGAGTTTGTAAACACTGAGAGTTTAGATGTGGCTTTACACATGATTTTTGTGGGGTTGTTTAATTTATGAAATGATTTTGATTGCTAGCCACTCCGAGCCTTCACTAAGGGTAGCTTACAAATAAATAGCACAGCTGTGCAGTTTTATTGGCAGCAGTACAGGAGGGGTTTGCCATTATCTCCTTAGAGCATTTTTTGGATTTGGTTTGACTTCTCAATCTGTCAGGCTAGCTTACAGCCCCAATTTCCCTCAACAGTCTCTCTTCCAAATACTAGTCAAACTCAGCCTTGCTTAACTTTAAAGTTGGGTGCTTCCACCTTCTGTTCTGTCCAAACAACCCAAGATCCTGCTTGATCAGGACAACTATTGGACCTGGGATGCAGCCAACAAAAAAGGAAAGGAAAACTCTGGGAATGGCCATCATATATCCAAATGTTAGCTAATTAACTAGCCTTGAACTCCTGGTTCAAAGCCTCCAAATCAGGGCATGTGCCAGTAGTCCTCAAGAGACATGTATGCTTAATTCTTGGCTGTTTATCTTGGAAATGAAAAGTGGATTTTGTGAGCAGCAGTCTGCTAAAATGAGGGCATTGCTCTTTAAAACAGCTGAACCCTACGAAAGAATGAAAACCCAGCAGGATCTGCAGGTGACTACATAGTGCTGAGCCAGCTAATATCAACGCTGGAAAGCAGCCAACCCTCGCCGGGCTCCACTCTATTAAAAATCCATATCTCCACTCCTCATCTTGAGGTGTTTCTTTAGCACCAGGGGATGCACTCCTCGACCTCTTACTCTGGAGTTGCCTCACTGAAGCCAGTGGAAATGTTTCAAAATTTGGAAATTAGACAAGTGATGCGTGGATTACAGAGCTGGCTATTGGAATGTAAAAAGAAAAATAAGGGTATTCTTTAATGGGAAATTAATGAAGGGAAATCAGTACACTTTGCATAGCAATATATAACCTAGGAGTAGGTTTTTTAATTCTCTTGTTGATTTTTAGCTTAAAGCCCATCCTTA